>NC_134586.1:49990629-50646258 GCF_037038515.1 Microtus pennsylvanicus | reverse complement strand
AATAGCAGAGCCACATCTTACTAGGTAATGGGATGATGATGGGCCTTTTCCCCCATTGAGGCTGAGTTAAACTCTGATTTTCACACACACTGTGCCAGGATCTGATGTTTTATAATCTATTTTCAGTGGCTCTTCCTCTGACCTGCGAACATACACATGCTCGTTCACTGGAGTTCCCATCTGTGCAGATCTGCTTCACTCTCAGTTTTAACAAGCCTCATTGTATCAACTTTCATTTTCCCCTTTCTCTCTGCTGATTATGACAGATGAACTTGAAAATGTTTATCGTCTTTGACTTTAGTTAGGATTTCACAGCCATGGATACAGACTACTTTATTGTTTATCATGCATCTTTCACTTGTTTTTAAGATTGGTATTAATTCTACAGAGTTCGGCATTTGGCTCAATGTATGTATCAACAGCAGACTTGTGCATTTGGAACCATGGAAAGAAAATACACAGAACTGTCTGTGCAAGAATGTAAAACATGAGAACTAAGTGGGATGGTGCATGCCTGTAACTCTAGCATGTGGGATGTTGAGGCAGGAAGATCTCAGCAGATTTTAAGCTGGGACTACATGACAAGTTCAAGGCTGGCATACTGACAATAGACTGAGACCCTGTGTCAAAAAAAGTGTTGGAAAACATGTGTTCTGCTGTTATAGAATTAGAATTCTGAATTTAAAGACAATCATGTTTGGCGATAGACAGACCTGATAGCTAATAGTTACCTTGAGAACTGTACTCAGTTGACTGTAAAACTACCTTGTGAAAGATAACCCTGGCAAATGAGCTGTTGATAAATGTTTCCCAGTCTACAGTTAGGTAGCTAGTTATGCTTAGGGTTTTGTGTTGTAGCTCATCTCTAATGTAAGTGTGGTTGTTGTGGCACTTAAGAAAATTAATTGCTCTGAAACTGAGATTAGTAACAGAAGAAAGTCCAGAAGAGAAATAACCAATTAATGATGAATGCAGTCTTGCACGCAATGCTCAATTTCCAGGTAGAGAATAAGCACAGGGTGGCTAGCCAATACCTGGAACTAGCTAAAGACATGGGACAACTCAGCTAAAGTTTGAGTCCTCGCTCCAAAAATTAGAATTTTTATACATACTTTGGAAATTTCTCAACCTAAATGTTAGTTTCCAATTTCTAAAGCAGTAGTGGGTAATATGGGGTTTCTTGCGGCTGGGTTGGTACAGTAGTGACCACTGCAGTAATTAATAGGATGTATTCACTCATTGAGATGAGATTAGACATTGAGCTCATGGCTCAGAGTATTTTCTTAAGAAATACTCTGAAGTGAAGAAGTACTGAAATTTCAAACAAGATGAAATATACTAACAAATCATACAGGACCCCATGGTATCACATGGAATAGTAAATGGTACATGATGGGCTGAAGAAGTTATAGCTCATGGGCTCCCTGACTGTTTCCACAAGGCATAGTTCATGGGAGCACGGTTATACCCATTTACATATTGTCTACACATGTGCCACAAGGCTAGAGCTGCACAGTTGTGATGGATCAAGGGGACCCACAAAGTCTAGAGCATTTACATTCTGGTCCTTTGCCAGTCTCTGGAAGATGCTGATACTCCAGGCTCATGTTCATTGTCATTGGGAAAGTAGTGAGGCACCGAACATTTCTTTAGACCTCACTGCAGAGCCTGACTCCACGTTATGCACGTAGAAACAATATATGCATCCTAAGGTAGCCCTTTACTATTTTATGGGACACTTTTGAGGACCACGTCCATCTAAACACATTGCATCTCTACACAGGCACATGTAAGTCTTCATTTAGCACACCCAGCCTTTATCACTGCATGTAGCCTGTCGTTACTCTACACTCAACATACTCTCTGCATCCATCCGTTTCCCTGCCAACCTGGTGGGTGAGACACTTGGCTTGAAGGCTGTCTTTCCTTTTGTCTGTTGCTGTAAAAAAAATATCTTGAAACTCAAGAAAATCTACCTGGGGACTGAGAATATAGTTCAGGGATTAAGTGCTGGGCTAGTATGTGGGAGGTTCTGAGTTTGATCCCCAGTACAACAAAAAGAAAAGAAAAAGAAAACACCTATGGGTATCTTGTGAGAGGACCCCAAACACACACCATGAATTTGGCACCATTATTCTTGTTATTACTGAATTGTTACTCAGTGCTTCCCAGGTAAGTAGACTCACGGACAGAAATTAGCAGACAGGGAGTTTATTGGCAAGTGCTCTTGAGTTTAATGTCTGGAAGGAAGGGAGAGAAATAGAATTGGCTAGAGGACAGTTCCTAGAGTGATCCTGAGCTGTGATCTGTCAGTAGCCAGGGCTCTCAGAGGCTGGAGGAATGGGTACTTAAGTCCTAAAAGATACACGGTGTCCCCGGGAGGCACACTGTAGCACTGACATGGATCCATACATTGATTCTTTTTTTTCTCCATACGTATTTTTACATGTATCTCTAAGAGACAAAAGACATTTTTTAAAAACCTGCTTCCATTATCACACCCAGCCTTAATCTCCAACAATTCATTAGTATTCAATCTGTTCAGCAGTCAAGTTTCCAATTTCCCAGTGAGTATATCTCTGTATAATTATCATTAATTAATTAGTTAATTAATTGATTGATTTACAGTTTGCTTGCCTCAGGGTTCAAGTGAAGTCCATAAATTACAGCCAATTAACACCTTTCGGTTCTCATTGAAACTATAGGTTTTTGTTTCATTCTGTTTTCCCCTCTCCTGATTTATTTGCTAAAGGAGCAGGGTTGAGTTCTGACCTATAGACTTTCCTGCAGTTAATCTTCTACCCTCCTCAAAGTTTTGACTTCAACAGCTCTTGCTCCTTCCTCAAGGTTCTGAGGATGAAAGTGTGACCACTTCATGGGGTGTAGGAGTATTCCTCACGCGGTGTGGTTCTTCAAGCCATTCAACTAAACAAGTACGTTACTCATAGGTAGGAAATCTGAGCTCTGTTGAGTTTTGGAAGGGACAGAATTAAATACAGCAGCATTCCCACTTGGTCAGAATTCACGGTTGCCTGACATGTGGCATGCATCTCAGAATAGCTGTGTATGTGACCCGACACGTTTGTAGACGGCAATACCATGTCACCATGTCAGAAGGTGGAACACCTCGATAGACAGTCCTGTAATGACTATGGTCACAGAAGCACTCCTCCAGAGTGTAAGTGTTGTTAGCATGTGCTATATGTTACATAGAATGCCAATAAAACCATTCCTTGCTGGCACAGTGGCCATGCCTGTTGTGCCTGCTTGTTATCACAATGCTTAGGAGGCAGCAACAGGAAGATCACCATGAATTCAAAGCCAGCATGACTTACGTAGTAGGCTTCAGGCTAGCCAGGCCCGCCCAGTAAGATCCTGCTTCAAAAACCAAATAAATTTAAAAAACAATATAAAAGACTTTCCCTATATTGTTATTTATCTCTCGCCAAGCACTTCCTCTGACTATGGCTCCATACATCCTGCCCTTTACTTGACAAGCTCTTTTTTGGCCTTATTCTTTTTATGACATATCGGTCCTTATACAACTGCTTGTTGACAGTTCATAATAGATGTTCTAAAGGGTCAGTAGCAGAGAGAAAGTGGATACAGGACAGAGACACGTGACTGGAAGCATTTTCTACTGTGAAAGAACCTGGCAACATTACACAATCTCTTTGAACTTCTTCCCAGGGGAGAGCCCAAAGGGGAAGTCAGCAGAATTTAATATACGTAAGAAGAAATGTTCAGAAAGTTAGGCATGGCTGTTAGGGAACTATTGGTCAGAGCTCAGATCACTCTAAAAGCAAAGAGAATGGGCAGAAGTGCATTTGGACAACCTAATAGAGCAGTGGGAAGTCTTTTGGAGGGGCAGGTGTTGAAGCTGCAGACAACGAAGACCTAGAGATGGGCGAGAGGCATTGGAAAGTAAAGCCATCATTTGACTTGCAGTAAAGGGTGGACACGTGGCTCGGTAGCTGAACACTGAGCTCGCATGCATATCATTCATACATATATGAAAATATGAGTGTGTGTGTGTGTGTAAAAGAAGCATCCAATGAAGAGTATTAAGGGGAGTGGTGCACACTGGCTTTGGGGAATACTGAAACAGTAATAGTCAGTTTCCAGTCTGTTAGTGCATTTGGGAGAGTTCTGAGTGTGGATCCCCTGCTCCCCCTCTCCATGTTACTACCCAGTGTGTAAATTGTGTGACGAAAGCTGATGCCAAGACAGATATTCCATTAACTTCTTCCCCCATAGATATTTATTCATTTATTCATCAGAATTTTAATCCTTAATTTTTATTCTTGCTGTGAAGAGCTTTGTGCATGTTAAGCCCTACCGTTAAGCTGTAGTCTTAGCTCTTTGTATTTTGATCCAGTCTCATTATGTAGCCCAAGCCTCAGACTCATGATCTTCTTGCCTCTGAAGTTTAAATGCTGGAATTAGGTCATACACTAACTATCCTTTTTTTTTCCAGAAACAGAGTTTCTCTGTGTAATCTGTAGGCTGTTCTGGAACTCACTGTATAGGCCAGACTGGCCTTAAACTCACAGAGATCCACCTGCCTCTGCCACCCAAGTGCTGGTGGGATTAAATGTGTGTGCCACCACTGTCCGGCTGCAATGCTTGACTTGTAATCAGATGTTTATTGAAATCAACTGTAGGAGGAACTTAACAATAGAACGCCCTTTCTGCCAATTGCACCACACATTTCTCTGTTTCTGCTCCGGGTTTATCCTGTCCCTTGTGCTTTCCCTGTGGGATTTTTTTTTAATCCTTCTCTTTCATTCTGAAGGATACTATTGATACTCTTTATGTAAAAGAGTAACTATCTCATAGGGCCAATTCTCATTATGTCCTATGGAAAGCAGTGGGCGAAGTCTCCCCATTGTGTCACTCAATAAAGAACTGACATCGCATCCTGGGTCTTTGGCAGGTCCTCTGCAGAACGTACTCCCATGTGTCCATGGGGTCCATGGGCTGATACTTCGCTCATCTGTCCTTTGACAACATTTTGTTGCCTTCTCTGTATTTTACTTATTTTATTTTTTTTTATTGTGTGTGTCATATGAATGTGTGTGCCTGTGGAGGCCAGAAGTTTACATTGGATGTCTTCTTCTATGGCCTTCTACTTGAGCTACCATAGCATATCTGGCCACAATTCCAGGATCTCACTAGGACTTTTCTTTGATTCTTGGGCACTCAGCTTTATGCTTGTGTCCCGGTGCTGCCTCTTTTTGCAATCTGGCTTTCTCATGGCCCATTTTCTCCCTGTAAGAAGCTGGGATGTGACTGACAAGGGATTTTTTGTGAAATGTGGTTTTTTTATCTGTAGATACATGCGTTCTCTCTAAGTGAGTCTTAGAAACCTGGTTCTTGCTTTCAGTTACGAATGGTAGACAGGAAAGACAGGGGCTCTTGTAAGATAGTCCAAAGGTAAAGGATGTCTGGTAAACTTGGCTGAGTAACTACCTGTCCTGACTATTTGTGGTGTCAGATCACTTAGATCTATTGGGGCCAGGAGACTCTTGGCAAGTCCTCCAAGCTGTCACTCTGTCCCAAGAAGGCTGCAGAGGCACTGTCACATCAGAGCCAATTTAACATCTGTACTCATAAGAGGGCGTGATAGCTGAGTGGCTGATGGTTAATTCACTTATAATTTCAGCAAATAACCAGTCCAGTCATTCTTACTAATGCTCCTCTCTTTGTAATGCCTTATGTGCAGGTGTTTGACATCTAAACCCCAAGGCTTCCTGGTACATTTACCATTACTGTCTCATGGTATCAGCTCATGTTGTTTTATGTATCACATGGTGATTTCACTATGGCTTTTCATACAATCCTCATTGTTAATATCCTTGTCATGTTCCCATGCTTGCTTTGTTTTCTTTCCTTTTGATTTATTTTTGAAGCTCTTCTCATCTTTCTTCCTTTTTTCCCTACCCTTTCTTCACACCTTTGCCTTTTCTTCCTTCCATTCTCTTTCCATTCCCTTCTAGGCCATTCTTTATCTTTCCTTCCCCTCTCTTCTTCTGTGGTCCCCTTTCCTACTATTCTCAATTATAAGATGTATTTTTATTCAGGTATATATTTATTTTGGTAAACTAATGAGCTTAACTAGGGATACTTGAGTGAGGGGTTAGTTACAGAAAAAACTATTAATTATTGAAAAGTGAAAATTGTTTATGAGGCCTGTCTTAATTAAGGTTTCTACTGCTGTGAAGAGACACCATGACCACAGTAACTCTTATAACGGAGAGCACTTAATGGGGTGGCTTAAATTTTCAGAGGTTTAGTTCATTATCATCATGGTGTGACATGGTGGCATGCAGGCAGACATGGTGGTAGAGAAGGAGCCGAGAGTTCTTACATTTGATGCACAGGAATAGGAAATGATCTGAGACACTGGCCATGTTTGAGCAAATAGAAGACCTCAAATCCCACCTCCACAGTGACACACTTCCTCCAACAAGGCCGTACTTATTCCAACAAAGCCATACGTCCTAATAGCACCACTCACTTTGAGCTTATGGACGCCAATTACATTCAAACTACCATATTCTACTCCCTGGCTTTCAAAGACTTGTAACAATGAAACAATGTAAAATGCATTTAGTAAAACTTCAAAAGCCCTCTAGTCTCTCACAGTCTCAACAATGTTTAAAAATCCAAAATTTAAAGTCTCTTCCGAGTTTCATGCTATCTATCAACTCCATTTAGGGACACCCCTGACACATGCTTGGCCTTAGTGGCTTTCTTTAGCCACAGAGACAAATTCCATAATCCCTTTCTTTTATCCTTAACTCCAAAACCTTATAGCCAATGCTGCCAAACTCTGCTGCTTACTGGAGCTGGAACGTGCTCATTCAGTTACATCCTCTTTCAATCACATCTTCACCAACTTTCTGTTTTTGATGGTTTCCTTCACTGCTTAAGCTTGGCTGTCCTGAAACTGGATTTGTAGGTGTGGCTGGTCTCAAAGTCAGAGATCTGGCAGCCTCTGTCTCTGGCCGATAGTAAACAATTAAACCATTTTATATAATTTTAGTTATTACCATGTTTTATACTCTTTGGATACAGATGTGATCTTAAAAAATATCATTCATGTCTTTCTGAAGCTTATAATGGGGCTTTTGGGGGGACTAAGATATGAAGTGGTTGGGGCAGGATTTCAGTTCAGAAATGATTATTTTTAGATAAGAGCCATCTTTACTCAATGTTAAAAAGACAAAATTATTGCAAAGTTGAATACCCCCATAATTGGCTCACACAAAACATTTTGCATAGGTTTTTATATCTAGGAGAAAGTAATTAGTGGTATCCATATTTTTAATCAATAGTTTTTGAATGTTTGCTATGTACTGGTCATGCTGGACATAGGCTGAGTACGGAGATGTGGACACGTCTTAGGTCCTATACAATTTACCTTTAAGCAGTTTATAAAATATGATAAAAGCATTTTCAAACAGCCCATCAATATTATGAAATAAACAAAACAAAACCCGTGTACGGGGTTTTCAGATGCATACAGTTGCAGTGACATTTGTCAGTCATGCTGTCTGAGCAAGCATTTCATTTGGTCACATATTCATTAGTAATTTATTTCAAGTACGGCAATTCCTTTCAGGTCCCATGTCAGATGTTTCATTCATTCCAAGGAATTATCTTTGAAACAGTAGTCTGACAAATTAGATGTTAGAACATCGTATCAAGAAACCTAATGCCATTAGAGGCAAATGCTGCTGATGTGATAATTTAAGGATCCCTGGCCTTTGACTATAACACAGTAATTTATGGTTAAACTCCACTGGATTCTCCAAATTAGATTCAATGTTATTTCAGCTGAGTCGGAACTTTCGAGCCTCAAGGCACTCAAAAAAGAAAATGGTCATAAACCAAGATTCAAGGTTACATGCTAGCTTTGTTGAAAATTATTTGCTGTTTTAGAGGAAAGCCATGCAGAAGTCCTAGGAGTGACTTCATGTTAATCAATGTCAATAGTTTGTGAAACTGCCTAATCTTCTTTCTTTATTTATAAAAGTATCTGCCTGGGGGCTGGAGAGGTGGCTCAGTGGTTAAGAGCATTGCCTGCTCTTCCAAAGGTCCTGAGATCAATTCCCAGCAACCACATAGTGGCTCACAACCATCTGTAAAGAGGTCTGGCGCCCTCTTCTGGCCTTCAGGCATACCGACAGAATATTGTATACGTAATAAATAAATAAATATTTAAAAAAAAAAAGTATCTGCCTGGAAAATTATACTTTGGATTTAAAATCATACCAGCGAGTGATCCAATATGAAATGATCAGTACTGGAAACATACATACAAGTAATAAACTGTAACAAGTAAGAATTTAAAAATATATATACAGGCACACACATATACTCATATGTATAGATATGTAGACATATATGTTATATATAAGTATAACCTTACATTTAGGAATACGTCTGTATTTATATATACATATATACATCAGATAATGATTAATGAAAAAAGAGACTATGAAGTGGAAAGAAGCAAGGAGAGGTATATGTGAGCGTTTGAAGGGAGGAAAGGAAAAAGGGAAACTCTATAATTCTATTATAATTTCCAAAATAAAATAAATAAAAAAAATTGAGGCTAAAATGCTTGACCTATTTTGGTTGCTGTCTCAGTGTCTTTTTATTGGGCACATTTTAAATGAAGCACAATCATATTTCACTTAGCATCACTTGACAGTTTTATCATTAGAATATCATGGAGTGCAAACCAGAATGCTACACACACGCACACATACATGCACACACACACACACACACACACACACACACACACACACACACACTGGCCCATTGCTCTTTGGGTTACCATGAACAAAATAACATTAGATAGGATCAAGCTCAAGAGAAAATGTCACTGTTGTTATAGATGTAGATTTGAATCCCCAGGGTACCTGTTGGGGTTTCCAAGTTTTTGTACCCTGCAACATAGAACTGAACCAGGGACCCTTGGATAGCTGGAGAAACAGTGGAGAAACAGAGACAGTATATTACGAAAGCTCTTCAGAGGGGTAAAGAGGGCTAGAGAGCCTAACCGTAGGTCATGACAGTTAAGATCCTTATGTGTCATTTTCATGGCTCTGCCCCACTGTCTTCTGCAGCTGTAGATGAAGGGTTTTTTGCTGCACACTCATTCTCTTCCAGGAAACCCTTGGTGGTGGGGAGTGTCCAGTCCTTGTCCTCGGTCACTGGTTTCTTTCATATGTTAATACACACATCCCTCCCTGCCCACTATGCATAGGGGTTCTTTGTTCTGGAAAGAGACCATCTCCATAGACCAGACTGACCTTGAGCTCTCATAGATCTTCCTGTCTCTGCCTCCAGAGTACTGGACTTCAAGGCACCTGTTAATCTTGATGCCCTTCATCCTAACTCTGCTACTCTGCTACATAATCAAAAAAGCAGTAAACATAGGAAATGTGAGGCATTGCTAGCATAGCACAAAAGACTATTTTACAATAAGGCTCTTTTTTATAGGTAGAGTACAATTATAAAATGAATAGTATAGGAAACACATAAACCACTAACGTAGCCATTTTTCACCATTACCCAGCATTATGCAGTGTGCATAATTACATTGCTGTACTTTATAAAACTGTTAGTGCAGTACAGTTGTTTATACCATCATCATCCCGAATACAAGAATGACGCATTCTGCCACGATGTTGCAAGGCTACAGAGACATAGGCAATAGGAAATTCCAGTTCCATGGTAGTCATATGAGATTACCATTGCATATCTGGCCCATCATTACCCAAAATGTCATTGAAAGACTGCGCAAGAGAACCTTGAAAGACCTTCTGTCTAATAAGCTAGGTAATTTATACAAAGATCCATGAAATTAATGTGGTAGAAAAGAGAAGCCCGTAATCCTGGAAGTGTCCTGTTCTCCATAGTAAACAGTCAGTGGCTCTTTCCCCAGGGCTTGTCTGCATAATATTACCTTGGTTGCCCAACTCTTTTCCTACCCTGAAATGAATCAATATATTTTTTAAAAAATCTGTATTTTTAAAAATCTGACGCCAGTGGGAAAGAAAAACAGATACTGGGATGAGCCAATCAATTGTGGCATAGGCTTTATCCAAAAATAGGCATGAAGAGGGGGCATCTCTAGTTCAAGACTATTGGCTATTGTTCCTAGGAGGTACTAGGGCAGAGAAGGCAAGAGTCTAGAAGAACAAGTTCCTTCAGTTCTCAGAAGAAAATAGGTAAGTTTTAAAAGTTGCCATGTGAGTTTAACCAAAAAGGCAAGTTTTACAAAGTAGCATGGCTGTAGCTCACAGTTAAAGCTGTCCGGGCCTGCTGTGTCTTCCAGGCAGTTTCTGGCTGGCCCCTTCCACTCTCTTCCTTCTGGCTGCCTAGGACTTCTTGATCACATAGCTATGATGACGCTTTTATGGTCACACTCTCTCCTTGTGCTTGCTCTGTGCTTCTCTTCCAGGACCTGTCTCTCACACTCCTGTAACTGTGCTGAAGCCCAGGCAGGAGAAGATGCATTCTACAGAGAGACACACGAGTTCTCTGCTGTGAGACTCCTGAAACAGTGGACTCCAAAGAATTCAAACTTCCTCTGCAATCCTTGGTATGGGGAGGACCTTAGTGAGATGTTTCATACCCCAACAGCTCATCTCAGTGACACCAGCACACTGTAGCTTCCTGGCATTGTTTTCCTCTCTTCTATGTGGTCATCACACTGCTCCAGAAAAGGTGGAGACTATCCAGAGGTGCAATGAACCAATTTTTGATTCCCTGATTTAGCCATCCAGTAAATAAATCCATTTTCCTTTATGAATTTCTATTTCTTAATTTCTTTTCAACTATAGTGAAAGTAGAACACAGTTGACAAACCTGAGTGTCTAGTGTCACCCTTCCTCTAGGGCCTTGGATCCTTCTCATCTGTTCTTTACTGTTGATATTAATCCATGATTATTCGTTTGTCTTCCCCAAGTGAAACTGAGTACTTCATGAAGGACAGGGGTCTATTTCGACCATTTTTGTGTTTTCCTGTGGAAATGTAAAGAAATATCTATATGGGAGGTAGGGCAGAGGCATCAATAGACAAAGGAAAAGTTCTGTCCAAGTCCAGCCTGGTGAATCAATGAGTTTAAAAGGGTTACTTACAAGGTGTGGGTGGCTCTCAGGGTGACTGCACCACTGGAAAGACCCATTGTTACCTGGCTTATTAAGGTCTGAGACTCTTCTGACAGCCCTAACAGGCACAGTCACCTGCCCCTAACAAGCCAAGCGATGGATTAATAGTGACACATGAAAGGGAGATTTATTTAATGAGGCTGCATTGGAGAGACAGGCAGGAAGATCCAAGTCCAGCTTTGGGGTCCTACATGAAGTTCAGGTTTAAGCAGAATGCCAGAGTTATGAGTTGCTAAGTGGTCCTGGTAAAGGTGTGGCCCAAGTCATTGCCAATCCACTATTGTCTGAGATTTCCAGCGAGGTGGCCTTTCTGGGAGACCAGTGGCCCCTCTCCTGGCTGACCTCAGGCTTCAGGATTTTCTACCAAGCTTGAGGTCTTAGAGAAATTCCAATTTTAGAGGGTGTAATATCTCTGTAGTCTGATAGCCAAAGGGAGGGATACAAGTGTCTCTTTAAAAAGTCCTCATTCCTAGCAGGCAGAAAGTCCTCTGACATGGTAGATTCAAGAGCAGATGCATTATGGGAAAGTCTCAACCCCCCATTTAGCCTTCTAGCTTCAATATATTTTAGTACTCCTACTCAGAAGATCACATGGGGAGCACACTGATTGTAATCTCAGCTGAGAGTCTGGTGTCATCCCACATACTTCTAGGACAGAATGGTTAACAGTCTCATTCCCACTATCTTAGACCTAACTATCAGACGATTTGTTCTGTTGGTGTTAAGCATAACTGCCAAAGCCTTTCTGTAGGTCCCCCCAGCCTGGAGAAGACTCACACTTCAGGTGGTTAGATTTCTGTAAGTCATGGACGTGCTATGCCAAGCACACAGACAGACGTGTTCGTGTGTCTGCACAATGTAAGAATTTCTTGCATGATAATTAAACTCACAAGCTATGTTGGTTTGGTTGGTGGCAATTTGCCAAGTGTCCCGACTGCCCTTGATTGGAGGCCATTGCTCGACACAAGTTCTTTTATTCTGATCGCTTAATTACTTTACTCTCAAACCACACACGACACATCGCACAGCAATTATGTATGCATATTTGTGTATATGTGGGTTACAGAGGGGCTATAAAAGGGTAAAAGAGGCTGCAGCGGAGTCTGAGGAGTTCAAAGATTCAGAGACTGAGAACTGATGAAGAGGCAGAGCATCAACACTCATGACAAGATGGCTCAGCCGGGATAAGGGCTGGCTACACAGGCTGATGATGATGACCTGAGTTCCATGCAGGAACCAACGTGAAGGCAGAGAGAGAGAGAACTGACCTCACACAAGTTGTTCTTTGGCCTTTACACAGACATGGTGGCATGCGTGTAAGTCCCTTTCCTACACACACACACACACACACACACACACACACATACACAAACATGAATAATAAAGTTTGGTTTTTTTTTTAAAAGAGAGTTCTGGGTCAGCTAAGTCTATGCAGTAAGACTTTGTTTCAAAAATCAAAAACAAAGATAAAAACCAACAAAAAATCATGGGACAAAAACGTTACACCTGAATATGTAACATTTACTAGTTAGTGTTAGTAGACAGGAAGGGAATTCTGGGTATGAGTTCATTCATTCATCCACTCTCTTATTCGGTTCCTAAAATCACTTCTATAATGCCCAAAGCAATGCTAAGCACAGCCTGCATTCAGAGAATACATGTTGGCTTGAATTATTCATGCATGCATTCTTTCATTGATTCATCAATATTTATGGAACAGCCTGTTCAGGCCAGACACCGTGTTTAGTCCTCCTAGCAATAGTGATCAATGTGGATCTAGCCCATGTCCCCATGGTCCTTAAAATAGCTGGTATGTATTTTAGAGTTACCTCTGAATGGTAGTGGCCCAGCTGTTAAACTTTTTGGTGAATGAACTGTTTCATGAGTCTCAATCCTGGCTTGACTTTTAGAATCACCTTTGCTACTACTTAAAAACACCCACTTTTGGGCCCAAACTGCAAACCAATTAAATTAAAACCTGCTGAGGTGCAACACAGGCAAAGGCACCTTTGAAAACCCTCCAAGATAAGCAATACAAAGTCCTAGGCTGAGAGTCCACTAAACTACTTCCCACACTCCAGGTAGGTCACTGTTTGGGTTGAACTGTTTTCTCTCTACACTCAGGCCTTCAAGTCGTATCCCACAGTGTCTCAGAATGTTATCTGAGTGAGAATGGAGTCCTTGATGACACAGTTAAGAATTAGGTCCTTGGAGGGCTAGGGTAGCAGTTCAGATAGCCAAGTGCCTGCCTTGTTATTCTTCCAGAACCCATGTTTAAATTTAAAAAAAAGAAAGAAAGAAAGAAAGAAAGAAAAGAAAAAAAGGAAAAGAAAAGAAAAGAAAAAAAAAGGCAGGTGTGATGGCTTGTGCTTGTGATTTAAGTTTTGGTGAAGCAGAGACTGGGAGACCTTTGGGACTCACTGTCCAGCAAATCTAGCTTACGTGGCAAGTTCCAGGCCAAAGAGAGAAATGATCTTAAAAAAAAAAAAAGGATAACACCTGAGGAAGGAGAGATAAAGTTGTCATTTTGCCTCCACATGCACAGAGTTCCCTTCTCCACACAAATTAGATCATGACAGTGCATTTCCTCCCCATACCCCCTCTGGGGCTCTACTAGGTAGACCAAGTATCCATAAAGTCCTATTAAGAAAACCTCCTGGTCCAGAGCATGGACTCTCTGCCCAGTCAGGGCAGAATCAGTAACCTGGTCCAGAGGCCACCTCTAGGAGGCAGGCTGCCTTTGAGTCATGCTAAAGAGAAAGAGCTGACCTTCCCTTTACCAAGGTACTCTACTTCTCTGAACTCCCATGCCAGCACAGTAGCTCCTTGGGCCCCAGATATGCAGTGTTGTGAATCTAAATGGTTCAGAGAAGTGCAATTTCCCCTTTTCTCTTTTCTACTTCTTTTCTAAGCATCTTTTCCCTAACACTTGGAGCTTTCCCACCATTAAGGTTTCCTTTTTCCTAAAGTACTCCTCCCTGCCTTGGGTGCTTGGCTGCCATGTGTCTGACCTCGTGCCAGCTTAAATGGATGGTTTTCCTCTCTTCTCTTTGTCCCCCTCAGGCAGCTGCTCAGTAATACAGATGGCCTGTTCGGGGTGGGGCGGGGCGGGGGGGGGTGTCGTCTCTTAAACGCTAATAAAATTGTCCTTGAGCTTCCATTTGAGTCCATTTAAATGTTTTTCTGTTACTGGTACTAAGAACCCCAGGAGAGGACCTTGATTTCCCTCGTATCATCAGCTGGCCTTAAATCTGTGCCAACTCTCCTGCCTGAGGACTGTGCAATCTTGTATGATTTATTAAAACAAAAGGAACCCTACGCATTGGAAGACAGAAATGTGGATATGAAGGAGGACGCCAGGGTGATGTTTCCCCAAGCAAAGAAATAAGTGAAGCACTGGTCGGGGGATTTTACTTGGATCCCTCAGACGGTATCCATTCTGTACCTCCTCCTTGGGGTTGCAGTCTCCAGAAGAGTGAGACAAATCTCGTACCGCTTAAGACGCCCAGTAGGCATCACAACTCTGTAGCCGGCGCCTTAGTACACACATGCCATCGGCATCTCTGAGAGCTCATTCAAACATTTTTGTTGTTGTTGTTGCTTTCTTCCCCTTTCCCTCATGAAGACTGGCCAGCTGCAGCTGGGAACCCCAGTGGAGGGCATCTCTAGGCCCCTCCCACAAGGTCGCTTATCTTTTGTATGAATCCAAGCACTGACTTAGGAATGACCAACACACCTGAAGCCCGGCCTTCCAGTCTGGCTCCCCGAGAATAATCAATGAGCTGTAAATGTGTAATTTCTCTCACTGGGCCAAGCGGGGGGCCCGCAGAAGCTGCATCCAGCAGATCGATAAAAGTGCTGGAAGACACTTGTCTCTGTGGCTCTTTCAATTCTGCTTTATCATTTGATTTGTGTCAACAACACTCAAGCCGCGCCTCTTTAAGGCACTGTTTTAGTAAATTCAATTTACAATTACTTTCAATATGAGAAGTTTAAGAGTTCGTTTTAACGCCCCAGGAGCTGTAAAATCAACCAGGGTTCAGCTGCCCAGCCTGAGGAAATCATTATGGAAAGAGGCTAAGCTTTGTTTCTTCAGAACAGGGACAACTTCTCTAAAGGAACCGACTGACCCTACAGTATCTGCTTTCTAATTTCCCAAACTGAGAACCCAAGTTCAAGTTCTGGTCCCCTATTATTAGAGATCCCCAGGGGATAATATTAGCCACTTTGAAGGCTGTTTTTCTCAGCAGTGAACCCACCCATCAGATGTGGGTCCAGGCTGCAGATTCCTTCACAGTTTGCTCTGATCCAGACCTGACCTTCATTTCTATTTATTTATTTGTTTGTTTGTTTGTTTGTTTGTTTTTGTTTTTCATGGCAGAGTTTTTTTCCTCTGGGGAAAAAACTGGTGCTGGGATTAAAGGCGTCCACCACCACCGCCTGGCTTTTTTTTTTTTTTTTGAGTATAACTTCTTTGTTATTTGTGGTGGAATGGGGGATTTCTCTGTTACACTCAGGCGTGTGCATCGCCGGCTTGGATTCTGTTTTTCTCCTTCCTCACTAGCACTTCTCTTCCCCATTCCTGATGGTCCCTCTCTTCCCAGACAGTTTCCTCTCTGACTCTGATTTCTTTCCTTTTTTGAGGAAAGGTCTCATTTAGCTTAGGCTGGCCCTGGACCTGAGAATCTCCTGCCAAAACAGCTCAAGTGATAGATAAGTGGGCACTATCGTATCTGGTTTGTTCAATACTGCAGAGCAAACTCATGTCGTCAAGCATGTTAGGCAAACTTTGAGCTACATCCCTAGTTGCCCCTGATTTTAAAGCGTTTTCCAAATTCATTTTTAAACTATATAGCTCTAAGACTGAGTTGCTGAGTTCCAGGACAGGAACTACTATCAAAAGAACAAGTTTCAGCTGAAGGAACGAGACCTGAAGTTGTCTTTTGGCACACACACATACACATGCATGCACGCATGTATGTACACGTGCACGAAAGCCCGTATGCACTCACATGCACCGTATCAATTTGGCCTCATGATGAAAATCATGACAGTAGAAGATGGGCCCAATGGACAGGTTTATTTTGTGTTGTTATTGTACTGATCTGCTGCCGGATCTCAAATGATAGTTGTTGTTGTTTTTTCCCCGTCAAACAATCCAACAGACTTCTAGGTATGTCAGATTTTAAGGATACAAATTTAATATCTTATATAGTCACATTAACTATTTGTATTTCTGCAACTTCTTAACATACTCTGCATATTACAGACACTCAGCAAATGCCACACAGTTTATGTACCCTGCCCTACCACACACACAGGTACTTTTTCTGCTGCACTTAGGAGACACTGTTTCCACGCATATCACTGGATGTGCAGGGCTTCTCTAAAGACTTTAGGCATACCATTTCAAAGAAAAGGAGTAAGATTCCAGAGTAAATTATATTGATTTTAATTCAGACATTTAAATCTGTTTTGTTTATTGCCTTTGCAATTGAAGAATTGATCTGCACAAGGCAGACATAGCAAGAATAGATTGCTTTTATCGAATTCACAGTGACCTGATTAAAAAACATAGTTGTTATGAGAAAAATAATCTTACTTCCTATTTTATTACAGATTCCCCCCCCCACATGAATTTATTGTTTTAATATAGTAAATAAAGAATACAATGAATTTTGTTTATTGCTGTGTGAAATGGTTTAGGGCAGTTAGAAAACACTTTCTTAGTATGTTTCTTTTTTGTTTAAATGCTTGTAAAGTGTGTGTGTGTGTTTCTGTGTGTGTGTGGTGTGTGTTACAGGCCATCCTCTGGTATCTTCCTAATTCCCTTTCCCCCTTTGTTTTCTTGACAAGGTCTCTCCCTGAGTGTGGCGCTCACTAGATTTTGATTTGACTGGGTGGAAGTGGGTTCTAAGGGTTCTATTGTACTTATCTTCCCAGATACTAGGCTAACAGATGTTACTGCTCTGCCTGGCTTTTACATGGATGCTAGGGATTTGAACTCAGGTCCTCCTGCTTGGGTGGCAACCACTTTGCTGACTAAGCCGTCTCCCCAGTTCCTGCAAAGCTTATCCTGGGCAAGAGGGTGCCCCTTGTCCTCTGATGCCTTTCTGTTACATTAGTAAGGTTTTGTTGATGGTCAGATACTTCATGCTGATCTTGATTTAGTTTTTTATTTTCTGAAAACATGTCAAAGCAAGAGCCACAACTCAAATCTGTTCTTTTGTTAAAATGAAACAAAACACCAAAATTTGATTTAGAAAAATTTCTGGAACACAGAGGGAATAAGGAAGAAAAACCACTTAATCTTCTAAACTTTTATCTCAAGTGTTCAGATGTAACATCCACTGTTTAATTAGATTTTGATTTTTTTCTATTTGAAGTTGGGAGATGAATATAGTCGTATCTATTTCCTGACAACTCCCTTCGCTCTCCAAACTACTGCTTTTTGATCTGAAATCAAATGCAGGTACAGTCTGAATAACATAGAGCTTCTTGTTGACATTGCCACTTGAAATCCCAGTGACAGCTTGTATAGCAAGGGACTGTTTCCAAGTGAGAGCATGATTTACACCATTGCCTTTTATTTTAACCTGATCCCTTCTTTAAACAATTATTTTAGGAAGTTTATTTTATTTTAAATTATGTGTATGTGTGTATGCCTGTGTGTAGGTATGTGCATGTAAGTACAGGGGCTTTCACGGGCCAGAAGAGGGAGCTGGATCCCTGAGATCTGGTGATAGAGGTGGCTATGAGCTGCCTAATTTGAGTGCTGGGAATATAACTGTATTTCTTTGTGAAATCAGTAGACCCTCTGAACCACCTAGCCTTCTCTCCAGCCTCTTCTTTAAATAATTCCAGTGAACAACACCTTGTTTTGAATGGTTCCTAGTGCTTTATTACACACATGCATGTTATCAAGTAACTAACCAGTCACCTTTCTCTAGTGGATATTGCTAGATATTTCAATTGCCTTCAATGTTTTACTTTCATAAAACACCACAGTGAAAACTGTACTTTCATGTCAGAAAATTTACTCAGTTGCTTAATAAAGGACAATTCACAGGCAGAATGTTCATGGAAAAAAAAGTGTGTATCAGTTCATGTTTCCAACCAGATTGCTAAGCTACTCTGTGCCTGTTTACACATCAGCAGTAATGAGGACTGAGGTCACCACTCACACTTTGGCAGCAATGTGTTTTTCTCGCTGTTCTGCTTGTCATGTATTTGATGACTACTAAGGTTAAACTTTTCCATGTTGTGTGAGAGGGCTTGCTTTTGGTCCTGGCCACCCTGCTAACTTACACCCGAAATAATCACATACTAATTGTATTAGTTAAATTATTGCCTGGCCCATTATCTCTAGCCTCTTATTGGCTGACTCTCACATCTTGATTTAGCCCATTTCTATTAATCTGTATCGCCACTTGACTGTGGCTTACCGGCATCAGTCTAACCAGCATCCATCTCGGGCAGGAGAACCATGGCATCTGCCCGTCTCTGCTTTCTTCCTCCCAGAAATCTGTTCTGTCTTTCTCACCTACCTGTTTTCCACACTATCAACTAGGTCAAGGCAGTTTCTTTAATAACCAATGAAAGCAACACAAATACAGAAGGACTCCTATACCATTTCCATTATTTGGCATTTGTTGTCTACTTGTCTATCATCTGAGGGATACGACTCTAGTGCCCTAAATCCAGGGACTTAGTTCATTACCAGAGGGTTTTTAGTTTTAAGTTTAGTTTAATTATGTTGGGATACTATGCACTCTTGGAAAAGAACCCACTGGCTTCCTATTTACTGGAAGGAAAAGCTATAAGACAAACTGTTATGTGATTAAGAAGCAATGAACACAACCATCTGCTTAGTAGGAACTCACTGAAAGGAAAAGGTGCAGCATGCCTTAGTGCTTTTAAAATTAAAATAATTCTTATTTTTGAAGCACTTTGTCATATTTAAAATCTTTAATTACATTTATTTATCTGTCTATTTGTGCATCTATGTGACACACGTATTCCAGTGTGTATGTGGAGGTCAGAGGACACAGAGTCTGTCCTCTCCTACCGTGTGTAGGTTGTCAGGCTGGGTGGCAAGTGCCTTTACCCCCTGGGCCATCTCTTTAGCCCTTTTAATTTTTTTATGTAAGGAAATTTAGATATAAAACATGTGGGGGAAGTCTTCTGGGATGAGCTATTTCCTATTAAGTTTTCAAAAAACATATTTTCGTTAAAAAAAATCTTCTTTGAGATTCTTGCATTTTAAAAGTGGAAGTGGATGCCTGCAGCACATGGTTCTTCATCACACTTTGTTCATTCGGTGTCACTCCAAAAGTGTGCCATGTTTTTGTATAAGGATTTCCCAATTTGCGTCTTGTGGAGAAATTTATTATTTGGAAATACTATTTACTAGCAGCCTAGAAATAGGTATTAAGATTTTTCTCACCTCCACTCTTTGGAGACATTTTATCTCTATACAGCCCAGATTGGCTTTGAACTTGTGGGATTCTCTGGTTTCATCCTCCTGAGTACTGGGGTCGTATGCATATATTCCTCAACCCTTTGCAGCAAGCAAAACACATGTAGACAGACACATACAAATTCAAAACTGTATTCTAAAACACTCAAAAGCTTTGCCTGTGAGTGGGGATGAGCTCTGTGGAGTGGAAGTGAAAAAAAGGTTGGTGTCAGGGAGGATGCTCTTGTATATTTCACACATTGTTTAATTTTTAATCTTTTTCCTTAAGATTTGCTACTTTGAATTTTAAAAAGAATGAATTAAACATCATAAATTAGGATAGGAATTTTGGAAAACAGTATGGAGTTTGCTTAAGGAAAAAAGATATAGGTTTATGCCTATTGTCCCATAACACCTGAGGTGGGGGTCGCTGTGAGGTCACCAGCCCTGGCTGTAGAGTGAGTTCAGTCCCAGTCAGGGCTATGTCTAAAGATTGTCTCAAAACTGAGGCAATAGCACATAAAAGAACTGCTCTAAGATCTATTAACTCCCCTTTCTATTGCTCTCTCCATCTTTGCAGAAGAGATGTCTGCAGTCCAATGTTGACCACAGTTCTATCTACAATAATCAAGATCTGAACTCAACCCAGAAACCATGGATGTGTACATGATTTTAGAAAACTACAAACTCACAGAGAAGAAAATAAAGGAGAACGTTCATGCTTCAGCCTCCTGCTATGGAAAGAAACAAGGCTGGGGCTTGCCTCTCTTCTTCTTACCTGTCAAGGTTCTTAGTGGAAAGCCAGGACTCCTGAATGTTGGCAGGCAGGAGTTTCTATAGAGGAGAGAGTTATATACCAACAGACAGTTAACGTCTATGTCACACACTATCTAGTGGCATATTTGCAAATTAACAAGTGGTTGTTTTTTATGTGAAAATCAAGATGAATGTGTTTGAAATACTTCACTTTGTTATACACCAATCTCAGATTTTCGCTGGATCTCACACAGCCATGCTTGACCACACTGATTCGATGTTACATGGAGCATGGACACTTAGAAAAAAAATGGAATTATTTATTTTGTGAAACCAATCCCAAACATGTGAGAACACGGGACTAAATCAATTCATCAGGAAGACCAATAAGCTGATAAAGCAGGCACAATTTCACTTCAATTATAATCTTTAAGCTATATCCACAAAAAAGTGACTTATTAAGACAGCCATATGTGTGATTAATGGGTTGGCGGTGATACTAATTACTCATCAGATTGCAAGGTCTAAAATGCCCTAAGATGTGAGAATAGCAGAGAGTGATTTTTGTTAAAAGGGTTTGGCTGGATCCCAAGGTCTTGAGTGGGTTTATATTCAGAGCCATAGGACATGATTTTTAACCAAAAGATGAGGAAATGGTGTTAGGAAAGTCAAACACGGTCCTAACAGTGAGATCTTGTTTAATTAAGAGTTGTCACTGCGATAACTAGCCGTGTTCCCATTTGCCTATAAATATTTTAAGATTTAAAATTATTTATTTATTTAATAAGTGATGTTCAGTCATCTACAAGTAAAGGCTTCTCCCTCCCCTCCCCACCATGGCCCACCATGATAGCTGCATGGGAACAGTTTTATAGTGGGGGGCCACGCGGCTGTTTAAGTAAAAGCCAAAGTTTAGAATTCGTATATTGAGCTGAACCTCAGACTAGTGGTATTAATCATCATTAGAAGCCAAACAGTGCATGTAAGTATAGTTTTCTTATGTATTAGAGATATTTTCTCCATCATTACCGCTGAACGCTGCAACTTGGCTTGAGGATAGAGATAAGGTTAGGAGAAAACCTGGGGCATGATAAGGCAGTGTTCGGAAATACAGTGGCTTCCATCTGAAAGAAACGTGGTTTCTGCTCTGTGGGAAACCACAACCATGGCCAAAGCTTCAACAAAAATTTTGACATAAGTAACACAAGCACCAATAGTTTCATCTTCTTTGCTCCCTCCCTTCCTCTTCCTTCCCTTCTCTTCCTTCCTCCCTCCTTTTCTTCCTCTCTCTTCCCTCTCTCCTTTTCTTCCATTCTCTTCTCTTCTCTCCCTCCCCCCTCCCTCCCTGTTTCCCTCCCTCCCTGTCATCTTCCCCCCTCCCTTCTTTCCTTACAGAATATACTATGTAGCCCACAATGACCCAGAACTCAGTTTCCCTGACCAAGATTCCCAAATGCTTGGCCTGTATCTTAATGCCATTATGCCTTGCAATGCCAGTCATTTTCATAAGCTAACAATGAGAACAGGGAAGCCTAGCCCGCTGGCCTTTTATTATAATTTAGCAACATAGAGTAAGTTACTGGAATCACTGTGGTCTTTGACTTTGACACTTGCTTGGTATTCTCTCTAAAAAACGGTTCTAGGCACACCAGGGACAGCTTCTAAACCTTGACATGCCAGTGTAGTACTTTGAAAAAAGAACAGATGTTATCTTTAAAATCATGGATCCAGAGACACTTTTGTCACTATAGGAAGAAGAGGAATTACAAACTGGAGAACCTTACGGTGCAGCAATGGTAAGGAAGGACAATGAGGGTCTCATAACCAAAAAGAAGTAACACAACATTGATTGATATAATAGTGTCTCCTGTAACCCTAGCAATCGAGAAGCAGACAAGAGTTTCCATCCAATCTACTTGGGGCGGGGGGGGGGGGAACACAAACAAACAGGAAACAAAACCCCAAACCAAAACCAAACAGAAAACCAGACACTAGTTTGGACCTTTGACTACTGGTGAATCGAGTTAATTATGTACTTTTAAAGAAAGTGTATATTTTAACAGGAGGTGGTTTAATATAACAGTTTTTCAAGTAGGTTGGTTTCATTTCATGCTATTTTGTTTTTATTTCCAGGAGGGTTTGAGTAAGATAATTTGCTATTTTTATTGGCAGTGGGTCAAGATCTGACTGGCAGTGGAAAACTGAAATAACCATGATGACATTAATATTGTTAACTACTGACCCCCTTGGAAATCCTCGGAGTGGACTCTAGGTTGTGATAGCTAAGTTCATTTGTTCCATCTACTGCAAAAGAGGATACACCTTGACCAAGTATAAACAACTATGTTAGCTAGTTACATCTATTACATCTACCCCAATAGAGGAGAACACACCTTGACCAAATGTGAGTCCTCAATGGAAAGTAGGATTTGGTGAACTCTTTCTAGTTTTTGAGAATGAGGGTGGGTGATCTGAAGGTAAGTCTTACCAGGAAGGACAGTGATTGTATCTGGTTGGACTTTGTGACAAGAGACTACATACCGGTGGTCACTGTCAAGGGCTATTCAGTTTGTGAAGCATCTTTTTTAATGAGAAAAGGGTTGCTGTTGTTGAGTCCTTGATTTTAGTTTGTGCTTTCATCCTTCATGGACAAGCCTGAGAGTTATTCTCGTTTGCCCCTAGTGCTGTTTATGTAGTGAAACATTATTGAAGAATTATTTACCAAAATGTTGGGACAGTATATTGGGTGTCAGTTTGGTGCATTGATAGGCAGCTTCTAAGTAGGTGGCTTCAAGCTAATCAAAGGATGCGTTAAGATAGCACTTAAAGATAGCAGAATCAGGTTTCTTGCTAGCCCCATAAGAACTCTCTCAATTAAGATATCTCTTTCAAGAATGGTCAAGGTCAAAAACACTGATGACAACTTACACTGAGAGGTTGTGGGGAAAAAGGGAGCACTCCTGCATTGCTGGTGGGAATGCAAGCTGGTGCAGCCCCTGTGGATGTCAGTGTGTCAATTTCTCGGAAAAGTAAGAAATGACCTTCCTCAAGACCCAGTAATACCACTTTTGGGTATATATCCACAGGATGCTCACTCATGCCACAAGGACATGTGCTCAACTATGTTCATAGCAGCATTGTCTGTCATAGCCAGAACATGGAAAAAACCTAAATGCTCCTTAACTGAAGAATGGATAAGGAAAATTTATACAATGGAGTACTATACAGCAGAAAAAAAGACATCTTGAATTTTGCATGCAAATGGATGGAGCTAGAAGAGATCATTTTGAGTGAGGTAACCCAGACCCAGAAAGACAATTATCACATGTACTCACTCTTAAGTGGGTTTTTTTTTGTTTTTTTTCAAGATAAAGCATTTATTTTGGCTCATTACGTCAAGTAACAGCCTATTGTAGCAGAGAAACCACAATGCAGGAACCAAGGGAGCTGGTAGACAGCATTCAGCAACAGAGATCAACCAATGCATACTTGCTTATTTTAAACATAAAGTCAAGAAAACACAAATCACAATCCCAGAGAACCTAGACAACATGAGGGCCCCAAAGAGAGACATACATAGATCTAATCTACATGGGAAGTAGAAAAAGACAAGATCTCCTGAGTAAATATGGAACATGGGGACCTCGGAAGAGGATTAAAGGGAGGGGAGAGGCAGGGAGGGGAACAGAGAAAAATGTGGAGCTCAATAAAAATCAATAAAAAGGTATCTCTTTCCTTGCTCTCCATCTCTGTTCTTCCCCCATCTTGACCCTCCTGTTTCCTTAAGTTCCCCTCCCTGCTCCCCTTCACCCCTCCTCCGAGCCTCCTACCCTTCTGCCTCCGTTTCCCCCCCCACTCCCAATTTTCTCAGGAGATCTAGTCTATTTCCCTTTCCCAGGAGGGATCCAGTATGTTTCTCTTAGGGTTCTCCTTTTTACTTAGCTTCTTTGGGGTTGTGGACTATTGGCTGGTTATCCTTTGCTTTACAGCTAGTATTCACTCATGAGTGAGTATGTACCATATTTCTTTCTGGTATGTAACCCATCTTTCTGGGTCTGGGTTAACTCACTCAGGATGGATTCTCTAGATCCATTCATTTGCTTGCAAATTTCAAGATATCATTATTTATTAATGCCAAGTAATACTCCATTGTGTAAATGAACCACACATTTTCTTTATCCATTTTTCTGTTGAGAGGCAAACGAGGTTGTTTACAGGTTCTGGCGATTATAAATAATACTGCTATGAACATAGTTGAACAAATGTCCTTGTAGTATGATTGAGCATCCTTTGGGTATATGCCCAAGAGTGGTATTGCTAGGTCTTGAGGTGGGTTGATTCCCAATTTTCTGAGAAACTGCCATGTTGATTTCAGAGTAGTTGTACAAGTTTGCATTCCCATTAGCAATGAGGAGTGTTCCCCTTACTCTACATCCTCTCCAGCATAAGTTATCATTGGTGATTTTGATCTTAGCCATTATGACTGGTGTCACCTACTGGAACAGCTTATCTGAGCAAATAACAGGAGCCCGCCTACTCTGGCCTGACAGTAAGGGGACAACATAGGATCCAACTAGGCCCTCTGAATGTGGGTAACAGTTGTATGACTGGGGCAGTAAAACAAGATTTATCCCTACTGCTTGTACTGGCTTTTTGGAGCCCAGTCTTTTTGAAGGGATACCTTGCTCAGCCAAGATATAGTAGGGAGGGCCTTGGTCATCCCTGAAAGCAATGTGCTAGACTCGGTTGACTACCCATGGAAAGCCTTACCCTCTCTAATGAGTGGATAAGGGGTGATGGGATTGGGGGGAGATGAAGGGAGAGGGAGGAGGGAAGGGAGTAGGAACTGGAATTAGTATGTAAAATGAGAAAAGATAGTTTAAAAAAATAAACAGATAAATGAATTTAAAAAAAATAGCAACACCAGTCACAATCAGTATTTTGTCTGGCATAATTTACCTCCAAATCCCTAGGTTTTTTCCTTACCCACACTGTTCATAGATGATGCTAAGCTAAGGTCCTGATGAATAGCTGGTGGACAGGGGAAGCTTGGTGAGGAGGAACAACTGGGATATGCACAGAGAGCCGTGTGCTGCAGTGTTTCTGGCTGGTGCACTAGCCCATGTGTCACAACAACCATGTCCTCCCAGATGAAAGACCCGAGTCTCCCCTTAGGAGCTGTGCAGACTGCCTTTCGCGTGCTTTGCTTCCCGCTCTATATCCTCTGCTGATTTAAAGAGCTCAGTCAATAAACGGTTCTGGTTGAGAGGTTTCGACAGTCATCTCATTAATGCAAGTCTTTGTTTTCTTTTCTGTTTTATAAATTCCTTACCCTCCAATGAACCTGTGACTAGAGAGGGTAGTTGCCTCATCTGCTGTGAAGCTGGCTTCAGGAAAGAGTCGAGGATCCTCCTAGGTCAAAATCCCCCACAGCTTCACTGGTTGATGGATCTGCTATAGTCCGGATGCTGCTTCTTTCCCACAGAAGTTCATGTTCTGAAGGCTTGTTATCTAGCATACTGAGGTGGAGAAGTATTTCTTGAGCGTGTTTTCATGCTCTTCCACATGCTGGTTAATTTCCTAACTAGCTCCACCACTTTTTGGAAGGGCTGTAGATATCTTCAGTAATGGTTATGGGTTTATGTTTTCCCCTTTCCATTTCTGTTGGTGTTTGCTACCCGCATTTGGCAGCTCAGGGTGGCTAGAGTTTGGCAGATTGAGTTGTCCCCCACACCTCTCTGCCTGCCAATTTTCTTGTGTTGGTTTGTGTTATTTCATGATGATGTTCTGAATCTCTAGAGTCCCCTACAAGCTTATGCACTTGGGCTTGGTTGTCAGCTGTTGGGATGTGGTGATATTATTGGATCCTGAGGATTCTCAGTTCATCAATGACTTGTTTAAGGATGGATTTTTAGTATGCTTTTGTGAGGCAGTAAACACTGTATGTTGTGAGAAACTGCTTGTTCGTCCCGGCCACTCAGAACCTAAATAATCACACAGAAACTATACTAATTAAATCACTGCTTGGCCTCATTAGCTCTAGCTTCTTATTGGCTAACTCTTACATCTTAATTTAACCAATTTCTATTAACCTGTATATTGCCACGAGGTTGTGGCCTACCAGCAAAGTTTCAGCACGTCTATCTCTGGCGGTGGCTCCATGGTATCTCTTTGACTCTGTCCTTCTTCCTCCTAGCATACAGCCTACCTTTCCCTGCCTAGCTCTGTTCTTCCCTGTCATAGGCTCAAAGCATTCCTTTATTCATTAACCAATAAATGTAACACATAGACAGAGGGACCTCCCAAAACAGCTGTATATGGAGTATAGTTGGTGGAAGTAGGTCAATGGGGTAAGCTCTTGTGGACTATGTCTTGTCCTTGTCCCTTCCTGTAGCTCTCTTTTTCTATTTCCTGTCTGTTGGAAAGTGAGCAGCCATATGCCCTTGTTACCATCATGTTCTTTTGCCTTAGCATGGGCCAAGAATCCAGGGCCAAGGATGATGGACTGGAGCTCTGAATCAGTGCCTACATAAACCTTTACTCTTTTAAACTGCTCACATCAAGCATTCTGCATCTGATGAGAGCACTGGCTAACATGCTGATACACGGTGATGACTCTTGTGTCCTTGTGGTAAAATTTGAGATAAAATTCACATACCATAGAAATTCCCTTTATAGAACAGAATTTAATAGTTTTGGTAAGCTTGTAAAGTTATGTTAGAATCATTACTATTTGTCTTTTCAAAGCAAGGAAAAGGCTCTCTCCTCTTTCTCTCTCTCCTCTTTTTCTCTCTCTCTCTCCTCTCTCTCTCTCTCTCTCTCTCTCTCATACACACACACACACACTCACGCACACACACACACACACACACACTGGTTTCGTGGTGTATAAGTGAGATGAGATCCACCGTGTGGACCTGGGTTGGAACTCCTGTGGTAGGTTTGTTGGCAAGAACCTTTACCTTTTGAACCATCTTGCTGACCCTACTCTTCTACTTCTTTGGAAAAATGTTCTTGATTGAAGAGATTTTTTTGTTTTATTTTAAGAATATTCTTAGTTGACAGGTATGGTGATACACATATTTACTCCCAGAAGTCAGTCAGTATAGGCAGACAGATCTCTGCTCTACATAGTGAGTTACAGACTAAATAGTAGAAACCCTGGAGAGAGAGAGAGAGAGAGAGAGAGAGAGAGAGAGAGAGAGAGAGAGAGAGAGAGAGAGAGAGAGAGAGAGGAGAGAGAAGGAAAGGAGAGGAAGAGGAGGAGAAGAGGAAAAAGAGAGACACAGAGAGAGGGGAAATAATTGAAGCATTTTGTCATGGGTTCTTTTTTTGTCAGATACTGCTGACACCTATGTCAAATATAGTACTGACATTCTTAGTTTTTTTAGAACGTTCAAATTGAAATATCACCAGATCTTAGCATGATGATTTATGATGATTTGTGATAGAAGGCTAAACCTTTGGGTTTGGAGAAAAGTCTGAATTTTGATTAACCCTTAATCAAGCCAGCCTCCCTCTGTGTTACTGGATATGTTTCCATTCTCCCTTAGTCTTATACTGGGGGAGGGACACCTATTACCATTCTGTATGGCTCAAAGTCCCAGGTACCCTGTGCCTTCTGTTACCAGCAGTGTCAGCTTTGTTACAGCATTGCAAAGGTGCGCCAGTGCATTGTGGAGGACCAGGAAGGGGCCATGGCGTTATCTGTGCTTTGTGGAGGACCAGGAAGGGGCCATGGCGTTATCTGTGCTTTGTGGAGGACCAGGAAGGGGCCATGGCATTATCTGTGCTTTGTGGAGGACCAGGAAGGGGCCATGGCGTTATCTGTGCTTTGTGGAGGACCAAGAAGGGGCCATGGCGTTATCTGTGCTTTGTGGAGGACCAGGAAGGGGCCATGGCGTTATCTGTGCTTTGTGGAGGACCAGGAAGGGGCCATGGCGTTATCTGTGCTTTGTGGAGGACCAGGAAGGGGCCATGGCGTTATCTGTGCTTTGTGGAGGACCAGGAAGGGGCCATGGCGTTATCTGTGCTCTGTGGTTGAAGTAGAATACATCTTTTCTACAAGGGTTATGTTGTACTTGGCGTCTATTTTGTTGCCCATTGGCAAGAGCAAAATTTGGGGGAGAGTTTCATTGACACCCATTAGTATTTCTGCATCATTGACCCCAAAAAGTCCACACAGAGAAGATAAATCCTGACAACCACAAACCAAACATCCCAGTGTGGTTCCTGGAATCTCAAATCCCCTAAGTTATATGTTGTTTTCCCCTTTTAGAGTCTCCTTAGGTTTGTTCCAGGTATCTTGTCTACAAGTGTGTCTAGTCTGTGACTCAGGATAGCTATGAATGTGGCCAAACACAAATTTGTAAACTTACCTGGTATGGGATAATTCTGTATTCTGTCAATTATGTTTTAAATAAATGCTGATTGGCCAATAGCCATTCAGGAAGTATAGGTGGGACAACCAGACAAGAAGTAGAGGTGGGTCAATGAGAACAGGAGAATTCTGGGAAGGAGGAAGCCCATTCCTCCCCAGTCCTGTCCAGACACCAAAGATGGAAGATGTGACCTGCCCTGCTGAAAACGGTATCGAGCCATGTGCCTAAAATATACTAGAATAATGGGTTAATATAAGTTATAAGAGTTAATAAGAAACCTGTGCTAATGAGCCAATCAGTTTATCATTAATATAGACCTCTGTGTGATTTCCTTGGGGCTGAACGGCTGTGGGACCTGGTGGGAGGACAGAAACCAGGCAGGACAAAAACTCAGACATTTACCTAAAACATTATGAAATTTTTTGATGTGTTTGTGTTTATGTGTGTGTATGTGTGTGTGCACGCACGTGCATACATGTGTTTGTGTGATTCAGTGTCATGCTGCAATGTCAAAGGTCAGCCTGGCAGAGTCTGTTATTGTACTTAACAGGCCAGTTTGGAAAAAAAATAAACAAACTCAATTTCATTTTCCTGAAAATGGAAGAGCCTGTAATTGTAATGATTTTTAATTTATTTTCACATGGATTTTTGGCTTTTCTGTATTAGATACAAAATCCACACAGCTTTTCTTTTCATATACATCACCTGGGTGAAGAAAGCTCCGCAGACCTGGGAGCAAGAAGCCTGTGGCAGGGGATTGACATTCTTAGCCACCTTAAGGGACACATGGGCAAATGTGCTACGTGCAAGCCTGGGCTGCCCTTCTGCTGCTG
The DNA here is from genome assembly GCF_037038515.1 of Microtus pennsylvanicus. Lineage (NCBI taxonomy): Eukaryota > Metazoa > Chordata > Mammalia > Rodentia > Cricetidae > Microtus > Microtus pennsylvanicus. The sequence continues at coordinate 50,616,637 of NC_134586.1, read as the reverse complement.
CAGTTAAGTCTCTGCCTTTCGCATGGTTTTCTATGTTAAGTACCGTGCTAACATACTGCTAGAAACTCATTTCTCTGGGAATTAAATCTCTCTGTAGACATTAACTGGAGAGAAAGCAGAAACCGGCACTATAAAATCTGTACTCGTTATTATCAAGTGCCAACTAATTACTCCAGTAGGCTGGAAATGCTTGTTCATCCTAACCAGTATTATGTTCATCTTCAGAAGGAACAAAACCTTCTGCTTATGAAATGTTCCTCCTTTTGCCTCATTAGAGAAAATCAAATGTTTCTTTATCTGAATTTTTTCTATAGGAATCACACCAATTATTAAAACAAAGAATTTACTCCTGAAATTGAATATCATTGCCTCAGCCAACGAACAATTCCTAAGTATGTGATTGTCTGGTGTATTGGTACCTGTCTGGGACTGGTAGTAACACCAGGAATCCCGCAGGAAATCATGTGGCTCAATCACTCCCTCCTCCCTCTCTCCTCCCCACACCTCTCTTTCCAGACAGGGTCTCATGCAGCCCAGCCTGACCTCCTGTGCCTACCTCCCACTGAGATTACAGGACCATGCCACCACATCCTGCTCTATGTCTCTCTCTAACCCCAGATCTTTTTCAGTATGGGAGGGTCTAGACCTCACACTGTGACTTGTGTGTCACAGTTCTCATCCCAGGGGACCCTATTTTTGTACACTTGCCTTTATTTGACTTCTGATCTGTCATTCCTTCCCCTTTCAGGTTGGTTGTTTCAGAAATCTGAGAGTTGCAGTCACTTCTTATACAAACATGAGAGCAAAGACTTGGAGTCACTCATGAGGTTTTGGTAAGATATTTGTATTAACAATAGAAAGACAGACAGGATCCTGTCCTCCAACAGAGAATTTTTTCCCCCAAAGCTATAGCATTATTACTTATTTATTTAAATTTTTAGAGGTAGGAATGTATGAATGTGTGGCACTTGTGTACCTGTTGCCTGTGGCGGCCAGAAGAGAGTATCAAAACCCCTGGAACTGGAGTTACAGATGTGTGGGCTGCCATATGGACACTAGACATTGAACCTGGGTCCTCTGAGAAAGCAGTCAGTGCTCTTAACCACTGAGCCCCAGTGTAGCTCTGGTTTTTAAGAGAGGCTGGGTCAATATGTAGGCATAGTAATATACATCCATTACCTTTAAGACTTTTTAAATGCATCTGTAATTTCCTCTTTTCTTTCTTCTTTAATACTTATCCTTTATTTCTTTCTTATTTCTTTTTATATTGTTATAATCTCTTTGGGAAAGAGGTGGGAAGAAAAATATCTCTAACAGTGGTAGGACTAGATGGATCCAAATCAAGAAAAAGAAGCCATACAAAAGTGAAATTTGTTTAAAACAGAATATAGTAAAGAAAAAAAACAACAAAGAAAATCCAAACAAACAGAAATCAACACAAAGTAGGGTCCTCAAATCCAAGTCCTCTGAAAATTCTGGAAAACGGCCCACCCGGAACAGAATCCAAGGAGCGCTTGGGTGAATCCTTGGTATTCTAATGGAGCTGGCTATAGCGAAGCATCATTAATTGATATTTGTTGTAAAATAAATGGACTCTTGAGTTTGACAGTGACAGAAAGCAATAACAAAGCCCCAAACACAGAGGAAAGCAAGCTCGCTTCTCATTTAAGAGAATGACGCCAGCACAGGAGGAACTGGGCACTTCATGGTTGAAATTAGGAGTTTGACTCTGTTCCTAGGCTTTTTGTAAGAAGCACTTGTATCTCACAAGAATAGAAACTCTTGGGGATGAACAGCATTCCCCAGTAATCCTAGCCTTGTGTATTGCTTCTGCCTGGAGCTGCTAAAGACGAATGCTCAGCTCTGACCAATCAATGAAAAGGGCCGCTGAAACATTACATCAGGACTAAATTTCTCACTTCAAATCTGACCTCTGATGTGAATTTAGTTGCATTTAAATTGAAATTAGTTTCATTAAATTTTATGAAATTAGTCTTTTACCTCAAAGAAAAACTGAGGAGATATCCCAGAAGAAATTTTAAGGCATTCAAAAAGGTGTGTCAACAATCATGACTAACACTAGTGCAGAATGAGGAAAGAGAGAGCTAACTGTGTGGACACCTGTGCTGCCCTTGCATACTGCAACTTCAGCTGCCCCTTCTCAGGGGTTTTGGTTCCAAAGGTTCGCAATTCTCCCTAACTTCTGTCTTATGTTTCCAAAAGACTTCAATTTTTCTGTGCTTTATTTGGTGGAATTGCCTCTTCAGAGCATGAGTTTTCAAGACACTTCTAAAAAAAATTATTTGTTATTATTTCTTCTACTTTGTTTAATCACCATCATTAAAGTAACATGAACCCCTTCATGAATATATTGTGTTGTAGCAGAGTTATGGGCTAAATAAAATTGGGAGTTCCAGTTGGAAATGTAATCGTTTAAGCGTGTGTGTGTGTGTGTGTGTGTGTGTGTGTGTGTGCTCTTGTGTGTATGATCAGAAGATGACTTTTGCAGAGCTGGTTTTCACTCTCTACCTGTTGAAGCAAGATCTATCTTGCTTCTGTTGCTGTACTGAGTACTTCAGGCTAAGTGGCCTGTGATCTCTTCTTGATACGGAATTAACTGTAGCCACTGTATCCTCCAAAACTCATGTAGAAACATAATTCAATTTCAGGAGAGACCAGGTGGGACTGTGAAGGGGTGATGACCATGAGCTACTGACAGACAGATGACTGTTGGACTCAGTGTGAAAGCAGTAGCTGGCTTGTTCTCGTGGAGTGCTCCCTGAAATGTTCTGATCCAGATGGGAAGCCCTCACCATGCCTGGCAGATGCCATCCCTATGCTCTTGGACTTCCGTAATCATGATCTAAAGTAATATTTTTCTAAAAATAACAATCTTGTCTGTGGTATCTGTTCACAGCAAGAGAGCATTGTGTAAGAGAAATCCTAAGACTTGCGCTTAAGGATTCTCTTTGACATCTTATCAGACACCAAAGTGTATGGGAACAGCATGATGCCTCATCATAACTGGTGATCTATGTGCAGTCTTAGGGCACCAAGTAGAGTCAAGTCAGAGGCTGAGGGGAAAGGATACTGTTTTAGTTAGTATTTTGTTATGGCAAAATACATGATAAGCTCTTAAAGATGTATTGATTTATTTCATTTTGTATTTTTTGTTTGTATGTGCAGTTTATCTTTCTGTGGGTATGTGTACGTGTGGATGTGTGTACATGTGTGTGGAGGCCGGGGGCTGATATTATGTCTTTTCCAGTCAGTCTTCACACTACCTTTTGAGACTGGGGGTCTCTCCCTGAATTTGGGGTTTATTGATTGGCTAAGGTGACTGGCCAGGGTTTTGCCTCTCTCCCCTCCCACTAACACCAGCTGGGGTCACACATGTAAACAACCCCAACTGACTTTTAACTGTGGGGTCCAGGGGTCTGAACCCAAATCTGTATGCTTCTGCGGCAAGCACTTTACTAGTTGGGCCATCTCCACAGTCACTGTTGTGTTGATTTTGACACAAGGTTTCTTTCCATGGCCATTTGGAAAAAAGTTTGTTTCTGGGCATATGGTGAGGCAGAGCATCATGACATAAAACATGGAGGGTAGAGTGTAGTGGCTCACCTCAGAGTAAAAGGAAGGCATAGAGACACGAAAGTCTAGGGATCCAATATATCCTTCAAGTATGATCTGTTTCTTTCCAACAAAGCCTTATGTCACGAAGCCCCACCTCTTAGCATTACAGCTGGTGGCCGACACACCAGCCCATGGACTCTCTAGGGTACGTACCAGAACCCAATCCTAATTTATATCCTGCCCCGAGTCTGTAGCCTGAATAATTCCAGGGGAGAATGTTGCCTTTTGGGTACTCATAGAAATGAAGGCATGGAGCCCTTGAAAACTAATAATGAAAAACAAAGGAGGTAACAAGGGACGATCCAAGGACATGATTCACAGTGTCCTTGTGAGTGCAGGTCTCAGTGTGACTACACAGCAGCCACCCATGACAGCCCATTGGCACCGCTGAGAGATAGATACACAGCAGAGCAGGACCAGACTCCATCTCATCATCCCCTCACCTGGTGCCTTATGTTCCAGCCCATGTGACTGGACTCTTTGAAGCTGTCTGGTGTTGGGTTCTTGCAGAGTGTATTTGCTTGTCAGTGACTTAAAGAAGTGCTCCTAAGGATGCCAGGAGCAACCAGGAGAGGCACACTGGGCACAGGAGGCACTTGTGCAGTGGCAGTACCTCCATTCCAGGTAAAAGTTCTAACTAGAGTCCCCACAGGGAGTCGGAAGTGTGAAATACACTTCAGTGATGTCCCCAACTGCTGTTAGGGATTCTGGGCTGTTCTGTTCAGAGAATGGACTCATAGGAGCTAATAGCTGCCCAGTGATCAGACAGAGCTGCTCTGTAGCCAGGGGGAATCTCCAAAGACTGGAGCTACCGGCTAGACATTGAGTGGCAGGAAGAGGTGACTTCCATCTTTATTCCAAGTCACCCCTTAGCCATTGTATGTTTAAGGAGTATGTCTTCTCTGGTATCTGGATAAGCCTAAATACTGAGCTAGAAGAAAATGCCTTTAGTTCATTTTTAAAACCTAGGAGGCACCTGTAATAGATTAAGTAAAAATGATTCAGGTCCCCAAGTGGTGGCAGTGGGCAGTGGTCCCAAGAGCAGTCAGTCCCTGGTAGGGACAGTGCAGTTCCCCAAGTGGCTAGTGTGGGCCATGAGGGGCCCAAGAGGAGAGACAGACAGATGGGCATGCTACAAGACCATGCCACAGGTCTCTGAAGGTGACTGGTCCTGGGGGAGGAATCTACAGAGTAGGCAAGAGACATGGATAGGCATGCCATGCAGAGTGAGGTTGGATATTTAGTGGGTTATAGAAGGGAAGAGGAGAAGGGGAAAAGAGCAGAGAGAGAGAAAGAGAGAGAGAAAAAAACAGAAGGGGGAAGGGGAGAAGTGAGGAGAGACAGAAGCTGCCTCTTTGAGAGGGAGATGGAAAAGGAAAAGGCTCTGGGCTGCAAGCAGGAAGGACGATCTGACTGCTACAGCAGATGGGGTGGGGGGCAGTGGGGGGAGCTTGTCTCTTAAAGGGATAGATAGGACAGACCATTACAGCACCTACTGAACATTTGTCAACTGGATGAACAAATGAAAGAGTGTAAGCCCCTTACTGAATGTGTGCTTGTGGACCAGTGACTTTTCATTCATTTCTAAAATAATGTGAGCTGTCAAAAAAAAAATTCCCTCCACAAATGCTATTCAATGGTTACTGTATAACAGATTAAAGAATCTACAATGACATCATAATGGGCTGAATATTCTCTGAATCACAATTGGGGGAAGGGAGGCCCCTCTAGCTCCCTACCTTCCCTGCATCAGATTAACAGCCTCCAGAATAGGACCAGGTTGTATTCCGAAGGCTTTGTGGCTAAAGTTCCTCTGTTTCACAAGGTGGCCTAGCTGCTTCCTGTAAGGACAGAGACAAGGAATTGAGGAGTTGCCCAGAGAGGAGGTCAGTCTGAACACATGAGGATGGGGTGGGGGCATTCCTTAGTGGGACAGCTGGAAATCTGAGTACTTCCCAGAGAAATAAATGAAGTGTGAGTGGAGAAAAGACCAATTCCCTCTGGGGTAAAAAAGACATGTAGAAACAAAGCAAGCCCAGGAGGTACAGATTTCTTACCCTAAAAATTCAAACATTTTTGATCAGTATAATTTTCTAACAAAGTTTAAAATGTACCAATCCTGTCTGTTTTTTTTTTAATTTCCTGTTCCTTCTCTTCCTCCTCTCCTTTTTGTGAACCGATGAATTTTAATCATCAGGAATGTATGAAGGGTTATATTTCAGAGCATGGACAACTTAGTGGTGGCTACACCACTGAGGAAAATTCTATGACCTTCTGGAACATTCATGACGTGTCATTTCAGTGTCTCCCCCTTTTCATCATGTATGTCTCCTTATCCATAAAATATTCGTCCTCCTTCACAACTCAAGGTCAAGATACACATGGGATTTTAGATTCTGGGACTGTGGCGTCACTGGTGGCCTCATTGCTATTGAATTTGCCTTTCACAGAGACAGAAGCATCTCTGTGAGTGGAAGGTGAATCCAGGTTTTGGGTCATTCAGGCTCTTTTCGTTTCTCACCAAGGACTCAAACTGTGTTCTGCACTGGGCACTAACCTCTAAAGGTATTCATTCCCATTTGGATATGACAGATACCCTCTTGGGACTAAAACTCATTTCTGTGCCGTGGACTCCAGACTTGGATAGGCCAACTACCATCTATCTCTCCTAAATTGTGCTTCCTGCTTCAGAGCAGGCAGCAGATAACCTCGAGGTGAACTTTGCCTATGAATGTTTATCCACAGATTCCAAGTAATACAGATTTATTCTGGTAATACACAGACCATTTGCAGATAATGTCGAGAGCAAACATTTTATTACTGATTTCTTGTAAATTACACATGGCTGTGTTTTAATGGATATTCCTTTCCAACCTCAGACTCACTACAGGCATAGTTAGATAGATTTTTATGGTGGTCTTGAATGCTGAATTTTGGTTATTCACTGGTTAGCAAAACAAATACGACTGCCACATCCATCAAGGGAGTGTTAAGGATGGAGGTTGTCTTTTGATATCTCCCCAGTATTCACATCCCGGTGCCACTTGGATGTTAACATCACCCAAGCCAGGCATAAAAATGGAAAAATCTCACATTACTTTAAGAACACCCTGGAGCAGTTTTCAATTATGTTCATCACAAAGGATACAAGCCTCCCAGTAATGGTAATTGAAGGGCACCTTAACATCCGATCAAGGGTAAGCAGGGCTGTTAAAAGGGCTTACAAGGCATTATTCTCACCTCAGTAGACGGCAGACCAGATAAAATTGAGGTTGAAAATGGTAGACAATGAAGTGGACTTCCTGACTACCAGGGTATGGGGAGAACGGTCATTTAAAAATCGAAAAAGCGACTCTTCTATTTCTGATACATTCCCAATCTGAACAGGGCCTGCGAAATGATTCTGTACATGACATTTGTGGCCTGTGAGTCCTGTAGTTCCAAAGTTGGAACCCAGATAGGGTGACCCTTCAAACACTGCTCCCATTCTAAGACTCAGTGATCTCATCCTTGGAGATGACAAGAGTCGAGAAACTTCCATCCAACCCGTATATTTATAGATTCTCTAAGCATGAAGAGGGTTAAAGCCTTTTGGATTTCTTTCCCGGCCATTCAGCAAGAAAATAGGTCAAGAGCCCAAGGAGATGAGTGGTTTATTTTTGTACAGTAGTTAGTTAACCCTTGTTCTTAAGAGTACCCTAACATCTCCTCTGTGAGGATCTGCCAGCAGTGAAGACGGCTCAAGCTTCTGGGGTCTTAATGAACAGCAGTTTAATAGATACTACAGGAGGATGTGAATGATAGAATCTTCCAGTATTTCTTTCAAAGTGGCGGAGCTTTGCCTTTTATCTGTTATTACCTGTGTAGAAAATATTAACTGGAAAAGCTTCGGATACCAAATTGAATCCATTTTTGCTTATGGTAAAGCAGCCATGTCCCATGTCATCTGGATGGCAGTGTAGATCTGGGACTGGTCTCAGCATGCCTGTGTCTCTGCCATCCCCCACAATTCCCAGATAGTCCTTCTTAAGGAAAAGCCTGGAATTGTCTTGTTTGCTTGGTTTCTATCATTATGTTAAAAAGGTGGTTATCTGTTTACATTATGAATTTCGTGTCTTATACAAAAATTTGCCTAAAATTAAAAATTCTGGTGCCCCCAGCCCATCTTTATAAATCAGAGATTAATGGAAAGTGGTGCTAATTATTTTTAAGAATCATTGCTATAGAGAAAATAGTTATAAAATGTTATCTTCATAGACTATCCTTTCTAGTATAACAATGCAATCAGCGCCCAATAAGAAAAAACAAAAATCAAATGGAAATGAGCCAAGTGCAAGTTGAAAAGACTGCATTTCAGAGACCCATGCGTTGTTAAACAAAACAGAAAATGTGCAATATACTTTAGGTATAAAGAGTTTGTTGGCTATAAAATTTTATTTTACTGCAGGCCTTCTATGTCTAAACAAATTCAAGATCAGCAAAGTATTAAAATATTCAAGATGACAGAACATGAAGTCCAATTCCTGAAATACAGCAGGGAGAATGAGCGACAGGGGGCAGACACAGAGAGGCCCCCCCCATTACCTGTATGAAGTCCATCACTTCCAGAGACACTTAATTAAACATGACACAGAAGGGAGAAAATGCCCTTAATGGCCCATTCCTTCTCTCTCCGTACATAGACACTGGTGAAAACCGAGTGACAACTTGGTGCCATTGTCTCCTTGTTATCTGGAGAGTCTACTTCAGATGCTTTCCTCTTAACAATGGGGGATGTCAGGAAATCTTCCTGTGGCCCAAATAATTGTTTTTATAAATCTGTGGTAGCTCAGAAAAAAATAGACACGGTTTAAAATATCCCCAAGTGTGCAGGGAGGGCAAGTTCTTTTATTTCTGAAGTAGAAAACCTCTTATACATTGTCAAAGTAAAGCTTGTGTTTCTGAAATAAGTCTCCCAGTGGGAAGCTACAGTTCCTGGGGGAACCATCCCTACTGTCGTACTCAAGGTTGGACATCACCAGCTCATGTTCTAGAAATTGCTAAAGGAAGGAAGCACAACTCTAAAAAGAGGAAACAATAGCTTTTATATAGATTAGTCATTGACAACTTCGTACACATGCACAATGCATTGATCATATTCACCCCCATTACCCTTGTTCATCCTCTTCCCATCCCTTGGGGACCTGGCTGCTTCCCAACCGTTTTCCTTGCTACTTGCTTGTCTTTTCTAAAATGACTGACTGAATTTGATTAGCATTGCTTATGTGAACGTGTTTTGGGGGGGGGGGCTCACTTACTGGAGCATGGACAACTTACCAGTGACTTCGCCACTGGGGAAAGAAGTGATTCTCTCTCCTCTAGCAACCATTAACTAACAATAACTCTTCATCTAAAAGTGGGACCTCATAAAACTCTGTCATGTCCATGTTGAAAATTTCACTGGCTCCCTTGCGTGCAGGTGACCACAGAGGCTACAAGTTCATGAGGAAAAAGCAATGTCATGAGCTGAAGTCTTGCTATAGTTTGTAAGAAAGGTTCTCACTATGTATGTAGTTCAGGTTAGCCTTGAACTTGTGATCCTCCTGAGTACTTAGACTACAGCTATACACTGTTGCACCTGGCTTAGAATGGTGTTGTCCACTGAGCCACCTTCAAAGGAGAATTAGAAAATTCTTTGGATATGTTCCTAGACTTAAATGGATGATTAGAATATGAAAAAGAAAATTAATTAGATCATTTGCTTTTGGCTGTAAGTGTTAGGTTTGTACCAAGTATGTATGCTTGGCTTAGTGTGTTTTTTTTTCAGCTTTAGTTACGTCTATGTGTGAATATGCATGTGTAGTGTGTGTGTGTGTGTGTGTGTGTGTGTGTGTGTGTGAGTGTGTGAGTGTATAAGGAGGTGGCTTCATTGTATTTGGAGTTTATCATTATATGACCTAGCTTATTATAGGCTCTCAGTCAGTGAATGTTAAAGGGGGATATTTTGTAACATTCACTATTGTCTAATATTTTCTCACTAGAGACATTCAGTAACTAAATAATGGTTAAAATAGGGAGAAAATAAATATACACAATGTCTTACTATTCATTCATAACAGCTATTAATGCTTTGGTGTGATTCCAGCAATCTAATTTATATATGTACAGGTGCATAGGATTTAGACAGACATCCACAGGCATTTTGGTTGCAAATTAAATATTAAGTTGTATTACCCTTTTCTCATTTTAACTTTAATGATGGAGATATACTATTAACGGATCAGTTGTTTGTAGAATACACAATGACTGTTTACTAATAAACTTTAGTTATTGAGGGTCGCCTTGTCTGAATTCTTATGGAAACCATTCTAGGTGACTTGATCGGCTCAAGTGATTTTCACTTTCAGACCTCATCACTATCACCTATGCAATAAAAGGGATCATCAGAGCATTGACCTTGAGAAGGTTTCATGGCCGATACAAGCAAAGATCTTAATAAATGCTCCTGATCATTTGAGAAAGAGTTTGCAACCTTGTAATGTCTATGGAAGGAACGCCACCAAACTTACTCACAAAAAATTCCAACCTCTGAATGCTCAGTCCTACCCAACATCCTTCCCAGCTGCTGCCCCATGTGTCCTGTGCCCGGTCCTTTAGGACTACTGACCACTGCTGCATTCATGTGAGCTCGGGTATTATGTATCTTTGATCATGCTTCTCTGCTAGTTCTGGGAGTCCATCTCTAGCTTTCCTACCTAGAAATATACAGTTTTCCAGAACTTAAGCTGGATATCACCTCTTCAGTTTGTCATTGTCTGAGAGCTGGTTAAATCTGCTTACCCTTCCCGATATTAACAAAGATTTTGTCATCCTATCTTCTCTTTGTACATTCATTTATCTTTCTCTCTTCTGTCCATCCCTCTTCCCCAAACCCTCCTTTCATCGACTACAATAGATAGCAATTAAGAACAAAGGCTGTTGAATTAGATTTTCTTAATTCACAATAAAATTTTCAGATCAAAGCTTCAAGATGTTTTTCGTGGTGAAGCCCTAATTTCTTTGCCTCTTAAATAAGTAGAAGTACAGAGCGACTAGAGTTACAGAGTGACTGGGAAGGGTGAATGCACGAAGCAGTTGCCACCCGCCTGCTCTGTACAAAGCCCTAAATAAATGTCAACTCCCAATCCATATTTGCTCAGCACTTACTTTGTGGCAGGGCCCCTTTGTGTGGTACCCTGTGTTATAATGGTTTGTGCATGGCCCGATACTCTTCTTAGAGATCAGAGTTGAACAGAGAAACCTAAAAGAATCTCTCCATACCATGCTTGAAATACAGATGAAATGGGGGTGGCTAAAATATTCCTGTCAACATCTGGTATGCCTTTCAGAGTCTCTGCTGAGCGGCACTTCTAGCCTAAGAGGGTACACACCTGCTGGTGTGAGAAGTATGGCCAGTCAAAAGGACTCTGGTCTTCTGCATTAGGGCCGCCTGCCTCCTTTGCTAACTCACATTTTATACTGCCTCTCTGGGCGTCCAATGGTCAAAAGAAATCTCTGCATGACTTCAGCAGTGGCCTTCAGCCTCCTTTTCTACCCTGAAGCTGAAGAGTGGATGCCAGTTACATATTCCTGCAGGAAAGGATCCAGTGACTACTTAATTTTCTGGGTGGATGTGGAATGCTTTGTAGTTTGTTAAAACCCACATTGCATTCTTCTCACTAAGCAAGTGGTCCAATCTGATTAACACAATACGTTTTCTTTTGTTGCCAAACACTGCCAGAGGCAAAGGTATCACTCAGGGAACCTCCCCTTCCTCCAAACAAACACACATACACACCAAGAAAAATAGAGATCTGTGCAACTGTAATGGAATGAAAATAGCACTTAGGAATGTATTTGTATTGTGAAAAATGACCAAATAAGAGTTGCTGACTGTTTGTAGCCCTATAATGTAGGACAGATAAATTGGTGCCCAGAACTCTGACATTTCAAAAGCCAGAGAACATGTTGCATTTTTTCCTATAATGCTATTTTTGTAATTTCCCCTCTATTTTACTTTAGTAAAGAGCAATTCTTCTGCACCGAGGCCGTTCAATTAGAACATTGTAAGTGTTGTTAGAATGGCTTTGGCATAGGGGCACAGGAGCAACTGGTATCATTTTGTAACAGAACACGTCTTGCCTTTACCACCCTGGTGTGGACCTTGTGATAATTAATTTTGAAAAACATTAGACTTGTCAACCAGGCAAGAGGATTAAAAGTAAGCTATCTCACCTTCCAGAGGTTTCTCTCACTCGGCCGGCAGCTCAGCATCCTTGAACTCTTGTCCCTTTCTTCTGAGCATACATATTTGGTTATGTTGTCTCTATACTGGTAGAGAAAACAACATGAATACTCTGAGTGTAAGTTGTTCTCAATGTTCTACTCTTTTTAGTCATTCCCATCCTTCTTATTCGGTCTGGGCAAGTAGACCAAGTTGATCTCAAATATATTGCATTGTCCATGCTTGCTTCACACTTATGGGTCCAGCCTGTTTCAGCATCTCTTATGCTGGAACTGTAGACATGGACCACCTCACCCAGCAACCTCTTATTTCTAATGAATGGATTATAGCAGAAATGATACTGTATGGTGTTCCTGAATAGATCATAGGTCAATACAGATTTTATAAAAAGGAGTCTGGCCATGCACACTTTTAATCCTAGCACCAGGGAAGTAGAGGCAGGTGGATCTCTGTGAGTTTGAGGTCAGCCTGGTAATATTACAAGATCCAGGTCAGTCAGGGCTACATAGTGAGACCTTAAAGCAATTATTTTTTTTAATTGAAGGGCTATACAAATGGTAAATTTCCTCCTTTATTAGATACATAGTGATTATTAGATACAAATGTGGCTGTTGGTTACCACCAAGATGTGTGTGCCACTACTGCAGGCTTAGGGTTATCATGCCATGCTGGTTATGGTTGCACTCCATAGGCATTATAGCTGAGTAGGGCTATGGGTTGCTTCCTCCCTTGGAAGCTTGAATGGCACCTCTTGGGACCATGAGAACTTGTCTTTAGGGAGGAGGCTTTCAGAGCAGCTCCAGATCAGAGAATTCTGGGCCCCATGTCTGAACTGCATCACGTCTTTAGCAATAGGGACTTAGGTTCCTCTATTGTGGGGCAAGCAAGGGTAATAATAATAGCTTGTAATGTTTTGTAGGGTCTCTTGGACAGTCCTCTTTTTTCTTTTCTTTTCTAACTCACTGAGTCCAAAATTAGAGCAACCCGAATGGGTATGGGTATGAAGCCATCCACTGACATACAATCAACCTATTTGGGTTCACAACCCTGAAGAATACTGATTTTCCCTTCCCTAGCAGCCATTAGCTACTAATAGTACCTCATTGGAAATAATGGTGAGGCCTTTTCTCCATCTATGTTAGAATGCTGACTGGCTTGGTCGTGTGTTTTGCACAGGCAGTCACAGTGAAACAGTCATTATATTTTGATCTCTTGCGAGTACTGTTTCTCCCACGAGTAGGTATGTGCACTAGGTTAGTTCTTCAAAATTCAATTCCTTGGTCTTTACAGGAAGAAAGAATGGAGAAACTCTTTTGGTCACCTAGTCCCTAAATGAACAGCATGTAAGCCTTAGACTACCAGATATTCTAAAGCTTGTCCAAGAAAACCAACAAAGGAAAAGAAAGGGCAGATTAGGAGAGCAAGATGGAGTGCAAACACTGGTGGCATCACTCAGATATCACTGCAGAGCTGCTCCTAAGGTCGAATTGCAATGATAAGAGCCTCTTGTATAGCCTTTTATATATCCAGAGATTGTAAGTGCTGGTTTACAGATTCTAACAAACTAAACACAGCTGCAGAGCCCGTAATCAGACCAAGAAACTAATATTTACAGTTCTCTCAAGTCCCCTTTCTCACCTCCATTTCACTATTCCCTAGAGGAAAATACTACCTTAGATTTTTGACAGCATTCAACATCTTAACTGTTTTTAAAAGACCCACATCTCGAAGGCTTGGTATCTAGAAGATGGTTGAATCTTTAGGATGCAAATTCATTGGAATGAAGTTAAATCATAGGTGGCTTATGCATGAAGGAGTTATTGAGATGCTGGCTACTTTGTCTCTTTGCTTTCTGGCTACCTTGAGTGAATAGCCCTTTTCTATGAGCTGTTTCCACTACAATGCACTGTGCTGCCACAGGCCCAAAGTGCAGAGAGTTAAGTCACCATGGGCTTGAAGCTCCTGAAACTGTGGACCAAAATAGCTCTTACCTTCTATTAATTAACATGATTATGACAGAAATTTTGTCATAGCAATGCAAAGGTGACTTCAGTGATCATATATTAGTTTTTTTCCTTTTGTATGATGTCCAAACCCTTTCTATCTGTAGTTTTTGGTATCTGATTCTTTCATATTTCATCCTTCTTCCATTATTTTACCTTATTGTCACATGGAGTTAGGTTCTTTATTGATGCTATTATATCATTTTCAGTTGGATGACTATTAACATAATTTAACTATCCCATTTCCATTTGGTTTTGTCTGTTATGATTAGAGATGTTATAAATATTTCTGAGTATGCCTTTTGATGAGCTTAGTGTACACAGTTCTGTTTGGTGTGTGCTTGAGAATGAAATCCCTATATCACAAGGAACATGTAGAGTTATTGGATTAGTTATCATCAAAGAGCTATTGCGATGGGATATTCCTTCAACACTGTATAACAGTTTCAGGGGTGATATGAATAGTTCATTGGTAGATCACTGGCCTAGCATGTTTAGGGTCATAGGTCAAACTTTAGGACTGAAAAAATAAAAATAACTTCTATTTTACTTTTTTATCAGTATTAAATATTGTCCATTTTCTTCATCTTTATTATTTATATAGAAATGATGTAACACTGTATTGTGGTTCAAATTTACATCTCCCAGCTGACTCATATGGCTCCACCTTAAATCATGATGACTGACCATTTTAATATTCTCTTTTGTGAAGCATTCAGGCTTATTTTCCTACTGGGTCAGCTCTCTTTTTCTCATTTATTTTAAATAGTTCTTTATATGTTTTAGATGTGTATCAATTTAATGGTGAAATATAGGCTTGCCAATACATTTTTAACATGAACGTGAGCTTAGGTTTGTATTACTTAAAATTTGTAGCTTTCAAAGAGTGTTGCCTGGCTAAAATACTCAATTTGGATACCAAGGTCATTGCCTCCTTGCGGTTCCACATTGAGGAAAAATAGGTAAGAGTTCTCCAAAGCAACCATTGTTATTCGGTACAAGGTTGTCAGACAAGAATTTGGCTGGCTCATATCCTCTTCTCTGCTCACTGGGGGACTTAGAGAAGAGGAATATTTAATTTTCAAAGGGCTACAAGGCCAAATTCTCTTTATGTTTTGTTTTCTCGAGTTGTTTCTACTTATACGTCTTTTAAAGCAGACTAGACACAGTGCTTTGCCCCTCATACTCATGTGTCCATCAGGTTCTCTGATCATTCTTAGATTGGTTCGTAACAGTCTTGCAAAAGTCCATGCAGAGGAACTTGTGTGTCATCAGTCACAGCTGTAGAGAACAGGCTCTCAGACTCTCCAGGGCATTGCTTAATCTCCTCTTAAACTTAAAATCTATCCCCACTTTATTCTATTATCAGCAAGTTGTAAAGCACAATTCCTTAATCCTCTGGGGTGAAATGTCTTTTTCACTTTCCTGAAGTCTATCCTCACTTGTAGACAAAACATGTCAATATGAATGTTTGAGTCTCTCTGTCGCCACTTACCCTTGACATTATTCACCCTAGATGTCTACACTGGTAGAGGATTTCATTATCAATTTTTCAAAATGGTATCTATTAGACTGGGAAGGAATACTAATTGGTAAACCAGTTAAAACAGCATTTCTAAAATAAGTGTGCATCAGCAGTAAGACCACATCCATCTCAGGATTATTATTGCACTTGACCCTTTTGATATCATATGCACTCAATGGCTACAAGATTAGATAATGACAGGGAGTTAGAAAAAGTAATTACTTTGTTCTCAGACAATTTTTCAGTGCATAGTATTTACTCTCAGCTCCCTTCTCCCAACCACTTCTGTCCATCCCTTCCTCCTTCCTTTCCACAACTCTTCTCTCACGGTCATGTCCATTCCTTTTATTTTCTGACCCAGTGAGATGATTCAGAGTTCTCTATGAGGCAGTGGATTTGAAACTATCTCCTGGAGCCCGATAAGCTAGTCAGTGTGTTTTCAACCAAAGTCGATTTTCTGTCTTTTAGAATCTATCAATAGTAAATAGTTCACAGGTAAAGGATAGAGTCCCATGAGCACCTCCCCCTTCCTTGACGGATTGGTGCTAATGGCTGGTCTTGTGTGGTCCCATTGCAGGAAACTCCAGTTTTTGTGAGTTAATTTTAGCAATTGTTGCATCGTGTCTATAGAGTAGCATTTTTAAACCCTTCACCCAATCCTCTTGCTCTTAAACACTTCCTACCTCTCTTCAGTGATGCTTCCTCGAGGGATTTAAATATCTTGTTTAGGATTTGAGCCACAACTATTGCCAGTTATCTACATCTTGGGAAGTCATGTATCAGCCTGAGTTTACCACTGTTTATTATAAGTAAAGGCTTTTTGGAAGCTACTAAGTTTTTCTATATTAATAAGCATAGGCATTTGAAAGGCAGTTGGCTGCTATGTTACTCATTAGTAATAAGTTCTCTATGGAGGCTTAGTACCTACATGGACCTCAGTTATTAGCTAAGCTCATTGTCACCTAAATTCCACAGACTTAATGGAGTAGGTCTCAAACCAGTAAGAGAGCAAATGGAACCCCAGAAGAATCAAGCCATCATTGCACAAGTGAGAATACCTTAATATCCATGTAGTTTCCTTATATTCTTATTATCTTGGTTAATACTCCAAGAATTGCACACATCCATCTCTCCAACACCTCCACCTCTATTCCTGTTTAAATCCTTTCACTTATAGTATTCCACTCTTTACTTTCTTTTTATCTATGATCTTCTACCTCTTCTCCCTGAAGATACTCCTCCTGTCTCTGTCCATGCTTGGCTCCCACAGATACTCTGTGTTAAAATAAGCTAGAGAATTGATGCTGGGATTCACATAGGAGAGAGAACATGTGGTGCTTGTCTTTCTGGACCTAGGTTACCTTAGTTAAAGTAATTTTTCTTATTCCATCTATTTACTTGAAAATTTAGTAATTTAATTTTTCAGTACAGTTGTTTAACTGGTCCATTGGGTATAAATACTACATCTCCATTATCCATCAACTGATGGACATCTTGACTACTTCCATTTCCTACTTATATGAACATGCCTGAAATCAACATGGATGGTCAGGAGGCTGGAGAGATGACTCAGCATTTAAGAGCACTGGCTGGTCCTCCAGAGGTCCTTAGTTCAATTCCCAGCAACTATATGGTTGCTGATAACCATCCATAATAAGATCTGGTGCCCTCTTCTGGCCTACATGGATAAATGCAGGCAGAACACGCTGTATACATAACAATTTTTTTTTTACAGAATAATAAACACCTTTATTACATGAGCTATGACGGATGGTTTATTTGCCTTTCTGGGCATCTCTCGAGACAACATGCACAAGCACCGCAAGACTGGGAGTAAGAGAAAGCCCTACCACTTCTTGTTGTCTCGAGAGATGCCCATCGCTTGGCGCTGCATAACAAATTTTTAACAACAGCAACAACAACAACAAAAACATAGATGATCAGATGTCCCTGTAATTAGGCATCAAGTCCTTTGGGCATATGCCCAGGAATGGGTTAGCTGAGTCATATGGTAGATCTACTTCTAGTTTTCTTGAGAAACTTCCAGATATTAAAAATTCCAGTGAAGAAGAGAATATTTACAAATACACCAGTATTTAAGCACATATGTAATAGGACTTTTCCAACTTTTTTAAAAATACCTTTCACACTCAAGTCAATTAATGACAGCTGTATTGAACAATATGTAAACAGACACACCCCTAGACTAATTAGACACAATCTATATGTAAGTGCCCTTTTTTGACATCATTAATTTTTAGAGGCAAAATGGCTCTATAGGAACAAAATAGCTCAGAAAACTAAACAGAACCAAGTAAGTTTAGAAAATAAATATTAATTCCCTCAGTCTGATGTTGCTATCTTTTATTATTTTTGTTTTTGAGATGGGGTCTCTCTATATAGCCCATGATGACCCAGAACTCCTGACCCTCCTGTTTCACTCCACCCACTCAAGTCCCACTCTGACCTTGGGTTCCAAATATACATTAATGTATTCTCACATCTACCTTCTTATCAGTTTTGGCCATTCAAGTGTACTCTGTGTGTGTCTGAGTTAAAAACCCATCCAGTGTTTAAATGGTCTTGTGTGGTGATAACTTGTTTGTACAAATAAAGCTTGCCTGAAGATCAGAGGACAGAGCTAGCTACTAGCTAACCAGAGGTCTGGAGATCTGTACAGACAAGAAGTGTATGGTTGGGCGGAGAGACGAAGTGATAAGGTGGGAGGAGACAGGAACTCAAGTTTCTTTTCGGCTGAGGAGTTGAGTAGCTAGGGTGACTGGGTTTTTCTCCTTCATCTCTCTGATATCCCAGCATTTTCCCCCAATATTTGACTCCAGACTTTTATTATTAAGACCTATTAGAACTCATGCCACAGGCCTTCTGTAGATGGGGCTATTGCTACCGTAAGAGCTCAGGGCAGAAAGTTGAAGATATAATTGAACAAGAGGGCCATGTTCCAGTCCCAGCAAGCAGCAGAACTTGGCAGCTTTGGCCACATGGTCCTGGAGTTAAGGATACAAGAAAGGGACTATGAAATTTGTCTCGATGACTAAGGAAATCTTCTGAGGCCAAGCACGTGTCAGGGGTGTCCCTGAACGGAAGCCTATTAGGCTGTTTTGTCAAGCTGTGAAATTGAAGCCTGGATTGTTTTGGAGACCTCAAGATGTTAGAGATGCCAGAGTTTTGGGGTACCTGAAGAGGAGAGATGCTAACAGAGAGTAGAAGCAGCCGAAGAGAAAGTGTGTTGCAGTCAATAAAGCTTAAGAGAGTTGGAGAACTTAAGAACATATTGATATCAGACTTGGAGATGCAGAGTTTGGAGTTTTCCCAGCTGGATTTTGGTCTTTGGTCCAATATTTCTTGCCATGCTCCCTTCCCTACATTTTGGAATGATAATGTGTATTCTGTGCCACTATAGGTTGGAAGTATGAGATCTGTGTTTTTATTATTTTTATTTTATAGGGGATTACACTTAAGAGATTACATGAACCTCAGAAGAAATTTGAACTTGAGACTTTTAAACATTATTGGAATGGTGATACACTATGGACAGTTTTAAAGTTGGCCTAAATGCATTTGTACACTATGATATTGCTACAAGCCTTTTGGGGCCCGGGAGTAGAAAGTGGTGGTTTGAAAGGAAATGGCCCCAAAGGGAGTGGCACTATTAGGAGCCTTGTTGAAGTAGGTGTGGTCTTGTTGGAGGAAGCATGTCTCTGTGGGAGCAGGCTTTGAGGTCTGTTTTGTCCAAGCTTTGCTCATTGTGAGTCTCAGTCTGCCTTGTGTTGCCTGCACACTGACATATAGCAGCTGCCTCTCCAGCACCATGTCTGCCTGCACACTGCTATGTTCCACTCTGATGATAATGGACTGTACTTCTCCAACTGGAAGTGAGCCACTGCAATGAAATGTTTTCTTTGTAGGAGCAGCTGTAGTCATGGTGTCTTTTTTCAGCAATAGAAATCCTGATTATGACAGAAGTGGCTCACTGGGGCCAAAGGAGGAATGTGTGAAACCAGAGGTGGAGAGACGTGCCTGCATTCTCCCAGGAGAATATTTTACTGTGAACTTTTCTGAATTGCAATAAATTTTATGCCAATAATTAAAGCATCAACTGGTGCATAATAAATAATTTGAATTTGTGTTCCATAAAGGTAAATCAATAAGAGAAGAGGGACTACTTTTTCTTTTGTTAGCACATATTAATTATGCAAACGTAGACGTCTGTATGGCATTTTTGTGCACATATATAATGTACTTTGAACACAACCCCCATATTCATGCTTCTTTCTCCTCTCAGATTTGTTCTCTTCCTCTTCTAAAATAGTTTGATTTCTACCTATTTTTTTTACCTTCTAAAAAACGTATATCCAGTGTATGACAGAAAACATATTTGTCTTACTGAGCCTGTATTATTTCACTTCATATAATAATCTTCAGTTCCATTAGTTTTCCTGAAAATGACATAATTTTTATTCCTCTTTATTACTGAATAAAATTTGTTTATACACACCACATATTCTTTATTCATACATCCGTTAATCAACACCTAGACTGATTATATAACTTGCCTGATATGAATGGTGCCATTCTAAGTAAACGGACATGCAGGTATTTCTAGAAAATAGTTACTCGACACTTTAAGAATGAGAAGCTAGTCTAATTTTTCTCAATGTGTTGTCACTAAGTCATACTGTTAACTGGAAAGTATAGGCCTGGGTTCAGTCTGTAGTATTGCAGCAAAAGGGGGTGAGGTGCATAAGAGTAATTGGAGTAAGTTTTTACAAAGTAGATACCTGATACCTGGAGGATGTGAGGCTCAGGGGACTTAGAGATGGCCACTCACTGTCTTTATCCATACTCTAAAGCAAACAGGCCAATCAGCAATCTCATCTGTCTATTAAAATGTCTTGGAAGACTGACTCATGCTGTGGAAATCAACGCTCTCAAATGGTGCTTTTTGATGCTGTCTGTGTTTTGTAGGCCCTAAAATGCCTTGATATAAAGGGCACATGATGATCAGATTGCGAACTTGCCAACACTGGCATCTGATTGTGTCTAGAGAGCTGTGAATTCTTCCTCTTAAGGACAGTAGCTGACAGCTTTGCATCAATAATCTGATAAAAGGGTTTTAAGATGTGCAGCGCTTCTCTGTTGTCATTTGCCCAGATACCCAAGTGTCTGCCTTTGTAATGACAAGGTAACTCAGTAGGCTTAGTTCTGTCTGAGCTTCTTGTGCACATGTGTTTCCAACCATGCAGATACATGTATATATGTGAGTCTGTGTGCATGTGTGCTTGCCATGTGTATGGAAATCATAGGAAATCATTGGACATTGTCAGGCATTGTCAATTCTCTCTCTCTCTCTCCCCCCCTCCCTACTTATATTTTAAACAGTCTCGCACATGAGCACCAGAGCTCCCTCTGTCTGCCTCTCCAGTACTGGGATCTAAGCATGTGCCATGCCTCCCAGCCTTCTAACATGGGTTCTAGGCATAACACACAGGTCAGTGTTTGCAAGGCAAACACTTTAAAAACACCCATCTCTCCAGCCCCTCAAGTTTCTTAAGAGCATGGATCAGAAAACATCACCCACTCCAAGTGCTCCCTGCAGGCAAATTAGAAAGTTGACTGAAATTCAAGCATCTATCATAGTTGGCCAAGAAGGTCCATTATAATAAAGTTTTGAAGCAATTGTCATATTTAAACTTGGATATTAGTTTTTAAAAACTTTTTATTACTCAAAGTTTTAGTTAAGGCATAGGTTCAGGATAGTATAGTTACTAATGTTTTGTGGTGGAAAATTAGAGAAATGAAGCTAAAAACATAAATGAAATATTAGAGAATGATTGCTACTTTGATCACTATTTAGTATTATTTGTTTGTTTGTGTATGTGTGCTTGTATGTATGTATTGTGTGGGCACATTCATGCCATTGAACATGTGTGGAAGTCAGAGGACAGCTTTATGAACTCCTGTCCATTAGAAGGGTTCTGAGGATTACATTCATAACATCAGGCTTGGTGCCAAGTGATTTATTCACTGAGCCTATGGTCAGCTCCTAATGTTTATATATTTGTAAAAGCGTCAGCATATGTCAGTTAAACATACAGACTATGCCTGGGGGTTAGATGGAGCAAATTGTATTATGTATTAAGTGGTTGTAGGTGATTTGCCTAAACTATGTTTAACAATGAGAGTAAGTTCTAGATTCAGTCTCTCACATTTTTGTTTACTTTTATGGCAATGAAAGCATGTCAAAACATAAACCAAAACATTAGAGAACTATGATAGACTTCAGATAACAAAGGACCAGCCTTGACAAAAATACTTCTTACCAGGGTAGGGGCATGGGAATTGAAGAAATTTAAGTAAAGAATATGAGTGATATGGGAATCATTTCTCTGTGCTGTGATTACCATTAATGAATAAAGAAACTTCTTTGGCCTGTTGATAGGGCAGAATTTAGGTAGGTGGGGAGGACCGGACTGCATGCTGGGAGAAAAAAGGGCAGAGTCAGTGGATGCCATGAATCCGCTGCTGGAGATAGATGTGCTGAAACTTTAGCCGGTAAGCCACTGCTATGTGGCGATACACAGATTAATAGAGATGGGTTAAATTAAGATGTAAGAGTTACCCAATAAGAAGCTAGAGCTAATGGGCCAAGCAGTGATTTAATTAATACAGTTCCTGTGTGATTATTTTGGGGGTCTGGGTGGCTGAGAAACAAACAAGCGCTCAAGCGACCCATCCTCCTACATACGAGGACACATAAAAATAATAAAACAGAAAAGAGAAAGTATCAGGAAAGCTTTCCAGTGACTGAAATCCTGGAATTTGTCCGAGTCTATTTTTCCACAGCTTTTATACCCAACATAAACTTGGGGGAGGGAAGGTAACAAAAGACTTTATTAATATGATAAATTATATGACAAAAGGATAACTCACACAGTCAATTCTGAGATATCAAATCATTAGCATTCTGTCTTTTAGGTAGCTAAGGTGCTCTAAGTCACTAGGCTGAAGACCACCCTTCCCTAGGTGACCTCATAGTAACAAAGAAGGAGCAGAAGCACATTTACATATCCTGACCACCTGTCAGGATGGCATTGAGCTGTCTTAATTTCAAATGAGCCAGGCAACTACCTCCTGAAGAGGTGCAGTTATGCCTGTTAGTTTCCAAACTCTCTGACCATCAGACAAGGTGGAAATGGGTCTGCATTTTCTGGCCTCCTCAAGTGTGATGCAATAGTCTCCTTTAAAGGTAGTGTTTACTTTGCATTCAGTCTCCATGCTGTGCCAGGACTCTCTCCGACACATACAATTGTATGAGATATAGGCATACTTATTCTCATTTTTCAACGAATTTGTTAAAGATTTATACCCGGTGATCACCAGAGGAAGCTTCAACATCTTATGAGCAAACATAACAACAGAAATATCCCCAAAGACCCCATTGCCACAAACTTTGTTTCTAATGCTAGTCTCCAATTTATCCAAGCAAGGCACAAGACTTTTTGAAGAAATAGGGGCTTCTTTGAAGTTAGGTGAACTCAAAGGGCCTTACAATGCAAAAAGGTACAGAAGTATTCACTACTACCACCAAGCAAAAATAGAAAAATATTCCCACAATGATAAGACATATCAAAAGAACAAGGTTATTAAATGAAAGGTGTCAAAATTTAACAGGCTCTCCCTGAAAGTGTGACATTGGTTTGATCCAAAGTAGAAAATAAATATCCACAAAACTACACTGAAAAATACTTTATTAAGTGAATAGATTGGTTAAAACAGAAAAATATCATAGGTAGAAAGATTTCAAGTATTTTATATGGTTACTTTTCCATCAAAGTGATGAGCGTAATATGTGTGTGTATGTATGGGTGTGTACACATATATACCTTTGTGTCTTTCCATTCATGTAGAACAGAAGAAGGTTTCAAAACTCCTACTCTATCATCCCTCATTCATCTCTTTGAGCCTGTGGGTCTTTGAGTCTGGGCATCACTTCTCCTTCGATAGACTGGAAGCCAGTAATCCCCACTCATTCTCTCTTCTCTGTCCCTGGGGCTGGGTCCAAGAGCTTGAGGATGCTTGTTGTGTGCATGTTAGAATCTAAACTCTAATTCTCAGTGCTCTTAGCTCCTGAGTCATCTTCCAAGCTCTGAGATGACAATATTGCCTGCTTGTTGGGTGTGACATGAGTATGACTTCTTTTCAAAATTATAGGAAGTGGAAAAAATAATTTCACTGTAGAGAAAGATGTCAGAGAACAATTTAGTCAATGATAAAAGCTATCATGAAAAAAATCAGTCATGGATTACTAATAAAATACAGTAGGAATTGCTTGCATTATTTTTAAGTATATAAATTTATTTATTTGTTTTTTGTTTATTTCTTTATGTGTGTATGCACATCAATGTATGTGCCATGATGCACCTGCGCATATCAGTGGCTAACCTCAGGAGTAAGTTCTTTCCTTCTGCTGTCTTGATTTCAGGGATCTAATTCATGTCATTGAGCTTGGTGCCAAGTTGCTTTCACTGCTATCTTAGTTAGGGTGTCTATTTTTGTGTTAAAACCTTATGACCATGAGCAGCTTGGAGAGGAAAGGGTTTATTTTGCTTATGCTTTTACATCACAGTCTATCACTGAGGGAAGTCAAGGCAGGAACTCGAGAGGAACCTTGAGGCAGGAACTGTTATAGATGAGCGCTGCTTAGTGGCTTGCTCCTGTGACTTGCTCAGCCTGCTGCTTCTATACTTCAGGACTATCTGGCCAGGGGCAGCATTGACCACCATGGCTGGGTCCTCCCACATTAATCATCCATCAAGAAGATGCACTATAGGCTTTTCCACAAGCTAGTTTTATGGTGGCATTTTCTCGATTGGTGTTTTCTCTTTCCAAATGAATCTAGCTTGTGTTAAGTTGACATAAAATTATATTCACTGAGCCATCTCATTACCCATGAGAATCACCCTTTATGTCTGGAATTTTTCCTTCAAAAAACCCAAAATTTGAAGTGGCCAGTCATGAAACTATATATATATATCAAAAGTGGATTTAACAGGTTAGATTTATATATTTATCTATATTCCCCCCTCTCATAATCACAAAATTAGGCTCTCAGTTGAGAGTGGGGGCATAGAATGGGTTGAAGGTAGGGGACATGGAAGAGGTTGGAGGTAGGGGACATTGGAGGGTTGAAAGGGAAGATGAGGAATAATATCATTATATTTAAGTAAAAAATGTAAAAAAGCTCCAGAAATCCAGTCTCATCATAAAAATTATGTTAAACAAAACACACTAACGAGGCTTTAAACAAAGTACCTGGGCAATATGATTCAAGTCAAGTATGGTCATTAAAATTTTGGCTAAGAACTCTCCCAATTAAGAGAAATTCAAAGAGATTTGGCAGGCATTTGTTTTATTATTTTTTTAATGTTAAACCACTGGTGGATAACTTTAACTTAATGAATTTTAAACAAAGTGAATGTTTGCCATATAAATTGAGACTATTAGGCTCACCTATGTCAGCACATGAACACATTCATATATCTATATATTGCCCTGCCCCAATATACACACAGGGGTGTAAGCTACTTCTATGGCATTTACAGTCAAAGTTCTCAATTATGAATCTCAATTGAGAATCTCAGTGTTCATATTCCAACAGGATTCTGGTCCGCCTTTTGGAATGAAAGGGTTGGACTTCAAGGAATTTATAATTTACAATGTCTTCAAGAATTCACTGAAATTTCTTTAGGCCTTCAGAGCTTAACAAGCAATTAGACTGTTTTTTTCTTTAATGATTCTATTTCTTTTTTTATTTGATTAACATTTTTTTATTTATTTTACATACTAACCAGTTTCCCCTCCCTCCTTCCTTCCCTTTCACTCACCCCATCTTCCATCTACCCCCTTCCCCATCCACCACTGCTCCATCTCCATTCAGAAAGGGCTTGAACAAAACATGGCACATCAAGTTAAGGCAGGACTGAGATCCTCTCCCTTTACCAAGGCTGGGCAAGGCAATCCAGCATGGGAAACAGGTTCTCAAAAGTCAGCTAAGCGCCAGGGACAGGTGCTGATCTCACTGCTAGGAGCCTTACAAGCAGACCAAGCTATACAACTGTCACACATGCAGAGGGTCTGGGTCAGTGTCCTGCAGGCTTCCTGTCAGTCCATAGTCCGTGTGCTCCAATGAGCTCAGGACAGCTGTCTCTATGAGTTCCTCCATCATGACTTTGACCCCTTGCCTTATACAATCTCTCCTCCCTTTCTTTAGCAGGACTCCAAGAGTTTGGCTCAGTTCTTGGCTGTGAATCTCTGCATCTACTTCCATCAGTTACTGAATAAAGGCTCTCTGATGACAATTATGATGGTCACCAATCTGATTACAGTAGATAGCCCCCCGTCTTGCCACCAACCCACCTCCCTCAAGTTCCCATCCCCCTATTCTCCTGACCCCATTTATCCAAGAGATCTCTTCTCTTTCCCCTTCCCAGGGAAATCCATGAATCCCTCTTTGGGCCCTCCTTGTTATCTAGCCTCTCTGGGACTGTGAATTGTAGTTTGGTTATCCTATACTATATGCCTAATAGACACTTATAAGTGAGTACATGCCATGTTTGTCTTTCTGGGTCTGGGTTACCCAGTCAGAACGAATTTTTTCTAGTTTCATCCATTTGCCTGCAAATTTTACAGCTGAGTAATACTCCATTGTATAAATGTACCACATTTTCTTATCCATTCTTTGTTTGGGGGCATTTATTAGCATTTTTGGTTTATTTTTATTGTTGTTTTGTTTGATGCAAGGCCTTGCTGTATACCCTGTGTGTCTGAAACTCCCTGTGTGTACCATGCTGGCTTTCAACTTTGGACAGTCTTCCTGTCTCTTCTTTCTGAGCGCCGAGGTTACAGACCTACACCATCATGGCTGTTTCATATGACCCTGGGGCTCAAACCCAGGTCTTGTGCATAGTGGGTGACCATTCTACCAACTGAACCACACCCCAGTTATTTATTGATATTTTTAATTATTCAACAGATGTTCTTTTTATACACACACTGAAACACCATAGCAACATGTCATGGGTCTCTACAGCTAAAAATGGGTATATGTTCCATCCAGTAATTGACAACCCCTTAAAAGTTGTATACCATGCGCTGTGTGTAGTTTAGTACCCTGGGGCAGAGCAGAAATCTGATGTCATTTGGTAGAAGTCAGAGAGAAATACTGAAGTGGTGTTTGCTATCACACGATTACCATGGATAGAGAATTTCATATACTTGGATTCTGATTATGGCTGTATTGTATAGATAAGTCTGCTAAGAATGGAAAGGTGCTAATGTCGGTCCTCTCCTTCTGTTGTGGGGCTTCCAAAGATCAAACTCTGGCCACCAGGGTTGGTGGTAAATGCCTTCAACTGCTTAGCTGTATTGCTAGTCTGATTCATATCTTTTGACTACTTGATCTTCCAGTGCACTGTGGGGGCCAAAACAAGTCGATTGCCTTTTAATGGTGGGCCATGCCTTCCGGTGTCATTTTGTCAAGCTATTAGCTCACTTTCAGAAGTCTGCTTCTTTTGACCTACAACACATACTTGGACAGAAGTTGATCTTATTTATATGTCCTATGCTGCAGAATAAATGATTTAATTATTCTCAAGGTCATTCTGACTTCTATCAAGATTACACTCTGATCATTCAACTGTAAGACATGCTAACTGTGAGATATATTCAGCCCTGCATAAGAGCAGTTCCTGAAGCATGAAGATATCCATTCCTCTGAAGCAGCTGCTACACTGTTGGTGAACACGGCATAGAAATCCACCTTCAACTTGATGATCTAGTGGCATCCTCCACGCCTGCAGAAATAACCCACAGCATAAATCTGTGTTTTCTGAAAATACCACATTATGTTCTTGGGGACATTGGCATGGAAATGATCTCCAGTGTAAAATCTGTCTGAGATATATGGAACTCTCCAGAAGGAATATTGGATTATTGTGCTCTGTAGCTTTGCAAACCATCTTTCTTGGATGGCAGCAGAAAGCTTCAATCTACTTGCATGCATTATAAATGACAGCCAGTCCTCTTGTTAAAGTAGCTACAGGATGCCTTTCTAAGCAAGCCCTTCAGCCTGCGTGCATTATTATGCATCTGTCATGCCGAAGATTTGCCTTTAGCAATACTCCAGCATGCTGGACAGCTTTTAGGAAATTGAACATAGAACTCTAAGACTGGTTTTGCCTTTTTGTTTTTACATTTTTTTCTTTTAATTCTCAGAATGGTACTGACATGAATTTAACCTGAAAAATGAAGTCATGGCTTTTAAACAATTATCCCCAAAGAAGAATTGATCACAAAGAGAGACCGTCTGTGATGGGCTAGGAGTGAAACACAGCATTGATTCTGGAATACAGTTCCTTAGAAGTCAGACGCTAAGGTGCCTTCCATGAACGTTTTTACTGTCAGTAGGAAAATGGAGTAAAATACAAACCAGAGGCCCCCAGCAAACACTCTGGTTGTTAAAGATGCACCATTAGCTTAATTCACATTCTTTAATGTACCTTTAAAAAAATCTCTTACATATTGCAGACATTCCCAGGCTCTTGCTATTTCAACAGTTTTCCTTTCGCAAGTGAGTAAAATAATAACTAAGCATATAGGTTAAATTTTAAGAACTTGTCATTTCAAAGCACATGAAATGAAACCGGAATCCTTGAGAACTCAAGGGAAATGAAGAACATTCACCAGAAAAGAAATGTGATTTCTTTGAGACAGGGTCTCTCTGTAGCCCTGGATGTCCTAGAACTAATCATATAACCATTCACAGAGATTGGTCTGCCTCTGCCTACTGAGTGCTTGGATTAAAAAAGTCACTCTGGGGTATTTAAAATTTATTTTGTTTTTGCTTTTGAGGCAGTGTCACATGCTATAATACCTCTTGGTCTGGAGCTCACTATGCAGGCCAGGGTAACCTCAAATTCACAGAGATCTGTGTTCAGACTATCTTGTCAGCCACTAGCCCCCAAATAATAGCATGGAGACTTATTATTATGAAAGCTTGGCCTTTAGTTTAGGATTATTCCCAACTAGCTCTTATAAATAAAATTAACATGTTTCGATTAATCTACATTCTGCCATATGACTTTACCCCTCCTTCATTCTGTATGCCCAACTCCCTCTATGCCCTGCTGGCATCTCTTTGGCTTCCCGGGATTCATCCCAAGTTCCTCTTTCTGTCTAGAAGTTCCACATAACTTCTCCTGCCTAGCTCTTGGCCACTCAGATCTTTATTCAACCAATCAGAAGGCTCCTTGGCAAAGATACACCTTCACAGTGTACAAAAAGATTATCCCACAACAGATATCTGCCTGCCTCTGCCTACTAGGATGCAATGTGTGTAACACCCTGGTTGGCCTAATAATGTGATTTTCATATTGCTAATTCTAACTCAGTTTTGGTCTAGCAAAAGCATGTTTTATATCCTTAAAATACTTTTTGTTTGTGAATTATAAGTAGGTAGAGTCTAGGACCTACAAGGAAGGAACCAAATAAATATGCATGGTACTAGATGGTGTAGATTTACACTTTTTCCTAAAACAAGTATTGAAAAACATTGTATTGTATGATTATGCCATCTTGTTATGTGATAGAGCATATTCTGGAGAGTTAGTGACCTTGGAAAGCTCATAGAGGTAAAACAGTAAGTCCGAAAAGCAGAGTCTGTTCTCTGGGGTTAGCTATTTGTATGACTGAGGGGAGTCAGCTGCTTCTTGAACTTTGGAATTTTCATGTGTGATAATTTTTTTATAGACATGCTGTGAATGACCAAACTTTAGAATAGCAAAGCTAGAGGGACCTATCATGGGAGGCTCACTACGCTGTCCTGAAGATTAAGAACTTTGTGAATCATATAAAATGCATTAAAATAATTTCAAGATGATTAAAGAGGGCATGAACTGGGTGGTGGTGGTGCATGACTTAATCCCAGAACTTGGGAAGCAGAAGAAGGTGAATCTCTGTGAGTTTCAGAATGAGATCCAGGACAATTAGGGCTACACAAAGAAAGCCTGTCTCAAAAAAAAACAGAAACAAAAAAAGGATGATGGGACAGGCTTGAAAAACATGCACAAAGCTCTCGGTTCAGTTTCCAGAACTCCATAAAACAGGGTGTGAGTGATGCATCATTGTCATCTAGCATGCAGGAGAGTAGGTTGGAGAATTAGAAGCTCGGGTTCATCCTCTGTGAGCCTGAAGCCCGCATGGGTGACATGAATTCCACAGGTGATGATAAACAGAAAAGAAGAGTGAATTCTCTAAAGATTTAAAATTCTCTAAAGTGTCAATGTATGGATAGTCCATTTGAGCCTGACATACAGAACACATAGCAGTCACTTTGCAGATAACTTTCCCCTTACAACAGCCAAGCAACTGTCACTCAAACCTCAAAAGCAGTCCTGGGCCCTCTGTGGGCCTCACTGGCTAGTAAGCCTTCTCAAGCATGTGCACATGCACAATTCATAATATTGAAAAAGATCATAGTATATGGAAATTAAAACAATTTAGAAGGCCTGGAGTCCCAAGAGGAGTGCAGATTATAACGTACGATATAACCTCAGTAAGGCAGAGATAATATAATGTGTGACATAATCTCAGCAAGGCAGAGGCAGGAAAAGGGGTTAAAGTAATTTTAGGAATGCACATTTGCTGTAAAATTAGAAGAAAAAACCCCACAAAAGTGCTGCAATGAAGCCCATGGATGGTGAATGACACTATTTTATTTCTTATAGTTGACTTAGAATTTATAAACTAAAGTAAATGGTTGGGTTAATCCATACAGTAATGGATTAAAGTTGAAGATATCAATTAGAACTCATTTTTCTTGCTAGGAATATAGGTAGTTATACAGTCCTGAATGTGTGACTGTCTGTATCTATCTATCTATCTATCTATCTATCTATCTATCTATCTATCTATCTATCTATCTATCTTTCTTTCTTTCTTCTATCTATCTATCTATCTATCTATCTATCTATCTCCTATCTATAATCTTTATTTTTATATCTATCATTTATTCATCTATAAGTTTAATATCTATCTAATGCTGGCATATACTTAAATACTTTTCATTGCTCTGGCAGTTTCTCAGGCCTAACAGCAGAAATACTCCAGTAACAGGAAGCAAGCTTAGCTCACAGATGTTGGTTCCTAGCACTGTTTAGCAAGGGAACAAGTGCTCTTTGCAGAGACAGCTGATGTCAAACAGGGGATAGAAAACATGTTAGTTGATCTCAGTGAAGTTTGTAAGAGTCAGAAAAGTCATGAGTGTGTGACAAAGAAAGTCACACTAACAACAGTGTGTCAAAGAAACACAGGAACCATCTCCAAAGGCTACCAACCAGCAAAGCTGGAACACCTCGAGGAAGAAAATAAGTTAAAACACTGGGTTATACCTAAAATAAAAATAAATGTTTACAGTTGCTATTGATTTAAACACTGGTTGCATAGATTAAACAACGAAGGAAAAACATTAAATCCCACACACAGAAGAATTTCAAATAAATGATGCAGCTCTTATATCCTAGAGGGTGAGAACCTCAGCTTTCCCTCTCTTGGCAGTGGACTGGGAGGTGACTTCATTTTATAAAACCCCCAAAAAGCCGTTAGAAAGGAATTCATGGAGAGTGATTAAACTTTCCTCCTGCTAGGCTATCAAGGCCAACCAATATGAACAGCTAGAAATCATGTGACCTGTATTTATATTTTCTATGTAAATGGAATGATGGTTTGTCTGTTGGGTCTCTTCCTCCCCAGGTTTACAGGCTCAAGTATGTTCACAGGAAGAACATCAGGCGAATGCAGATCATGAGAGTCTTATGAGAACTTGACTTTTTCTGAACTGGCAAAGCCATTCAGACAGTCAGAGAAACTCTCCTGGGGTAAGAGGAGTTTAGGGACACAGGGCAAGTAAATGTGACACTGTGACCTAGAGCAAAGGAAAGACATTAGACATCAGCTAAGGACATCTGCAGGAAGTATAGGATTTAGTTGGGAGTGAGATGTCAGCTTTGTTTTATTAATTATGATTCATCATGCTAATATAGCCTTTTGAATAATAGAAATAACAGTTACAGAGATTAAATAGAGGTTTCCTCCAAACTCCCCATCTGCTCAATATTCTGTCAAACTTATTTTTAGATGAAATATTTTTATTATAAGAGGAGAAAAAATAAGTTTGCTTCACCAAAGCTAATGTAGATCACAAACATGATTTCTGAGAAATAGGAGCATTCACTTAAAACAAGCATTTTAATATATTAATGATCATAACATAATTTTTAAAGAAGAGTAAAAAATACCCTTGAAAACACAAATCTCTTTAAGAATAAAATCTATCAATAGAAGCGTACTCTCATTAGAAGACCTGATGCATAAAATATGAATTTAGGGTGGGTACCGTTGTGAGGGATAATTTAAATGTTGTTGTTCTATAAATTTTAGAGTTTCTTCGAGAAAAACTGCACTACTCAGTACACCTCATAGTGTGGTTTAAATATTTCATGCGTATATTTACAGTTTCACAGTGTTATCAGAGTTGGAAAAAATTAAGAATTTTCTGAATGTAAATGATTGACTTGCCAGCTTTTTCTAGAGAATCCTGTGAGTTCTCTCTCTCTCTGTCTCTGTCTCTCTGTCTCTCTGTCTCTCTGTCTCTCTCTCTCTCTCTCTCTCTCTCTCTCTCTCTCTCTCTCTTTCTGTGTGTGTGTGCACTCGCACGCATGTGTGTGATGTTTTAGAGATATAATTTATTCAAAGTTTAAATACCTTTCCTGACCTTCCATACCTGTAGGTTATCAAAGTCAGTGATGATTACAAATACATTGAATTCTAAGCACTGCTGTAATCATAAGCTATCTTGGATTAATTGTGTTATGAAAAGCTTTGTTATTTGGTAAAATGGTAACATGTATTTAAATTCTGGCCTGCTAATTTACTAAGAATCAATAATGTACAATGTACATTATTTAATTTCCATGCACTTTCTTACCTTTAACGTGTTTTTAGGAAGAGCAGTTACTGTTCCTTCTTAGTATATACTAGGACAGTCAGCTCTTAGTGTCAAGCTCAGCTTATTTTATCATTAGCTGTTGTTGCGCTTATTACGTTGGATTACGGAAGACATGTGAGGGATGAGAAACGTGGGGGAGATTAACGACACTTTCCTTTTGCACGGAGCCCTTAGGGCTTGTTAAATGCTTGGTGCACATGGAAGCGCTCTAAAGACCTCTAACGCTCTTTGCAAATGTCAGACAGTAATATTTTCTTAGGCTTTTCTGTAGCTCAGTCCAATCTCATAACGGTTCTTTGAGGGCTTCAGGGAAAATATTTGACATGATTTTCTGGATGAGGGGACTGAGATTCCGAGGATAAACCATTGAGCATTGTGGCTTACACGCCATGTGCTGTCGTTGGGACAATTTAACTCCTCTGATCATCTGCCTCTTGTAGCACAGGGTGACAGCCGATTGCTCTTGGGATAGCCTCTAAGTGAGCTAATGTACTTGGTGCACTTAGTTTCATGCCTGATTATCTAAAAGTGCTCTAATAGTTTTTACTACTTTATTATTTTCTGTTTTTCTGTCATCTCATCAGCCTCCTGGGGCAGCTATAGTTGAGACAAAGAAAAACAAAGGTTGCCATTTAATTTTCATCACTCACTACTGACTTTAAACAGAGAATCCTGGCTTCCAGAGCCTAGAGTTAGTTTCCATTAGTGTTTATTAAATACCTATCAGACCACGTCTTGGAGAAGTTCCAGTGGCCTATGGACAAAGTTTTCACTCCAGAAGCTCCTGTAACATGCAAGTGACTAGACAGTCATGAGATGATGCTAGAAGGACATGAGAGTACACCTGTGACACCCTCTCAGACCACCTTCCGCTTGTCACAGCGGGGGAAGTGGGCAAGAACAAATGCTCCACAAGCAGCCACAGCTAGCACGCAGCTAGTGCAGCGGGACTCTCCACCTGCAACCTCAGCAACAAAGGAGCTATAGGGTATCTTCTGTTATCCAGCGCATGCGTTTTTATAATGCCCTGGTCTCCTGGCTCGTAGTAAACAGGAAATGATGTCATCTGAAAATCAAGTTGTAGTTGCCCGTCATTTGGAGGTTTTCTTAGCTGAGGTGGCGTGATGGGAGGAGAGTAATAATCTTTAGGAAGAAGAAAACTGCAGTTCATTTGCTTTGAGTGTAGGACAGTTGCAATGTCGTTTTAAAGAAATGAAAGCGATCAGCATCTGGCTTCACCTTGGGAGATTGCCGTCTCGCCCATCACCTGTCTGGTACGAGGTTGTACTTCCTCGCACGCCTACTTAGGCAATAGCCCTGCTGGTTCAGCACATCTCTGCATTTCCATTGTTCTAGTGCCCGAAGGAAGACATGTTTATTCTTGTATATTTCTGTTTTCTCTAAGGCAGTCACCTTGAGCTGTTCTTCAAGTCGCCCTTCAAGCTACTGTTTCTGGTTTTGTTTATTGAAAATTGAGTCTGGAAAGTTAGTGGATACAGCTTGGCTGGCAAAGTGCCTGCTAGCACATGTGGGTTCTGGGTTCAGTCCCCAGTACTGTCAATGACGGGCACTTGTAATTCTGGTAGTTGGAAAGTAAGGGCAGGAAGATCAGAAGTTCAAGGCAATTCTCAGCATCATAAGTAATTCTAGGCTAGCCTGGGCTAAAGATCCCGTTTTAACAAAAAATGTATTGGTTATGAAGCTGAATGGATTTGAGATATCCTTCTCACATGTTTTTCTAAGTATGCCATTTTCAGTATGTTGTAGAAGAGCATTCTGTTAATATTCTAAGTATGCCGTTTTCAGTATGTTGTAGAAACATTCTGTTAATATTCTTACTCTGAAACCTGCTATGGCCAAGTTATTTCTTAGAAAACACACATATACATAAATATAAATGTACATACATATGTTCATATAATATAATGCACGATTTTATAAATATACATACAATTATATAATATCATACTCCAGGTTGTGACCAGAGGGGCACTGGGCCCAGTCCTTTGGTTGGCCTGTCTCTGGCCCTTCTGGGAATAGAGTCCATGAGGCTAGAGGCATGGATCTCCCTGTGGTTTGTGACCTTTTTCTCAAACACAAGATTTTCTTGCCTTGTTGGCCTTGGTCCCAGTCATAGAGTCTGTCTGGGTTCCCTTTCTGAGTGTTTCCTTCCTAAGACAGACCTTGTTGCTGGTAGGAAAGGCCTGCCACATGGATAGCATCAAAGGAGAGGCTACTTGCAGACAGTGCTGCTGGAACCTGGATGCCCCATGCCTTTACAGTGTTGAGCATAGAGCTGTGTGGGAGAAAACCTCTGCCAACCACGACTGGCAACTAAGGAGGACTCCCTGCCTACCATTTTCTGCTTCAGAACTCTCAGCACTGAGAGGATTCTCAATGAAAATCTCATTCTTTTTGTCAATGTGGAAAAGAGAATATTATTTAGCAATGGTGTGCTGTATGGGATTTAAATATCTAGATAGGATCTGTGGCATTCTGTTAATATTCTTACTCTGACACCTGCTATGGCCAGGGTCTAAGCCTTGTCTACTACAAAACTCAGTCCAAATGAAGCTCAGTCTTATTTTTAATATTTTCATAAAAAGTATCATCGGAATTTGGATAGGTATTATGCATATTGGCTATGTGGGTAAATTTTGCTAGTGTGGATATTTTAATAGTGTCTTCTTTACACACACATCTCTAATTATTCATGTCTTTGATTTTTCTTATCACTGCTTTGTGATTTTGAGACAATGCCTGAGTCTTTCAGTTCTTTAATAAATTTTATTCTTAAGGGTTTTGTCCTTTTCTAAGAGAGAACAGTGGTTATTATATACTAATTGTATAAAATAATGGGTTTCATTGTGACAGTTTTTCCTTTTACTGGCAGTAGATCAAAGGCATTTATTTTAAAATGACTGTTTCATATACATGCAATTTTGTCATCTATTAAACATGGGAGAAAATTTGAATACTAATTAGAGGGATGTATTTATTTTTATGTAAAGATTTGAGTCTTGGTTTAATATTAAATGTTGCAGGACCTCAAGCATTCTCAAAACTTTCCAGAGTTGATCAGAATTATGGTTTTAGACTCATCAGTTCTGAGAATGTAACTTTACATAAGATGATAAAAACATGTTTAAGCCATTTTTAAAATAGCTGGAAAAATTTCCCTAATCCCAAGTCAAAATTTTACTTAACACTATTTGATGGACACAGTCAGGTCAGCTATTCAAACAGGAATTTTTATTTTGTTTTATTTTTTTAATTGAAATTGATTCAATGTATTCTGATCACCATTTTGTGTTTCACACATACCCCACAAGTAATTTTTAGCATCAAGCATTCTGATCCATGGGGCTCGCCTGATGTCATTTTGCTCAGGTGGGTGCTATCCACCCACAGGCCAGCCTTGGTCCTCAAGGCCTGAGCTGGCTGAAGACATTCCTGGGCTTGCCTGTCATCTTGCGGCACCAGATGGGTGGGAGCCATTATGATGAGCATATGTATGGCAGAGAAATGGGAGAGACAGAAAAGGGGCTGGTTAATGTGCTGTGGAAAGAGGCATAACAGAAGGAATGAAGGAGGTGAGAAGTAGGTTCATGGGAGTGGCCTACTTATTACCCTGGTCCATGGTGATACCTGCCAAGTTGGTGCCGAGGGCCATGTCTGGGTGTGTGGTCCCTGTGCAGCTAGGGTCTGTGTTGATATCTATGGCCCATGTTGCCACCAAAGGCTACAAGGATGCCCAGTGTCTGGGCTGCCCCCTGTGGCTATGTAGGTGCTGGAGGGCCATGCCACTGCAGAGACCATACTGATCTGAGTGGTCTCTGCTGTCACCCAGTGTCAAGGTGACATCTGCGACAAGCTGTAGCTTATCCATGTCTGGGTCCGTGGCCCTACTGTAGTCAGGGTATGGATGTCCTTGACTGCTGTTATCACCAAAGGCTGTGGGGACACCTGGGATCTAGCCTACCACCTGAGGCCGTGTTGGTACCCAAGAGCCATGCTGCAACTGTGCCATATTGATATGAGTGGCCTACTATGCCACCTGGGGCCACCTGGGGCCAGTATGATCCCCTGGCCAGGCCTTCTGCCAGAGGCCATGACTGGATCCATGGTCCTATTGTAGCTGGGGTCTGTGTGACCATTCATGGCCCGCATTGCCACCAAAGGCCACAGGAAGCCTCTGGTCTGGATGCAAGCAGTAGCCTTGTTGGAGTCCATGGGACATGCTGCAGCAGGGGCATTACAGATCTGAGTGGCCTTATGTTGCCACCAGAGCCTTGGTGTTGTCCTGGACTGAGCTTCTGCTGAGGACCATGTCTGGGTCTGGGACCTTACAGCAGCCAGGGTCTCAGTTGACATTTGTGACTCCTGTTACCATCAAAGGCCATGCAATTGTCCGAGGTCTGAGCTGCCATCTGGAGCTATGCTGTTGTCCAGGGGCCATGTTGCCATAGGGGCTATGCCGATCTGAGTGGCTGCGCTGCCACCTGGGGTAATGGTGACATCCAGGCCCAGCTGCTACCAAGGACTATATCATGGTTCATGGTCCTACTGTAGTCAGGGTCTGTTGAAGTCTGAGGCTTGGGTTGCCACTGAGGCTGCAACTCATTGGTGCCTGAGGGCCATGCCACTACCAGAGCCATACTGATCTGAGTGCTGCCCCCTGGACAAGGGTGACAGCCAGGCTCAAGCTGCTGCCGTGGGCCATTTCTGGGTCCATGGTCCTGCTGCAGCTGGGGTCTGAAATGACGTCTGTGGCCCGTGTTACCACAGGGGCTATAGAAACCATGCATGATGAAATCAGAAGACCATGCTGAGCCCTCCCTGCCCTTTGTTGACCCCAGGAAATCTGGACCTGCCCTTTGCTAGATACTGCAGCAAAAGAGCTGGCCTTGACTCTCTTGGGAGAGTTGCCCTGACCCCTGCACTTGGGAGATATGAACCTACTCTTCACAACAGGTGTGGGAGAACTGGCTCTGATGCTATAGGCATAGAAGAGCTGGCTTCACCCCTCACCTGAGGGAGGAGGCCCCAGTGACCCAGACGACCAGTTCAACTGCCACACAGGCCCATATTATTCAGGGCCTTGTCTTGGCCCACCCTAACATCTACCCCATCTATGACCTGCTGGAGCATAGCCTGGTCCTGTGAAATGATACCCGCTGTATCTTTATGACTCTGGGCAGCTACAGGATATCAGAAAGGAGTTTTGGTAAGGACTTAGTGATAATGGTGTACCAGAAACCAGAGGCCTTGCACCAGACCAATGACTCCTTGCCATGAACACTTGCAAGTAAGGCTGATTGGACAAAAGGGTATACGGTGTGACACATTGCAGGTCCCAGTGCCACTAAGACCAATGAAGAGGCATTGTAAAGGAAGAAAGACATAGGAGTGAAGAGTTTTCTGTTTGGTTTGGTTTGGCTTGATTTTAATTTTCTTTTCGCTAGGGGTGCTGCAAGGATGAGTGGCAGATATGAGGGTACTGAGAGATGAGCGGAATTGGGGTATATGATGTAACATTCCCAAATAATTAATTAAAAATAATCAAGCATTCTAACACAGTAGAACTCAAAGATACTATAGTTTGACACATGATGAGGAATGGCAGTAAGAAAATACTAAGACTTTGTTCCCATAGTAAAACCATTATGCATCCATGAGAGCAGAAAACATCTGTATGTACAGTAGAGTAAAACACTGCTGCTCCTAGCACAGTAGTCTAAAACCTTGCTATTGGTTCAGGCAGGAGTATCAGTGAGAGAGAGTGCAGAAGGAGGTGATTGATGTATGAGCATGAAGCTGAAAGATCACATCTGCAACCTCAAATGCAGGGGGAGGAGAGGAGAAAGAGAGAAAAGTTGGGCAAAGCAATAAACTCTCAAAGCCTACCCCCAGAGACATATTTCCTCCAGCAAGGTTGCACCTTCTATAACCTCTCCAAAGAGCAGTACCTATGGGGCACCAAGTGTTCAAATATCTGAGTCTATGGAAGATCTTGTTCAATGAAACCTCTTCCTTGGCTTTTGTGAGCAGTATAGCAGTAGCCATGGATGTTCAGGTACTTTTGTAGTGTGTTAATGTAAGAGCCTTTGCGGTATATGCCTAAGAGACGTATGTAATCATATGTAGTTCTGGTCTCAGTTTTTTTTTAAAAGAAACTCCATACTTATTTCCACAGTTGCACTGTACAGTGAATATAACTGTTCTCTTTCTAAGCATTTGTTGTCATTTGTTTCCTATCTCTTTGGGTACTTTTTGTAGTATTTGTTTCCTTTTTATGATTTGTTTTTACATTCTGATCACAGTTTCCCCTCCCTCCTCTCTTCCAAATCCCTCTTCTTACCTCCTCTTTGTCCCCCCCATCTACTACCTGTAACTTTCTCTTCAGAATAGGACAGGCCTCTCATGGACAGCAACCAGACAGGGCACATCAAGCTGCAGTAGACTTAATTTGGATTTCTCTAATGGATGAGAATGTTTTATGCCTTTTAAGGCATTTATTAGCTACTTGTATTTCTTTTGACAATTTTATTTAGTTAATTAGCTCACTCACTGTCTGAATATTTTTTGATGTTTAATTTTGCAGTTCTTATACCTTTGATTAATATACTATCTGTTGTGTACTTGGCAAGAAAATTTTTTTATACATTTAGTAGACTTATATTTCAGACGGTAATTTAAAGATGGTATCCAAAAGTTCCCTTACTTGATGGGGAAGCTCAGCCAATCACATCTGGCTAGGGTGTGGCCGCGTGGAGCCCAGGTAGAAAAACAGGGTAGATAGATGCGTGCGCTCTCTATGCTGTGCTCGCCGGACCATTTCGGATTTCGGACCTCTCACTCTGTTAGTGTGAGTTTCCCCTTTTTTCAATTATTAAAAAATATAACTGTTGTTCTTAAGCTGGTCTGGTTATTCATCGCACTGACTGGATACACAAACACTATACCTATTTCCATGTATATCCTATCACATGTAAAATTTCATGTGTATCATATCACCTCTCAATTGTTTCCTAT
Organism: Microtus pennsylvanicus; assembly: GCF_037038515.1. Classification (NCBI taxonomy): domain Eukaryota; kingdom Metazoa; phylum Chordata; class Mammalia; order Rodentia; family Cricetidae; genus Microtus; species Microtus pennsylvanicus. The sequence goes on along the minus strand of NC_134586.1, from coordinate 50,577,092 downwards.
GCTGTTGGAATCCTGTTCAGAAATCCATGTCTATCACTATGCCTTATAATATTTTATCTTTGTTTTCTAACAGCAGTTTCAGGTTCCTTGTCTTACATTAGGGACTTTGATCCATTTCTCACTTTATCTTAGCAAATATGGTCAAGAATCAATCTTTGATGCATTTTTAATTCTTTTTTTTGTATAGAGTGAAAGATAAGGGTCAGTCTCATTCTTGTGCTTGGGAATTTAATTTTCCCACAAACTTTAAAGAGATATCTTTGTCGAATATATCTTGCCATCTTTGTCAAAAAAATTGGTAGCTATCACTGTGTGAATTTATTTATTTATGGGTCCTCAATTATCTTCTATTATCCTTCACATATTCTTATGAGTACTATGCTTTTCTTTTTCGTCCATGGCTCTATAATGTATTTTGAAATTGAGTATGTTCTTATCACTGCTATTGGATTTTCTGCTAAGGCCATTTCATGCTTCCATAAAAACTTTAGGAATAACTGTTTCAAGTTTTGTGGAGAATGTCATTGGGATGTGGGGATGGAAGTTAATATGTTGATTACTTTTAAAAATAAGGCATTTCCACAATCTTAATTCTGCTTATCCATGACCATGGAGACATTTTTATTTTCTAGTGTCCTCTTCAGTTTAATTCTTCATTGTCTTCAAGTTTTCCCTTTACAGGTCTTCTGCCTTCTTGGATAGGTTTATTCCTGGGTATTTTTTTTTTTTTTTTAGTGTTGAAGCTATTAGGAATGGAATCCCTGCCCTCTAACTTTTTTCTAGGTGAGTTTATTATTGGCATATAGAAAAGCTCTGAGTTTTGCATGCTACTTTGTAAACAGAGACTGTGCTTGTTTCCCAGCTGCTCAGACCCAAATAATCATGCAGTCTATATTAATTACAACACTATTTGGCCAATGACTCAGACCTATTCTTAGCTAGCTGTTTCATCTTAAACTAACTCATTTCTACTAATCTATGTATTGCCACGAGGCTGTGGCTTATGGTACTATTCTGACATCTTTCTCCTTCAGGAGCTACATGGAATCTCCTGAACTCTGCTTTCTCTCTCTCTCTCTCTCTCTCTCTCTCTCTCTCTCTCTCTCTCTCTCTGTTTATCTCTATCTCTATCTCTTTATCTCTGTTCAGATTTTCCACCTGGATTTACTCTGTTAAGCCATTGTCAAAAACAGCTTTATTCATTAACCAATAAAAGCAACACATATATAGAAGGACATCTTACACCACTATTTTGTTGAAAGTATTTGCCAAGTATAAGTATTTGCTAGTGGAGTCTTCAAGTCTTAGAGATGATGCCATCTGCTCACAGGGATACCTTCACGCCTTCTTTTCTTACTTGCATTCCTTTAAATAATTTCTCTTAATAAGAGTGGAAAAGTGGACAAATTGGGCATGCTTGCCTCATTACAAATTTCAGAGAAAATTCTGAGCTATTTATCATTTAGTATAATATTGGTTATGGCTTTGTCAGATATAATTTCTATTATGTTGCAGTATATTACTTTTATTACTGGGAATAATTTCTAGTTTTTACAATGTGATGATGTTCTTTTAGAATGTTGAACTTTGTCAAAAGCATTTTCTGCATGGCTTGAATTGATCATGTGATTATTTCCTTAAGTCTATTTATATGCTCAGTAGTACATAATATTTTATGTGTGTTGAATCAAAATTCCGCTGATGAAATGAAAACAACTTGATCATAATGTATTTAACTTAATATGCTGTTGACTTTCATTTGGGAATTTTTACACTTATGTCGATCAGGGAAAACTGATCTATTGTATTCTTTGTTGTGTCCTTATCCAGGTTCTCTATTAGGGTAATGCTGGTTTTGTAGAATAAGTTTTATAGTGTTCCTTCTTTTATTGTATGGAACAGTTTTAGGATCATCAGCGTTAGCTCTTCTTTAAAGATTTGGTATAACTTTGCAGTGAATTTATCTGGTTCTGGACTTTTCATCATTGGGAGACTTTTAAATTATGGCTTCATTTATTGTCATTGATTGCTGTGGTTTTATATTCTAGGATATAAGATATCTTGCTTCTTTTGTGTTTATGATGATTTGATTTGTAGAATATGATCTACTTTCAATGCAGTTCCATGGGCTTTTGAGAAAAGTATGTGTTTCATTTCTTTGGATGAGATGTGCTTCAGATAACTGATAAGTCTATTTGACTTATTGTATAGTTGTTGATTTTTAGCTTGATCTATCTAGAGATAAGAATGGAACATTAAATTTATCTACTGTCATTGTATTAATACCCATTTGTTTATGCCTATTTAATATTTGTATTTTGAAATTAGAAATCCTAATGTTTGGCTCATGCACACACAAAATTGTCATATCTTCTTGATGCGTTGTTCCAGTTATTAATGTTTCTCTTCGGACTAATATTGGTCTGTAGTCTCCTGTGTCAAATACCAAAAGCCATGGCCACTTGGTTTTGGTTTTTGCTCACTTTTGGCATATTGTTTTCTAGTCTATAGATGTCTTTACCAGTGGGGTATATTTCTTAAAGATACCAGGATGTTGTTCTTTAATGGATTCAACCAGTCTATGTTGTTTCTTGGTTAACTGAGTTTATTTGCACATGTATTAATTGTGGAGATTTACTTACTAATTCCTAACATTTTGTATGTTGCATTCTAGTGCCTTTACATTATTTTTTTTCTTTTATATGTCATTTTAGCTCTCCTGTTACCATTCCTGGGCTCACTGTTTGATATATGGTTCCTTCTCTGTGTATATATTCCTTTAAATATTTTATGTATTGCTAACTTGGTAGTCATGAACGGTCTCAGTTTGTACTCATCTTGAAATGTTCTTAATCATCAATTGTAAAAGTCAGCCTTGCTGGGTATAATACTCTGGATTGGCAGTTACTTGCTTTCATGAATCCATGGTTTAAGGGTTGCCGATGACAGATGTGATGTCATTCTTATGCTTCTGCCTTTGTAAGTCAATTAGTACTTTTTCTTTACAGCTCTTAACCTTGTTTTGTATCGCTGACAGCCTGATTATAGTGTATCAGGGAGTGGTTCTTATTTAGTCGTGCCTGCTTGGGATTTAAATGCCCTGTTAAGTGTTGGAAATGTCTGTTTTTTCCTCTGGATTTGGGGGATTTTCTGCTATAACTTCAGTGAACAGAGTCTCTATGTCTTTAGTGCTTTCTTGAATTTCTCCCGTCTTTTGGATTCTGATGTTCAGTCTCTTGAGTATACCCTATAGTTATTGGGCTTTGTGGTCATGTTCCTTCTTTTTCTTACTGATATTTGAATGTAGTATTTCATCAGCTTTATATACCATGCCTCTTATCCCTTCTGATTTGTTGAGTCTATTAATTATGCTTTTTACTGTTTTTATTTGACTCATTTTCTTATTACTAATATGTTCTTTAGAATCTCAGTTACTGTGCCGATTTTTCTTCAGCGTTGCTGGTTACTTTCTATACTCACTGCTAATTTTGTCCTTTGTCCTCTGTGCTGATAGCTTTCTTCTCCAGACTCTGGATTGGACTTATATCTTGCTTACATCCCTTTTCAGGTCACCTGTCATTTTTACAGAAAACGTTTGGAAACTTCACCTAGAATTTGGCCTATTCCAGTATCGATGAGTACAGGTCTTGATTTTTTTTGTACAAGTCATATTCTTTTGCTTTTTCATGTTTCTTGCATTATTCTGTTGCAACTTGTACATCTGCTGCTTTGGATATCTCTTGGTGGGCATATGAAATGATGAAGCTTTCCTGGAAAACAGCATAGATGTTCCTAAAACATTAAAAGCAGAAGTGACATATGACCCAGCAATCCCGCTGGTGCACATGTCTGTAAAGCAGATGGAATCAGTGTGTCAGGGAAACACTGAACTTTCATATTTCTTGCAGTAGTACTGACAACAGTCATCTCAGAAGCAGCCTGCTTGCCCATTGGCCGAGGGAGGACTGGAATGGCAAGAATACACAGAATGAGATCTCCTTTAGCTTAAAAAATGAAATCTTTTGAAAGTAGAAAGGGGACTACAAGAGGGGAGAAAGGAATCCTAAGGGAGGTAGAAAAAAGAGTGATGAAATCATGTGACATGAACATTGAAGGGGGCTCTTCTGCAGGAGGAAAAGGTGCAGTGAGAGGTGGGGAGAAGGGATAAATAAGAACAAAGTGTGACACCCACATATGGAAATGTCGTAATGAAAGCCATTATGTACTGCTAACTTAAAAATGCAATCTAGAAAGAAATACTCATTAAATGTCCATTACTTCCTGGTCTTTTAGAAAAGACTCTGTGTACTATCTGGTCTTAGTAACTTCCAGACAATCTGCAGCTTAGAAATTCTTTTACAAAATGGAAAACTTGGTCACCTAGGGCCAAAGAAAGGGAGGAAATTCCTATCATATGCCTATATGACACTATGGATGAACCAAAGGGCACTATCCCAAACCAGTATCAGGAGGAATTGTGCTATGTGATTCAAAGAGTATGAAGCACAAGCAATGGTTAAACACAAGGAAGCAGGGTGGAGAACGGCAGCCGGCTGGAAGCGGGAGCAGAGGAATTAGGGAATTGCTAGTCGAGAGGTGTAAAGTTCAGCAGAACTGCCATCACAGTGTACTGATACTTAACAGCTCTGTGTTTTACCGTCAACATTTTGTAAGAAATGTAAATCTTAAGTTTAGCTTTCCTCTGACAAAGCAAATAAGGAGTCAGCAAGTTCAAAAAGAAGCTAGGCGGTGGAGGCATGGCTTCCATAGGGTGGGATCGAGCCTCCATCTGAGTAGTATAAACAGTGCTTCCAAAGGATGATGATATGAATAGGAATGGTGATTTCTATGACCTTTGAGCACCACCATGGATATTAGAATCACCATTGGTATAACGCTGCTGCAGAGTGACCCTGGCCTTACTCTGTGGCAATGTATCCTACCAACTGGGGAAGAAGTTTTTCTATGCTACAGGAGGAAGATGAAGTCTATGGTTTTCAGGTTTCTTTCCTCCATCACTGAATGTATTTTACCACCATGTTCAGAATGTGACTTGCCTCTTCCTGCCTACATCCTTTTTTTTTTTTTTTAAAAGAGTAGAGTCTCCTTTGTGAACTCAGTTGCCCTGGTTTTCCCCACTGCCCTCATCCCCTTTTTTCCCAACTCAATGCTATACAAACCAAATATGCTGTATACAAAATTGTCTCCAAGGTCTCTACATAAAACAACATTCAAGGACTTTAAACTCAGAGTTACATTTTAGGGTGGAAGCAGTCAGAGAAAGAAAAAGATAACTTTCTGATTTTCTTTAAAATGAGTTATTCGAATCTGCATTTCTAAAGTCTAGCAGAAAAATGGCTGCTCCAATGATTATGCAAGGCAAGACAGCTAGCAAGATTTAATGCAAGCTTACCCTTGCTCCCATGGGCTTCAGAATATTGCCTCTTCCTCATGATGGGTTTTCCCAAGAATTGGCTTTTGTTTAGGATTTCCATCTTTGTGGTGGTGCGATTCGACCTTGGAAGATGTCAGTGAGGTAAAGGTGAAAGACTATTTCTGTTATTTCCGTGGAAACTGGGAGTGGCAGAATGCTGTTGTAACTCCCCCTGGAAGAGAAGACACACTCACCAGAAGATGAAAATGTATTCTCTAAATGTCAAAGGGAGAAGAGCCCGTGGCAGCCTAGGATGGACGTGCTTTGTTCCATAGTTATTTTCAGGTAATGCTAGAGAATCAGAAGGAGCCAGCTTTGGGCTTTAGCTCTTGAGCTCCTAATCTTACTTAGAAGTCATCCGAGGCGCCATTTGAAGAAATCAGTGCAGCAGGAGGTGATGTGTAGGCATTTATAATCTGGTGCGGGAACTATGAATTGTAAAAACAGGCAGAGCATGGGAAGTCAGTGGCTTAGATTTGAAGGGAGGGAATCGCCATCAAAACTGAGTGTTTCCCATTGTGTGACACTGCATTATCTCCTTGCTTCATCTGCATTAATGTAGGTTTGTTTTCAACGAACAGAGTGTGTTCTGTGTGCTAGGCAATAGTGTTGGAAACAAAACCTGGACAGCGTAAGACCAAAATATAAGATGAACCAGAACAGTGCTGTTGAGTTCCTCAGGAGAGAAATAGGGGCAGTACACATACCTGTGGAAGGGTAGCCTTCAGCTGCACACCTGTGCTGGGGGGGGGGGAGTGTGGTGTCTTATGGAAAGCTGTTCAAGGTAGATGGAATAGTGCAAAGGGCCTGAGACAGGTATCTGAGCAAAAGTAAAGAGACCAATGGTGTTTGAGCTGCAGAGTAAAGGGGAGGAAAGGAGAATAGAAGAATAAAATGGGAGTCAGATCGTGTGGAACTCAGAAAGTGCCAAGGAGGGCTTCCCTATCAAAATGGTAATCATTAGTGTACGAGGCTGTGGGTGGGTTTGGAAAGAAGAGTCTCATGTGGTATGGTTTTAACTAGCCTCCACTCTAAGTAGTGGTTGCTTTATTAATTTATTTTGAAAGTTTACTTATTGTTGAATGTGTGCACGCCTGCGTGTGTGTGTGTGTGTGTGTGTGTGTGTGTGTGTGCACGTGTGCTGGGGGCATGTGCATGCCATCGTGCACATGTGCATGAAGTCAGAGCACAACTTTCCAGAGTTGGTCACTCCTTTCACCCTGATTTCAAGGGAGCGAAGTCAGGTCACCAGCTTCGTGTAACAAGTGTTTTTACTCACTGAGGCATAATGCCAGTTTCAGTATCGGACAGATTTTCAAGCATTGCCTAGTTGCTGTGCTGAGATGGACTATAGAGAAGCAGACAGACTTAGAAACTATTTACAAGGTTGCTAGAACAATCCAGTTGAGAGCCTGTGGTGGTAGTGGAGAGGATTAAAAAGTTCTGTATTCTGGAATCTATTGATGGATGGAGCACAGATGTAAATAGCGGAGCAAATGAAGATGCTGAGGGCCTTACCCCTTTAGGTATAATTTACACAGTTATAAGGGCAATGCAATAAGTACACGTACCTTTCCACACTGAGATGCTGCACTAGCTCTTGTAGACCAGGATGACCTACAACTCACAGGGATCCTCCTGCCTCTGCCTCCCAAGTTCTGGGATTAAAAGTGCGTGCTACCACTGCCCAGCTAAGATGCTGCAATTCTTAGTCTGACATAAAGCACTTTAGTTTACCTGTCCTCTTTTAAAACTCAGTGTTCATCTCTTTTCTTATTGTCTGCATTTAGTTTATTTTTAAGTTGAACAGTGTTTTCTGTGTGATATTGTAGATCAAGATGCAGCTATGAGGAATGATACAGAAAATCCCCATGCACAAAATAATTAGCATAAGTCGTATATTGGCAGTCATATAACCCAGTAAATGTAAACAGATTTTTGTTTATCCTTGTTTGTGGGACCTTTGTGTATTAAAAACAAATGATTGTTTCATCAACCTGCCTAGTTTTTGACCCCTGACCTCTACTAACGTGCTCTCCATTTTTGTCATTTCAAGCATGTTACAGAGATGGAATCGACACTATATAGCTCCTTAGGGACTGGTTTTGTCAGTACAATCCCCAGAAGTGTCAATAGTTTCCTTTCCTTCTGAGATTCATCCAGTGGCATCGACTCCGTGGCATGGATGTGCCGCGTCCTTATCTTGTTCCCCTGGGGAAGAACACCTGCTCTGATTTTAGTTTCCAGCTTTTGCAAATAAGCTTGCTGTGAAAGTTTGTGCATAAGAATTTGGGGGAACATAAATTTTCATTTCTCCAGGAGTGTAATTGCTGGGTTGCCTGTTTACTTTTCTGAAGAAACTGCCAAACTCCTTCCCAGAGCACCGGTACCGCTTCATATTTCCAGCCTGCTTTTTTTTTTTTAATAACATAGTCTATCTTCTGTTCATGGAATTCTAATTGGACTAAATGAACTGTGATGTGGGAAGGATTTTAGAAACCTTGCTGAGACACACAAAAATAAAGTATGTGCTGTACTAATTTGCAAGAGAGAAAAATCTGTTTAACAAAACCTTGCTATATAATAAGGTCACAAAGAAGGCTGCATAATGACTGAGTAGAGTTATTCTGGATTTTCAGAGAAGCCTTTGTTAGAATTACATGCGAACCAGCGCTACTTAAAATCAAAGCTACGGGGATTAAGGAAGAAATATAAAGAATCAAAGATCTAATTCACTGTGAACTGAGCAGCCCACTTTATGCTTGAATTCTCATGTCCTTAAGCAGCTGCCTGCTGCAAGCTCCAGGCCGAGCTGGCCCACGCTCTCCTTGAGGTCACTGCTTTCCCACACCTTCTTTGATGTCTTAGAACTACCGGGGTAGACTGGAGGCAGTGAGGGGCCAGGGTTGAGGAGGATGCTGGGAGCAAAGGTATCAATCACTTCTTCTCTGTTTTCTGTCACAGGGTGCTTTGGAATTAAAGATTAATTTGGTTCTTATCCTGGAACCAATAAGCATCTATGACTAATTTTAACAGGTACAGTCACAGCTGCCACTCTAGAGTGTCTGCTCTGCTCTAGGAGCTGTGAGAAAAATTACATCTATGTAACTTTTAAAAGAAGTTTATGAGAGAAAAAAATTCATTTCTCTTTTGTAAATGAGGAACCTTAGTCAACTATATGCACTTACTAGAATACTCTGTAGAAATGAACTCAAAATACATCATCGATTTCCACACTATCGATGCTCTTAGAGACTCCTAATTTGTATCTTTGTCCATTCCTGTTTGTTTGTTTTGGTTTCTGTGTTTGGAGCCAGGAGCTTGCTATGACCCAACTGACCCAGCACCACTTCTCCTTGCAATTCTCAAGTGCTAGATCGGAAGTGTGAACCAGTGTGTTTGTCTTATCTTAGTGAATCTTTTTTCTGAATTTAATATTTTTAATAATTTCATTAGTACTGTATTTACATTATTTCCTCCCCATTCTTTCTTCTAACTCTTTCTGTGTATTAATATAGTAATATAAAATAATATATATTTAAGTAAGCTTATAAAATGGTTTATTTCCCTATGGTTTCCCAAACATCTTTAGTGTGAGTTAGCTCTCCTCTCTCCTCTTTCTTGGTATCACCCTCTCTTCCCACTCCACCACCAGCTACAATCCACTCCCCACCTCGCTCTTTTCATTTCCACCTTCACAGCTCACAGACACCCCTCCCCCCGTGGAGTTCCAATTCTCCATTCTCTCCCTCATGGTCTTTTTCCTTTCCTAGATTCTGTGGTTATTTCAGGTTATGTACTCAGACCTAAAGATTCGGGGCTAGGATCCGAGCGCATGAGGTGTTTGTCTTTAGGGGTCTTGATTACCCCACTGAGGTTAATATTTTCTAGTCTTCACCTATTCTTAACACTGTGTTGAAGGAGCTGCAGGCTGCGTTCCTGCCACCCAGCTCCCAGCCACTGGCTAGCTTACCCGAAATAACAACACACAAATTATATTCTTTTAAACACTGCTTGGCCCATTATATCTAGCCTCTTCTCAGCTAACTCTCGCACTTGGACTAGCCCATGTAGCACCCCAAGGTTCACTTACCGGGAAGATTCTAGCCTACGTCCATCCTGGGTCGGAGCTTCATCGCGTCTGCCCCAGAGAGCAGAGCTATCAAGTCTGAGCTCACTTCCTCTTCTTCCCAGCATTCTGTTCTGTTTACTCCACCCACCTATGTTCTAACCAATAAAATAGGCCAAGGAAGTTTCTTTATTAGCCAATGACCTTCCTCCATCAACGCAGTCTTCACCACAATTCATGTCAGCCTACCAGTGGTTAGCATGAGGATCTTGACTTAGGGTATGGATACAATACAATAATCATAATTACATTTTTATCATGTCATCATTGTTATCTTGCAGGAATGAAGATATTCTCAAGAGACACTCATATCTTTCCCTTTGGTCAATAGACTCCCAAGACAATGGACCCCAGTGAATTGGATTTTCACATTGAAAGAACAAAAGACTGAATTCTGGTACCACCCAGAGAAGAAGCTTTTCTCTAGGAAGAGACTGTACCAAGTTTTGACAGTTTGTTAGATCACTGTCACAAGAACAGTGGATTCATGATTGGCAGGATTATAGATTAACCCAGGACTGTTCAGTTATGCAGACCTCTTGACCTCTATTTAAATCTAAACCTCATGTCAAGACCCAGAAGACGGGCTTGGGGACTGTCTCTGGACTCTTTGTTCCTTTTCCCAAGGGAACCACATTGAATAAATCTTTCTCTGCTTTTAATTCTAACTTGTCTATTGAATTTGACTACTGAGTGCGGGTTTGGCTTGTTACAGCTGCCATTGCTCATGCTTTAACCCTAAAAACTGGTAACACCATGGCTTTCTTTCATGTGCCATGTTTTCTGCTAAGAGCTTTAAATAGAAAGTCATGATTCCAAACAATGACCTAAGATAATATGGAGTTATTATGACTGTAAACATAGCCATACAGACAGATGAAGTGGTATGATTATCTGTGATGGTACATGTGTGTTGTTGGAGGTTTCTGTCCTGCCTGCTCCTATGGCCATTTGGTGCCAAAGAAACACACAGAGGCTTATATTAATTATAAATTGTTTGGCCTCTTAGCACAGGCTTATTATTAACTAGTTATTACAACTTAAATTAACCCATAATTCTTATCTATGTTTATTCATATGGCTTGGTATCTTTTTTAAGTAAGGCGTTCTAATCTTGCTTCCTTTGCATCAGGCTGATGACTGCATCTTTGCCTTTCCTCTTCCCAGAATTCTTCTAGTCTGGTTGCCCTGTGCATACTGCCTACATGGCTACTGGCAATCAGATTTTATTAAACCAGTACAAGTGATAAGTTTTTACACTGTACAAAAGCATTATCCCACAGCACACCTGGAATACAAGGAATGATCTCTTTAGATCTACTACATTATTATGTTGTCTTTTTGCCTCTTAGCCTCTTCATGTGTATATATCAGTGTGAACACTTATTAATTTATAAATCCAGTTTCAGCAAAAGTGTATCTGTAAATAAATGATGTAAAAGATTACATTGATAAGCTTTCTTTCATTTAAAAGATATTTTGAAAAATATAAATGTGTCCTGGGAATGGTAGGATGAACACATTGCTTTAACGTCTTATTATAACAACAGTATTAAAATGACTTTAATGAATTTTAAATCTTTGAAGAAAGAAATTGAAGAAGACACCAGAAAATGGAAAGATCTCCCATGCTCTTGGATAGAATTAACATAGTAAAAATGGCGATCTTACCAAAAGCAATCTACAGATTCAATGCAATGCCCAGAAAAATCCCAGCAAAATTCTTTACTGATCTCAAAAGAACAATACTCAACTTCACATGGAAAAGAAAAAAAAAGCAAACCAGGATAGCCAAAACAATCCTGTACAATAAAGGAACTTTTGGAGGCATCACAATCCCTGACTTCAAACTCTGCTACAGAGCTACACTACTAAAAACAGCCTTGAATTGGCATAAAAAACAGACAGGAGGACAAACGGAACAGAATCAAAAACCAAGATATCAATCCACATATTTATGAACACCTGATTTTTGACAAAAAAGCAAAAAATATAAAATAGAAAAAAGAAAGCATGTTTAACAGAAAATGCTGGCATAACTGGATATCAACATGTAGAAGAATGAAAATAGATCCATATCTATTGCCATGCACAAAACTCAAGTCCAAATGGATCAAAGACCTCAACATAAAGCCAACTACATTGAACCTCATAGAAAAGAAAATGGAAAGTACACTTGAAAACATTGGCATAGGAGACCACTTCCTAAATATAACCCCAGTAGCACAGACACTGAGAGAAATAATTAATAAATGGGACCTCCTGAAACTGAGAAGCTTCTGTAAAGCAAAGGACATGGTCATCAAGATAAAATGGCAGCCTACAGAATAAGAAAACATCTTTACCAACTGCACATCAGACAGAGGGCTGATCTCCAAAATATACAAAGAACTCAAGAAATTGATTATCAAAAGAACAAATAATCCAATAAAAATGGGATACAGAACTAAACAGAGAACTCTTAACAGAGGAATTTAAAATGGCTGGAAGACACTTAAAGAAATGCTCAACATCCTTAGTCATTAGAGAAATGCAAATCAAAACAGCTCTGAGATTCTCTTACACCTGTAAGGATGGCCAAGATCAAAAACACTGATGACAACTTATACTGGAAAGGATGTGGGGTAAAGGGAATACTACTGCATTGCTGGTAGGAATGCAAGCTGATACAACCTTTTTGGATGTCAGTGTGGTGATTTCTTAGAAAATTAGGAAACAATCTACCTTAAGATCCAGCAATACCACTTTTGAGTATATATCCAAAGGATACTCAATTGTACCACAAGGACATGTGCTCAACTATATTTATAGCAGCATTTTTGTCATAGCCAGAACCTAGAAACAACCTAATTGCACCTTGACACAAGAATGGATAAGGAAAATGTGGTACATTTACACAATGGAGTATCACACAGCAGAAAAAAAATAATGATATCTTTAAATTGCAGGCAAATGGATGATTCTAGAAAACATCATATTGAGTGATGTAACCCAGACCCAGAAAGACAAATATCATATGGACTCACTCATAAGTAGCTTTTAGACATAAAGCAAAGAAAACCAGCCTGCAATTCACAATCCCAGAGAACCTGGACAGCAAAGAAGACCCTAAGAGACACATACATAGATCTAATGTACATGGGAAGTAGAAAAAGATAAGATATCCTGAGTAAATTATGAGCATGGGGACCATGGGAGAGGGCTGAAGGGGAAGGGAGAGGAAGGGAGGCAAGTGGAGAAAAAATGTATGGCTCACTAAAACAATAAAAAAGTGACTTTAACTTTTAAGAGTCTCCCACCTGAAACAAAACCTTTGGAAGATACTAGCTAATGGAATATGGAAGAAGAGCACCAGCATGGGTCCTGTCCACTGGCGTGGCATATTCATGTTAACTAGGGCCTCTCCTGTACTGTCCATCCCAATTTCTACTTATTTCTGAAGTTTCCTCATGACTGATTATTAAATCTCATTCACATGTGACTAGTGCTACCTGACACCCTAGTCTACCAAGTAGGAGCTTCCCACTCCTTTTCTTTCCTATTGGTTTCATCATGGACCCTTAATATTTATGTTGATTGATGGTGAGTGAGTGAAAGATCATTTTCTTTCCTTGTGATTCACATTCTGAGTATTTTTTCTTCTTAACTTCTTCATTAGCCAGGCGGTGGTGGCGCACGCCTTTAATCCCAGCACTCGGGAGGCAGAGGCAGGCAGATCTCTGTGAGTTCGAGGCCAGCCTGGTCTACAAGAGCTAGTTCCAGGACAGGAACCAAAAAAAGCTACGGAGAAACCCTGTCTCAAAAAAATCCAAAAAACCCCCCCCCAAAAAAACAAACAACAAAACTTCTTCACTATCTCCTAGAAGAGCTCTTGGGAGTATCTGGTTAAATGGATGACTTTGGGGTTTGTCAATGGACCTTCCTATTTAGTTCAGATTAGTGGTGTTTTCAGTCTCTGTGTCAGTGACTCTGATGGATACCCAGGGCAGATAGATGGACAGCATCTGATATTGTAGTGGAGAACACAGTAGAAAACAAACAAAAGTAATGTGAGATAAACCTGTGCAAGAATAACAAAATCCATTCCAGTAGATTTTCAAAGGATCTGAAGAAAAGATGGCTTCCTCTAAGAAATGACAGCTGGACAGTTTTTAAAATATTTATTATTTTATGTGTAAAAATATTTTGCCAAATGTACGTATGTGTACCATGTGTTTCCACAACCTCAAGACGTCAGAAAAGAGAACCAAAAGCGGCACAAGAATCCCTGGAGTTGGACTTCCAAGCAGATGTGAGCCACACTGTGAGTGCTGGGAACTGAACCTGGGCCATCTGCAAGAGCAGGAAGTACTCCTAACTGCACAGCCATCTCCATTTCCCCATCCCTATGGGTTGTCTTCATTTTTAAAAAATTCTCTCAACAACTGTTATTTATTATAAGCATTTATTGAGAATTGTAGACATTAATATCCTATGCTTTGGCCAAATCCACCTTCCCATTTCCTTCCCTTCGACTCTTCCTATATTTCTTCACCTTTACCCGCCACCCCCACCTTCATATACTCTTTTTGTTTTTTTCTATTTTGTGGTTGTTGGCTTTGAATTGTCAGATGTGTGTCTTTCCTTTGGAATGCCCATTTATGTGAATAAAATACTAAAGGCCCATGGTTGTAGTGGGGTTCAAGGAAGGGGAAATAGAACACAGTGGCATAAAGAGCTAAATGGGATAATGGGACAGGAAGGGTTAAATTGAGGTGTGGGTGGGAGAGCAGAGTAAAGGAAGGAATATGAACAGAGACAACAACATTTTTTTAGAAACGTCATATAGAAACACACCATTGTAGAAACATGCATACAATATCTACACATATGATATCTATACATATATGCACAATATATTCATACACATATTTAAAATGGAGCTGCCCTATTATAGGAACAATAATCTGACTAGACATCAGAGGCTGGCAAAAAAAAAGCCCATCATCGAAAACAGGTTACTTCTTTGGAATTGTTGGTCAATGGGGGTTCCATAGATCCCCAAACATTGTGAGATATTGGCATTGGTCTTGGTTATCTCTAGAATTGTATGATAAGGTCCCCCTTGCTAAAGATATCACATACATACAACATGATAAAAGTAAGATTTATGGGCCTGGAAGTTTCATTCCTACTGAATAGCTTTCCCAGTTATGGAAGGTGCTATGCACCTAAAGAGAACATTAATTAATCTTACCTGACTGTGAACCCTGTATGCTATAATAATGACTGGCTTGGCAAGACAAACCCACTGGTGCAACAGGAATCTTAATTAACAATATGTGTTCTGTTCCAGTGGTGGTTTGAGAAATCACAGTCCCCATAGGCTCTCATGTTCAAATAGTCGGTTGCCAGTTGGTGAAACTGTTTGGAAAGGATTAAGAGGTGTGGTTTTGCTGGAAGATGTGTATCATTGGGGGGTGGGCTTTGGGATTTCAAAAGACTCATGCCTGTCCCTGTGTGCTCAGGGATTGGGGTGTGAACTCTTCAGCTGCTGCCCTAGTGCCAACATGCCTGCTGTTTGCTGCCACAGTGTTTGCTATGATGGACTTTAGTCCTCTGAAACCATAAGCCCAATTGAATACCTTCTTTTATAAGTTGTTTTGGTCATGGTGTTTTGCCTAGCTATAGAAAAGAAACTAATACAAGCCACCATGATGTCAGTTGAAATTTATATTGAAATATATTTTTTGCAATTATTTGTGTGTGTGTGTTTGTGCATATGTACATGGAGACAATGCCCATGGAAGCCAGAAAAGGGTGTTGTGTCCTATAGAGATCCAGAGTTACAGGTAGCTGTGAGTCCTAATAAGGGTGTTGGGAACTGAATTTGAGTGTTCAGAAAAGCAGCAAATCCTCTTAACCTCTGAGCCATCATTCCATCCCCAGCATCTATTTTATAATTTACATAAAACAGTTGTGTTGGCAAGATACTGATTACACATAGTGATCGAAAAAATATTTTGACTCTCATGATCTATTTTTGTGATGGAGAAATGATTTGATTGGGTAAGAAATCTATTGTGACTGTCACTTAGATCTTGACAGTGCTCTATGGAGATATCCATTCAAAGGAGAAAACATTCAACAAATAAGTGTTAAATAACTGAAACAATTTCTGTTCACGTGGTAAGGAGAATAAAATGGGAGAGAATTAATATGAAAGTTCTGTGATGAATCTAAATAGCATAAAGGAAACATGGGCTGGTTAAGGCTAGTCAATTGACTTAGGCCAGTTCTTTGGAGGGGACTGTGTGCAATTCAAGTGGCACTTCCCTTCCTGTGACTTAGGCTTGTCATCCCAGATTTATAGAAATGTAAGTTTACAGTCTTGTAGTTTGACAGACATTCTCTCTCATCCATATCTGCTGTCCCCTTGAGTCCTTTGCTGTCTCGGGCACCATCTGGGGAAAGCTGTAAGTGGCCTTTTGCAGATAACAATATCAGCAGCTTAGACATGACGGATGTGTACTGGCCAGTGAATCTGCATGTGGTGGACCTCCTCGTGGATACTTTTCTATTAGCCTTCAGGAACATATTCTATGCTGTTGAATGGAACAGCATAGGCCAGGACTGCGCAAAGTGAACCACATTCATGTTTATATAAATATCCTTCACTCAATTCTCATCACACAGAGAGACATTTGTAATGGACAGAATATACTGTGACCAGACACATGTAACATGGCCATATTCAATGTTTTTCCAACCCTTAGTAGTTCTGCTTACTGTCTGAAGAATTAAGGAAGGGAAGTAGTCTAAGATTGCAGATGATTAGTGTTATGTCCAATTACTCAAAAGACTTCTTGGTACCCATGTTTGTATAACTACTTACCACACAGCTCAGCCTCCTGACATTGTCCTGTTTCCCTGGCTGATTGAGTAGGTATTCCTTGCAGCTGGTTGCATAGAAAGCTGCAGCAAGCCTACCAAGCTAACGTTAGGGATTTAGTTTATAACTTGAACACAATCTCTGCTTGTCAGGGAGAGTGCCAGAAAAATAATACTTGGTCGTTTCCCCTCCCTCTTGCAATTTTTTATTCTGGTGTTAAAACTGCTGGGTTGTAACTAATAAATGTTACTGGGTGAATAAATGTTCACCCAATATACCGTTTTTGACATAAATAATCTAATGTCCAAACAATGCAGAAACTGTCTTAAATAAAACATGTGAGTGCCAGGTCTTTCTGGTAATAATTTGGAAAATATCAATAATGTTGTCAGCTTAACAACAGAGCATGTTATCTGCCCTTTTCATCTTGCTGGTGATAGGAGAAAAGGGGGGTACCTATTTTCACAGAAGTGACCCACCAATTCTTGAGTTATCTTAGGTACTTCACCTTCAAGTTCAGAAATCAGCAACTGTCTTTTTGGTGGGGTGCTTCTGAGATTTCAAGTGGGGCTGGATGGCTGGGTGGGTAAGAACATTTCTCGGTTCTAAAATTAGTTTGTGAGCTCAAACCTCAGCAGGGAGGTTTTGACAGCACATGTACCTTCTCTGACCCTCTCTGAATTCATATAGAATGAAGACAATTGCACCTCCTTTAAAAATAGAGCTGTGGGCATTAGACAATGAAGGGGTGTCAATGTATAAACTGACTTACATTTCCTGGATAGAAGCAGGAAAGAGAGTCATTCATTATTCTCCCTCCAAATCATCTACCATTGTTTGTTTCTTAAAGCTGCTCCATTGGAGCCTGTGGGCACAGATAGATGTAATGGTGAATCTCCATACATTTCAACTCCAGTGTATGGGGGAACCACCTAGGAGCTTGGTGGGCCATATCTCTGGGTGTAAGAGTGAGTGTTTTCAGAGATGACGTACTGAAGGAGGAAGACCTATTCTCCCTCATAAGCAGTGCCACCCAAGTGCTGGGAGCCCAGATGAAATAAAGTAGGAGAGAAAGGAAACAGCAATCCTTTTGCTCTGCTTTCTGGCCTGCCAGAAAATAAAATTCCTCTGCTTGGCTGTACCTTTCCATCCATTGAATTGTCAGGTCAGGAATTTTGGTAACAAAGACACAAAAGCAACCAATCTATATTTGTATAACTTTCAGTGATAATAATATTTCTATCATAATGACCTCAGTTTGAGTTTCTCTAATAAAAATAAACCAAAAGAAGAGCATGGGTGCAGCCTATCTACTTGGGAAGAGTTTCAAGTAGTATGAATGAAGAAATAGGGACCTGTATTAGGGTTCTCTAGAGGAAGCAAAGTAATGAGAGAGCATATCACACGGGGAGAATTTGTTAGATTGGCTTACACAGCAGGGGTTCTTTAGTCCAACAATGACTCCACACTAGGGGCCCTGAGAATCCCTGCAGAGGGATGTCTCAACAAAAAACCTGGTGCTGGACACCTAGAAGGTTCTGGAATGCTACTGGTCTCCAATCCACATCGGAAGTCTGAAGTATCTGGGTTCTGACATTACCAAAACATGGCAGCAGTGGACATTCACATTTCAGTAAGAAGACTCAGAGGCCCACAGGTAGCATTCATTTCTTCTTAGAGCTCTTTCCATGTGGACTACCAACCTGAAAGTTCAGTGCATCCTGGGAGAGGGACTTCCTTCCCTTAGGTTGTCCTTCCTGGAAAGACCTTCACAGATCCACCTAAAGATGTTTTTTTCTTTTTAGTGGATTTCAGATGCAATTGATTTGGCAATAAGGTTAAGCATCATAGGAAGAGATAAAGAAAAAAGAGAAGAAAAAAGAAAGAGAGAGAGAGAGATGTAGTAAGAGTGGCGGGCAGCGTTCCCAGTGCCCGGCCGCCAGCATGGTTAGCTTTACGCCTGAAATAATTACCCGGAAACTGTATTCTTTTAAACAATGCTTGGCCCATTAGCTCTAGCCTCTTACTGGCTAACTCTCACATCTTAATTAACACATTTCTAATAATATGTGTAGCACCACAAGGTTGTGTCTTACTGGGAAGGATCTTAACCTGCGTCCATCTTGAAGAGGAGAGCTATGGCGACTGGCTGACTCAGCTTTCTTTCTCCCAGAATTCTGTTCTGTCTACTCCACCCGGCTGGCCTATCAAAGGCCAAGCAGTTTCTTTATTAATTAACCAAATGAAAGCAACAGATAGATGACACTCCCACACCAGAGAGAGAGAGAGAGAGAAAATGTTATGAGCAGGTCATAAAGCTTGCTGTCACTGATGAACCCTGGGAATGCACCTTTTAGAATTACCTTCAGAAGACAGGTGTGGCACTCTGTTGGTTTCCCAAACAGATTTTCCTTAAATGGTTCTAGGTAAATGTTTCAAGCTACACTGAGCATTTCAGGGCTCTCAGCACTTTTACCCGCTGAGTCATCTCCATAGCTCTGCTTTCCTAGTCTTTGTTCTGTTTTCTTCTCCACCCCAACAGACTCTGAAACTTCTCCATTTCTATGTCTTGTGTTCCTGAATCCCCGTCCCCATCTGTTTTCAGGGAACTTGACTGAACATAAGGGCAGTTATTCAACAACGCACTTCTATCGTTGCTGGAAGGCCAGGAGGAAGCCCAGCTGCTGCTTCTGTGGCCTACACCACCGTGGTGACTTCTGACGGCTTTTGCTGCTCTGCTCATGGGTTATGAGCAGAAACGGTTGAGATGAGCAAGGAAGCTCCTTGGTGCATGGGAAATTTGTTGAGCTGGGTGTGAGTTTTCCCCAAGGCTCTGTCCTCTCCCTGCCATTGAAGCTGGCTCCAGTCACTCCCCAGTTTTACAGAAAGAAAGTGATTATCACATTCTTGTCTCACATGTAACGCCCAAGTTAAGAAATTGATAAAGCCAGGTGGTGGTGACACATGCCTTTAATCCCAGCACTTAGGAGGCAAAGGACGGCAGATTTCTGTGAGTTCGAGGCCAGCCTGGTCAACAAAGTGGACAGCCAGGACTGTTACACAGAAAAACCTTGTCTTGAAAAATCAAAAAAAATTTTTTTTGATGTAGTGCTCTTCGAGGAACCTTGCCACCGAGGTCTGTGCCAGGGTTTAGAAGGTGGGTCAGGGAAAACAAGTTTGTTATTGACCTGCATGCTGGTCTGTTACCTCACAGAAACCATGACTCCCATCTTATAACCATCATCTGGTCTGTTCTCAGAAATGCTCTTGCCTTGTGTGATAGCCAGTAGGCCAAGACTCATCCTGACATAGGCCCTCTCAGTTCTGGTCTCCTGTTCTTAGGGAAGGGCTGAGTGTTGGGCCTGTGAGTCGAAGGACCAGGTGAGCTGCTCGGTTTGGGGAGTAACGCTAACCTAAGTCTCTTCTGAGAGACGTTTTGAGACTTTAGTTAGTATTTAGAAGTAGCAGGAAAAAATTGCTTGATGTTATATGTATAAACTAGAATGTATTGACTCACCAAATGAGAGGGACTTGGTGGCTCACTCTTTTGTTCTCAGCATTCAGGAGGCAGAGGCAGATGACTCTCTGAGTTTGAGGCCAGCCTGATCTACAAAGTGATACTCTGTCTCAACAACAACAACAACAAAAAGCAAACAAAACAAAATTAAAAACAAACCCCAAATTTGCTAAACTGTAGCTGTTATTTTAACTATAAAATCAGGTTCTGGGATTCCATCAGTGAAGTGTCTCAGCAAAGGTAATGGAAAGACCACAGGCCACAAGTCAAGAGATGTGGTCCCTCATTGTCTTAGCTGTGCACCGCTTCACCTCTCGAGACTTCCTGTTCACAGCCACCTGGGCACTCCAAGCTCCTGTCCACATCCCACAGGTGGTGTTAAATATCAAGGGAAGAGGGCAGGCAGCAAATATTTGAGGAGGTGGGTGGGATGAGATGTGAGGTACCTCCATCTAAAGTAACTCATTCCTCAGAGAACCTCCCAGAAAGCCAGCTCGCTCTTTTCTCTGAGATCCCATGTGATCCCACAAGTTGCTGTGGATAGTGCCTGACTCATTTTTGGCAAACAGATGCTGTGCTAAATGGTGACGAAGTGATAAACATATGTAAATATTTCATATGGAAGTAAAGTCAATATGGACAAGCGCAAAAGACTCCCAGGCTGTGCATAGTTGCAGCTGAGAGCCAGGTTGGAGCAGACCGGAAGCTGAAGGCAAGCCTTGTATGGTTATTTACAGTAGCTGGTCTGAGCCCCGTGCGCACACACAGGCAGCACTAAAGGGACTCAGTGGATGTTAAATTTAGAGCAGAGGAAGTATGTGATATCTGGAGAGAATAACGTGGGTCAGGAATTGGAGGGAAGAGAATAGGGGGTGGATGAACTGTCAAACACATTGTGTACATGTATTAACATTAAATAAAACATTTAATAAATAATTTTAATTTTTAAATTTTACTTTATTCATAGTCATAGTTACACATGAATGCTTTACCTCCATGGATGTATGTGAAGCATATGTGTATCTGGTGCCCATGGAGATCCGCAGAAAGAATCAGATTCCCTGTAACAGAAGTTACTGATGGTTGTTGAACACCTTATGGGTGCTGAGAATCAAATATGGGCCCTCTGTATGAGTGTCAAGTGCTCTTAACTGATAACCCATCTCTCCAGTCCCTCAAAATATATTATTTTTAATTTTAATCATGTATACTTGTGAATGTTTGCGCATGGGTTTGTACGTGTGAGTGCAGTACCCATGGTGGCCACAAGATGGCATAAGATTCCCTGGAGCTGAGCTGGGCGGTGGTGGCGCACACCTTTAATCCCAGCACTCGGAGGCAGAGGCAGGCGGATCTCTGTGAGTTCGAGGCCAGCCTGGTCTACAAGAGCTAGTTCCAGGCCAGGAACCAAAAAGCTACGGAAACCCTATCTCGTAAAAAAAAAAAAAGATTCCCTGGAGCTGGAAGTGACAAGCTGTTGTGGGCCCTGATGAGGGTGCTGAGGACCACCCTTGGGTCCTCTAAAAAGTAGTATATGCTCTTTATCTCTTAGCCAACTCTCCAGTCCCCTGTGATGGTATTTAAATGCTTGCCACAAGCTTTGAAAAGGTATGGATCATGTTTCTCTGACTTCACGGTGCAGTGTGCTGTCGGCTGGGTGAGGAATAGAATTGAAGCTCATGTTTGAGGCTCTAGTTCCTATTCCTTCTACCGTGGGCTCACTGGTGCCTCCTCTCTCCAGTCTCCTTGGTAGTGAAAGTCGTGTGGTTATATGCATATTGTTCACAGCATGATGTAGATGGTCTCAGATTGTGTGGGAAAAATGTTTCTGAAAGCATAGCACTGCTGTAAAGGGCTAATGCCATGTGAGATCAGGGTTGAAGAAGGGGTAGAAAATTCTGCAAGAATATGAAGAAACAGCCCGGAAAAAAAGGAAGCCAGAGCCATCTCTCTTCATCAGATAGTTAATTTTTTGATCTTTGTATAGAATACAAAAAGGCTTCAAAAAACAGAGGCGTGAGCAAGGGAGGGAAGAATGAAAGGAAAGAGAGCAGGGGTGAGCGAGGATGAAGAGAAACTCACAGGAGTCGAGCGAGGGCCTCAGCATTGGACTGGGAGACCTCGGGAGCTGCACAGGGAAAATCATGAAGGCACTTTGTGTGGTTGGGGCATTCACTTCTCTAAGGTCAGGGTACTGAGTGCATCTCACACGTTGGTCCTTCCACATAGCCCACTGTCAGCGCATTAAAGTAGTATTCCAATAAGCAATGGTGAGTCAAATCCCAGTGGATGCCAATTGCTGACTTCTTAACCCAGTACTCTACCAGCGCATGGCTTTTTTCTACAAGCAAGAACCCTGTCTATCTGACTGACTGCCCTGTGTATGAAACAATAAATTCATTTTTTTTCACAGAATGTTTCATCTTAGAATACCGTAGTATGCATTTTGTTGCCAAAATTTCCCCACAGCGTTTTTTAATTTATTTATTTATTAAGGATTTCTGCCTCCTCCCCGCCACCGCCTCCCATTTCCCTCCCCCTCCCCCGATCAAGTCCCCCTCCCTCATCTGCTCGAAGTTTTGATTGATGGGGTACTTTAAGCTGGCTTCTGCTTCCTTGAGAATATTCTGGTAATTCTTTGATCATTTGCTTTATAGAATAAAGAGAGGTTCTAGGGTCCAGTACTCTAAGTGCCTTGGTTCAATTACTGGGAACAGTATTGCACAGTAGGCTGTAGGCACAAAGTGATTTTACTGTTAGTTCATTGAGTTGTTAGATATATATGTATTCACAGAATCACATATACTTACATATGTACATAAATGATCAAACGTGCACACAGACATGCAAATGCATGCACGAATGTGAAATGACTAATTTGCACTACTTCTCCCTATTTCCATTCTTTTCCTACACAGCTCCCTCTTGTCTTTCTCTGTTTCATATTTGTGTGTATATCCTTCATCATGGAGAAACCCAATGCCATGTTTCTTCACTTTTCCCTCTCCCCCCTTTCCTTCATCTTTCTCGTTCCTCTCCTTCTCACAACTGTATGGCTTAGAGTCAGGATCTTTGTTCCCTGGTCACTTGCATACTGGGATTCCAGCATTCACTATCATGCCTGGCTCATATTCTTGATTCTATAACACACTCCAAGTGATTCCATTGTTTTTTTCTTTTTCTCCATAGAAAACAAGTTGATTAAAAATAGTTGACAATTTGTTGATAGAATGTGTAACCTTGTCTGAGCTACTGTTCTATTGTTGTGACCAAACACCATAACCAAGGCAATTTATAAAAGAAAGCATTGAACTGTGAGCTGGTTTCCAGTTTCAGAGGTTTAGCCAATGCTCATCAGGGTAGGGAGAGTGGCCGCGGCAGGCAGGTGTGGTGCCAGAGCAGTAGTTGAGGGCTCACGTCTGATTCTCAACTTGAAGACAGAGAGAGAAAGATGGGGTCTAGCATGGGATTTTTGCAGCTTTAAGGGCCACACCCAGTGACACTCTTTCTCCACAAGTCACACTTCCTAATCCTCCCTAAAACAGTTCTAGTAAGCAAAGACCTGCGAGCCAGTGGGGACCACTCAAATTCCAAGCACCGCAGCCTTCCTTGTTCCCCTCTGCTCCAAACTAAACGTGTATCCTCTGTCCGCTCCATCCCTCATCCAACCTCCTTTCTCTTTTGTTTGTTCATTTTCTCTGTCTCTTCTTCCCTCTCTGTGTCCATCATGAGGCGACCATGGCCTTTATTTGAAATACAACTCAATTCATGCAGTCCATTTAATTCTGTTTTCAGTCCATTCTATTTCAACATTTATTTTTAGTATGTAGAGGATTAAGGATTTCAGAAAGTCAAAACTATATGCAGAAAGGAATACTTAGAGATTCCTTCCAATATTGAATTGAGCCAACTTCTTCTGTAGCCCAACATATGTGTATATACATATATATACACAGTGACATGGCTGCCTACAGTGGATCTAGAAAGGAATGGAATTAAAGAGCAGTTAATCATGAAGAGTGAGTTGGTCAGGATAGGGCCTATGCCCCTTTGTTGATGATGATGGTCTCACCAACCACTCTCAAGTGTTTAATGTTGTTCCTTTACCATGGAGTCATTAAGACTCTGTAGAGTTTCCTAGCATGTATGCTGTAGAGTGGTCTCATGAGATAGCAGAAGAAAAACAATTCCCACCCAAACAGCATGGATAGCATTAGAAACTTGGTTTGGTTCCTGAACAGCATTCTGCCAAGCATCTGAGGATACTTTCTTATTGGACACAGAATTCCTTAAAGGAATATACAAGCTAAATATCAGTCAGAATTAGTCTGTTTGGGAATAAGTTCTGAAAATTTTGGGTCCATTTATAAGTTCCAGAAATATTCTTGAGATTGTTGCTTGTGCTGGGTGCTGTTTCCAGGACTATGAATGGCTGGCCAACAAAGCAAAGGTGAACCCTGTTCATAAGGACACCCTTATTTTCAGGTTGGAAGGGATCATAAGACAGACAGAAATACTGTGGTGTCCATCTTTGTATCAACTCAGGAAAGATGAATAAAGCATGACAACCCCCTGTCTTCCTTTCGGAGGACTTCAAAATGCAAAGTCTAAAGAAAAGAGAATGCAGGAATTGAGGCGCCCTCAGTGCGTTCAACAGGTCAAGAGGGAACCAAACAATGACAGACTTTAGTTTCATGAGCATTTATCTGAGCGCGAGTCACAGATTAAGGGGTAGAAAATTCATAAATAAGGGGGGAAATTCTTGAGCTTTTAATCACATTCTCATGTTGATAAAATATTTATGAGTTCTCTTTCAATTAATTAGAATAAACTATGTAACACTACAGGAAACAAATTGAAAATTTAATAAAGTAAGTTCACTTCCAATTTCTTTTGGAGAAAGAAGCTAATTATATTTAGTTCTGTAATTATAACTTTAATTAAAATATAATGCAAAATATTCCATAAAGTGAAAACAGTGCTGAGTAATAAAATGGAGACTTTAAGACAATTTGCTCTTTAGATAAAAATTTATAATTTGAAAGGAAGCCCTTAGTATGCCGTTTTCCAAAAATTTTATCTTTTACTTACAAAGTAAACAGCCTTCTCATAAGAACAATTAGTATTTATTTACCATTTTAAGCCTATTTTTTCCTGTTGGCTGTGCAGTAACATCTTCCAGTTGTCTTAGCCCTCTTCCTTTTATAGTCTGTTTAGAGATACCCTTATTTCCTGGGCATGCTGTCATTTATGACTTATCCCCTTGGGTTTGAACATGCTTCAAGTTTCAAGTGACTGGAAGTTTGAATATCAGGATGTTTTTAAAAGTTTGCAAATGTTATGGACCCCCTCCATTGGGCTGCCAAGCAGATGGTGTTGTGAGTGCCCCGGGCTCTTCTGGGTAGCTTGAAGATGTTGCCATGATCCTAGGTTCACCTGGCTGGGGTGAAGATGCTGCTGTAGGCAGATATCCTTTAGAAAGACATCTAAAGGCTCTAAAATAAAATAAGAAGAAGGATGAATGACTCTGTGAACTTTAAAAATATTTATTTCTTTTTCCTTTCGTGTGACTGGGTTAATTTTCCTTTTTGTATATCTGTGCACCATGTACATGCACTGGAGGCCAGCAGAGGGTGTCAGATGCTCTGGCACTGAAGTTATAGATGGCTGCAAGCTGACTCATGTGTGCTGAGAATCAAACCCTGGTCCTCTGAAAGAGCAGCCAGTGCTCTTAACTCCTGAGCCATCTCTTCAGCTCCTGTCTGCTGATATTTTAATAACCATTTTCTCTCAAAAACTTCTCAGATGAACTGAGTTGACTAATCATTTTACCAGATGCTAGGCTTCTGTTCTGAAATCCAGAAGAATGTGGGCCATTTTTCATGATAAAAGACAATCTTATTTCTGAAGGCTGCTGTGCTGCTTTTTAAATTTGAATTAAACTCTGCTTTTACCCAATCCACACAGGTTTATGAAGAGACATAACAAGCTTAAATATTCACGCCTTTCCCCTCTACATTGCATTGCACTCTAGCTTCAAGGAAAAAGTCATTTGCTTTTCATTTGATTCAATCCAAAATGAGGTAATTAATTAATGGGTGTATATTGTGTAGAAGATAGTATAAATAAAATGGAATCTAATAAATAAAGCATCTTTCTGATTAATTTCTGAAAAATAAATCTCTTTTCCAACCCTTCCTGACTTCCGTGTTCAGATCCTGTATCTCTGGTGTGGATTCCAGGTCACTGTCACCCAGTGGGTTAAAGAAACAACGCACTGGGTGTTTCTAGTCTTTCAGAGTTGCTGTGACTGGAGGTCTGGGGAGGTGACTCAGTTGGTCAAGTGCCTGATGCACATACAAAAGGCAACAAGCATACATCCGAATGCACATGCACACACATGAACACATACACACACATGTATGCACACAGGCATGCGTGCATGCATGTATGCACACACGATATGATTGGAGACAGAGATGCACTCAAAATTAGCTTCTTCAATGCTTTAAAGTCCAAGAACTCACATGTGCTTTCCCAGAACATCTAGCCACTACACACTTTTTCTGTGGTTGTGAGGATGGAACCAGAGCCTTACCTGCGCTAAATAAGCCCTTGGACTACTACTGGGCTCACTTGCTAACCTCTTGATCTTTGTTGCAAAAAGGTGGGTGACTTGCTAAAAGGTATGGGGACTGTACATGCTTCTTTTTGCTTTCCTTGGCTACATCCAGCTTAAGGCCTACACAAGCTGTGCACCCTAATATGTCTGCATTGTTCATTGCTATTAACAAACATATTTGGAAAACTGTATTTTGCTGTCTAATAAGTCAAACCGTGACAGAAACATGTTATTATAAGGTCACCACTTCTATTACTTCTCCAGCCTGCAATCTCAGTGTGATAATTACAAACAGGTTGGTACAGATATGTCCAGATCTTTTCTTATAGGTAGATAGATTTTTAGTAGTTTTTAGAAATGAAATGATGTCACATTAAGTAAAATACTGTGCATTGCATTTTTAGAGTTTTGAAAACATGACCCTTACCTGTCAGGCCTATGTGAGTCTGGAAACTGGTTAGGGTATCACAGGAAGACTAATCCTATTATGCTCACAGTTCTAGATAGGGGCCGAGACTCCAATGCAGTGGTGGGCCAAGGAGTGTCTTGTTTCCCCGGGGAACATGAGTAAACCAATACCTGGAGGTGGTTTGATATTACTTTTGTAGTGAATGCATCTGACTTCTACTGGGTAGAGATACCAGAGACACTTTAAGGATCCCACACGATCCAGGACAGCCACTGTACTCCTCCCTGAGCTTAATGTGTGCATAGTGACACAAAGAGACACCTCCAAATAGAGGGATACCGCTACCCTTGAACAAAGGGACCTCGTTCCCACATAATCTACCTTCTGATAGGCACACACTCTCATCCCCAGTGGTGGAACCATTGGCAGTTGTTAGCTGTTGGAAAAGCAGGGATCAGTTTTTTCTAAGAGTGAATCTTCTGATAAGTCAACCATGCTCTGAAGGAAGGTCTGAATATTTGGGCAGCAAAATTTGATTTTAAATTTTTTTTCCAAATTAAAACTGGACACACACACATGGGTGGATAGGGAAAGGTGCTAGATTTGGGCAGAAGTGGAGGAGGTATGATTTAAATACTTTGTATGAAATTTTTAAAGAGAACAGCAATGCAGAAGACACAGGGACCACCCAAGTGAGACAGGCTGGACTAGAGTGGAGTTGATGCTGAAGAGTTGCTTGGGTTGTAGCGATCACAGGAAGGCAGACTCAACAGGATGGATTATATGTTTGGGGGTGAAAAAGAGGAAGGACAATGTATAATTCCAAAATTGCAGGGAGGACAAAGAGGCTTAAAGCTGGCTATGTCATTCGCTGAGATGGAGAAGCAGGCTGCAGAGAGAGAATCAGTTGCTTATTGTGATGCAGATGATCTTTTTTATTATTTATTTATTTATTAAAGATTTCTGCCTCCTCCCCGCCACTGCCTCCCATTTCTCTCCCCCTCCCCCAATCAAATCCCCCTCCCTCCTCAGCCCGAAGAGCAATCAGGGTTCCCTGCCCTATAGGAAGTCCACCTCAACTATGTTCATAGCAGCATTGTTTGTACTAGCCAGAACCTGGAAACAACCTAGATGCCCTTCAATGGACGAATGGATGAAGAAAGTATGGAATATATACATATTAGAGTACTACTCAGCAGTAAAAAACGATACAGATGATCTTAAGATGCAGGTTAAACAGCCATTTAGAAAAGGGAAATTTCTTAGTTTGGGGAAAAGTAAAGAGCAGAGGTATAAGTTTAGGGACCGAGTGGTATTTAACCAATGGAAGTAAATGAAGTCCCAGAGCTGTTGTTGCTTTTAGAGCAGATGAGAGGTCCCAGACCTGAGTTCTGGAGCAGCTAATGCTCACAGGTAAAGCAGATAAAGGGCAGCTACGTAGGAGGGTAACAGGCAAGGATGGGAGGTGCTCTAAGAAAACACTGTATCACACTCTGTGGAGGTGAAGGCTGAAGTCCCATGGACTGAATAGTGAGGTCACTGGTGACTTTGGTGTGGAGAATTGCAATATCGTGGGACACAAGCAAACTTGACTGGTGTGTTTGACTCTCTTAGAATTTTGCTGTAAAGAGGAGCAAAGAAATGGACCACTAAGGGTAAGTATCAGAAAGTCTGTGTTCAAAAGAGGGCTGATTGCGGAGAGGCAGTGGACTTCAAGGTGAATCAGGCCCACTTGGCGTTCTCATTCCAAGGACTTCACTGTGTCCACATTCCAACAGTAACCTGCTCTTAGGACAAGGCGTATTGAAACCAGACAGCTGGACCTACCTCTAGTTTCTCATCTAGTCAGTCAGGAGTGGGACTCAGAGTTCATGTTTCCCTTGCCATCTCAGGTGATGCTGAAGCTGTTGAATGTCACTGTTCTTGCCGTGGATTCCTTGGCCTGCCTTTCTATCCAAGTGAGCTCCTCTGATCCCACCCCTTCTCTCTACTCTTCTTTGTGAATTGCTGCATTTCTACTTCATTACTTAAATCACCATTGATTCTGATTTCATGGGAAAGGAGATGTAATTTTCTTATTTACCACCGATCCCCCCCTGTGCATCATGTGCACTGCTGTCTGAGAGTTAAAATGAAACCAGAACAATTTGGTCAAATGATGAATTGACAACGAAGAAATGAATGCCTTAATGGATGAAACAATTCAGCAGTAAGTTTGGTGCTAAATAAGCTTAGAGATGCCTAATCTTTCCTCGGAACTATTTGTAATGAGAAAAAACCCTTGCCATGTTTTACCAAAGCCAACATAGTAAAGAGTTATGTTTTAACCTCCAGGTACCCTGTCAGGTCTTTTCTGCTTATTTATGTTTCAATATTCATGGTCAGCCACCCAGAGATCCTTAATGTGGCTGTTATGTGCTGTTCCAAGACGATCACAGGACTTTCAAAGAAAATTGCTGCCTGGAAAGCCACAGAATGTTTTGTCATTAATTATTTATAGGTAGGTCCCCAGCTGCCACCAGTTTAAAAACCTCCCTAGTTGAAGAAGCCAAAGTACATTCCTGCTTTGTCCTTCCACCCGGTAATTAGCCTGTAAGTCATCCTCTTTGCAGCTGGCTTCATCTGGTGCATGAGTGTGTCACAGGAAGAGTATGCCACACACACACACACACACACACACACACACACACACACACGCTCGCTCGCCAACACACATGCAAACACAGGTGCGTACATGGGTGCATGCACACAGCCATTAGGTTGCTAGGATAGGTTTTCGTATTTCTCTCTAAGACTGTTAAGTGAAACATCTCTGCTTAGTGTTCATGATTGGGCAATGACCATCTTATCACTCCAAAAACACAAAGTAAAGATAATACTCTCAGTCGTTAGCAGCTCAGCTAGGACAAAGAGACAATTAGACATTCAAGACCACTTTACTTTTTTTTTTGCCATTTCAGACTAAATGGCAACGTTGAATGATGGCTAGTCAAATGGGCAGATCCTATTAGTAACTTGAAAATAAGTGTGAAGCGATGCCAAAACCCAAAGGAGTTTCCATGTTGTGTTTATCAGGCTTGCCACCTCCTTTCTGCCGACAATAAAAGCATTTTTGTTTTATGTTGCCATGTCTTTAGAGAGTTATATTGTTTGTACTGGAATAAAAATGACACTGCAGCACTCATTGCATTTTTTTTGGATATAAAATAGCCTTAAATGTTAAATATTGGCATTTCTTACTTTAGGGTTGATTTAGGAGCTTGGTGTATCTCTAGAACTTTTCTCTGTTGTGCTTTGTAAAGTACTAGTGTTCAATAGTCATTCAATTTTCAAAAGCATTTCCTTAAATGGATTTTGTGTATTTGATGTGTTCTCAGAACTGAATGCTTATATTTTAATGATTGTGGTACTAATGGACTAATGCATTGGTTTATTTATTTTCTTATTATAATAAGCTGATGTTTTTTGTTGTATTGCACTGAACAAAGAAACACAGAATGGTTATTTTTCAACTTTTATAAATTTTAATGAGCCCTAACTTTCATCCTCCTCTGTTTTATTACCCTCTCCCCACCCCCGATCTCTAAAGCCCCAATCCAGTGAAAGAAAACTCAATCTTTAAGGTAAAAGAAAACCCAAGACTCTATTGTATGATTGAAGTATGTTGTCATACTTTATATGTACAGTGATGTTTTCACGTGGCTTCATTCAGAACAGAGCTGCCATCCTCCATGGTGAGTCCATGCGGTTTTCTTCTTAGATGAATTACAAAGTGAATCCAAAGCAGTAGCTTGTTCTTCCAGCTACAGTCCAGGAATGTTCCCAAGACATGTACGTGGATTCATATTTCCCTCCCTCGATGGAAAACCAGGACAGCTGTGGAAGCCTCTGAAACAGCTGAATCTTTGTAGTAAAGCAGGTGTCATTTCCCCTAAAACTTTGAGTGGGAGATTTAAAGACGCAGGTACAGCTGGCTATACTGCAGACCTAAGAATTTTCAGTTTTGCCATTTAACTATCTTCTACATGTTGTACTATGAAAAGAAGATAAATGAATTACAAAGTTTGAGGGGACCTGGGTTCTAGACACCTCTATCCATGGTTCTGATTATTATTTAAGCTAAAACAGTGCCCAAAGCATGAAAAAAAATATAAATTGCTATAGAGATGAACACAAACAAATTGACTTTATTTTAGTTTGTAGAGATCCATTTTTATATGTACTAAAACATTGCTAGAACCCTACATTAAGATTATTCTTTGAGAATTTCATACATGTTTACAATGAAATATGACAATCGCTATGCCTGACTTTCCTTCTCCAGCTTCTGTTGGATTCCCACATACATCCCCTCCCAACTTTGTATTCTTTTTTAAAAAGTCCACTAAGTTACAATTAATGCTGTCCATATGTGCATGAGTTGGGGGCATCCCCTTGAGCATAGGCAACCTACCAGTGACTTACAAAGAAGTATGGTTCTCCATTCCCAGCAGATATCAACTGTCAATAGCACCTCAAGATGGGAGAGGGATACTCAAGTCTGACATTTAAGGAGCTTAGAAGTGACTGCTCCTTCTAATCAAGGCCTGAAGACAGTGAAAATCAGTTCTTCTTAGACTAGTCAGACAACAAAAGTCACAGGAAGACTGCTGCACCCAGAGCTGCAGAATCAACAGGTAGGCACAGAAACTCATGATGTGTTGGGACAGAAACATACAAATAGAAAGCACTGCAGAAACAGGCCTGGGGAAGGAAACCTAATAGCAGTTGACAAGTTGCTAGAGCATTTGCCTTGGGTCAAGCTCCAGAAAGCTCCATTTTTAGGCAAGGCCTATGCCTTTGCCATTTACCTTCAAGAGCTCTACCAGGTCCTCACAGTAAAGGTCAGAGGGGAAAAAAAATCCCCTGTGCTTCCAGCAAGGGCAGAAAATGCGTTATACTGACACACACTGAGTAACGCTCTGAGAAACTGTTTTACCCAAACCTAACTCACTGGGCTTTTAGCCCCCAGCTCAGAGAAGGAACCAAATACAATACTCTTAGCTTTCCATGTGGAGTAAGGGGAACACCATTTCTATCCTTATGTCATGACAGCAATGACATAAGGGATGAGAAGGAAGCATTAGGGATATTTTGTTAGCATGAGACATCAGTGCTATCTGTGAAGCAGTAGTATGTCGCTTGAATGTAAACTTGATTGGTTGTAGGTGGATACTCGGAAATTCAATGATAAGCAGTTTTTAAAGATAGATAAGTGATATACTAAAAGCTAAGAGAAAAAGCTATCATACAAATGTATAGTTAAAACCACAAGGTGCTGAAAACATTGGACAACAAGAATTGAAGTAAAGAACAGTAGTAAAAGTTTGATAAAGAAGTAACAAGTATGATCTATGCATCATCTGTTTATCACTTTCTCTCTATTCATCATTTTTCTATCATGTACGTATCCATTGTATATTACTTACCATCTATTTATGTATCTGTATATCTGTACACCATCTATCTATCTAGCCATTTTCTAACTACCTGTATATTTCTCTTCAACTTAAATATCAGCTACCTATTAATACAAGTATTTCAATAATCGTATTGAATATCAATACAATAGTTTCAGTTTACTGGATCAGAGTGAGTCAAAGACTCAACTATAAATAGTCTTTAATGAATACATTTTAGTGATAAATTCAAAGTAAAGGGAAGTAGAGACTGTACCATGAAAAAGTAATTTAAAAAAAGGTAGGAAGTGGGAGTGGTTATGCTAATTTTACACAAAGACTTCAGAGTAAAGAAAGAATATGTATTACATATAATATACAATATTATATACATATGTATGTATAAATGAGGGTTGTGAGTACTCTAAGAATATGTAACAGACTTTAACATATATATGGCTAACCACAGAGTTGAACACTGTGTGGACATTGCATGGAACAGAGACAAGTAGAACAAGGAGAGGTGGATGAGTCTGCTGTTGTAAAGGGAGAAGCTCAGGAAGCAGAAAGTCAGTGAGGACATTGAAGAACTCAACGGCTCCATGAGTCACCAGGATAACTGACATGTCTAGAGAATTCTATCCAATAATAGCATATCACATGGACCATTCCCTAAGATAGACTATATCCTGGGCCATAAAACACATGTAAATCCAACACATTGAAAAGAATGGAAATCACAGAGTGGTGTCAAGTTTAACAATGGAGGTGAACTAGAAATCAATGACAGACTAAGAACAGGCAAGGCCTCAAATATTTGGATTCTTAAAGATCCACTTGAAAACGTGTGATCAAAGCAAAAGTTTAAAAGAAGTTTAACATTTTTGAACTAAATGAAAATACAACCATCAGAGAGTGTAAGATACACTAAAGAAGTTTTCATACCATGTTATAGCATTGTCGGTGCATAGCAGAAAAGCAGAGCAATCAAAAAGCCATAATTTAGGCTTTCACCTTGAAAACTGGGAAAAAGAACAAATTGAGTCCAGAATAAAGGAACACAAACTATAAAATGTTCTTAGTATTTATTAAAATGAATTAAAAACCTAACATCCATACATTATCATCACATAAATGTTTTCAGTAGCTTTATTCATACTGTTAAAACTGGGAAGCAACCAATAATCCTGCTACTGGATAAGTGAGACTCTTTGCCTGCTCTTGGGACCCTCTTCCTCTTGCTAGGTTTCTTCTTCCAGCCTTGACATAAGGGCTTGTGTCTAGTCTTATTGCATCTTGATAGGCCATATTTGGTTGACATCCGTGGGAGACCTGCTCTTTTTTTTAAATTTTCATTTTATTTATTTATTTGTTATGTATACAATATTCTGTCTGTGTATATGTCTGCAGGCCAGAAGAGGGCACCAGACCTCATTACAGATGGTTGTGAGCCACCATGTGGTTGCCGGGAACTGAACTCAGGACCTTTGGAAGAGCAGGCAATGCTCTTAACCACTGAGCCATCTCTCCAGCCCCGAGACCTGCTCTTTTTATGAAGGAAAATAGAGGAGCAGTGGATCTGGGGATAAAAGGGAGGTGGGGGAGGGACTGCAAGCAATAGTGGGAGGGGAGACTGAGGTTTGTTTGGATGCACTGTATGAGAGAGAAGAATAAATTTGAGAAAACTTGACAAATTTAGGAAACTCTCATGTACAGTAGATGCCATATGATATTTTAAATTAATAAATATTATGTTTTATTGAAACACAAAAGAAATGTGCTACCAAGCTAGGTAATATCATGGAGAAAACCAAAGTGTGTTACTAAGTAAAAGAAGCCAATGTGAAAAGGCTATGTGCTATATGATTCTAACTATATGACTTTCTGGAAAAAAATGAAACTATGGAGGGTTCAAAGCACAGTAGTTACTAGAGGTTAGGTGAGAAGGAAGAAAGAATGAAGCTTTTGAGGGCAGAGGAACGCTCTTACTTTAGTGATGGATACGCATCTTCATACATCTCAAAACCCACAGAATGTGTAGCACACAGTGGTACCCAGCATAAACTACGTCCTTGGATTGATAATGATGTGTTAGTGTAGGTGTTAGTCATGTTCAATGTATGGCTCCAGTGCAGGTGTGAATAGAACCAGACATTGGGTGTATATTAAGATAAGTGGTAGATGGAATTTTCTGTAATTTTGGTTTGATTTTGTTGTTATTTGAATCTACCCTAAGAGTAAGCTTTGTTACTGAAGTACTGGAAACTGAACCGAGCGCCTCATTTACACCAGCTGAGTGCTCCACACCAAACTATATTATTTCTAAAATTTTATTTGGAGGCAAAATGTTCTCAAGTTGTTCAGGCTGGGTGTGACCTTGCAGCCATCTTACCTCAGCTTCCTGTTTAGCTGGGTTAGAAAAACACGTTGCTTTAATGTTTGTTTGTTGCATTGCTGTCCTTTCTCAGGTCTGGGCTTTGTTGTTTGCATCCTCATCACAGGACACAACAGGTGCTGTTTCATGCCTCCGAAGGGCTGGGGCATTGTTAGAATGATGGACTTTGTTAGGTTCAGTTTGCTTTGCTTTTAGTAATAATTCTGTGTAGAGGTGTCATGCGCTTGTTCAGAAACCCTGAATTCCTGATCTTCCTGGTTCTGTGATGATAAAGACCATTGGTGTTTATCAGGATCCCTAATTCACCAAGTGCTAAAATGATATCCTAATTCTACTACTGCTTTGGCCCTGGCTTAATGGAATAGCTGTGCAAAGTGAAAGCTTCCGTGTCATCTGTGGGCTCCTGTGTCATCCAGGGGTTACCAAGGCAAGAATAAAGACCAGGGCTAGCTCTGGGTTTTCCCACCTTTTCTACTAGTTCTCAAAAGAATGTGACTGCTTTCCTGACTGCAGTGTTTGACAATGCCAGAGATGGCACAAACAAATTAATGCTGGCAAAACTGCCATGTGCATCAATTTCAGATGTGGTAGACTAGCATTCTCTTGGTTCGTGTTTTTCTGTTTTCTTGAAAATGAGAGGCTATGAAGTCCTAGATTTTTAGTAGCTGTCAAATACTCAGGTATTCCCAAGTGCTGGTCATGCACATGAGTGAAGTGGGCCAGGTGAAGAGTGGGCCATTGGAAAAACTTGAGGGGTCTGTGTGGGTGGTCCCTGGTACCCTGGAGGAAGGTATATAGTAGATGGGGGACTATGGCCTGATCTGAAAGAGAAGTAAGGTGCCATCTGAATTTCCATATGATATTTCTGAGTTTGAAAGTTTTCAAATACCACGAAACTAAAACTCAGGCCCAGTAGAACTCAGTTGTAAGAACGTGCAATTTTTTTTTTTTGTCCTGCCAGCAAACTATTTCAACAAGCGAGTTGGTACCATTGTTTCTATGGCTGCTTTTTCTTTTAAGTTGGTGGGTTCATCTTCTCCTCATTATGCCTCAGTGTCCTTCCCAGCTCTAGATAGTGACTGACATCTTAGAAAAAGCTGGTCTGGTTCTCACTCATAGGACACTGGGGCTCAGAGATGTTAGGAAATTTGCAGGAAGTTGGCTAACTCTTGAGTAGAGTCTGAATACGTAGCACTATTCACAGATGCCAACACTTCTTATCATATCTCCCCACTTGAGAAGTGTCTGCTTCTCCAGGCTTTTGATGTACTCTGTTGAGTGAGAGCAGAGATCAGAAAAGGGAGTGCACATTGATCTAGACCCTGCGATGGGCAGGATCCTGTCTTAGATGCATACATTTGTTACTTTAACCATCATTAAAAAGTCTCTAATATGTGGATATCATTTTCTGAGAAGATGGAAACAAACAAACAGCCTCAGAGACTTGAACCACTCTCTCTGGACCACAGAGGTCCTGCCCAGGTCTCTGTGACCTTCAAAGTTTATGTTCTTTTATACTACCTTCCTCTCGCCTCCCTTCTCCAAGCTTGCAATGACACCCAATGTCATTGTCTTCATTTCCAGAGCACCACAACCTCTCCAGATGGCTGAGCCCTTAGCTGCTTTCCTAGAGGACAGCCAAGGATTGAAGCAGCATGAAGTCTTTGAGGTTCCTCTCCAACCATTGCTCTGCTCTTTCCCCCTCCTTCTGAAACTCATTTACCAGCCCAGCCAAATGCACCATCTCAGTCAGGGGCCTGGCAGGAAGTAGACCAAAACTCAGATGGGATTAGTGAGTTGAGTTCTATTTGGGGAGCATTACATAGGCATGGCAGCGATAAGAGAAACCAGCAAATGATGGTGACGTACCCCGTGGCTAGCAACAGCAGGAAGCAGCCATTGCTGCCCAAGAACAGCTGTGGCCTTGGAAGAAGAATACAGTCACTGCTGCCTCAGAGCTTGGCAGGGATGGAGCTGGGGAATAAAATGATGACATCCTCTCCATCAATCAAACACAAACACATCTAAAAGACAGGAAACGGGTCTTGAATGGCGCTGGCAGAATAAAGCACAGCCCACTGATTCCCACTCCTTTTCTCTGTGCTATTGCCGCCCTACCAGGTGTGAGCATTCTGAAGGGAACCTCTGTTAACAAAGATCAGGCGATCCTGCCCATCCCTGTGTGGCTGCTGCTTCCCTGGCTGGAGTTCCAGTCTGTTTGCATCCAAACACACTTTCAGCTTGGCACCAGCAGACACACACCTTTTCATCACCTGTTTTCAAGTTTGGACTTCAGGATCCTGAGGAGAAAAGCCGTTTTCTTTTCCGGGCACATCTGCAAAATGAACATCTGTATAGCCCTGCTTTTCCCTAGGACCTGGACTCTGCAGTCCCTTTACTTTTGAGCTTCCTGGAGAATCCTGATTTTTCTTCTTGGACCTTTGAGGGTGTTCTCCCTTCCTCCCTTCCTCCAACCCCTCTGCTTCCAGACCCAGAGTACCAGCAGATTAAGTTATTTTAATTTTATGAATATGCATATACAAAAGCCTGAGATATTTTCCGAGAGAAAGTGCAAATGAATCTGCAGGAAATGTGCTGCTATTTCTGCTAATGGATAGAAGCATGGCTGAGTTACACCCAGAGCCAGCCAGCACGTTCCATGTGTAGGGACTGCCTTGCACTCCTGGAGCAGAGCTGTTTTCACTGTGTTGGTGATGCATGGACAAATGGCATTCATTTCACCAAGTAAAAGCCATTGTTTTCTTCTCTCAGTGCCAGTGACTAAGATCAGGGCATGCTGAGTCATTAAGCATGCTAAGAATACACTTTACTACTTAAGCTATGTCTTTAGCCTTCAGAGTTGAGATTTTTCCTCTCCTTGTATATGAAGAAAAATGGAGATCCAAAGCCCTGAATGATGTCCAGAGACACAGTGGCCTCATTTGACCCTGGGCGGCAATGGACTTCCCGAGACTTTGTTAGGCCTCTTCTGATGCCACTTCAGCTGGAAGATACGAAGGTGCCTTGCTATCAATGAGTGCAGGGAGAGTCCAGACTCTCTAGCTGGCATTCTGTGAATCTGTGAATCCTCTCTTGGAGTCATGTGAACTCCCTTTGTGGTATCTGTGGCTATGGGTATGCCATATATGGATTCCCTTTAAAAGGGCCATTATCCAGGCTCTCCTTTAGACTTTTGACATTATACATGGCTTGAGACTAGTGGATTTACTCACAGTGTTTTGATAGAGGGTAAGTAAGGATGGTGTCTGGCTCTCTGGGTCACTTGTGTTCTGTTCTTTTGATGTTGTTGTTTTTGGCTATAGTATCCAGGCTTTGAAAGTGACATTTCATTGGTGTTTTGGGGTTGCCATTCAGTTTGATTTCTCCTCTCTACTGTTCAGAGTCAACTCTTGATTCCAGGTGTCATGTTTGGAGTGTGAAATCTCGCCCACAGACTCATGTTTACACACGTGTTTCCCCAGATGGTGGCGCTGTTGTGGGAAGTTGAAGAAGCATCTGGAGGCGGGACCTAGCTTGAAGAAGGAGGCCGGGCAAAGCTAAAAGAAGTAGGGTACTGGGGAAGGAGCTTTGAAAATTCTAGCTCACTTGCTTTCTATCTAGTCTCTTTGCTTCCTGAGTGTCCCTGTGTTGTAACAAAGCACACAAGCTCCAACTGCCACCACCAGGAGCCATTGCCATCACCAGGCCTTCCCCATCATAACGGGACAATGGGCACAGGAAATCCTTCTGCCATGACTTTGCTTTTTGTCAGAGTTTTGGCCACAGAGATGAGAAAAGTAACTGACCAATACATTCATTTGACTCTAATTTGATCATTTAATGGTGCTGCATAGGCTATCACAAATATGCCTTTCAAAAATTTTTAATTGCTTGAGAATTTCATACATGTATAGAATGTGTTTTGATCAAATCAATTGTACATATCATTTGTTTATTAGATAGTTATTTGTTTTGAAATTTTGATTGTCTTTTAATTTATAGCTATTCTTCCCTTTTTTTCTCACAACAATAAATATAGAACGTAATTTAGTTATTTACTCTGAAGAGCTGCAGTTTTATTCCTAGTTTGTTTTCTGAATATGTAATTGGTTTATTTTTTATCCCTGGGTATGTGTAGAATCTCCTATTAAACTTGTCACTTTGAAACAATTTTCTCCTGTCTTCACTCCTGATGAGGCGTGAAAAGTGACAGCTAGGATTGTCTGGCCTCAAAAGATGCCCTTCAAGTCAAAATATGCTTGAAGCATGTTTGCATCTCTAGGCTTTTGTTTCCCCTGAACTTTTGGACTCAGAGGATTTCTCTCTCTCTCTCTCTCTCTCTCTCTCTCTCTCTCTGTCTCCTATGTGTGTGAGTGTGTGTTACTAGGGATTGACATTAGGGCTTTGCACAAATTTGGCAAGTATTCTACCACTGAGTTATATCCAGAAACCTTTGAAATTTTTATTTTATATTATTTTGAGTTAGTATCTTACTAAGTCCTCCACCCTGGCTGGATCTTGAGCTGAAGTCAGATTGACTTGAATTTTGTGATTCTCTTTCCTCAGCTTCCAGGATGGATAGGATGACTGTTAGGCCATTGGCCCTCCTGTTAACTTATGCAAACAGATATTTGTAATGACTCAGTTTTATCAAGAGTGTCAGCTAGACTGAACAGTCCACTGTGTTCCTAGAAACTGAAAAGCATGTTAATAATACATTATCGCATCATTAAAACAAATGCTTAAATTCATTCTAAAAATATCTGTAAATGTGTCTTCAAAGGCTGAATTAA
Organism: Microtus pennsylvanicus; assembly: GCF_037038515.1. Classification (NCBI taxonomy): domain Eukaryota; kingdom Metazoa; phylum Chordata; class Mammalia; order Rodentia; family Cricetidae; genus Microtus; species Microtus pennsylvanicus. Next base: position 50,537,484 of record NC_134586.1, on the reverse strand, counting down.
AATGGTAGATTTCAAATTAATTACAATTCATCACAGCAGAACTATCAACATTCAATTTTCTGGGACACCCTCACCACTCATTTTTCTTATTTGGCTATAAAGTTGTTCCTTCTTGCAAGGTAAATTCATATCTCAAAAACTTCCACTCATCCCCCTAATCCTGTGGCTTTTGTATTTTATCTTCTGGATCTGACAGAGATGATTCTACCCCTGCTACATCTTGTGAAGTCAAATTGTCTTAATATAAATTCTTCTTTCATGCTCTTCAATTAACCAACAAGTTTCTATTGAGATGGTATTGATTCTTCCAAAAATTCTCTATTATTAATGGTGGACTTATTCTACTAGTGAGGGGTATACAGCTAGGTTGGCTTCAGAATGAGAAGCTGACCACTTGCCTTCTGTACTCACTCACAGCCACTTCATTCACAAGTTCCCAAAAGAGAAGGTCAGAAATCAAAGATAACAGTTAGTTCCCAAGAAGTTATGACAAAAGAATTAAGGAAATTTGGGCATTAAACATTTATTGGATGATTTGATGTGATAATTAATTAAAAATTCTTAAAGCTACATTCCAGCCTAAGAATTACTTATTGCTTTTATGATTTAGTATTTACACAAACTATTGAAACTTTCTCTTTTGGATGCTTGATAAAGTTAATGGATAAATTTTTTCATTGTTAAAATTTATGTTTTACTCAGTTCATCTCTGCTTGTTTGCTTGTTTGCATGTTCATATGTGAGTGTATGAAGGGGTTCACATTCATGTGTGTGTGCATGCATTTGAAGGTCAGAGGTCTGTGCTGGATGTCTTGCTCAATGACTATTCATCTTCTTTTCTGAGATATGCTCTTTACTGACCCTGGAACTCACTGATTTGGGTAGACCAGCTAGCCAGCCAGCCCCAGGCATCCTCCTGCCTCTCTTCCCGCACTGGGAAAACAGGTAAATGCTGCTATGTCTGACTTTTATTTTTAAAACATTGATTTGAATTCAGGTCCTCATGCTTGTGTGGCTTTACCAATTGATCCATGCTCTACCATGTTTATTTTGATGAAGAAGGAATTAGACATTGGGATATAGGGAAAAATCCATTACCTCATTACTCAGAAATAAATACTATTCATATTTTCAAAAAGTGTTTTGCTACAAAATCATTTCAAATGTAGTTAAAGTCATAAGAACAATACCTAGAACCTTCATACATCTCTCACCCACATCCCATGTGATTTTATTATAATCTCCATGTATCTGTCTGCTTTAATTTCATACATAACTATGTATATGTGCCAAGGGATGTATGTTTATCCATATTTACTTTTTTTCTACATCACTTTCTACCATTGTTCTTTACTGTGAAGTGCTTTTAGGTTAAAAAGAAAAAAGCGCTGTGTTACCCAGCCACTATTCAGCGACTGCACTGGAGAAATTGAGCATCCACACAATCCTTTTGTTTCAGAATGTTGACTGTAGTGAAATCTTGTCAATTGTTTCAATACTTTTCTTCATAAATGCTTTCTTGAAATCCCAAGTCAGTGTCCAATCCCGTATGAAATTCAGTTGTCACGTCTCCCTGGCCTCTTTTAACCTGGAACATTCCCTCAGCTTTTCTTCAGCTTCCCTGACATTGACATTTTTGTGGACAACAGGCTCGGTGATTTCTAGAATGCCTCTCAATTTGTCTGATAGATTTTAATTTTGAAAAGACTTTGAAGGGGTCATATGGCCTCCCTGTCAGTCCAGCCTTCTCTTTCTCTGGAGATCCTTGTTGACTCTGACTTTTGTCCCTATCGTTCTTCCAAGATTGCTTTTATTCAGGTCACCAGTGACCTTCATGTCACAAAATTCAATGGCTAGTGCCCAGTTATCTCTTTATTCAACCTCTTAACAGTTTTATGGAGTTTATCTCCTACCTCTTGGAGACTGGCTTACATTCTTACTAGGCTTCTTTTGTGGCCTCCTCCTTGCCCTCCTACTCAGGGCCTGGTGTAGCCTTCGTTCACCTCTTCAGCATCTAGACCCACACAGAGCAATGTCACCAAAATTAATTCTCAGACCTCTTGGTTTGCCACATTTATTTTCAAGTAGTTGTTAAACTAGAAAATGATATGTTTTTTATTTATTTATTTACTTATTTGCAGTGTGAATGTGGTATGTGTGTGTGTGTCTATGATATATGCACATGTGTGTGTTGCAGTATATTACGTGTGTGTGTGGTATACACACATGCAAGTGTGGTATATGCGCATGTATATGGGTAATTGCACCCATGTGCACCGAAGGGATATAGAGGAGGATGTTCAGTGTCCTGTTCTGCTACTCTCTGCCTTATTTATTTAAAAAAAGGATCTCTTATTGAAGCTAGAGCTGGGCTGGTAGCCAGCATGGCCCAGGGTCTCCCGTTGCTGTGCTGCTAGGTTTTTGTCAACTTGATACAGGATTAGACCTGTCTGGAATGAGAGAATTTCTACTGAGGAATTGCCTTTATCAGATTGACTAATAGGCAAGTCTTTGGAGCGCATTTTCTTGATTAATGATTAATGTGGAAGGCTAGCTCACTATAGGTTGTGCCTGCCCTGGGCAAGTAGTTTAGGACTGTAAAGAAAGGAGGCTGAGCAAGTCACAAGGAGCAAGCAAGTATTCAGTGCTCCTCATGGTCTCTGCTTCAGTTCCTGCCTCCAGGTTCCTGTCTTCACTTCTCTTCATAATAGACTATGACTGTAAACTGAAATAATCCTTTCTCTCCCCAAGTTGTTTTCAGTCATGGTGTTTATTACAGAAGCAGAAGTAGAAAGCAGCCAAGAAAATCCCCAGCAATGGGATTACAAATGCATGTAAGTTCATGTGACTATACTGGCCTATCTTTTTTTAACATGAGTGCTGCAATTTTGAACTCAGGCCTTCAGACTTGCACAACTAATCCTGACACTCAACTTTCTTCCTCTGCAGGCCCTCAGATTGATTTGAATACCATTTATGTGTGACCGCAAATCTAAATTCAACCTGGCCTCCACTCCTGAACTCTAGATCAAACATTGCCCTGACCTGTTTCTCATATAGAGGCCCCATAGACTTCTCAGAATTACCATGGACAGTATCAGACTTCTATTTTCTTAAAAGTCCCCAGCCCTAGTGCCTCATTAAGAGTAGCTGTCTGGGGGAGGGGAGACCGGAGAGAGGACTTAGTGGTTAACAGTATGGGTTGCTCTTGCAGAGGTCCTGAGTTCAATTTCCAGCAACCTCATGGTGGCTCTTAACCATCTGTAATACATGCATGCATCTACCAAAAAAAAAATAAAGAGTAAATATCTGTCTCTATTGAAGTGAATTAAATAATAATATGATTGCTGTTGATCCTCTGATTCTGCGGCTCTCAATGCTTGTTCCCACAGCTCTGTGGCTTATTTTCTCACTTCCTTAAGGATTCTGGGGCAGAGGCATGTGTATGTGCGCACTGTCAATCTCTCATCAGTGATGAAGGTGCTTCCTTACCAGCTCATCTCCTTATTTCATATAGAAATATTCTTCACGATTGTCCTATTGTTTTCATTTTGAGACAGAGTCTTACTGTACAGCCCTGGCCGACCTGCAGTTCCCTCTGTAGATGAAGCTGGCCTCCACTCACACAGATCTGCCTGTCTCTGCATTTCTAGTACTGGGATCAACACGGTGTGCCACCATGCCCCGCTGGTCATACCAATTTTTAGGTCAATTTCTTGTCTTATTTCTCTTTTTTGTACTTACTATGATTTATACTAATATGTAACTTTTCCTTTATCTCCCAACTAGGATGCTGACTGTACATCTATAGACACATTGCTTAGTTAAATTTTACATGTAGATCTGAGAGTAATTCCTGGATCATAGTAGGCCTTCAATAAATAATTTTCTCAAATAAATTTACATCTTTTCTGTTCTTTTTATGTTATAAACCTCTATTACATACATGAATAATCTCCTTTTGGTTTTGAGAATTGCTATCTTGATCAGTAATATATATATATATATATATAATCTTTGTACATCACCAGATATAGATCTAAGAAACTTCCAACAGTCTCTGTGTTGTTTCTGTACATAACAGGGCACTGTAATGATTTATTCAAATTCAACTGATGGGCAATTGGATTGTTTTCAGTATTTTGCTTTTTTCAGCAGTGCTATAATGAATAAGCTTATATTGAAGTCTATTGTAATCTAATTCATCAAAGAGTTATTGATTATTTGTTTTATGCAATTTACTGGTTTGGACAATGGGATGGTAAAACAGAAATAAATGGGATGCAATTTGTTCATTTAGGGAGCTCATGAACACTCAGGCAGACAGATAATGATAAATAAAGATTACGTGCTTGAGGGAACTGTGAGTGTACCAGGGTTGCGGGAGAAGTAAACCAGATTAGAATTCAGGTCTATGGGGTGGGGGGCAGGAGAGGATGGAGATGCAAAGAAGCTTTCCCATGATCACAGATGGAAATTCAGCTCTGAACAGGTTTCAGCTGTCAGAAGGTGTGGAAGGGAGTGATACTACATCCAGGGCACTGGGATGGAAATCTTCTTGACTGACTTAGCGCATGTCTGACTAAAACAGATAGTGAGTGATAATAAGACCGGAAATATAGGTTAGCTAAAGGGTCAAAAGTAGAATCAAATCATTGCCAGAAGGACCCATGGACAGAGATTGACGTAGATCTCAATTCACCGCATCTACCTGTCAAGTTGTTTCCTTGAATGGAGTAAGGTTTCCCCAGGTTATCCCAGTTTATAGCAAGCCAGATTCATCATTTTGAAGAGACACTCAATGTCTGTATTTTAAAAATGTGTTGCCTTCTGATTTTTGTACTGCCGGTTAGCAGCTTATTTTTTCAAGATCATTTTATGACACACACACACACACACACACACACACACACACACACACACACACAATAACAACACCCTCCCGTTGGCCCCTCCCCGGTGGTGGGCTGTATGTGGTATGTGCCCTGAGTCAATGATTTTTACATGCTGCCTGAAGGACCTCTGTTTTCAGAAGCCTGAATTTCGTTTTTGGAGAGAGGATACTGAGCTGTAGCCAAATCATTCTTCTTCATATCTTGATTCAACACACACTTATACATAGATAGAACCATACATAAGGGCAACAAAACAGAACCGTGTGCTAATATTCATCTACGAGAGTGAAACACTTAGAGCTGGTCTAGATCTGCCTCTTTTAGTTCATTCTGGAAAGCTGTCTGACCTGACCTGTGAAACTATCTCCGTGACTCACAGTGATTGGAAAACTCAGTGGCTGTACTGTGCTGACAACAAGGTGTCTTCTGCCCTCAACACCTATGTTTCTCTGTAGGGCTTGCCACAGCCTGCACTAGTATTTGGGACTTGGTAAGCTGATTAGAATACAAACAGCTTCTGAACTGAATCCACCTTGTTTTAGGCTCTCAACCTAAGCAGAGTAGCAAGTGTTCAATAGTCAGATGTTAAGATTTAGACCTCCAAGGTTCTCAAGAGGGCAGATTTGTGTATCTGAGCCCTGATAAGCTTGGTGAGTACCTCTGCATCCTGTTTAGCTGGAGGAGATGGTCATTTGATTTAAGGCAGGAAGCCATTTTGTAAACAGCTCTTTCAAGCCACTCCCTTAGCAATGTGTCTTAGACTCTCAGCCTTTTCCTCTTGCCCTTGACCCCAACAGACTCAAATCACCATGGGTTTCTTCCTCAAACTCCATCTAGATTGGGGTTTCTGAAACACAAGTCAGAAAGGCCCTACTATTTTAAGATTTCTGAGATCCAAACCCTATCTGGTTACTAAGAAACACAAATGATTTCAGTTACCTTGGAATTAAATGTAGCCCGGAACGTTCAATATTTGCCAGGTCACGTTGCAAATGAGCTCCGGTATTCATAATGGATGTGTTATCATCATAAATATGACAAAAGGACATTTGCACAAAGCTGATTATCCACACTGATGAGAGACATGCCGGCTCACAAAATTAACTTTCCTACTCTTCACCTCTCTTTGCTTTGCATTATTTAGGCGTTTCTGGTGACTTGACTGAATCCTCCTGGCCCTCAATCCTGCAGCATGAAGAACTTTTATAAGACACCCCACAATGATATCAAAGGAAGGACCCCTTTGGAGAAGTCGACATTTCCTCTCTCATCTCTGGGTTAATAGGAAGACCAGGATTCAAAGGTACCTTTGTCTCAGTGGGAGCACCCCAAGACATCTTTGGCTCTGATTTATATTGGTTGCAGGTACATGCTGGATCAAAGTAAGTGGGAGTGGGAGAAAGAATCCAGATGCAAAGTGATTAAAAAGGAGAACGGCAATGTAATCTATCTTATTTCTCTGGGCAGCTCAATTGTGTGACTATCACTAGCCAACACGTGGAGAGCAGTGGCCATAGGTAAGACAATTGGTCCCCAACCCCTCACCCTGCTCATTCACATCTCTAGGGTAAACTTACATTTTAAAATTACATTTATTTACCTAGTGTGTGTGTGTGTGCGGATACTTGCTATGGTACACAGGTGGAGGTCAGAGAACAACTTGTAGGGATTGGTGCTCTCTTCCCACCATGTGAGTTCTGGGGATTAAACTCGGCTCATTAGGGTTGGCAGTAAATGTCTTTCCCCACTGAGCTGCTTTGACATCTGGCAGGACAATTAAAAACATTTTTAAAAAAATCTATTACTTGACAATTTCAGACACGTGTAGAATTTATTTTTAATTAAATTTGCTTCATTGTCTTCTTCATCCATTTTCTTTCTAATCCCTTTTGATTCCCTTCTCTGTCTCCCCCACCCCCTTTGACCCACTGAGTTTCTTGCAAGGCCCTGCATGAGCGTGAGTGTGAGGTTATTTATCGGCGTGTAGGTAACTAACCAGTGGCTGGATTACTGAAGAAAAATGACTCCCCTTTCCCCAGCATCCAGCAACTGCCAATAGCTCTTCAGCTTGCAGGGGGTTCTCATGAGTTTCTCCCGTATCCATGATGAAATATTGGTGGGCTCAGTCGACTTCAGGTCTCATGTAAGTAACCATAACAACTGTGACTTCTTGAGTGTAATGGCCTTGCCGTGCCCAGAAGGCAGAAAGTCACAGCAGTCCTTCCTGCCCTCCGGCTTGGATATTATTTCTGCCCCTTATTTGGTTGTGTTCTCTGAGCATTGAGAGGTGTGGTATAGACGTCAAGAAAAACTTTTAGAAATTACTCAGTATCCTGGCCTCACTCCTTAAGACTCCCATTCAGTTGGTTAAGGAGGAGCCAGGGACTGTAAATTTTAGACAGCTCCCCAGAAGACCCTAAATGTACCTCAGGGATAAGAATTACCGTGTTCCATGCTATTTACCATTATTAGCTCAGATAATCCATAGGCCTGTATGGTTGCTGTTCTCATTATTTTCAATTTCCAGTTAAGAAACTAGAAGTAGGTAGAGAGAAGCACCATGCCTGTTTCTATATGGGATCAGTGGGGGTGAATCCAAATTTGAATCCAGGTAGGTGGATTCCAGAATGCATAGCAAGGAAATGCGAAGATTACAGGAAAGTGGAACATTTTATGCCCAGCATTTGGGGCAAAAATAGAGGAGAAATGACTCTGGGAAGTAAACTTAGAACAAGAGAGTCCGTATCCTCCACGGCATGTGATGTATAGTGCATGCTATATGTGACTATCCACCCCAGTTAAAGGTGAGTGAGAAGGAATTACATGGGCAGCTAGGCATATCAGCAGATCAGCTGGGTGTGTTTCAGGGTGGACATCCTGCGTATGTGGCCAGAGAGTGCTCTTATTCAGTTGAATGCTCTGTTTTCCTTGTCTTGAAATTCTAAATATGTTAGGAATAAGAAGCCCCATGTTTTAAAAATTCCCCATAGCCGATTGGATGTGAGTGCCATTATTCAGGCCCATTCTGAGTCTCAGACACGAGGGAAACACTGGCCATTTCCTCCTGTGTGTTATTTACTTTTTCTGTTGCTGTACAGCGGGAGGTTGATTTCAGCTCCCATTTTGAGGATACAGCCCATCTAGGCAGGGATGATTTGAAAATGGGAACAGGAGGCAAATGTCACATGCCATCTGCAGTCAGGAAGCAGAGAGAGATGAATGCTGGGGCTCAGCTCACTTCCTCCTTTTTATTCAGTTCAGGACACCAGCCCTTTAGGTTGTTCTTCCCCATTAATTAACTCAGTATAGCAACTTCCTCACAACCATGCCCAGAGGTCTGCCTCTTAGGTGATTTTAGATAATGTCAAGTTGACAACTGATTTCAACCATCACCCCTGACTCAGCTCTTAGTATGAGGCCTGAAGGAGTTCAGCAAAGCACTTCATCGTAAGCATGAAGTTCCAGGACTGGAAAAAAGTGCATTATCGCCTCTGAGGGGAGGCAGAAGGGTGATTTACCGATGCTCAAATATGGGGTGGGCAGAACTCAAATGAAGAACAGCAGTGTTCTGCAAAATGGAAGCCCCATTCAGAGTTGTCTTTGCAAGTGTGTGAGGTATCAGCTGTTTGGTGAGGACGGGAGGTGCAAGCGGACTAAGCATATTCTTAAAGGTCACTGAGACTGGGAAGAGGAGGCCGAGATTTCAAAATCCTGCATGCTTCCCAGTCTGCTGGGCTCATTCTTAGGGAGTGGTGGATTGGTTCCTGGTGTTTACAAGTTCATTTTTTTCTACTAACTTGTTTACTCACTTATTTTTACTTTGTTTTCTGTATTCAAAGGTCATTTTTGGAGTACTTCAATTTGCCAGGTACTGTGGTGTCCTTCTTTGCTTTCTTTTTTCTATCCTCTCAATTTCTTTTCCTTCCTTCCTTCCTTCCTTCCTTCCTTCCTTCCTTCCTTCCTTCCTTCCTTCCTTCCTTTTTCCTTCCTTCCTTCCTTCCTTTTTCCTTCCTTCCTTCCTTTTTCCTTCCTTCCTTCCTTCCTTCCTTCCTTCCTTCCTTCCTTCCTTCCTTCCTTCCTTCCTTCCTTCCTTTTGTGGTAGTGGTGGTGATGGTGTGTGTGTGTGTGTGTGTGTGTGTGTGTGTGTGTGTGAGAGAGAGAGAGAGAGAGAGAGAGAGAGAGCAAGCATATGTTATATGCATGTGCATCTGTGTTTCTGTGGATGAATACATTGTGATTACACGAAAGCCAGAACCTGGAGCTCGTGTTTTTCATCTGGGTTGCATCATGCACTCCGCGAGTGATCCTCCTTTTTCTTTTCCTCCGGCCCTGGAGTTACAGGTCATATGAGACTTCACATGGCTTATTATGTGGCCGTTGGGATCTGAACTCAGTTTCCATTGTTGCATAGTAAGTGCTCTTCTTAACTAAGAAGCCGTCTCCCCATCCTCCCTGTATCAGCGGCAAGTGTTAGCAGGTCTCTTGTCTCCTAGAATGGGCGGATGTCCTTCTACGTAAGGATTTGTAGCACATGAATTCCACAATCCCAGTTTCTCAAGAAGAACACATGTGTTAAGTAGATTGAGATGGGAAGAAGGGAGAAAATAGCTACTTCCATAATTCAATAGCAGCATTGGTGAGGTAATGCCACATAAATATGGTCTTTTGCATCCAGAGTCTGTCTCTGGCTCACTTCTGGTTGTTCATTGAGTGTCTAGTATGATCTGTTATTATACCAGCACACAGACCATTACTGTCCAAAATTTCAGCCATCCACTAAGGGTTTGGGATGTGTGTTGGTTCCTTTATGTTAATTTGGCAATTGTTTGGGAAGAGGGATGAGAAAATGTTTCCGTAAGACTGGCCGATAAACAAGTCTGCTGAGCATTTTCTTGATAAGTGATGAATATGGGAGGGCTTAGCCCACTGTGGGTGCTGCCAACTCTGGGTAAGTGGCCTTGTATGGTGGCTGCTGTAAGAGAACATGCAGAACGAGCCATGAGGAGCATCAGTAGGCAATGTCTTCATGGCTTCTGCATCAGTTTCTACCCCCAGGTACCTGCCTTGACTTAGGATGTTGACGTATAGCTGAAATCAGTTCTTTCTTCCCCAATTGCTTTGGTTATGGTATTTTACCATGGTGATGGACAGAAGGCTCATCTTTTGGATATGAGGTAGGTCCTTAGCAGCTGTGAAGTTCTTAGGAAGTGGAAGGATTTCACTAGTGGTGGGCTTTTGAAGATGGTACCCATCCCTGGCTCCTGTCTAACTCTTTCTTCTTCCTGTCTGCTCCATGTCGAGCGACTGCATTGTGTACTGCTGCCAGAGTGTCATTCCTGCCACGGTACACCACACGGCCGGCCATGTCTTCCCTGCAACACAGGTTAAAATTGCTCCCAAACTGTGAGCCAAGCTAAGACTTTTCTCTCTTTTGTTGTTTCTGATATGCATTTTGCTCATAAAGATAAGAAAGCAACAAACATGTAATATGCCCTTCCTGAATATGGGTAAATTTTCCTTCATAGCACATGGTGGACAAAGTGGCAGCAATTATTTGTGCCATCTCAGTTAATTCAATCCTAACAGTAGCCCACTGAGATTAGGTGCATTCTTTTCAGGTGAGGACATGAACAGCAGAGGAAGATTTATAAATTGTCAAGTGCTCTCTGCTTACCCCATAGGATGACTTCAAACTGCATTCTGCAAGGCTCCAGGGACCAGGCTTTTAAACACTGCTAGACTGAAGCACTCTCTCAGTATTTCTGTTTTTATTTAAATGGATTATACAGACATACATACTTATATCACATTTAAGTATTAGCGTTGGTATTGAATGCTGTCACTGTGCATTGACGTGGCTCATATGTCAGGCATTGGCTTCTAAGCTCCTAGGGGAAGCTATATCTGAGACTTGATGTATGGTGCAGTATTTTTAAATTGTGTACTTCTTAGTATAAATACTTAAACATATTGACTGACCAAAACCTAACTGGAAAATGTATTATGCTTAAGTCAAGTAAAAGAACCTACAAAAAAGGTTTACATAAGACGATATTTGCTCTTGGTTTAATAGATTCTTTCATAAATGTCTAGAATGGAAAGGCAGATTAGTTAGTAGTTTTGGTTCCAACAAAAGGCAGTTAAGTTACTAAGCATTTGTTCACGTCTTGGGTTTTGTCTAAGCATTCTGCTTAATACATTAATTTTCACAAAAGTAGTGGATCCCATTTGTTTTTACCAAGAAAATATTCACTCTTTCCTGTCTGATTTGCTTTTAGACATCCACATTTCTCGGTGACAGAAACAAATGATTCAGGGAAAATAAGCCTACCCTCATATCCAAGATGAGTATGATTTATTTTCTTTCTCCTTGGCAGTAATTGGTGGAACAACCTAGGACCATGACAACCAATGGCCCCTAGACAAATAATAGTTGAAGTACAGTTAAAGAAGATGGGAGGAGGTATTGGCCAGGGGCTTTGGAAAAGAAAAGGTTGTGGGAAAGATGGTCTTTCTTGACCAAAGTCATTGTCATAACAGAACCAAGGCAGCCCTTTTCTGTGTGCTCAAGGATGAAGCCAGTAAAGGGAAGGAGTAAAAGAAGAATCATTAAAAAAAGGCCAAGCCTCATGCCACATCTTCGTAGTCCTGCAAACCATTGTAAGTTTGAGGTGTTGAGCGGGAGTTCCCTAATTATCTCATGCTGAGCTTTTGTTTCTTGATTCCAAAACTATCAAACTCATATAGCGGCTTTTATGTATCAGAACTGGTACAAGAGCAGATACCAGCAACCAAACTCTGGCAATAATAAGTAATACAACATTTTCATGTTGCTATATTTTTAAAAGTGACTTTGACACGTTTCAATGCAATCAACAGTACACAGTAATGTCATGTAATGTAAATGACTCTTAGCTACGGTTACAGTGGAGTTCTCTTTTGCTTAGAATGTGGGACCTCAATCTGAAGGGATCAGACTGTATAGTCAGTACTGCCCATGAAAATCCTACCTTTCTGCATGTGTAAGTTGACTGCTTCCCGTCATCTCTCTACCACTATTCACTTGATATTCATTGAAGGACCATGTGCCACACACTGGATAGAAACTAATGACGGTGTTCCCAAGTCTCGTGAAAGTTACTCTCTAGGAAGTAGTAAAGCCATAAAATAATTATGCTAATTCCATGCAGAGGACACTTTTAAAAAGGATTGAGGTCATTGGGATGATAAACCAGCAGAACACTTTCTGTGACAGGTGGCCAGGGAAGTCTTTTCTGAGGAAAGTAGTAGTTAAATTTTATTTTTTTTTATTTTAAGATTTTTTTGGTGTGTGTATATATGTGTGTGTGAGTGCATGTGTATGTGCATGTGTGTTGGAGGCTATGGAAATATACAGCATATGGTAATTGTTAATTCAGATGTCATCACACCAGAGAAATGACTCTGATGGAGGTCAGTCCTGTGCAGGCAAGGCCTGCAGGACCACTGATTCTGGAAACTGTTGCTCACTTTTGTTAAGGCAGCTTGGTGTCTCCCCAGTGCCTGCATTGTAGTGTGTAATCTCATGTGATATCTATATGTAATCTCATGATTACATCTCCTCTTATGGGCATATATATCTGTAGATGGTTAGGAAGATGAATTTTCATTTAGCCTTATAATTTTGATAAATAGAAAATATACTAGGATATGTTTCTTAACTAGATCTATTTACCCCACAAGAACTGTAGACACTTAAAAGCCTGCTTTGTTCCTTTTTGCTCAGACTAACTGTCCATAACTAGTTCACTTTCACCTCAAAGCAAGTTCAAAATAGATAAATGCTTTTTGTAAATGGATCGTAAGTGTAAAACTTTATATCTGTGCACAAGGTCCAAGTCACAGATGTCTACCAGGTTGCTACACAAAGCACCCTAAGAAAATTATGCCAATTCTTCGCTTGCCAGTCTGCTGACAATAGACCTATGTTTCTGTGTTTCAAAGTTTGTCACTAGGCACTATGCCCACCCAGTCCCCTCCCCTAGTCTGGCCATGGTCTTACTCCTGTAACCTTGAAATCTTGTGTTTTCATGGCAATGACTCAGCTCCCTATTGCTTACTCTGGGAATATGCTTTTGTGATTTTTTTTAAAAATCACTTAAAGGCTCCTATAAGTTGAAGAATTTTTAGGTTAGAGGGAAGAAGCTAGAAGAAAAAGCTAGGAGGAATTAGAAAGAGGACAGGAGAATTAAAATAGAGGCAGAAGAACAATAAAGAGACTGGTTCAGAAAAACTCAAGAGAATTTGTTGGTTTGCCCTCAGGTATCTTAAGTAAAATGTCTCTTTCACTGGTTGTAGCATTCAATCTGAACCCTGAAGAGAGTCTTGGGGATGGACACCAAAGGTTCTTGTGTGTGTGTATGTGTGTGTGTGTGTGTGTGTGTGTGTGTGTGTGTGTGTGTGTGTATGTGTGTGTATGTGATATACTTGACGCCAGAAGAAGATATTGGGTGTCCTAGCCTATCATTTCCCTTGAGACAGAGGCCCTTACTGAAGCTTTCTGCTTTCTTTCAGCTAGGCTATCCAGCCAGAAAGTCCCAGCCACCCTCTTGCTATAACCTTTTTCTCTGGTGACAGGATAATAGGTGCACATGATTCTGCCTGTGCCCAGGTTTTTATGGGTACTAGGGATCCAAATACAGATTCTTGTTCTTACACAGAAAGCTCTCTTGTTCTCTCACTCATCTCCCCAGTCACAAGCTGAATTTAAGAGGATGAGAATAAGCTGGTTTGCTGATTGGTGGCCAGGAGACATTTGGATTGTTGGGAGAAGGTAAAAGGGAAGTGGATTAGAAACCAGTCCCTTGTTTTTATCCTGAGCATACAGAAAGGCCATTCAGCTGAATGGAGTTTCAGTTCAAGGGTCCAGGTAGGAACCAAAGAGATCCATTTTCAACCTCTCAAGCCTTAGAGGCGAGATACTTAGTTGATAGTTGAGGGACTTTAGTCAGAAAAGGAAAACAACCTGTCCAATATGCGATACACACACCAATGAATGCAAACTTGACTTCAGGTCTGTCTGAAGAAAGAGGCACCTTCCTCAGACAATCATCTATTATTTAAAGAGGATCTGATACATTGTGCCATCATTAAATTATAAAATAGCTTACAAATACTAAGTAGGGAGTGCGAATTTAAGCTTAACAATGGTAGCACCAACTTTGAGGACATCTCTGTTGAAGAACCTCAGAGAGCCCGGACGCTGCTGCCATCTAGTCGACGGAATAAGTAGCCGTTATGGCTAATTCTTTTGCTGTTGTTGTTGTTTTGTTTTTTTGAGACTAGGTTTCTTTGTTAGCCCTGGCTGTCCTTGAACTCACTCTGTAGACCAAGCTGACCTTGAACTCTGAGATCTGCCTGCTTCTGTCTCCAAGTGCTGGGATTAAAAGTGTTTACCATCACTGCCTCGTGGTTAATTCCTTTTGCTGAGTGACTAAAGAAGAGACCCACAGTCATTGTGTTATGCCCCAGAGTTCTATAGAAGAGCAATTGCTCGTAGGTGGTGATTATACACATTTCTTTCACATGGCGCTTTCAATGGCACTGCTATTTTGCACAGTGCCAGTTTATATTTCAATCTTATTATTTTCTTATATGAACCCAGTGGGCTAGTCACTTGGGTATTAATGCTTTCTGTTGCATTTTACTTAGAGGTGGAATTCTACAGAGCATGAGGGGAAAAAATTATAGTCAAAACTACTCTCTGGAATTCTCTTCCTTGAATATTCCAGTATGCTCCCAATGAACACTGGGGCTTGTTGCTATTTCTTTGACTCATACATGGTAAGATAAATGACTTTTTTTGACGGTCTGCATAGAACAAAGTTTAGTAAGGCAAAATATTGTCTTTTTTCATCAACCTTCCCCCACATCTTGATCATTTATATTTGAGTGTGCTTAGTATAAACTCCCACTAGATGCGATTTTGCACACCCAGATTACAAATGAAGAATTAGCCTTAGATGAAGTCACTTCCCTGTAGTTATCATTCATGAACCCCAGTAGAACTCAGGCTTTTTATAGATTCCAACTCCCACTTTCCCTTTCTACTCCCCCAGGAATCATTCTCCCCTGACTTTACTGACTTCACTGTGCTTCCTCTGGCCCTCTTCAGTCAAACTCCGTGCCCTTGTTTTTGCCTTTTATTGGCTGGCTGTTTCCTTCCCCAGTTTGAATTAATTTGTTTCCATCACCAGTGTTTGCTTTACCCTGAAAGGAAAGTAGCTCCTAAAATCAATTGTTTAGTCTTTTTCTCTTGATGTCTTTGACGCTTGGTCAAGATTAGTGTAGGCAAGGGTGTTCAGTCAAAGGACTCCATGTCACTTCACTGAGATCTTGACTTCTCAACCACCTCAGAGATTCCATCACACCCCATGACCCAGGGAGGAGATTGTCATTGTCACCAAGGAAAAACCTATTTAGGTGAATGCCCTCTACAGAGCCATTTATCTTCTATTCTAGTTTATACTGGAGACATGGCTATTGTCCAAAACAGTGATTTATTAGGGCTTCTCTTTAGGACTGTATTTAAAGACACTATGCCCTACATTGTGAGATTGTTACAGTAAAAAAAAAAATCCCGTAGAATTAAATTTAGAACAGAACAATTGGTATGGGGGAGGAGAGTGTTGTCTGAAATGCAAGAAGTTCTTATTGTTGGAACTGTGTCCTGACAGGCTGTCCCCTCTCCCATTACTGCACAGATATAATACTATTTCATTTATCTGAATGTTCTGTATTATAAAGCTGTTCAGCATTTCACTAGTCATGGTAATTTTATTATGGAATGACTTCATTTATTGTGATGGCCATTTAGTAAAGGTTTTACATTCACCTCAGGCAAACTGTAAGAGGAAATAAGTGACTGCTTACAAAGACCTCACACAAATTAGCTTTAAGATAAACTGGGGTAAATAAATGCTGTAAGGCACAGCAGTGTGTTTACATAGAATGAGGGTAGGATGCTGTGCCTGCGACTTACCTCGTTCACTGCAGGTCTAAGGGTTTGCTGTGGGTAGGTAAGGTGGTGCTTCTGCACTGTGCTCCTTGCTGTGCTCCAACACTGACAGTCCTAAATGAATACCCCTGAGAGGACTGCCAATGGTCAACTCCGTTTTCCTCATGGACGGACAAAGTGTCCTTAACATTGAACCTTCGTTTCCATGGGGTTAACACCTTTGGAGGTTCTTCCATCTTGCCCTTTTCATATATACCCCAGTGACTGCTTCTAACTTTAACTGGGATGATTGGAACACTGTCATCAGCTGGGGTTAAGGTGTCGCTTGGTGTGGAAATGCTAGAGGTAGCCTGCCTGCCTCTGATTGTGTAGGACTCAAGGCATCCTGATTGCTAAGCTACTTACTGTGACAAATGCAAGAACTTTGCAGCTTATTGATTCTGAATGTGTTCTTGACAAAACCTCACTCATGAAAACAAAGATGTCTGGTTGCTTCTCAAAGAAAAGTATTTGTTTGTTTGATTTATTTTTCCCAAAAGACGTCTATGCAAAATATTTTCCCCAGAATTTTGACATTTTTTCAATACTCAAATTCTTCATTCTTTTTTCTCCTTTAAGAAAAGAAACCAATAGGCTTAGAGGAATTCAGAGCATCCAGGAAAGAAGTTGACCAGGGAGGACTCACCACTTATTCAGAGCATCCAGGGAAAAGGTTGGCTAGGGAGGGCTCCCCACTTATTATCTTCATATTTCTCTTTTACAAAACAGTCCATACTTTGTATTATTTTATTGGATATATGTAAGGTATATAGCATGATTTTTGGGGGGGTTATTTGTTTTCTTGTTTGTCTTAAGACAGGAGCTCACTCCAAGCTGACCTCAAACTCATGACAATCCTCCTGCCTCAGTCTCCCGAATGCTGAGATTATAGGTGTGTGCCATCGTGCGTACCTATCCCGCTCAGCATGATGTTTTGACATCCAATGATTCCTATTGTCAAGTCAGTGAACAGCTCGCTCTTCTTACAGTTACACTGCATGTGCACACTCCCTACACACTTCCAGCATTCACCGAGGTTTTGGTAACTGTCTTCTTATACATGTGTTCCCGTGTACTCTAGACTCACTGATCTTTTATAAATGAGACTGTGTGTCCTCTAATATGCACCTGAACATTTCACGCCATTCCCCAGCCCTTGTCACGACTGCTTTTGTTTGTTTTATTTTTTTCTGAAATCTTTTCTCACACAATATCAGGTTAGATATAGTAATAAGGAAAAATAGTTGTGCAGTTCCTTTGACACCATGGTCATCAGTTTTGCTACATAGTCACAGACTTCTTCAAAGCTGGCTAATATTCCATTGTTTGTACACTCATTCTCTGCATTTATCTATCTACAAATGGTTAGGTTATTTCATTTTCTTGACTGTTGGGGATGATTTGACATTGAACATGAGAATGCAGATTTCTTTGTGAGTTGTTTATTATTTTTCCATGGGTGTGCCTTATGTGCATATTCATAATACATATACCTGGAAGCATGACACTTGATCATATGGCAATTTATTTTGATGATCTGAGGAAATTCATTGGACATTCTTTAATGGTTAAATCAGTTTACATTTGTGTTCAACAGTATACAAAAGTTCTCTTTGCTTTGTACCCACAATGACACTTTTTAATTACTCCTTATTTTTCTGTGGTTCTGAGTACAAACTCGGGGCCTTGAGTATAGTAGGAGGCACTCGACCCCTGTGGCCACCCTCAGTCCCTTCCTGCGATTTTGGTTGTAGTCATCCTAATAAGTACACAGTGACAACTCATTGTGGTGTTGATTTGCATTCCTCTCATGAATAATGATGCTGAACATTTTTTCATATAACTATTGGTCACTTGTATGCCATTGCTTTGGGAAAATCTATCCAGGTCCTTTTCCATTTCTTAATGGATTGCGTTATCCCTTCCTCTTTTGTTGTGCGGCCTGAGGTTCTTCACTATTTTGGATATTTAGCATCATAGCTGGTGAGTAGCTTGCTGATGTTTACCCCATCTCTAGACTACCTTCTAGTTTTATTGTTGGCCTTTGGGAGATTTTTGGTTTTGGATTGATGTGATTCCATTTGCTTGTTTTTTCTCTTGTTGTCTGTATTTTGGCATCTTATTAAAAAATTATTGCCAAGATCTTCTGCATTTCCTCCTAGGAGTCTTATAGTGTTAGCCTCACATTTAAATCTTTAATTCATTTTGAGTTGATTATGTATTATCTAAGAGTTAACCTTCATTTTTTAATATGTGAGTGTCCTTGTCTGCCTCCTCTAATTATTGAAAAGCTTAGCCTTTCCATATTGTGTCTTCTTACTTCTCTGGCTGAAGCTTAGTTGAATATTTATGCTTGAGTTTAATGGGTTCTATAATTTATATCTATGCTTGAGTTTATTAATGGATTCTATAATTTGTCTATATGCCTGTTTCATGCAGATATTTTGTATTTACATATTCTTTACTAATATTTTTAAGGAAGTCAACATTGCATTTTATCAATGTGGGGTATTCTAAAGAGAAATTATAGTTTTAAAATATTAAAATTATTTTGGTATTTCCCATCTCCAAGAAATTATTTCTAAAATATCTATAGACTTATAGTAGATTTTTGGCAAATAATAATAATGAACCCTTGCCACTAGGTGAATTCAGTCATTGCTTGAAAGTAACAAGAAAATCTAGTGACTGGTGTCTCCCAGATTCTACCCTTCAGCCAGGAACAGGAAATGAGCCAAGTCAGAAAGCCTGGATTAACCTGTCACAGCACAAGGAAGGTAAAACCGTTTTGGGAGCTGGAGGACAGGGCAGGGAGGTGTGTCTCATGACAGGGAGGCTTGCACCAATGGAGAGTAACACTGGAATATGAGAGCACCTGAGGCAGAGGCCACTGGGTAGATCAAACCCTGGAGCCCCCTTGTCTGCTGGATCCTGCTGGGAGCTCAGTGTTTAGGCATTTTTCAATGAAGAGCAGATCTTCTACCCGGACAGATCTTGGTGATGTGACTGATTTCCACACTCCCAGTGTATGTGGGAGGCACAGACAGAGTATTAATTACCACTGTTAGAGCACAATCTGGGGGATTGTTGGAAGGGTGAGAATCGGCCTCATTCAGCCACTGGGAATGGAAGTAAGCAGATACCCCTGGTATAGTGAGCAGATATCCCTGTACGCAAAGAAAAAAGCAACTGAAGTGAATGCCTCTCTGGCAAGAGTCAGGCAATTGTCCAGTTCAGGCTCAGGGTCTGCAGTAGCCCTGGAAAAGAGGACACATCCCCAAGTCAACTGACCCCACCCTGGTGTACCTTGTTGGATTTGTTTTGAAGCCTCACAGAGAAGTACCTCCGATTACTCTTTGCCTCCACTCCAGTGACCCTGCCTGCCTTTGCCAACACAGCTGCCAGGATCTTTCACTCTGTTGTGAGTTAAAAGCATGCCCACTTTGGTTGGTGTTCTTCACTGTCGATCCATTGTTTCCCCTTCTTTTTTAACTCTTTGGCCTGCTTTCCTCCCTAGTATGTTTTGCTAATATTTGACTCTAGTATTTTTTAATTTAATTTTAAAAAAGAATTATCTTCTTATGTTTATTTTAGTTTTAAATTTATCTCATTTGGGGAAAAATTCTTTCTTTCTCTTTCTCTATTTTTCTACTCTTGGTCTTTTCTCTATAATATTCCTCTATTTATTTTCCTATATAATATTCTTCTCTAGTTCTTGTCTTGTTTTTCCTTTCACTTACTCATTCTTACTTTCCCTCTCTTTCTTCCCTTTTCCTGCCCATTCTTTCATATCATTCATTTTCTATTTTTATATTTACCCTAATTAGCTTTTAAAAAAATTGTTAGCACATTCTGAATTAGTTTTACTATTTACCACTTTACAATCATTGATGATGATTAGCGGGCCTGAGTTGATTGATGTCAAGTGTATTTCTTTATTTTTGTATGGTTTAATGTTGATGCCATTACAGAAATTTGTTTTCTCCTCGGTGAGGGACACTGATAATTAAGCACTCAAGAGTAGAGGAGATTTGCAAATAAAAGCAGAGGAGATATCCAAAGAAAATTTATATAATTGCAAACATGGGGAACAAAAGACACACAAAAAGGCAACACAGTGCCAGTCATTCAAAGATCATAACTCCTTTTCTTTCTTTTTTTCTTTTTTGTTTTTTGAGACAGGGTTTCTCTGTAGCTTTAAAGGCTGTCCTGGAACTAGCTCTTGTAGACCAGGCTGGCCTTGAACTCACAGAAAACTACCTACCTCTGCCTCCCGAGTGCTGGGATTAAAGACTTGTGCCACCACCGCCCAGCGATCATAACTCCTTAAGCAGTGAATTCAAAGATACTGAAGTTGGGAATCTATTGATTAAAGTCTTCAAAAGTTTACTAGCAAAAGTGATCAGTGACCTCAACGATGATACAAGCAGGCAGATGAAGTTGTCTGGGACCTGGAGACAAATTTTAGCAAGAAGAGGAAATGGTCATCAAAATGGAGAGAAGATCAACATTATAAATGGAAAGGTCAACAACATGGAAGAAAAATTCAGTAAAGGGGTTGGAGGTCTTAAAAATAAATGCTACAGTGTGTGAAATAAAAAGCTCAACAAGCTGGGTAGTGGTGGTGTATGCCTTTAATCTCAGCACCCAGGAGGCAGAGGCAGGCAGATCTCTGTGAGTTTGAGACTAACCTGACTTACAGAATTAGTTCCAGGACAGGCTCCAAAGCTACACAGAGAAACCCTGTCTTGAAAAACCAACAAAACAAAACAAACAGACAAAAAATAAAAAATAAACCATCAATTAATCAAATAAAAAACAGTGGGCAGCATCATATGTACATTTGACCAAGAAGAAAGAAGACAGTCAGAGGTGGAAGACAAAAATAATGACTACAGTCACATAGCAATAAAGAAAAAAATAATTGAGCATGACCCTACTAACCAAGAACTCTGGGATGCAATCAAGAGACCAAACCTAAGAATGTATGGGAAGAAGAAAATGTTGACATAAAACTGATGGCATACGGAATTTATTCATTAAAATGACAGCAGATAATATCCAAACTATAGAAAAAGAAATAGATATCCAAACAGAAAAGACCTTTGGAACCCTAAATGGTAATGATCAGAGAAGAATCTCTCCATGACAGACCAAGGTATTGGAAGATATAAGGAGAAAACACTTCCAAAGGCAGAAAGAGATTAAGATCAGATTTCATATTAATAGCACTAAAAACATAGAATAATATATTGTCTTGAAAACAAACAACTGCCAAGCATGATTTTCTTTTAAATTGACGGCAAGATAAGGACTTTTACAGATAAGGATGAAGTAAGACAGTCAAGGACCATCAAGCCAGCACTGCAGAGGTTATGTATAATATGTATAGAGGATGCCACTTACAAAGGAGGAAAACAAGTCATTCTCAACCACGAGCCCACAGTGGAATAAATTCCTTGAGGGGAAGCAGTGATGAGAGGAAGGAATCACCTCTTGTTCAGCACAGTGAATCAGCAAACTCTAATGTTAAGTGATGCGAATGAAATAACAAATCCAGCCAACCAGAAAAACAACTAATAAAATGATAGGAATTAGCCGGGCGGTGGTGGCACATGCCTTTAATCCCAGCACTCGGGAGGCAGAGGCAGGCGGATCTCTGTGAGTTCGAGGCCAGCCTGGTCTACAAGAGCTAGATCCAGGACAGGAACCAAAAGGTGCAGAGAAACCCTGTCTCAGAAAAAAATCCAAAAAAAAAAATTGATAGGAATTAAACTAACATCTCCCAATAATAACCTTACATGTAAATGACAGCAACTCACCAAAAAGATGCTAATTGGATTAAAAAAATCTATCTGTTGTCTCTAATAAATATCCTATAAACAAAGAAATATATAAACAACAACAAAAGAAACATACCACATTGGCAAAGAAACCCATAGACTGAGAGTCAGAGAGTGGAATCCAATTTATCAATTGAATGGAATTCTAAAGCAAGCTAGCATGGGCTTTCTGATATCTGATAAAGTAGAATTCAAACCAAAGTCATCAGAGGAGATAAAGAAAGTCATCACATATTAATGCAGGGAACAACTCACCCACATACACACTCACATACAAATAATAAAATATACATGCACCATGCTTTGGGGGCTTAGTTTCATGAAGAGAATACTGATAAACATAGAAGGTGGAGTAGGTCTTGATACAATAATGATGCATGATTTCATATCCAACTCTCATCTTTAGATAAGGTATCCAACTAAGACCAACAAAGCAACTTCAAACTATTCCTCATAACAATAGGATTTAATAGATATCTGTAGAACATTTCACCTAACAGATCTAAAACATACAGCCCATGGAGCATTGTCTAATACTAATTGCATTCTAAGCAACAAAGAGAGCCACAATAAATGAGAATGAATTAAAATAGTTTCTTGGATCTTCTCAGATAATAGCAGAATAGAGCCAGGCAATAATAGCAAAACGAACAAAAACCTGGAGAAACTACACAAATATTCAGGGACTGATAATATACCCTTGAATCATCAGTGGGTCATTAAATAAACCAGGAATGAAAGTAAAAAATTGCTAGAATCAAATGACCATGAAAACACAGGCTACGAGAACCTCTGGTATACAGCCATGCTTATCCTAGGAGGAAAGTTGCTAACTATAAGTCAGAAACATCTTAAATATATACCCTGCATGCCTACAATAAAATCTTTAAGACACTGAAGAAAAAATTGAAGAAGATTCTAGAAGACTGAAAGCCCTCTCATGCTCATGGATTGGTGGAATTAATATTGTAAAAATAATTATATTAGTGGACGTAATCCATAATCCATATATTTAATACAATATCAAAATTCTGTTTATATTTTCAGAACTAGAAAATGTAATGATAAATACATATGGACGCATAATAGATCCCAAATAGTCAAAGCAATCTAGGAAGAAGAATGAAATTATATATATATATATACACACACATATACATACATACAACACACACACATATATGTATATATATAAATCATTTCAATGTGGATCAAATTGCAAACCCGCAAAATTTCAAACTACTAGGGGAAAACACAGAAGAAACACTACAAAACAGGTTTGGGCAAAGGACCTTCTTGATAGAACTTCAATAGCACAGAAAAGAACTGGGAAAGTTAAGTAAAGAAGCATCTTACAGAATGGGAAAAACAATCTTCCAACTTTACATTAGAAGGGGGATTAGTATCTAAATACATAAAGAACTGAAAAGTCAAAACACCAAAAAGTTAAATCATCAATAAATGGGTAATGAACTAGAAGATAGTTTTCAAATGAAAAATACAAATCACCCATAATACACTTTGAAAATGTGTTCAACATTCTTAGTCTTCTAGGAAATCCAAACTAAAGCTGCTCTGCTTTGACATTGTTTTTTACCTCAGTCAGAATAACTGTCATGAAAAAAACACGGCAAAGATATGAGGAAGGACCAACTGCTACACACTATTGGTTAGAACATTAATTGGTGCGATATCTGTGGAATTCAGGGTGGAGGTTTCTCAAAATTTAAAATTAAATTATCATAGGTACCACATTACCTGTTCATCACTGAGAGACCCTAATTCAATGTATCATATAAATATTTGCAAATTCCTGTTTATAGTATTCACAATACCGCATGTGATTGTAGCCTATTTGTCCATAAACAGATGGCTGGATAAAGAAAACCCAACAGAATTATTTTTTAGCTATTAAAATGGGATGTGCTATGAAAGAGAATAACAGTAGTAATCACAACACAATAATATAGATTGATAAAAACCAGCAAAAAATGGGCAAGAGATCACCCATCTCCTTTCTAAGCTCTGTATCACTATGCCTTTAGCTTGGTTCTTAAAATATTTCACTGCCAAAAATATGAGAACATTATATTTGTAGGGAAGTGTATGGAACTAAAGATTATTAGAGTAAGTGAAATGAGCCAGTTTCAGAAAAAAAGTACTGCATGCATTCTCACATTTTTATATGGCATCTAGATTTACGCTATATATGCATGTGCAATGTGTGTAGGTTATGACATTTGAAAAATCATGATGGCGTTAGGGGAATGAGAAGGGGATGAAATTCCATGAGACTTGAAAGCAGAAGGAGGAAGGACTTAGAAGAAAGGAAGTATGAGAGGGGAAAGGGGGAGACGATAGAGGGCTGTGGAGGAGATGGGAGAGTAAGAGAAACATATAACAACATCTGCGGGATGATAGAGGGCCGTGTAGAGGAGAGGGGAGAGTAAGAACAACATATGGTAACATCTGGGGGAAAACAGAAGGCTGTTGAGGAGGAGGTAGAATAAGAACAATATATAATAACATCTGGCTGTTAAACCACAATGAAACCCATTACTTTGCGTGGCAACTTTAAAAAAAATAACACAGTAATAAAAAATAAAGTTTGATTTGGATTATTGTTTTAGAGGTTCTATTACTTGGTCATTTGACCCCATCTTTTGGATTTATCACAAAAGGATAAATCACAGTGGGACTGTGTGGCAGAGGAAGCCTTTTATATTAAGTTTGAATACTAATGTTGGAATTTAGTTTTCATTAGAACATTTAGTTGCATGAATATTTATCTTCACTTTGCATGTCAATTGTTGCTCATTCTTTATTGTGTCCCTAGAACTTTGGACAATAATCCCACTTTAGGATGCTTAGTGACTATCAGAACAATGAATAAAAGATGGAACAAGGAGATGCAGGGATGAATGTTGGCTGGAACAGAGTCTGTAACTCTAGCTATGAAATGTGAAAAGAAATGGTTAAAAAGAAGAGAAAATGAGTTTTAGTTACTAGTTGATAATACTCATTGAAAAAAAAAGTAACCAACCTAATTTATAAGAAATAAGACAGCTGGATTTTTATGGTTTGCTTTTGGCCTGAAAAGCCCATAATTTGACATTTGTTTTAATTATGAAGTTTTTAAAATCTTTAATCTTGGTTTCAGGTTGCATTTATGTCCTCCATTTGATTAGGATTTGGAATTTAGGAGGAAAGACCCATTTGTACTCTTCTTCGGAGCCTGTGGTACTGAGAATTGGACACTGAAGCAAGTCTACACCTTACAAGGCTTCAGGAGAAGGGAGCAGAGAAAGACACAATGCCACATCTCAAGCCTCTAGAGAATGTGCTTTGTGGGAAGGAGTGATCCAGGAGCAGGAATGTCCAGTGCGCCTTGAGCATCTGTTTTTGCAGAGAACTCAGGAATGCAGAGTTCTGACTTCATGGGGGCCAATGAATAAAAATTTTGAAATAATAATGGTAATTATAATGTCTGACTTTCACTAAGCATTTATATTATGCATATACATTGGGTTTTCTTTCTTAAGTTTTTATTAATCTCTGATACTTCTCTCATACCAGGGCAAAGGTTTTCTGTAGCAAGTATTTTTAGGCTTTGTGTTTTATTCAGTCTGTGTTAAAGCTACTTAATTTTCTATTCTCTGGAGAGAAGCAATCATAGGTAATACGTAAATGAGCGGGTGTGACTGTTTGACAATATATTATGTACTGAGGCAAAGGGAGCCATTTGCCAATTCTGGAAATACATCGTTGAATTTTAATCTCTAGAGCCGAGACTTAAACTCAAGCCTGTCTACGCCACTCTCCCTTCTCTTAGCCACACATTAGATGACTTGATACTGGGATTCAGGAGGATAACAGCAGCAGAACCAAGCCTATATTGTAAAGAAAACAAATAGAAGGCAGGAGACAAGTCGAAATGACAAAAATTCAAATGGAGTTTACTGGCATAAAATTAAGTGATAAAACTTAGAAGAGAGCTAGGGATTTAGGGAACATAATCCTTACAACTTGACCACTAATGGGTTACATAATGGTGGGGTAGAACTGGGAATGCCTAGGTAAGGGTTGTTGGAGCACTTTGGGAAATCAGCACATGCTGTCTTGCTTGTGAACTCTGACAACTAAAAATGAGATGTAGCTCAGTACAAGATGGACCAGCCTTGCTTTTGTGGACCAAGAAACTACTTCACTCCAAACCTGGAGAAAATATATGGATGTGAACCTGAGTACTGTTCCCCTGGTTCAGCCTGCTCTCCCTGCATATTGTTACCATTGCTTCAGTGTGGCCTATCTTCTCTACTTGAGCCGCCGCTGTCTACTCACTAATCAGTAACATACTCTGGTAACCACTTGGTACAGTTCCCTGGAGGAACTCTGCAGTACATAACAAACTGTGTCACTCACATAAACACTCTTGTAGCTACAGATTGTTTGCAGGGCTAAGGGCATTTTTTGCATGCCTTCACATTAGTATTGATGCTTATACTGGCCGTGTTGCCTAGCTCTGTGAGATGGCACCAAGTCTATAAATGGCTTAATGCCCAAGCATTTCCTGGTCCTCTCTTTGAAAACAAAGCTCCCTTTCCCCCAGTATATTGCCTTCTGTGTTTGTTTTCCAGTGCGAGCCTTAAATCAGAGCTGTTTATGCACGCAATTGTCTTCTCAACTAGATTACGGATGGGTGGAGAGCCAAAGGCAGTATCTCATTTGCTTTTTCAGATTTGGGTCAGCATGAAATGGGTCTGCAGTTGAATCTAAGATCAGATAGAAAAGGATTCAGTAATCACGAAGACAGGGAAGCTGAAGGACAATCAACTCTAATAGATGCTGAGGACAGTACAGTAGAGATAATGCTTTATAGTTTTATAAGGTATCTGTATCCACTAGAATACATAGGTAGGCTTGTTAATAATAGAAATACTGAATTGTAGACATTTTTCAATATTTTAGTAGAAGGTTTCTGCTGCTCAGGGAATATAGAGAATAGAGACACTACAAAGACACAGCTGATGTGATTGCTCTCACTAGAGAAGCTGCAAATGCCAGATACTCACTTATGCTGGCAAGGACCGTTTTAGATTCCCGGCAAGGGCTAATGATAGTCTTGGCAAGTTGGGTGCACACTACTCTGGTGTCTTACTTGGGATCTCCAAAGGAGAAAACCTTGCGACAAGGTTACAGGGTTATTTATCTGGAAAGAGAGCCAGAAAGTCCAAGTGAAAACAAGCAACCAAACAACACAGGAAATAGGGAAGATGGGTCTGGATCCCTTAGGGATCATGAATGAATAGATTACCACTATAGAGAAGTGGGTCTAATCTTCTGAGAACTAGCTGGGTAATCTAGAATGTATTTGAGAAGCATCACTGTGAGGAGGTGAGCTATTTTCATCCATCTTCAATTCAGCCCCTGCCCTACCCCCTGCATTGCATTGCTTAGTTCTGTTTCTATGGAGTCAGAGTTTTCACACAGCAAAGCCAAAGAGCAGGACAGCGGGAGATGGCCAGTTTCCTGTGAACCAGCCATCACAGTGGCAGGTCTCTTTGGGGTGGACAGAGCGTCAACAACGGCTGCTCCAAGCGTGAAGCTGTATTGAGGAGAACGAATTAGTGCAATTCCCTCTTAGCGTGAGGAGACCCTGGCTGAGGCTGTCAGGGTTGGAGTTAGCTTGGGGTTTCTGGCAGTGTGCTGATGTCATAAGACCTTGGTGCTACCTCATTCAATCTTCAGAATCCCTCCATACTGGGAGGGTTGGAAGGAGAAATTAACATTGCGGGAAAGATAAAAAGTACTTCAACAAGTGCTGAACAGGGGGCCATGGTAGCCTTCCTCTATCTGTAGACATAATTCACAGGTTTCTAGTAATGACATTAATATTATGATGGCAGCCCTTTATAGAGTTCCCAAAAACGTGCTTTCCCGAACTTCATATCTGGATTCATTTGTGAAGGAGTTGGCTCCCATCTCTTTGTGTGGACCAGGAAACTGAACTTTCAACATGAATAACTTGGCAAGGAAGGCAAGGATGGAGTTCAAGGCAGTCCAAATACTGATCTCTTCCCAGTGTGTTTATCTCCCTCTCCCTGTAGACAACAGAAGATGAATGTGCTATAAAAATAGTATTTTCATTTCCCACGTAGGTGTCTCTTTCTCTGTATTCAATTCCCAGGAAACCTTTCATGAGGTGAAAGTACCTGTTTGCAGAAGTTTCAGAAAACCCCACTGCTGCAAAGGTAAATATACAAGCTCAGTACATAGTCTAGCCCCCTCCATTAGTAAACAGCGGATACAGCTACGAGCAGGCAGGGTAATTCAGAGAGGCGAGACCTGCAGAAGTGGAACTGCAGAGAATGGAGACCCTTTCGGAAGGAGTCTCTGGCTGTTACCCTGCTTATGTGGGTCTTAACTTGGGGCTTAGAAGGGAACAATGCTAGACCTAACATGTGCTCATCTGTTCTCTTGGACTTTGCAGCTTTTACTCATTTTGCAAAAACTGGTAGAAAAGGGAAATGGCATGAAGATGATGGGTTAAAATTAGAGACTTTGTGTTGCTGCCCCCATCCCCCATTATCAAAACAGCATGTACTGCGTTTGCCCGTGCTCAGTTTGCAGTATGCATGTTGGGTGACTCACACGTGCACAACTCAAGCTCCAGGGGCGTTCCACCTTTCTGACCTACACGGGCCTCTGCACTGATATGCGTGCACACAGACACATGCACACCAATAGAAGTAAACGTATTTTTTTAAGGAAATGCATAGATCTTTGAAGGCAAATGAAGAAAAGGTGGACGGATGGGGTGGGCTGCTTCACTATGCAGTTTGTAGCCAATACATGGGCCCCAAGCAAGAAGATGCAAGCAATTTTAAATACACGTGACAACGTTCAGTCAATTAAGGCATTACTTTCAAAAGAGACATTACATTTTTAAAATGCTCTTATCACAAAAGTGAACATAGACTTGTACAAAGGTAATGTCTTAATTGACTAAATGTTGTCATGTATATTTAAAGTGTCAGATTTAGATTATTGAAGGGCCAAAACAAGATTCAAAAATTTTCTCCTCGGCTTTATCTTTGACATAAAAATCAAATTCAAACAGCAGGATAGTAGAGTGAAACTGGTTTTGGTAGCATCAAATTATATATATATATATATATATATATATATATATATATATATATATATATATATTTGCTAATTTGTTATCAATGTATTGTATGAAGGGCCAAGACAGAATACTGGGTTGGGCCAGATGGTGGTGGCACATGCCTTTAATCCCAGCACTTGGGAGGTAGAGGCAGGTGGATTTCCAAGAGTTTGAGGCCAATCTAGTCACAGAGAAACCCTGTCTCAGAAAAAAAAATCCTGGGTTGAGTGAGCTACACCAAGATGAATTATGAATTTTTGGGCAACAGACATAGGCTAAGCATAGTTACTGTGTGAATCTCCCAGTAGGCTTTTGAACTACTTGTTACTGCTTAGTGGAATGAAGCAAGGCCATATTTAGTGAGTTCAAATAGCCAACTATGTACCCTTTGTTTCCAAATAGCGTCAGCAGGGCAGCTTGACTGAGGCTGGGGTCCATTTCCAAGACAGTCTCAGCCACAGAGCTGTAGAGTTTTGCTGGCTTTGGGAGCTCAGCTGTCATTCCTGGCTAGGGTCTCAGTGCTTTTTTGCATGTGCTTATCTGCATGACTGGACTAGACTTAGCTCCATGTACTGCATTATCAGACCTTGCATACTAGCTGTTTCCTCTGAATTCAGAGGCTGCTCCTATTTTGTAAATTTTAGGCACAAAATGGGCATATGATTAGGGAAAACAAGTTCTAATGACAGGTAGGCTCGAATTCAATAGGTGCAGGACACAAATGTATTATTTTATTTTTTATGTAGTCTGGTGTGTGTGTGTGTGTGTGTGTGTGTGTGTGCATGTATAATGTGTTTGCATGTTGCAGAAGCTAGAGGCTGACACTGGTGTTTTCCTCAGTCACTCTCCCCTTCCTTCCTTCCTTCCTTCCTTCCTTCCTTCCTTCCTTCCTTCCTTCCTTCCTTCCTTCCTTCCTTCTTTTCTTCCTTCCTCTTTCCCTCCCTTCTTTCCTTTTTTCCTTTGTTTCTTTCTTTCTTCCTTCCTTCCTCTTTTCCTCATTCCCTCCCTCCCTCCTTACCTCCCTCCCTCCCTCCCTCCCTCCCTCCCTCCTTTCTTTAGTTCTTTCTTTCTTTCCACAGGGCCTCTCACTGAGCTTGGAGTTCACCCACTGAATTAGACTGGCTGACAAAGAAGCTCTAAGAAATCCTCGCTTTGATTATAGCCATATACCACCATGCTCAGATTTTTACTCCCACCCCCCACCAGAAACATCTTTTCAGCTGAGTGTGTCATTTATTAGGGGTCCATAAAGTCTGTCTATAGATTAACTCAATGTATTATAACTTAGGGACGATGAGGTTCTTTATTTCCTGGCTATTGCAATGAAATACTGAGCTCTTCAGTGTAGTCTGGGAAGGAGGCTGGGGTAGGGCAAGCACATGAGATGCTAAACAGACTCTGTTAGACCAATCCTTTTTAAGTTCATAGCATGGTCTGCTCGCCTGTATAAAGTGCCAGGCAAAACATAGCCATGGCCGTTTTGAATGTAAATGATGCTAAAACGACTGTGCCTTTCACGGGACAAACGGTGAAGACAGTTTAAAAGTATGTCCATGTTTCTTTTTGTGTTCTTCGGTGTCAGGGTCTCATGTAGTTCAGGCTGGCTCACAAACTTGTTATGTAGCCGAAGATTTTTCTTTACTGCCCCAAGCACTAAGATTACGTATGTGCACTACCACCTCCAGCTCTCAGCAGCTGTAAGACTAAACTCCACATTTCCCAGTAAGAAATTCTGTCCAGGAACTTCTGAAAGGTGGATACAGCTTTTATCATCCTGTGATCTTCCATCCCATACCCAGTATCCTAGCTTCTGGGTGAGACCTAGGGAGGGAGAAAATCTTTTTCATTAAAATTCTGACTAAGTATTCTTGAACATACCTCCATTGGTTGCAGCTGTCCTTGCCAGCATCATTAAAATTTGATAATTTGTTATTTAACTCTCTGGAAATGTATCAAAGTTAGAGTCCCTACCCTTGCTAAGAGGACTTTTCAGGCAAGTCTAGTAAGTTCATGTCCTGAAGCAATCTTCCCCGTTGATCAAAGTCCCCAGCCCTATGAGTTTCAGGATGATTCCCATAATTAAGATTTCTGCCTGGTATTAATTTCCCCAGGGACTGCCCTACCTCTCGGAAGGAATAGTTTCTAATTAAAGATACCTTGTGAGTGAGGGTTTTTGTAGCATTCAAGAAGGTTGCTAAGTGTAGCTTGACTATAAAACAAGAGGGTTGCTAACAACGAATGAACCCATTCCATGTGCGAAATTCTGCCTGTGACTCCATTTTTTTCTAAAGAAGCTGCTGAAGTACAAAGCAACCAATTACGTAGGTTGTTGACAGTCACAAAGCTGGAAGGGATAGTGCTGGGGTTCAGGCTTGGTTGTGGTGACTTCTGTGCCTGCGCTGCCCTTTGTAGGGCTGTGCTCGTTCTTGAGCTCCGTGAGATGAGTGACTTTTAATGTATGGTCCAGGGACAGACCAGCTGTCGCCACATCACCAGGGTCTTAGGACAAAAGCAGACTTGGCCACACCTTCGGGTGGCAGGATCAAAAACTCTGAAGGTCTCAGCTAACTTTGCTCCCTCTATCCTGGCGACTGTGCTGCATTGTCCCCTTGAGAATACCTTTAACTAATATTCTTACTTCACCAAAAACTGCTATCCACCGCAGGACCCACTGACATGTCACAGGCTTCTTTAAGTGTCTGTACGAATCAGTGGCTGGAGTGAGTGCTTCTGGGAAGCCATCTACATTCAGCAAACCCTCCAGAGAAAGCTGGCCTCAATATTGCCTGTTTGTATTGGGCTTGGAACTCATATTTACTCTGTTTCCCACACTCTAACTGGTCCTGCCCTTCTCTTCCTTCATGTTAAAATATAGATAATGATGCTTGCTTTCCTCTCTCACCAAAATAGTATATTAATGGGCTATATTAAACTCTTTCAGTTCCTGGAAGAAAGGCAGTAGATAAACACCATATTAATATTTTAAATAGGTTGATTTTTTGGGGGAGGGGAATAGAAGTCTTTTTTGTTTCTTTTGCTGATTAAATATGCTGTTGCCATTTAAAAAGAAGTTTTTTTTCCTCAATTAAAAAAAATCTTCTTTAAAGATATCGACCAGATTTCCTTCTTAGCATGGGAGTGAGGGGGGATGTTATAATGTTAGGATGAGAAATTTTTTTTTTCTGAGCCGAACTGAGATTTCAAAATTTTTCCTGTCACCAGTAAACAAGAGTTCGTTCTACACTGCCACTCTGGATCCTGGGGATGAATCCTGATTTGGCCATTCACTGGTAGTGTGACCTTAGGTTAACGCCTGATGGGGGAGTGTCATATATCAATCTGTTGATTTCCTTGGTTAAGCAATAAAGAAACTGCTAGGCCCATTGGATAGGCCCACCCTTAGGTGGGTGGAGTAAACAGAACAGAATGCCGGGAGGAAGAGGAAGTGAGGTCAGACTCCACAGCTCTCCTCTCCGGAGCAGACGCAAGAGAGACGCCATGCTACCTGCTCCAGGGAAGACGCACACCATGCCCCAGCTCCGACCCAGGATGGACTTAGGCTAGAATCTTCCCGGTAAGCGCACCTAGGGGCGCTACATAGATTATTAGAAATGGGCCAGAGCAGTGTTTAAAAGAATACAGTGTCCGTGTAATTATTTCGGGCCATAAGCTAGCCGGGCAGGTGGCTTGGGTTTGGGGGACGCAACCCTGCCGCCGCTCCATATTACTACAAACGCCCCCACCACCACCTTTCCTCCTCTCACAGAATAAGGATAATAATGACCTTAAATTAGGAAATGAATCTCGAGTGCTTAGCTCTTTTTTTGTTTGTTTGTTTTTCGAGACCGTTTCTCTGTAGCTTTGGAGCCTGTCCTGGAACTAGCTGTTTTAGACCATTTTGGCCTCGAACTCACAGAGATCTGCCCGTCTCTGCTTCCCGAGTGCACGACCACCGACCACCGCCTGGCTAAGTGCTTCGCTCTTGAGCACTCTCCCTTCACCAACAGCATTAGTCATCGTTATTCTAAAGTCATGGCTCCTGCTGTAGTTTAAGAGCAGAACTCATGCCTTGTATCCAGGAGGCACTGGGCTTGATCCCTAGTACTGAAAAATGAAATTTTGGGGGTCAGTTCCCCTAAAAGGTCCAGCTATTTGGGTATTTTATGGAATTTTCTGTGGCCTCTCTGTTGCTCATTTCCTGGGGATGTAACATTCAGCATGTGTTTTCTGAGCACACACAACATGTACCAGTGTCATAGCAAGGAGGGGAGAAATCAGTGACCATGGATGGGAAAATCTCTGCCTGGAAAATTGTCTGCAAGGGAGCAGTCCTCTCTTGACCACATCATTCTTGTTTCATAGAGATACTAAATATGTATTGGCTTGATGGAGTAAAATTTCTTTTTGTACCAAGAAATCTTCAATTTGGACTGTGAACTATGTTTCCTATCCATCACCTCTTCAAACAGATGAATTTTTTATGAGTATTTGAGAGTTTTCTTCTTCCTTCCTTCCTTCCTTTTTCCCTCCCTCTTTCCCTCTCTCCCTCCCTTCCTGCCTCCTCATCCTCCTCTTTTTTCTTTTTCTTCTTTCTGAAAGAGTACTTTTTCTTTTCTTTTTATTGCTAGAATGGACTGAGTACCTAGTACATGCTGGCAAGTGTTCTTTCTTTGAGCCAAAGTTAACAGCAAATGAGCAATGAATTGTGAGAAGGAGCTGCCTGTCACCAGGTCATCTTTCTTGGTTTGACGGATGCCTGGAAGGCCCAGGGCCTTGATAGGCAGGCTATAGACAAGGTTGGTTCAATATTTAGCTTTTAGATTGCCAGTTCCCCTTTGCATGTTCACTGATAACTATTTAAATAATATTCCTATGAGATTTTTGAAGGGCAAGCAATGGATTTATTTGTGTGTGGGGCAGGGGCACATGTGAGAATGTGCATGCATGCATCTGTGCACATGTACCTGTGCATGAACTTGCACACACGTGAGCCATGGTGTGCGTGGAGGGGAGAGGAGAATTTGAATATCAATCTCTACCCTTCACCTTGTTTCGGCCTTTTGCCGTTCAGAGCTGGGTTTGATTTCCCTGTCCCCACCACCTTGAACATAAGAACATTGTGATTACAGACTTGAACTGCTTACTGTGCCTGCTTTATGTGGGTTTTGGGGTTCTTAGCTCAGGTCCTTGCACTTGTGCTTTACCTACTGAGCCATCTTCCCAACCCCAGCAATGCATCTTATAAGTGATCTGATGAATAAATCTTCCATTCCTCTATTCATGTGTGCAGACTAAGGACAAAGGGAATGTGAATTCCATCTACCGGTCTGAGTCTGCACACAGAGTTTGTCTGGAGGGTTGGGGACAGTTGTGTGACCTCTCTCTGACCTCCTTGCAGTAGTGTGTTGTTAAACATTTGGAGATTAGGACAGAAACTCCTTTCCTGCTTTGTCTCTGGTAAGGAACAACAGAGCGAGAGTTTAGCAGGTGCAAATGCCTTCAGTGGGAAGAAATGTTCTTTTATTTCTTACAGCATAAATTAAACATCACAGTAGACATCAGGAAAGTTTCAGGAACAGACAGTACTTCCTACAGTGGGTCAGTGAGGCTTGGGCAGTGGATCCTGAGCTTTTGAGGTGTGCTGAGATTACCAGCAGTGATTCGATCACAGACATGGGGAGATGCATAGCCCCCAAATACTGATACTGGTTGTATCCAGCTCACCGATTTCTAGAGATGGGAATTGGCCACCAGGTGCACATTCCAGGATGAAATAGCATCACTGGGAATTTACAGCCACTGTCAGTTGAGACGGGAGAACATCAAGACCTGAGTTCAGGCTGGGGTTGTGAGGAAAGTGGGCAGCATTGTCTGCAGGTTAAAGGAAAGGCTGTGTTAGCATGCGTGTCCTGAGGAAAGGACTGTGCAATTATAATGAGGCCTGTTGAAACAACAAGGTCAAATCCAGATTGTTGATCCAAGTTGGAAAGCACTCTGGCATTTAGGGAGCCATGAGGGTGTTACAGATGGCTTCGTTTCACTGGGCTGCCATACCCAAGTTAATAGCTTGTAATAGAAATTTAATCTCTCACAGTTGTGGAGGCTGGAAATCCAAAATCAAGGTGCTGGAGGGATTTGTTCTTTTTGAAGACTCTGTGTTGTTTCTCTCCTTTCTCCAATGGCAATTGACATGTGTTGGTGTTCCTGGGCTAGTAGACACATCGTTCTGATCTATGGGTTCTGTGCATAGCTCTGGTCTGTAGATTGATGTGGGATGTCTTTAAATTGGTTGATGTAGCACAATTAATAAAAACACAGAGACAGATATTGGGGTTGAACCTGAAGATCAGAAAAGCAAAGCAGCCAAGCCACTAGAGAGCTCTTGCCTCTAAGAAAACCTCAGACTGAAAGAGAATGATTACCTGTCTCATTCCACTCTATATTCCTCTATAGTGCTGGGATTAAAGGTGTGAGACACCACTACCTGGCCTCTAGTGGCTTAACTTTACCTTCTGATCTTTAGGCAAGTTTTATTTATTAAAGTAAAATGAAATATCACTACATTTCTTTTTCTGTCTAAAATAAAAAAAGGAAGGCTATAATTTGTTGGAGCCCACAAGACTCCAACAGTAAATGTTACCACTGACAGATTTATAAAGGCAGACCTACAAGTGTACAGTTTATGGTGCACCCAGTTTTGCAGGGCTGTGGGACCACTTGTCTTTTGGAAACATCATTGCCATATCTGTAAAAACCTTGTGAAACCATAATTCTTTTCTTCAAAATGGGATTAATTTCCAAAACACCTCAACAGTGTAACTTCTGCATGAGCAACAGAATAACCTTGCTCCATTCCCCCACACCATGAGGCCTTAGAGCAATAGCATTCACTCCTTGTTCTCACAGTCAAATTTACATAGAGTCAACCCCACAAAATTACTTGCTAACAGACCACATAGACATTTCTACAGAAGACAGGCACTTAGCAGGGAGGAAGCATGGCCCTCCATTGCTAACAAAAAAAATTTGGACATCCCCCAAACTAGTTATCACAAAAGAGAATGGGTGAAAAAATGGGTGAATCCAGGATTCAGGGAGGTTTAGTAACTTTATCTAATGGTTTGGAATGTCAGGTATTTTCCCTTGAATGCTAACTCTTTCCCAGGTATGGTCACCTGTTCCAGAGTACTGCTATGTCAAGTTCGACCTCCTCTTTTGTGATTTTGATATTTATATTATCATTGTCCTTGCCTATGGAATTTTCCAACTATGTCTGTAAAAACTAGAAACCCCATGGAGATTAAAACAACAAGTTCTTCTTCTTCTTCTTCTTCTTCTTCTTCTTCTTCTTCTTCTTCTTCTTCTTCTTCTTCTTCTTCTTCTTCTTCTTCTTCTTCTTCCTCCTCCTCCTCCTCCTCCTCCTCCTCTTCCTTCTTCTTCTCCTCCTCTTCCTCCTCCTCATTTTAGCTACTTCTTCTTCTACTTCTTCCCCTTACTAATCCCCTTATTCTTTCTTCTCCTTATTCTTCCCCTTATTCTGCTTCTTCGTGCCCTTTCACTTCACTTTTTCCCTCACATGAAAAATAACATATTCAGAGGTAGTGTACTTTAGATAAGTTTTTAAACATAGATCCTCTCTTGCCTATTTTGAGGCCGGAGGGGATATTGAGACTGGTACTCAAGGTCCCCAAAAATAATTAAAATGAAAAAAATATATACAATAAGGATAATAACTATCTACAATACATACAGGCAATAAATATATAAATAATGTCTAGTCCATTTACATTTGAAAAATTCAGAAAAAACATTCTGTATCTATTCTGTCTTGGTGAATTCAATGTCTTGTACCTAATTTACTTTCTATCATAACTTGCATTACCATCCAAAACTGTCTTTTGATATCTCTCATCCTTATATACTATATATTTCTTTAGTAAATTTTTTTTAAGTCTCGTAAACAATGAAAACTGTAATTATAATTATCTAGTCTTCATCTCCCTCAGAGACCCAAGAAGGAAATTATATTAACTGAATAAGCAGGAAGTGTGAGCAAGTTACTTCCAAAAAACGTGAGAAATTACAGAAACATCTGGCTGCCTGGAGAGTCACCCAAAGAACCTCTGCAATGTTGGGTCTGCTATCTTCAGCCTACAGGCCTAGAATATCTGACAGACTTTTCAGTGAAGTAGGGTTTCTGAAGGACTCTCCTGCTTTGTCTGGGCAAGGTTTGTCAGCCACATTCTTTTATGCCTTACTTGTCCCATTAGGATGGTGTACTGACAGCAGTTGAGGCAAGAGCACTTTTTTGCCCAGTGGCTTGCTTTTGCCACAAAGAAAGCAAACCCCAGGTGGAGTTTCAATGCTCATTATCTTCTCTGAAGTAGAATGGTGCTGCCAGGAGCAGACACATCTCATTGTCATACAAAAAAGGACCTATCTTATTAAAACATCTTAAATGCCATCTTCTGTAGAAACGTTTGAAGATGACCTGTCTGTTTAAAATATATCTCTGTTTGACCTTGAAAACATACCTATTGTGACTACAAGTTCAATTGTAATGGGTGAGTAATCACTAATCTACATTTCTTTATTATCCTAAACAATTGGTAATAATAACTTTTCAAGGACTAGAAATTTGTACTACATTGTTAAATGGGCTGTATATATGTACAATACCTTGAACAAGAATAGAAATGTATAGTATGTTCTAACAAAATTAATCTCAAATTTGTATCAATATACAAAATTTGTATCAATATACAAAATTTGTATCAATATACAAAATTTATATCAATATACAAAATTTGTATACAATATACAAAAATCCAATCCTTTGTAAAACATTTAAAACCAGTAGTTAGTTGCCTTCTAAAGGTAAATTTAATAATCTTCCTTTTT
Organism: Microtus pennsylvanicus; assembly: GCF_037038515.1. Classification (NCBI taxonomy): domain Eukaryota; kingdom Metazoa; phylum Chordata; class Mammalia; order Rodentia; family Cricetidae; genus Microtus; species Microtus pennsylvanicus. The sequence goes on along the minus strand of NC_134586.1, from coordinate 50,499,642 downwards.
TATCTCATCACATCCTTCCTTTACTCTTTTTAGAGTTGATTCAGTAATCTACCCTTTTATCCTATCATGTCTATATCCCATTTTTTTTCTTTTCAAAACAAGAAACTTGAATCTAATTTCCTTTGTTTAGATTTTTTTACCTACCATTATCAATAACAACTTGTAACGAATCCCCCTAAACATTGACAAATACTGATAACCCACTGAATGATCAAAAAATACCCACCCCACCTCTTGGAATTGTGGGTGTTATATTCTTAAATTTACTTTCTGCTTTCTGGGGGCAACCATATCTTTAGAGGGTCCTACAAATAAAAAGTTTTTGTTAATTGTCAAGTCATGGGAGAGGTAGTTTTATCATTTGTTGTTCAGTCTCTGCATAATGGGAAAGTGCAGGGCTTGTCTCAAGTCCTGGCTAGAGTAGTCTGTTAGACTGGATCATCTCAGCTAGCCACCTTGAAATTGTTCTGAGCAGTTTGTAATCCAAAACTTATCTTTAGGTAGTGTTTTTCTGCTTAGGACTGTTTTCGTAGTCCTGAAGGAAACATCATTGTGGGCCCCATCCTCCTTATGGATACTTCAAAGGCCACTGTTGACATGCTCATGGTTCATTGCAGAAAATAGATAAAGACTCAAACCTGAAATCATGTACAGGAAGGCAGATGAAACATTTTCCTAGAATTAGTACTCTTATGACAATTACTATCATGACAAAAAGTTTAAATCAATCTATCTATCTATCTATCTATCTATCTATCTATCTATTACCCTACAAGAAGCTGTTAAAAGGTCAATATAAAACCAAAGGATTATGAGATTAGGAGCAATAAAATAGTCTTTAAATTTTTCTTTTTCTTTTGTCCCATATCAGGTAGTTCTTCTGACATGAGACAGAGAGCTTGGATTTCACTTTAATAAGAATGGTTGCTTAAGTTTAGAGAAGAAAAGAACCATACTCCAATTTCAAAGCCGGCTTTAATCTTTAATTGGACTGGGACTACAAAAAGATCTTTTGTCTTATATGTCTGTAGAAAACAGCAGAAACAAACATTTAGGAAGATTTATAAAATTTTACCATGTTGGAAATATGATATACCAATAGGCCAATTTACTCTTTTCCTTAAGACACTTTTTCCTGGATTATTTGTTCCTTTTTTTTTCAGATGTTTCATTTGTCCATTAATCTTCAGATTCCTTAGCTGGATACCTTTATTCTGAAAAGACAGAAACAGAACCCTTCTCCCAACCCTAACTGTTGCGAGATTTTCTTCTGGTCAGTTCTATCTGATCAAATGAAAAGCATTTGTTAGTTTTATGGATTAGATTAAATTAAATGACCATGGTGCTTAGTGAGTTATCATCTATTCTAATTAAAGTAGCATAATTTCCTGTTCAAATTGAATCTTTATCAATTTTTAAGATATCCATAGTTTTTTTTCTCCTGTGGAAACAAAAGCAAAACCCCTTCCCAATGTAGCACATGCCCTGGTTTCCATTCTGAAGACAGTAATCTTTGAAGTATATTGGCTGATTTAATTCTGTAGTTTTTTTCTATTACCCAGTGTTTCTCCACAGCTGTTGTTCCTTTCTCATTAACATTTAGAAAACTCAAAGTTAATAAAGCATTATGAAGTCTATTTCTGGGGTTATTTATTATCCCTTTCTGTTTATTTAACATATCGTTTAGAGTTCAATTTGATCTTTCTATAACTGTCTGCCCTATAGGATTGTGTGGTAGAACTGTAGTATGAATTACATTATAATAATAAAACAATTGTTTCACTTTCTTAGAAACATATGCTGTAACATTGCTTGTCTTTATATCTATAGGTATTCCCATTATGGCCATAACTTCTAGCAAATGTATGATTACTTAATCAGCCTTTTCTGAATTCAAAGCAGTTGCCCATTGAAAACCTGAATAGGTATCAATTGTGTGGTGTACATAATTTGGTTTTCCCTATTGTACAAAATGGAACACATCCATCTGTCAGATTTCATTCCTTTGAGTACCCTTTGGGTTGTTTCCTGCAGGTAGTGGTGTTTGGTTGTATGAAGAACAAGAAGGACACTCCTTGACTTATTGCCATGTGATGGAGAAGCCTTTTTTTAAACCTTTGTTGTAGACATGATTTGTTAAAATGAAATTCTGAGACTTTCAGAACATTTCCAATCAAAACTTGATCAATTTTTGCATTGCCTTCTATTAGAGGACATTTCAGACCTGTATGGGATCAGATGTTTGTTATATAGATGGGAGGATGCCTATTCCTGATTATATTTTGTAACTAAATGAATAATGATGTCAATTCTGTATAATCTGTATAAATTCAGTGGTTTCAACATGAAAAACAACTCTTCATATTGCAAATTTGTAACTATGTTGAGAAGTTCTTTAAACTTCCTTAGTACCATGAGGATAGTATATAATTCTGATTTTGGATAGAATCATAAGGGCTTTGGTCCACTTTTACTTAAATTTTCTGATTTGTAACTTGCCTTTTCTTATATATTTGCATCAGTATAGAATGTAGGGGTTCCAGTTATTGGTGTGCCCTATACAGTGTGAGGAAGGATTCAATTAGTTCTCTTTGTAAGTTGAACTCACTTGCTTTTGGGATAGTTGTTGCTAATCTCTCCCAAAAATTACTATAAACTTTTGTCAGGGTTCACATCCTTTCCATAATTTGTCAGTTTCATCATTATTAAAATGTATTATAATCTGCTGTGTCTATTATGCAAATTAACAAAATCACACCTTTTCTTTTAGAATTAACTCAAAGACCTTTTCCACATAAGTTTTTAATTTTTTACTTGGTTTATGTGGTAAAGAGATCCATTATAAAATAACATCTTTCCTCTGCATTAAAATTCCTATAGGGGAATGTTTAGAAGGTAGTATGACCAGAATGTGGTTGAGATTCAGATCTTCATGATCCACATGTGCCCTCCTGTAATTTCTCTTCAATCAAAGCCAATTCTATCTCAGTTTCAGATGATAATTCACTCAGATTATTTAAGTCCTTCTCATCATCTAAGGTTTTATTTAAATTAATCATGTTGTCAGGACCTATCTCAATAGTGGGCCATAAATTGGAAATATCGCCTAGCAATCTTTGAAGTCAGAAAAGCAGAAAAGCTGTGTGTGTGTCTTCATGTAGTCTAAAGTTGTGTGTGTGTGTGTGTGTGTGTGTGTGTGTGTGTCTTGAGCTTCTAGAATTTGCAGAGAGTTGAGTATGAAAGATGAAGTACAAGTGTCTAGGATACTTTCAAGCATGTAGTCAGTAATGAAGATCACATTACACTATCAGACAGCATGTGTCGCAGTCTGATAAGGTCCCTGATATCCACTAAAATCATGTCACAGAGACACAGAGATGGGATTTAGAAGCTGATCTTATTTTTACAATATTAGACTCCTAAATTGCCCATACACCATTCTTTCCACCATAAAAAGGATCTTACTATTATACTCACAAGTGTGGGATTGTAAGGATAATATGAGAATGATGTCCGAGTCTATAAAATACAGTGTGGCAAAGGCCTCACTCTTAGTACTACAGAATAAGCATAGTTTATTATCTCTCATGGTTCTTGATCAGATCACCTAGAGAACTGTAGCCAGGTAACACTTGAGCTAGAGTCATCTAAGAACATGTCTCATTGTGCACAGTGTGTCTGATGCTGGCTATTGGCCAATGACCTCAGTGGTCCTGTAGGTTGGAACATTTACCTTTGGCTTTTCCACAGGGCCCATGCTTCCTCACAGTTGTGTAGCTGAGTTTCAAAGGCAAGAATCCTCAAAGAGAAAGATTCCACTGGAAGCTGTGTCATCTTTGAGGTCTAGTCTGGGATGACATATAGAATCATTTATGTCACGCTCCATTAATGGAGGCAGTGATTCACCAGGTTCAAGGGGAGGATGTCACCTCTTTAAAGGAGTGGCTAAGTCACACATAACAAAGAGCTTGTGAGATGGGATGGGATGTTATGGCCACCTACGGCAAATATTTTCCACAGTAAAGTAGTTGATAATATTTCAAGGGAGAATAAAGTTAAGAAGGCATGACAAAATTAGACAGTCTGGGTTCTGAGTTTAAGCCCAGCATAAGTAAACACAGAACAGTCTCCTAGATACAATGTCCCAGGCTTCGATCAGAGGGCACAGACAGCATAACACAACCAGGAAAATCCTGACTGTGACCACTCGCCCCCACCCATTTTGTAAAAGACATGTTCCTAAACCTATAGAAAAGATTCCAGATAATGCATGCTATAGAAATAAAGATGAACTATGGAAAGCATAAAAACAAAACAAAACAATGACCTCTCATCCTATAGACAACTAGCATTAATGTGTGTTCTGGTAGACGTTACCCCATCCTCCTGGGGTAGGCCACTGTACTGAGCAAGGAAGGGTTTTTAGATACAAGATCTCAGAGTTGTGGGTATGAATCTTGTCTGTTTATTTCTGCTAGAAGACTGTGAACAATGAACTTTTCTGTGCCTTCACTCCCTTCACTTCCTCACTTGGACAACAGTGACAATAACGAGCCAATCTTTCCTTGTAGCACAGGGGCCGGGAAGCTCTTGGTGCACCCAAGATTACAGAATCAGTATGAAGTGTGCACACACAGAGTCACATCATGCCTGTGGCTTTTGCTGTTTTCACAACATAAACTGGTCTTGGACATCTTTTCATATGACACAATACAAACATCAACATCACCATGTTTTAGAGATGTATAAACTTCCGCTGCACACACTAAGTAACTTGTTGGTTACTTCTAATTGCTGGGCATTAAACTTGAAAACAGTTTACCAGTTACATCCAATCCTTCAGTACCCAATGTAAACACTTAATAGAGTTTTATTCGTTGGCCCAGTTTTTTCAGAAAAAAATTGACAAGCTTTTAGAAATGGACTTACTCAACCCCTAAATGTCCTATTTAATTCTTAAAAAATTAAATCCAACAAGATATAAGCAAGTATTGTCTAATGACCACCAGTGTGCAGTTAACAAGCTGATTTTTAGTCTGCTACCATTTTCCATCTTTCCTGGATCGATGCTTTTTTTTGAGTATTTGAAAATAAAGTATGCCAATCACAACATTCCCCTCTATTACTGTTGAACTTCGATGAAAGAAGATATATTCCCACCTAATTACCACATCTTCATCAGACACAATGAATTATGTCTAATTCTTTGTCATCTCCTAATGCACAGTCCATATCCCAATTGCCTGCAATGTCCTGTGTGGTAAAGAGAGCCCCTACATACAAACTCTTAAGCCACAAGGTCCTGGTGGATGATATTTAACCATCTGTGGGCACTCTTAGCCTACAGTATTTTATTCCAAAGCTAGGCTTTCCTTGGAAGGAAGGCATCGTGGTTAGTTTAAGAGGCCACATGGGAGTTCTCGAGCTTAAAGCATGGATTCCCAGGTCCATTGTTTAATAAAAAAGTTTCCTCAGGGTAAGAGACTGCTGTTAATTGCTCAGTTCTGGAGTCTGGCATCACAAAGACATTGCATTGAAGACTTTATTCTAGTCGATCTTCTGGTGCTGGTGGGTTTTCTGGGAAGATTTTTGTGCCTTTTGTGGGGTGACCAAAAGCATGTCTTTAGAGTCAGGCCTATGTGTGGAAAGCCTGGCTGTCTGCTGCTAGGGTAACATATCACCTTGGAAAATCACTTAAAGTTTATTACCATTGGCATTCTGTGATGTAAAGTGACGGAATCCTTTCTGCTTGTCTTGTGCAAGTGACTGATGAGCAAAGACTACTACTGAGAGACCATCAGGATTCCCTGCCTTGATGCCAAGCCTTCTCACACTCCCACGGGCATGAGCATCACTAGGCCTTGGGAGCAACATAACTAGAGATTCTTAATCTGTAGACGAGACCCAGGAGTGAACTTTCTTTAGCAGATGCCTATGTGAGTCCCACTTAGGAGACCCAGGGGCTGTGTTTGAAATGAGCCTACTTGGGACGCCCAGGTAACACTTGGTGGCAGTTAGGATGTGCCAGAGCCCTCTTGCCCCCACCCACACTGACACATTCAATACTCACAGCTCTCCCATGCACTGAATCATTTTCTGTCCACATTTTACAGATGAGAAAACTGAGGCTCCGAGAAAGCAAATAAATCCCTTAAAGTTGAGTAGCTGAGACAATACAAAAACATTGAAGGCGATAATGGAATTCTTAATTGAAAAGTACTTCTCATTGATTTGTAGATTTCAAATTCTCCTTCGTTAAAATTTAAAAATTTGTTGGCCAAAAGGTTATTGCTACTCTTTGGTAATGTGCAAGGGCTGTGTGCAAGAGATGTGTGCAAAGTACTGTGTGAGCTATTCTGTGAAATGCAGGTTGACAATCCAGACAGCAGTTGAATGCTTGGCCGATGGATGGGGAAACTCCACCCAGGCTTGTTCAGTGGAGGAATAAATATCTTTTAATATACTCCAGTGTCTGCAAATGCTGCTCCTTAAGGCTTTATTCTGATGATGCTTGGATTTTTCTCTCTTGTTTTCACCAGCTACAGGTTCAACTGATCAATTAGAAAAAACTGGAAAGATGAGGCCCTTGATTTGTTGTCTGCCATCTAGCCATCTGCCATACTGATAGTGGGAAGTCTTTGAACTGCATCTCTTCTATGTAGAAACCCAATACTGATGTCATTGCTTGCCTGTGGCTAAGACCATAGTCTGGCCTCTTGGCCACTTCAGGTTTCTGACTGTCTTACATAAATTACTGTCTTTAAAGTACCGAATTGACTTCAAATGCTATCTTGGATGTAGGGAAATGGCTTAAATGCTCTGATTGTGAGTGGCCTCTTTAGTCAGCTGAATTAGTGATTAGCACAAAGATTTGGTGCTGCATTGGTCAAGTTCAATCCAACCCATGTTAATCAGCTGTGTGAGGTTCAAGGTAACAACATATCTCATCTGTAAAGCAGTGTAAATATATACATTAGAGTAGGTGATGATAGAATGAAGAGATATTTTAACTGTGCTAGGCATAAACTAAATATTGCTGAAAAATCAGCCCTATTGGAAATTGAAAATGATTTCTTAAGCAAATAAATTTTTGAAGCATATCACTGGATGCTTGGGAAGTATTTCATAAATATTAGTTGCCTTAGTGTACTATTACAGGAAGATGGGGTAAACTCAGATTTGTAAGATTATTTATAGTATCAAGCAAACGTTTTATTTAAAAATTTACACATTAATTGCATGCAGTATTCAGTGTTGATGTGTGTATGTGTATGCGTGTGTGCAATTTTCCTTCTACCATGTAGCTTCAGATAGAAATGGGCCTGGTGGCAAACATATTTTCCAATGGGCCATATCTCTAGGATGAGATATATAAAGTCCTAAAATAAATGAGCTGCCACTTTAACTCAGAGATAAGTCAACATGACAGAAAGGAGCCACATGATATTTCTGAGGCTCTTTGGGGTGTTTTGGTGCTCTAGACTTCAGGATTCCTTCGAAAAAATACACCATGGGCTTTAACAATGATGACTGATAGAAATATTTCCAAAGAGAATTCTGGTGCCTGCAGATTGGACAAAATCATGGAGATTTATTATTCTTTCAGCTAATGGAAATGTCAGTCCCTTTGAGTGTTATTACATTATTTAACTTGGAGAGAAGAAACACATCAGTCCTAAAGGAACCTTTTAGTAAACTAGGCTCTTTGACAATCTTGTTTTGATATCATTATGACTGAGCTCCCCATCCCCAAGGAGCCTGCTCTTGTAGGGATGTAAGACAAGCACAGGACCCCAAGGTGAATTTGAACTTCAGATAAACAATGCCTTAATGTTAGCATATCTTCTTATGCATGGATGGATGAATATGTCCCTATTTTCTGAATATGACAACCCTGGACTCTGGTGTAGGGCCATGCTTCTAGGGCTTAATTGTCTCTGCAGCCCAGTAACCTGAGAAATTCTTGAGAAGGCATATTTTCATTCTATGATCATGAATCTGAGACACCAACTCCATCCTCCTTCCTCTTCTGTGTCTTCCTTCTCATTGTTTTGAGAAAAGCCTTATGTCTGGCTTTAAACATATGATCCTTCTGCCTCAGTCTTATGAGGGCTGGAATTATGGGTCAGCATTCCACACTTGTCTTGATGACGCATTCTAAAGTTCACACCAGGATGGTAAGTGGTGAAAGGGAGAGTTCCTCCCTCTAGAAGAGTCAGTCTCCATGCTTGGATATTTGTTGCCACCACCAATGTTTCGTCACCATGCTGTGCTGACTTAGACTGGGACCTTGGGGTAAAAGAATGTGTTTCTTTATAGTCCTGGAGGCTAGGAGTCCTAGATCAAGGTATTGGTAGGATGATCTTTCTCCAGTGGTCTTTCTCCTTGATTTGTGTGGCTTCCCTCTACTGCTTCTGCATCTTCTTTGCCTTTGAGCTAACCCTCTGCTTGGTGTACCCATTGTGGGCTTCTGTGTAGTCCTAATAATATCTCTACCAGGCAACAGAGTTAGGGTATACACTAAGAGACTCATTTTAATTAAATTATCCTAACAAAATATCCACACCAAATACAGGTATGTTTTGACGTACTACTTCTGTGTGTGAATTCTGATGGGATAGAATTCAGTCTACAACATCATCTGAAAGTCAATGAACAGAAATGCCATGGAAGGGGCTTCCAGAGAGATTAGCCACTTGACTGGCCAGAAGCTGTGAGGGAAGAATGATGTCCCAGGTGCTTCTAATCAGACAATCTAATCATATTGTCTAGCCTGGACCCATGCTTCAAACTTGAGCATGAATTTGTATCATCAGAACTCCTCCCCCAGCTCCTTTGGCTTTTCTAGCCAGCCAACATGGAGTGTCTTGTGGGCAGGCTCCCCCAAACCCAAACCCATTCAGTGACTCCTACAAACTACTAGCCCCACTCCATCCCCAAACCTGCCTATCCTCCTGCAGCCTCAGTGGCACTCTGAAACACAACTTGATCCAATACTGAGGGGACTTAAGAGGTGAATGAGCAGTCACGCAGCAGGACACCCCACTCTCTAGGACCTCCACAGTGGGACAAATCCCAGGCACCTCCCCCAACTCCCTTGGCTTTCCTAGGCAGCCAGCATGGAGTTTCCTGTGCATAGGCTCCCCTAAAACCCAGCCCCTTTAACTGGACCCACCAAGCTACTAGTTATACTCTGCCTAAGAGCTGAGAGCTTGCTACAGTACTGAGGAGACCAAGAGAAAGCACCAAGAGAGCAAACCAGGAGAGAAGACCAAGAAAGCAGGCTTTTAGAGACCTCAGAGGCTTTCTGAGTCAGACATTGATGGTACAGAGCAGATCAAGAAAAACTCCCAAACTCTCAGACAGCCACTGCAAGGATTGGACCAATATGCAAAGACACTGCTGGCCTCATTTGAAGGAAGAGATAAGTAGGAGCCAATGCAAGAATTCTTCCAACAACCTAAGAAGCAATATGGTAACACCAGAACCCAGTGGCCACACAACAGGAAGACTTGATCATCCTAACCCAGAAGAAGTAGAAGAAAATGACTTTAAATGTAATTTTATGAAAATGATGGAGACCTTTAAAGAGGAAATGAAAAACTCCCTTAAAGAAATGGAGTAAAAGACAAACAAAAAACTGGAAGAAATTAATAAATCCCTCAAAGAAGCCCAAGAAAACCAAGGAAAAACAATCAAATAGGTGAAGCAAAAAGTTCAAGACCTGAAGACTGAAATAGAGGTAATAAAGAAAACACAAACTGAAGGAATTCTGGATATGGAAAACCTGGGCAAACAAACAGGAACTACAGAGACAAGTATAACCAACAGAATACAAGAATAGAAGAAAGAATCTCAGGTGCTGAAAATACTATAGTGGAAATTCTTTCATTGGTCAAAGAAAACATTAAATCTAACAAATTCTTAACACAAAGCATCCAGGTAATCTGGAACACCATGAAAAGACCGAACCTAAGAATCATAGGTTTAGAAGAATAAGAACTCCAGCTCAAAGGCACAGAAAATATATTTAACAAAATCATAGAAGAAAAACTTCCCAACCGAAAGAAGGATATCCCTGTGAATTTACAAGAAGCTTACAGTCTATCTGGTGTATTTCCTCTATAGTATCTTCAGCGCACCAAACCCCACATTGTAATAGTAGGAGACTTCAACACTTCACTCTCGCTAGTGGACAGATCAAACAGACAGAAACAGAGAAATGAGAACTAACATGTCATGAATCAAATGGACTTAACAGATCTCTATAGAACATTCTACCCAAACACAAAAGAATATACCTTCTTCTCAGCATCTCGTGGAACCTTCTTTAAAATTGATCACATATTTGGTAACAAAGCAAAGCTCTACAGATACAAAAAACTTGGAGTAACTCCCTGTATCTTATCGGATCACCATGGATTAAAGTTAGAATTTAACAACAGTAGTACTCTCAGAAAGCCTACAAACTTTTGGAAATTGAACAGTGAACTACTGAACCACCCCTGAGTCAAATAAGAAATAAAGAAAAAAATTAAAGACTTCCATGAATTCAGTGAAAATGAAGGCACAACATATTCAAACCTATGGGACCACGAAGGCATTGCTAAGAGGAAAGTTCATAGCACTAAGTGCCCATATATAAAAAATGGAGCTCACATTCGACTTAACAACACACATGAAAGCTCTAGAACAAAAAGAAGTAGAATCACCCAGGAGGAGTAGAAAACAGGAAACAATCAAATTTAGGGCTGAAATCACCAAAATAGAAACAAAGAAAACAATACAAAGAATCAATGAAACAAAGAGCTGGTTCTCTGAGAAAATCAACAAGACAGACAAACCCTTATTTAAACTAATCAAAAGGCAGAGATAGAACATCCAAATTAACAAAATCAGAAATGAAAGGGGAACATAACAACAGACTCTGAGGAAAATGAGAGCATCACTAGGTTATACTACAAAAACCTGTATTCCACAAAATTGGAAAATGTAAAAGAAATGGACAAATTTTTTGATAAATACCATATGTCACAATTAAATCAAGACCAGGTGAGCAATTTAAATCGACCTATAAACTCCAAGGAAATAGAAGCTGTCATCAAAATCCTCCCAAACAAACAAATTCCAGGGCTGGATGATTGTAGTGCAGAATTCTAACAGAACTTCCAAGAAGAGCTAATACTTATACTCCTCAAAGTTTTTCACATAATAGAAACAGAAGAAACATTGCCAAACTCTTTTTATGAGGCTACAGTTACCCTGATAACAAAACCACACCAAGACTCAACCAAGAAAGAGAATTATAGACCAATATCACCCATGAACATGGGTGCAAAAATACTCAATAAAATACTGGCAAACCAAATCCAAGAACAAATTAAAAAAAATCATCCATCTTGATCATGTCAGCATTATCCCAGAGATGTAGGGCTGGTTCAACATATGAAAATCTATCAATGTAATCCTTCATATAAATAAACTGAAAAAAAAATAAGATCATTTCATTAGATGCTAAAAAAGCATTTGAAAAAATACAAAACCCCTTCATGATTAAGGTCCTCAAGAGATCATGAATAGAAGGAACATATCTAAATATAATAAAAGCAATATACAGCAAGCTGACAGCCAATATCAAATTCAATAGAGAGAAACTCAAAGTGATTCCACTAAAACCAGGAACAAGACAAGGCTGTCCACTCTCCATATCTCTTTAACATAGTTCTTGAAGTTTTGCCAATAGCAATAAGACAAGAAAAGGAGATATAGGGGATTCAAATTGGAAATGAAGAAATCAAACTTTCCCTATTTGCAGATGATATGATAGTCATATATATGTGACCCCAAAAACTCTACCAGAGAACTCCTACAGTTGGTAAATACCTTCAGTGATGTGGCAGGATACAAGATTAAAAAAATTAGTAGTCCTCCTATACACAAATGATAAGAAGCTGACAAAGAAATCAGAGAAACATCACCCTTCACAATAGCCACAAATAACACAAAGTAGCTTGGGGTAACACTAACCAAAGAAGTGAAAGGCCTATTTCAGAGTCTTTGAAGAGAGAAATTGAAAAAAAAATACCAGAACCAATCTCCCATACTCTTGGATAGGTAGGATCAACATAGTAAAAATGGCAATTCTACCAAAAGGAATCTTTAAATTCAATGCAATTCCTATCAAAATTCCAACACAATTCTACAGCACTATTTATACTAGCCAGAACCTGGAAATAGCCTAGATGCCCCTCAAATGAAGAATGCATAAAGAAAATGTGACACATTTATACATTAGAGTACTACTCAGCGGTAAAAATACAATGACGTTTTTAATTTTGCATGCAAATGGGTGGAATTAGAAAACACTATCCTGAGTGAGATATACCAGACCCAAATGACGAATATGGTATGAACTCACTCATAGGTGGATATTAGCTTTAAACCAAGGAGCCTATAGTTCATTATCCTAGAGAAGCTAAATAATAAGGTGAACCCAAAGAAAAACATTTATAGATATACCTTGATCTTGGAAACAGACAAGATCACCTGTCAAAGTTGGGAGCATGGCGGTGAGGGGGAGAAGGGAGGGTAAAAGGGGAAGAGAAGGGAAGGTTGAGGAGAACTTGAGGGAATGGGATAGTCAAGTCTGGGAAAGACAGAGAAGAGAGCAAGGAAAGAGATGTCTAAATTGAGAGAGCCATTATAGGGTTAGCTGAAACCTGGCTTTAGAGAAATTCTCAGAAATCCATGAGGCTGACTCCAGCTAAGACCCTAAGCAATAGAGGAGAGGGGGGCCGATCTTGATTTGCCCTGTAGTCAGACTGGTGGATATCTTAAATATCACCATAGAACCTTCCTCCAGCAACTGATGGAAACAGAGGAAGAGAACCACATCAGAGCACTGTACTGAGCTTCCAAAGTCCTGCTGAAGAGTTGAAGGAATGAGAATATGAGCAAAGAGGTCAAGATCATGATGGGTTCACCCACTGAAACAATCTACCTGAGCTAATGGTAGCTCACCAACTCTAGCCAGACTGGAAAGGAACAAGCATAGGTCCAAACTAGTCTGCCTGAATGTGGTTGACATTTGCAAGGCTGGGGCAGACTGAGGGTTCACTGGCAATTGCACCAAGATTTATCTCTACTGTATGCACTAGCTTTTTAAGAAGCTATTCTTTTTGGATGTATACCTTGTTCAGCCTAAATATAGTAGGGAGGGCCTTGGACCTTCCACAAAGCTATATGCCTTACCCTCTCTGAGGATAGGATGGAGGTGGGGTGGGAGGGTGTGTAGAAGGAATAGGAGGAGGAGGAGAGGGAGTGGAAACTTGGATTGGCGCTTTTTAAAAATGTAATAAAAGAAAACAGGGAAACAAAAAATAATAAAATAAACTTTAATTGGGTTGTTGATTCTAGATTTAGGGTACAACCCAAACCTTCATGCAGACTGCGTTAATACATAAAATTCTGCAGAAGAAGAAATGGATAACTTTACTTACGAATTTCCAAAGCATGTTTGAGACCAACCCTTTATAGCTTATTGGTTTTCTAGACTGTTAGCCCAGCGGGTTTTAAAAACCCACCTTACTCTATATAGAAGTTCTATCACTATCGCCAGTAAAAAGCCAATACTCTGTCATTATGAGCCTTCTTAGAAATGTGCTATGATTGACTGACTGATAGGCAGTCTTGAAAGGCTAGTATATAGTAATAGAACTGTATGTTAAGCTGTGTCTTCCCTTCAATAGAGTGGGCTAAAGGATACCCCTGTATCTAATCTACATGGAAAGTAGAAAAAGACAAGAGCATGGGGATCATGGGAAAGAATGGGAAGTAAGAGGGAGGGAGGGGAGCAGAGAAAAATACATAGTTCAATAAAAACAATAAAAAAGAAAAAGAAAAAAAATACTCCCTGTTAGGACCTTAGAATTACATCTGTGCAGAGTTGCAGCTGCATGCTAGAGAAGCCCAACAGCATCATAAAAGGCAGGGGGTTTGTTCATATGACAGACATCTGAGGACATTGTCTATTTGCCTGCAGTTTTAAAATTCCTCTATTTATTTCCCCTAACTCACCAATAAAGCCGGAGATGGGTATAATTTGAAGGAGTACTTTGGCCAAAAATATTTTGATGTTAGTTTCCTGTTTGTTTAGTTTTTCAATCTTCAAATAATAAAGAAATAACTTGAGAAATGACATACTTTGGCTGGTTCTGCTAAGGCAGAGGATTATACTGGTATTTACGCCTTGCATGTTTGAGGCCTGGTGTTTTTTCTAGACCACCCACCCATCAGGTGAACCATACTAAAAAGACATTTGCAACCAGAGTTCTGCCTAAAGGTGCTGGCCTCTTGCATATCTAATATTTAGTTCTGATAATTACTGGTTTTGTTGTCTCTAGGGATTGGACCTAGGACCTCACACATGACAGTAAATGCTATGCTGCTGAGTGCTTCCCAGTCCCTTTTATTTTTGTGTTTTTCCTTTCAAGTAAAGATGCCAGTCCTAGACAGTCCTAGACAGTCCTTAAGGCTTCCATTCTTCTCCTATCTCAGCCTTCTCAGTATCTGAGATCACAGGCCTGATCCTCTAAGCTTGGCTCAGTCCCTTGATTTTGATGATAAAAATTCACGTAGAGAAAGGATGTGTCTCTTACTGCTATATTGTTATAGCAAGTCAGTGAGATGACTAGCAGTCAGCCCTCTATCCTTCCATAATAGTGTAGTTGCTGAGGTAGTTAATATCACCAGGAATATTCATTTTCGTAGTTGAGATTTACTACTTAAGAAGAAGGGTATGTCCAGGTGGGGGCGGGGGCTCAACACCGTTAATCCCAGCACTAGCGGTGGGAGTTCTAGGCCAGCCTGATAGGATCATTGTGAGACCCTCTCTCGACACCACCATCCAGGCAGCTGAAGACAAAATGTCAAGTAAGGCATACTTGACAGGTTTGTTTCAATGAAACCTTGAACATGGTGTTCAGAAGGCCTGAGCTCGTCAGATATTAGTGTGTGTCTACGTACGAATACTTAAATTGTTTAAGTAGGCAAGTGCTGGGTACCTAGGCTAGAGGTTGACCATTTGAAAAATCACAGCATCGGCTGTTTATGAGCCAGCACAGCAATACTGGCGTACGCAGGATGGATCCATACCCTGGATTGGAAGCCAGACTGGCTAGATACTTCAGTTTTGGGGGAGGGTAACCTATACAACGTGACATAAGAAATATAAGGCAAAACTGGGTCGTAGGACTTAGCTGGTTAATGTTTCAAAAAATAGTTCAAACTAAGGGTTTAAGTTTAAATGAGTTTTCCCTGAACTCCAGTGTCTTTGCTGATGGGTCTCTGATTCAGTGAATCTGGGGTCTTCCCTGGGATCTCTTGGCATCTTCCCTAGGTACCTTGGCTCCTTGATGGCATTGATTCTCCTTCTATGATTTGTTTTTCTTCAGACTCTATTCTCAGAAGGCTACACACTAGGTCTTCTTTGAAGAACTCCTTCGCCTTCTAGTATCATACTGGCCAGTGAGGGTGTAGGGTGAGTGTAGTAGGAGGCCACTTGTTTGTTTCTCAGCTGCCCAGACTCCCAAATAACCACACAGAAACTGTATCCATTGCATCACCACGGGGACAATTACTTAAGCGTATTGCTAGTTAGCTCTTACATCTAGAGTTAACCCATCTCCATTATTTTATATTTTACCACAAGGTTTGTGGCCTACCAGCAAGGTTTCAGCATGTCTGTCTCTGGCAGTAGCTCCATGGCTTCTCCCCGGCTCTGCCCTCTTTCTCCCAGCATTCAGCCTAGCTTTCCCCACCTATGTTTTACCGTGCTATAGGTCCAAAGCAGTTTCTTTATTCACCAATGGTGTTCACAGCATACAAAAGGGAATCCTACATCAGGTGAGTGGGTGGTTGGAAAGAAGCGAGCCTAGAGGATCTTAGATCTTTGGCTCTCTCCTTACAGGGATTACATAGAATGTGCCTGTTCAGTGGCCTGGAGATCACAGGTCCTGGAAAGGCATCCCTTTGCCAAAGGTGTTCCTTTGTCTTTCCCAGTTCTATTGACTTTTCTGTTTCCCAACCCTTTCCTCAGCTGGCAGGAAGGTCAGGGCCTTGCTAGAACATTTATGGGTTCTTTATATTCTTTGCAAATATTGTTTTATTTATTTTATTATAAGTCTCCTTGGGCTAGGCAGCTGATTTAGCTGGTAAACTGCCTGGTATATAAGCATGAGGCTTGGATCTTCAGAATCCCCAACATTTATTTCAATGAAATCTGGGTGTTGGGTGTACACCTGTAAGGAGATGGAAGATCATGGATCCCTAGAACACATTGGCCATTCAATCTAGTGGAATTGTTAAACCCAGATTTAGTGAGAAGCCTGTTTCAGAAAACCTGTCTCAAAAATAAAGTAGAAAGTGATTGAGGATACTGACATCAACCTCTGGCTTCCACATGAATATTTACACATGGAAGCGAATGCACATATACACACAGCTTTATGAGTATGTACACACACACACACACACACACACACACACACACACACACACGCACACCAGACTCTTCTCATTCTTGGATTTATACTGTTTATTTCTTGCTGCAACCCAACTTCATTTTTGCTATTTTACCTACTTGCCTAGCTTTTCAATGCACTTGAGTGTTAAATACCTCCTGCATTCAACATTTTGACTCTGTACAGAGCTTGCAGAAGTTTAGAGGCCCTGCTCCTATATCCATCATGGGGTATTCCATTGTGACTGATTTCTCCAAGGTAAAGAGTTAGAAAACCAGTTCTAACACTCATCTAAGTCTACCTCCCTCCTCCCCCCGCATCTGGTATCAAATCTCTCAAAATGGACTAGCAGGTCCCTGGTGGCAAAGGACAGATGAATTAAGCATGATGCTAAGGATAGAAAACTTAATTGAACTTTGTAACTTTCATTTGAGTGATACCAGATACCATAAGATCAGAATAGAAAGGAGTGTGCTCTGAAGAAGGAGCTTGTAAGGCAGCCTTAACTGAATCAGGGTCTGAATTTTCTGCCTCAGTATCTGCATGGTCAATTAATCCCTTAAAGTGATGACTAGTGGCCAATTTATTTGGGGAGTACAAGGAGCTAATTGGTAATATTGTTACAGAGAATCTTGTGGGCAAAAATTATGCCTGCCTTTTAAAATTATGCCTTTGGGATGTAGAGAGAGCTGGAGTGCCTTGGGCCTCAGAGGAATTCAGCCTGCCAATGTCAGAATTAATGAATAATATGGAAACTTAAGTGTAGGATAGATGGGGTGAGGAATGCATTAAAGATTAATGGCATCCGACTAGTAGGAGAGCTACATTTTCTGGTGATCAAAGGCTCTGAGGCTTTTATCTGTGAGTGCCTCTGAGAATGTTGAACATCTTGGAATTTGTCGTATCGCCTTTGGTTAAGTTTTATCACCCTGCTATTCAGTAAGACACTCCAAAGAAAATCTTCCACACTCCCGTTCTGATCTGATCATTCTTTCAACAAATATTTGGGGGACATCTACTCTGTACAGGATGGTGACAGCAAAACACACACACACAGTCCCTTCTCTCGTGACAATTACACTGCAGTAGGATAGATAAGTCATCCTTAAATAATAGAAGTACACAGTTACGTTCTCAGGCACTGAGAATTCTTGTAATAATGTGTTCTGGAATGCTTTCACGGAATATATCAGAGGGAATAAACAGTTTGCCCTGTGAGTCAGCAGCCACAATGGGCAGCTGAAGTGAAGCTTCTAAACTTAAGTAATATTTCCACAGAAATGCAAGACTGAACTCCAAGATTTTGGCATTTGCTATCAAAGTTTCACTGAAGCTGCTATGCTTGGAGTGGGCAAGGCAGACCAATTTGCTGAAGTGGTATGGGTGGTGATAGGGTATTCTAGTAGGGGATTGGTCATGTGAATAGGTGTCTTGGTCAGCAGGTTCAGGTTTAGGAAGAGGAGAGAGAGAGGGAGAGAGAGAGAGAGAGAGAGAGAGAGAGAGAGAGAGAGAGAGAGAGAAGAGGAGAGACTGAGGGGTGGGAGAAGAAGAGGAGGAAGGAAGAGGAGGCAGGAGGAGGATAGAGGAAAGGAGGGAGAAACCACACACAGTACAAGAATTGAAATTAACATATTGAAGTAATGAAGGTGTGGTATTTATAGCAAAGGTCCAGGATTTATAATGATATGATAAAGGACCAACATTTATAGTGAAACAACAGTTATTAATGACCTTAGGCCATGAGCTAGCCCTGGGATTGCTATTTCCAGTGCTCTTTCTTGCTGCCTTTCTTATGTGTGTTGCAGCAAGGTAAGAGTTGGAGATGGTCCAGGTGAGATAACAAGTGTTTTAAACCATGCTGGGAGCAGGATGCTGTGAACAGAGCATCACTGGATGCAGAAAAGAGACAGTCTCTCCCTCAAAAAAGGTTAAAGGACTTTCCCATTGCCTCTGTTTTATTTTGGGAGCTGAAAAGGAGTGGATAGAAAAATCTATCTGCAAAGAAGTATAAAAACCCTTCATGGTGCAGATGTCGCAATATCAGAAAAATAAAGCATAAAACTCAAAATACCCAAACTACTACCATTAACATTTGTGTCTTTAAGGAATGAAGAAGCAGTCAAGGGCAATGGATCCTAGAGCAAAGTGGCTATGCAAGTCTTTCCTGGTCCTCCAACCCTGTCGGCCCAGTGCCCCTCATAGACCTGTTTTCCTGTCTACATTCTCTCTCTACCCACAATGATGCCCCCGATGGTCCTTTCTTCCATGCTCTACTTTGCTAATTTTATTTCTTTCAAATGTCTCATTAATACATTAATAACAGTCTTGAGGCTGTCCCAAGTACTCCTCAGAGGACAGCATATGCCTATGACCAGCTGAGAGATAGACACCCATGTTCATTACCAATCAATAAGAAAATCAAGACCTAGGCAAGCCAAATTACTTTGTTAAGGGTCACAGGCATTAATGGTTGACTCAGGACCTGAGTTCAGGCAGAAGTTCACTAAAAGAAAATAAAAAATTTTTCTTGCTGTAGGTAGCTATATTTCCACATCAGTGATTACTGCATTTTAAAGTGAACATATATATTCTGTAGACTTTGAATATGCGGTCCTCGGATATGGCTTCAATTCCACATTTCCAATGAGCTTCTGGACAGTATGGAAGTAAATAGACCTTTGAGCAGCAGTTGGGTGTGGTAGCCATTTGGGAAGATTCACTGAACAAAATCACCCAAAAAGGAAAGGATAAAATACATAGCATAGTTGAGTCCATCTCTTGGAGATACCATGTTTCCTCACACTTATATTTGAGTAGGAAGTTCTTAGTTCATTAAATGGACACCTACTCTGGGTGTGTGTTGTGTTAGGAGTGGCGGGGCTGTGTCCCACCACCTGGCTAGATTTACCCGAAATAATTACATAGAAACTGTATTCTTTTAAACACTGCCTGGCCCATTAGTTCCAGCCTTTTATTGGCTAGGTCTTACATATTGATCTAACCCATTTCTAATAATCTGTGTAGCACCATGTGGCTTACCAGGGAGGATCTTAACCTGCATCTGTCTGGAGTGGGAGAATCATGGCGACTGCCTGACTAGGCTTCTTTCTCCCAGCATTCTGTTCTGTCTACTCCACCTACCTAAATTCTGCCCTATCATGCCAAGCAGTTTTCTTTATTAGTTAACCAATGAAAGCAACAGATAAGATACAAGACCCACCTCCATCAGGTGTGTTTTATTATGTTTATATTATACGTATGCAGGCAAATGGCAATTTTTATATTGGATGAGTGTGAATATATTCACTTGTAATATATTCCTCTTAGCAATGAGTTTTTGATAACCATCCACGATGATCCATGGTAAATTACATAGGTATGGCACTTTCATTTAAAGTTTAGATTATTCTTTATTTTCCTAATGCTGGATGTGCAGTTTGTTTATTAAAATGAAGCATCTTCTCAGACACAAGTGCCAGGTTTTCTACAGGGGTTACAGAAATGAAGTGGCTAGATTTTACTTTCAATCTCTCTAAGAAGTACTGACCTGTTTCCAAACTATCCAATAAAGCAATTGCAAGCAACTCAAGTGAGGCCAGAAGTTTTCTTCCCTATTTGAGGAGTGTGAGATTGTACACCATCTCGCTGCTATTTTAAGCTTGTAGGACTTTGCTAATTGAACTTTACGATATTTGTTTGTTTATTGGGTTGCAATTGCTTCACCCACTCTTGTTTTCATCATCTGTAGCAGTCCTTATCTGCTCTTCACACTATTTCCTACTTCGACTCATCACAGGCATCTGCTTGTATTCTGTTGACTGTTGAACTCACATCTTACAGTATCTGTACCCTGATACTTTTCATTTGAGCAAATGTCATCTTTTCTTTTGTGAAGTATCCTGTGCTGAGAAGATTCCTTGCAGAAGTTTTCCTTGCTCTACAGATGAGGATGCCTGGGATGGATCACAGTTGCCCCAACTTATCACACTGCATGGATGAAGAGCACGAGGCCAGTGATATTGAGGACTGGAAGCAGAACCTTGATGGGAGACTACAGAATGTATTTTCACACCGTCCCGCACACCAGTTTCACTTCATGTGCAGTTGGCTGCTACTTCACTTGTTGATGCCCCTCACAGGACTCATAAGGAGTATGCCCAGGCCAATAATATTGGCTGATGATATTCTAAAGATCTAAATAGAACCCATGTGCTTTATATAGATCTTTCTTCTGTGACTGAATGAATTATCTGTAGTATTTGATGTCTCTGTTCTGTGATATCTAAAAAATGGTGATGGAGGTGGGTCTTGTATTTATCTGTTGCTTTCATTGGCTAATTAATAAAGAAAACTGCTTGGCCCTGATAGGACAGAAAATTAGGTAGGCGAAGTAGACAGAACAGAAAGAATGCTGGGAGAAAGAAGCCATGTTAGGCAGTCGCCGTGATTCTCCCACTCCAGACAGACACAGTTAAGATCTTCCCTGGTAAGCCATCTCGTGGGCTACACAGATTATTAGAAATGGGTTAGATCAATATGTAAGAGCTAGCCAATAAGAGGCTAAATCTAATGGGCCAAGCAGTGTTTAAAAGAATACAGTTTCTGTGTAATTATTTCGGGTAAAGCTAGCCAGGTGGTGGGAAGCAGCCCGCCGCTCCTATCACATCAAAATGGGATCAGTGGATCTTGCTCTACCTTTCTTGGAGAACTGGGAAGACTTGATCAGACAATATAGTCTAAAAAGTTTCCTGCATGTTCTTATGACCACAGTTTGTGGTGGACAGTCACAGATGAAGAGACACAGACAAACTTTGACCGTATCCCACACCAGAATGTAAATTACACATTGAAATACTGAAAACCATCCTCTTCACTCACTGACTTGGTGGTGGCCGTGTATGATCCCAGAACTTTGAATAGTGCCTGAAATGTTAGTCTTTTTTGGGCACAAAAACAATGTAGAATTTGCTATCATTTCTATTTGACTGAGAAAAGAATGTAGAGTTGAATTCAAGATCTTATGAGAAAATATACATAAATATGAAACTCATAGCAGATATGAAAGTAGTGGGACAGAAGAAAGCAGAAAAGAAAAGGGATGAAAAAAACCTTTGCATTCTGATGAAGGAGACACTGCTTTAAGAATTGTAAATCCCTGTACTGAAAGAGGTCAATTCAATATTTGAGTTTTTGGTTTTTTTTAACTGTAAAAGATCGATGGAATGATTCATCTGATTGCATAAAGTTGGTCATTGAGAAGGCAATGGAACCACAATTTAACAGCAAATTCTTGATTTAGTAACTTTTTTATGTCTACAAAGAAAGATGAGAGACAAGAGTCTGCAGACCTCTAATCTTTTGCTTTTGGAGAAATGCTTTAAGAGTTGGACTGTTGCCTGTGCTCTGGAAACAGTACTGATAGCTCCTGAAGGACCTGGAGTCTATGCTTAGGGTTGGGGTAGGGCACATTCTAATAGTATCTCTGTGTCAGTGTCTTGGGTTTCCATTGCTGTCATAAAATACTATGATCAAAAACAACCTGGGAAGGAATGGGTTTATTTCACAGCTTACAGCCCATCATGAAAAGGGTAAGGGCAGGAACTCAAGTGGGAGTGATGTAGGGGCCATGATGGAAAGCCACTCATTAGCTTGCTCTCTACAGTTTGCTAAGCCTGTAATCTTATACACCTGAGGACCACCTGTCCAAGGGTAGTGCCACCCAGCATTGGATGAGTCCTTCCACATCAATCATTGCTCAAGAAAATGTCCCCCACAGACTAACAACTGTCCATCTGGTGGAGGCATTTTCTCAGTTGAGGATCTTCTTCCCAGATGACCTTGTTCATGTCAAGTTTACAAAAGTGAATCAGACACTCATCAAGCAGTATGACTTGTCATCTGTTGCTTTTCTACTATTTCTACATATTTACTATTTCCTGATGAGGCACCTCTACCTGTTTTGGAGGGTTGTGTCCCATTCTCTGCCATTTCATAAAGATGTCATGTGGATGGGTGGCTGCTTTTTTCTCTTTGGGAATGACTGAGTGACTCGGGCCAGGGAAATCAACACAGACAATCCCCCTAGTGACAACAGGTGAGCTCAAGAGAGGTCACTGTAGCAGAAATAAACAAAGACACTCAATATAAGGACTTTTGATTTAACCTCTGATAGAGAAAAGGTAAGTCTCTTGCACCATCTGTCACCAAGAGGAAAGGACCTGCCCAAGATGCAACCCAGAAGGAAAGATGCTGATAAGGAAAACCATGTTTTATTGATGCTTAAGTCCTTATCTGCTGGTACCTCTTCTACCCTAGTTATTTCAGTTAGGTTAGGGTGTAGTTCCTCTTTCATATTATGTTGTGGTTTACTTCCATAAAAAGGGGCTTGATTAATATACTGATTAAATTTTTTCAATGGAATTGATTCTTTAGGGCAAAGCCCTTAAATGTAGATGAATGAAGGCCAGGGACATTTAACTTGTACATATTTCTAGATAATTACTGAAAATACATCTTTGGAATTTTAAACTCTCATCAGAGCATGCATATGATACTGGTACTGGGATTAGAGAAAGTCAAATTTCTTGCCAGGTCAGACTTTTTAAGTTTAGAGACATTTTATGATAACATCATAATTGTGCCTATATTTCTAGGTAGCTCTTGATGGCTTTAGTTGTCTTTTGCTATGTTGTAAGTTGTGCCCTGCCACACTCATGGCCCTGCCTTGATTCATTGTTTCCCAATGCCCTGACAAGACAGGAGGTACTGTTAGTGTGATAATGATGCAGCTTCCATCTTCAATTTACACAAGTCTTAGTAGCGACCCAAAATGTGAGTATTTCCACCTTGTCTGAAGGTCAGAGAGTTTCAGCTTGCTCAAAGTTGTTGACAACAACTATGATTACACACCCTGATCTAGGGTGTGGTTACTTGGTGTTTTGGATATTAAATTGGTCCCTGGAAGTAGGTCCACTCCATTCTGGCCTAAGATCAGAGAGTTGAAACTTACACCTGTTTCTTCAAAGTTATTGTTTGTTTCTACCTCATCTTGATTTATACCAGAGAGTTCTGCTCCTTCTAGGTTATTGTCAACAGGTGTGATTAATATATACACTTTATATTTTA
Organism: Microtus pennsylvanicus; assembly: GCF_037038515.1. NCBI lineage: Eukaryota > Metazoa > Chordata > Mammalia > Rodentia > Cricetidae > Microtus > Microtus pennsylvanicus. Next base: position 50,475,997 of record NC_134586.1, on the reverse strand, counting down.
GAGAAGTTGATCTGTTTCTATCTCAAACAAATCTAAGTTCCTTCTCCCTTAGGAAGATAACTATGTATTTCATCCAGGGAGTTATTTGCCTACAGAATGTTTTGGTATAGGGTGTGAGCGTTACCTGTCTTGTTCTAGCAACAGAATGTTTAACTAAGAATGTAACCTGCAATCCTTCAATTGGTCAGTTCATTTCTTTGTATCATGTTAATGCAGGTTTTTTTTTCTTGCTCCTACCTTTTGGGGTCAGGGTATTTAAGGAAATGGAAATTAAACATGGGTAATTTCAGGATTTACTGGAACTCTCTTCCGATACTATCCTACGCTTCTGTTTTATTATTTTAACTTATGTCTTTGTTCTCTTTACTTACTTTTCTAATCCCCATGCCTCTACCCTGGTAAATGGTATCCTTGTCAAAACTCATCTCTGACACTCACACAAGTCATTTCTCTCATTTTTTTTTCTAAATTTTCTGACAAAACCAAAGAAACAGATAAATATGTAGTATATCTATCCATCCAGAATGAAGGCATTTGCCTTATTCAGTTTAACCTTACTGGACACATCCCCACCACCACCACCAAGCAAAGAGGGGACTTCTCAACCATCTGTATTTAATGAGTATTGAGTTTTCATTACAATTTGGGGTGGTTCCTAGCCACACTGAGAAACTGAGACAATCATGGTTATTATTTGGGACAGTTAGTTGAGATCTATAAATTCTTTCCCACAAACTAGTCTCACTACCATGGGATTTTTATGGGTGAGATCCTGTTCTTTGGGTGTTCCAGAACTGTCAATTTGTATATCATTTGGCTACGGTAGGGTAGTTAGTGGCCAGTGAAATAGTAAATCCATGTGGCCTTCCTTGTGACACCTGTTACCATTGCCTTAGCAAATGACCCACCTCATGAATGCACATCTCAGATAGATAATCCTTAATATCTTCAGTTTCTTTAGGCTCAAATTCTAACATTTTATAGTATCTTGTGTATGTGTGTGTGTATGTGTATGCAAGCACATGTTTTTGTATGCACTCTGCATGTGTATTCATGTACATGTGGAAGCCTGAGGTCTCTTTCTCTCTCTCCTGAAACTCCATGATCTAGCTAGACCAATTCTCTGGCAGCTCCAGGGATCCTCTTGTCTCTGCCTCTTTAGTGTTGGGGTTATAAATGTGTTCCACCTGTTATTGTTTAAATAAAATTAAATGGTTCTGTTCCTGAAATGGCGGCAGTGGGTAGCGGGTCCCAATACCATGATGGGCCACAAAGGCAGCCAGTCCCAGGCAGGGAGCTGCATTGTAGATGAGAGACCAAGACGAATAGGGACACCATGTAGAGTGAGGTTGAATATTTATTTAGTGGATTATGGAAGGGAAGGGGAGAGGGATGGAGAAGGGGGATGATATAAAAGGGAGAGAGACTTCTAAAGAAGAAGTTTTATTTTCTTCTTTTGAGTGTATGAGTGTTTTGTAGGCATGTATGTCTGTGTACTACATATATGATTTGTACCTGTGAAAGCCAGAAGAAGACATTGGTGTCCCTGGAACTGGGGTTACAGATGATTGTGGGCCACCATATAAGTTCTGGAAATCAAATCTGGTTTTTCTGGGAGAGCAGTCAGTGCTCTTAATTACTGAGCCATCTCTCCAGACTCTCCTGAAGTATTTTTTTTAAAAAGTACTTATTCTCCATTTTTAAAGTCTCTATTTCCCTTCCATATTTAATCTACCTTGCTTTGTGAATTTTGCTTATAGTCCTTCAGAGTTGACACAAAAAATGCATTATATTTACATCACGAGAGAAATTCCTAGACTTAATATCCCAGTTTCTTGAAGTATATTCCCTATACTGACATGCTGTAGAGATTTATGTTCAGAGGCCATTTCAATCCTTATTTTCTTGACTAGGACACCAAGTCTCCAATTATTTATGTGAATCAAAGCTTCTGGAATTAAAAGAGCATAAAGGTCTAAGCACATTATCTTCTTCTGGTGTACAGAGGACATGCAGAGGCATTTCTGCCATTGCCTAGAGCCCAGAAACATGAATTTAGGACCCTAGGCTCTATCCAATGCAATCCACAGAACCCCAGGTTCTATCCAATGTAATTCACAGAACCCCAGGTTCTATCCAATGCAATCCACAGAACCCCAGATTCTATTCAATGCACACCATTCACCATCCTTTTTATGGCTTCCTGATACATGAAGGAAGTATACATGTTGGACACTTTGATTTCTAGCCATAGCTGGGAGCACACTATTTTCCACACTATTTTCTACCAAGTCCAAAGAATGTGGATAAGATTTGGCTTGGAATCCTACATTCTTAGCACAATGATTCCAGAAAAAAAAACCCAGCTTAAATGATGGTTGCTAGAAAGACAAAACAACAATAGCAACAAAACATGCATTGCAGAATTTATCAGCTTCTATTTTCTGCAGATTGTTAGGGGAATAAGCCAACAAAACATTGAGCAGTCCATGAAAATTTCTAGAAATTTGATCTCTGATAGACCTTGACAGTGAATCTTCACTGAAATACATAATTTATAGGTGAATGCCTAGGCATTTGCTTTTCTCTAGGTTTTAAAAAGAACTTTGATACATTTTCTATGTAACCTTGTGATTACATTTGTCCAACCAGTACATGCGTATAACCCATTAACAATTTTTTTCTCAATGTCTAATGAATGTGTTACATACTTTTAGTTCTATATGGAAGTTATGCACACATGATCTTGATTTTTAACCAAAACAGAAAAAAACATTCCTATGTAATACTTTTTACTGTTCACATGAAAATTTCTTACACCAAGATACTGGAAGAGAAAGGATAGGTGTTCTGAACACCACAAAAGGTTTGGCCACATGTACAGCATAACCATTAATACTGCAAGTTTCAGCTTGTACAAGAAAGACTTGTAAACCTGACTGTGAAATATGAATTTAACAAGCTATTTAAACTATCATTTTGCACAAAAATATGTTAGACTTTCTCTGAGAAGGCAATGCTTGGATCCAGCTTGTTTCCAGGCACTGCATGTTTTTGTCACTCCAGTAAATTATTACTTATAAGTCCCCTGCATTTCTCCTGCTGTATGTTTATTTTTTGTTTTTTTTTTGTGGCCTGAGAATTTATGTGACAGATGTTTGAGCAACAGGGTTTCATATACGAGGGTAACAGTTAACATAGTATTACTTGTCCTGCACTGGTTAATATTTGAGGTTGCAAGACTGAATGAGCATGGCGTGTCAGTGGGTTGACTCCAGATATAATAAAAATACTTCTGTATGTTGTCATTGGGAACAGTTAAGGAAAATAACCCATGATGCACCTTGAGAGGCTGCCTTGACTGTTTGGTTTGTACTACACACATCCTACAATCCAGAAGTAGAATTACTTCTTTAAATATAATACTGAATGGGGGCGAATAAAAGTGAAGGGGATTTTTGTGTGTCATGTGTTTCATTTTCTTAGACCCTACCATACCAAACTTCTTAAAAATATAATACAATATAGTGTCAAAGTTGGGAGGAAGCACTAATGCAAGGAAAGTCAAAGTCTTCAATGACAATGAAAACAGCTGCTTAAATAAATGACAAGATCCTAGGCATAGGCTATGGGCCATTTGCCTGCAGTACTGTCAAGTTCTATACAGCATATGGATGTTATTGGCATAAGGGAAAGTTTTAAATTCTAGAATATCTGTGGCCAAGGAGTACTAGGGATTTTGTTCAGAGGTGTGTAGATGGTGTTTTGTTTTGTTTTTTCTTCCTTTGGTCTCTGAGCCATCAACCTCAGAGTGTCATCCATGGAACTGATGGGTTGGTGACCAGTCTCCTTCAACGTGCTGCCGTTTCAATATTCTTCATAGTGGCAAATGGAGCCCACTGCTGGGACTGTAAATGGAACTTCATTACTTCCCTATGAACATGACTTACTAGGTTATTAATGTGGGGCCATTAATACATCACTACATTTCATCGTCATAGATCTTTATGAGGGATAGACTATTGTTATCTACATTTATAGATCAGAAGGCTGAGGGTCACGGCCATCAGGCGCTAGAATTGAGACAAGAGTTTATAGGTTGTGGAGGAGGAGGCAAACTGGGAGACAGCTTACACTGTGAGCCAATCATCTCTCCAACCTCGAAAGAATGTCTGATACGATTGGATAATGGATGTGAAGTGGGAAGAGGAGGTAATGATTTCTACATTCCTTTTATCTTGCTCTGAAAGGCTGGCTCCTTTATTTTGGGCCCTTAAAGCTTCCAGTAGCACCCTTTGTACTTTGAATGCCTTCTCAACCACACAGAGAGGAAACTGCATTAGCTATTAAATTGGATACGTGGCCGTACACTATTTTCTGACTGAACTTTTTAGTACTTCAAAGACTTGAAGTACAGTTTAATGGTGTTTTACCTGTCGTTGGAATTAAAAGTCGAGTGCCATTGTGTGCTGGGTTTTGTCCCTCCTTCGGCTGATATTTAGAGAGGTAATTCTTCTACTTGAGGCTTGCAAGATGTGTGCAGCATGAAACAAACAATACAGATAGGCTTCTTGAGGTGCACCGTGGATTACTTATTGTCCCCCTAAAATTCCTTGCTGAGAAAAACCTACTGCCTACACTTTGACCCACTGCAGCTTTTTTTTTCTTAATAGAAAGATAAAGAGACCTTTGGTCTAACTCTCCTGAATTTCTGTTACCATCCAGTCATATAGTAAACACAACAAAAGTATTGTTCAGTCTTAAGGTTTTCAAGCAAGGGGAACAGAAGAATTGATGCCTCCTGTAAGACACTGACTGGGAGAGTGGATCTTTTGTAGGGAGCTTGAGGTAGACTGGGCAGACTCTCCCATTCTTCCATGCCTCCCTTTTCTTTTTCCAATGTCCTAAGGCATAGGCATCTCACCTCTGTTTATTTTTTATAAGCATCTACTGCTCACAAAATTTTCTGCCCATTAAGGTTTGTTGGATTTTTTCCTTCATCTCCCAGTTAGATCAGTGTATTTGCTTGTTGGGTCCCAGGCAGATGGATCCAACATCTGATCTAAGAAGGTAAACTGACTACTATCCCATCTTGCACATTTTTGATACGGCTCCCGATACAGCTGGAGATGTTTGGCAAATGCTTAATACTTACTAACTTGCTGTGTCTAAGATCAAATGTGCCAAGGGGAGGAAGCGGATTCCCTCCTAGTAATAGCCATGAGACAATCTCTGTATCAACAAATAGAAGACGAGAGGCTTGCATAGAAAGGGGGATGCCAACTTTTGTGAAATGGGGCATGTGGGATTGATGGACAGAGGAAGGAAATTGCTGTGTAAGAAAGTGCCCAGATTCAAATTACTCAGGCGCAGACACACAGATACTCATACGTGGCACATGGACCTGAAGAATGTTAGTTGATAACAAAGAAATGGGAGCAAGAAAGGAGGAAAATGCAAGGATGTCAGGGGCTTAGCGTGTTTGACTTGTAGTATCTGGTGCTAGATAATTCATGCTGTGCAAGGAAGAATTCAGATCAGAGGAAATACTTTCCATAGACCTCAGAAAGGGTGACCAGGGATGAATGTGACTGACACAGTGTCTGTGGTCAGCATTTGCCAACTGTGGTCAGCAGTTTGTGGTCAGCAGAAGGAACTCAACTCTGCTGGAATGCATTTGCTTGAGAGACAGGGGGAATTCCAGTGAGTCGTAAGCTGCTGTCACCATGTTTACGATTTGAAGGCCTTACAGCAGGTGTGCTGATGGACGAGTGGACTGAAGGGTGTTTGTGGTCATGACTCCTGGAAGATCAGCGTGCAGATGGGCATGCAGGGTACATGAGCAGGAGCGAGGATCCTGACAGAGCAGCTCTCTGCAGGTGGAATAGAGGCTAACTGCCCACTGAGTCAACGTACCCTGGAACGGAGTATACACTGCATGGAGACACAGACATATTTTTTTTTTAAATAAAGCTTATTTATTTATTAAAAATATCTTTTCTCATTTTACATACCAATCCCAGGTTCCATTCCCTTCCCTCCTCCACTCTCTCCACCTTCCCTCCCACCCTAACCCCCATCCACTCTAATAGAGTGTAAGGTTTCCCATGGGGAGTCAACAAAGTATCGCACATTGCTTTGAGGCAGGATTAAGGCCCTCATTATACCTAGGCTGAGCAAGGTATCCCTCTGAAGAGAATGGGTTCCAAAAAGCCAGTATATGTAGTAGGGGTAAATCCTGGTCTCCCTGACAGTAGCCCCACAGACTGCCCCAGCTATACAACAGTTGCCACATTCAGAAGGCCTAGTTTGGTTCTATGCTGTTTCCCTTGCTGTCAGATTGGTGTTAGTGAGCTTCCATTAGCTCAGGTAAGCTGTTTCAATGGGTATTCCCATCATGGTCTTAACCTCTTGTTCATATTATTGTTTCTCCCTCTCATCAGTGACCAAAATTTAATCTATGACTCAAATATTGGCTAAGTTTGCTATTTCCTCAAAAAAGAGCCACAGAAAGATTTTATGAGTCTATGCCTTTGATGGGCTTACTAACCCTGTCAGAGGATTGCTGTGTCAGCGTACATGGCGTTGAGAATACGGGCGCTTGGAGGGGGCTGCTCTGCTTTCCCAGTTCTGTTCTGCGGCAGCCAGTTGATGAATTTTCTCCCTTCCATCACAGATTGTTATAGTATTTAAAGTTTATGTGTTCTCTCTCAGAACCAACTGGGGCTATGGCCAAAATTCTGATTGGGAGTGGGTGTTGGGGCTGGAAGCTATATATATGGAAGCAGAACAGCTGGGATAATCTATGTTTTGGAGGCAATAATCATGAATAATGCAAATTCAGCTATTAAAATAGAATGAAAGGGTGACATCTCATCCAGTGGAAATTTTAAGGAAAAGTCACAGTTCCAGAGTTTCAGTGGTGGCCTCTCTGGCCAGGCGTCAACAGGATCACTCATGACGGCCCCCAGCTTGATTTATAAGCATGACATCTTTAGTTTGAGCCCTGCAGCAGAGATGACAGGGAATTCATCCAAGACCATCCTTTCTGGGAAGTCCTCCTCCATAGCCGTCCGAAGCTGGGCCAGGTGCACCTGCTGGCTCCTGCACCCACTGTATTTCTCCACTGTTGGTGGCTGGATGATGACTCACTCACTAACAAATAATGGCTCTTCCGGAAGTCAGGAACTGCACTTTTCTAGGTCACTATTGAATTCCCAGCCTCGACCATACTGTGTGTTACTACTGACTTGCCGCAGCAAGTAAAACGTGCTACTCCATATAACTGGAAAGGGAAGGCATTGCTTTGTGTAAATGGCAAATCTCGCACTGCACGTTTTCAGGCCTGATTTTACCCAGATGTTCAAAGGCCTGTGCCTTCATCATCTCTTAAATCTGTGCCTAGTGCTGGCCTTAATTCCATGCAACCTTTGTCTTTTGAATGTCATCACAGCCAACAGGAAATGCCTGCTGAAGGGAAAGAGGAACCCTCTTCCTCGAACGGTTCGGGCATAAATCCAGGCAGAAAAAATATTTGCTGTGACAGAATCACCTGGGATCACCCACCCTCCCAATCTGTTCACTGTCAGGAGGGACACAATGCAGTAATTGACACGAACTGTCTGCAGAGAATGGGGCTGTGTAGGATGTGGAGCTTGGACATTTGAAGGAATGATTTGGATAAAGGAGAGAAATGAAGATAGTATTCTGGTCAGACAGACCCTACAAGCAAAGGCTCAAAGGAACCACCTCTCATGAGGAAGTCAGAGGGTGGATAACTGGCAGAGTCAGTATATTTGATTTCCAATTCCACGTTGGTTTTTTTTTTAAATTATGAATACCTCTTAAACTATTTTTTTAAATAATATAACTAAATTTTACCTTTTTAATGTTATCTTGCCATTATTTTATGCCTTTGTATACTTAATGCAGCTTCAAACACCAATCAGGGCAACGGATCTTTGAATTATCTGAAGAACACATCAGGGGCTGATGCTTTCAGCTTTTCACGTATTTGCTGAGCGTATTGGACCCACCATGGTGATAACGTTGGGTGTAACTGCAAGCTGCTGAAATAAGAACAACAACAACAATGGTGGCAACAACAAGAACGCTGCCAAGGGAAGTAGTGTGAGTTCTGAACATAGTAAGCAGATGCATGAATCTACAGCGATTTTCCTAAAAAGCATCTCAAAGTGGAAATGAACTGAGAGTAGGTAGCATGGTACCACTTCTATCCATAGGTGCTTAGAGTCCAGCCTTTATAGTTTATTGGCTGTCCATAGTGTCCACGGAGGAAGCAAGAGGCAGACAGGCCACAGTTTGCCTTCATTGATCGTATGCCTTTAGTCTGTCGCTTCCATGATGCTTGGATCCCATCTCTCTTCCTCAAATGCCCACCCATGGACTGCCCATCCATGTCTAGAAGTGGAACACATGACCATTCAGATGTGGATTAGTGCCTGAAATCCAAGGTATTTGCAAAGAACATTTTATCTGGTGTCTTTGCCTTGAGGTCATTTCTTCTGTCAGAATTTTAAATATGATGCCAAAAAACTGCTAAGCTGTTCAGAAATGATTTATTATTAATTGCCACTAAGATTTACAGGAAACCTGACTGTGTCCAGCCCTGGTGCCAGGCACTTTACAAGTGTAATCTAATTTAATTGACCAGTGTTTGTATAGATTAATAGTATGGGTGTAGAGTAGAGGCCATTTATTTAGTTCCCTCCTTGGAATTCACATAAGTGCAAGGTCATTGCTTCCCTGTCTTTCTTGAATAGAAATACACGGTCAGGAGGTTTCAGGGTGCGGGCTTCCTTCCCCAGACTCATATCGTGCAGAATCTGTCTGTAACCATGAGCGAGATGTCTGGGACTTTCTGTCTCAACCAGATGTTTCAGGCCACATGTGGAGGGAGACAAATGTGTCCAGTGGTGCCGTCACCACTGGTGCCAGTGACCTTGCGTCTGGTCGTTTGAAACTGATTCGATTCCATGAGCTGTCAGGAAACGCTGGGACTGTTTTCAGTTGGGAGGGAGGAAAGGACTTTTCCTTACCTGGTAGTTTAAAATAACCCAACAAGACCATTCTGCTCATTTGGGTACCAGATTGGAAAACACATAAACAAATACTCAGGGGCTCCAATCCACAAATATTGAGGTAGTAATTGGCAGACACATTCCCCGAAGTGACTCTACCCGGTCAAATGTAAGAACATTAAATTTCTATTTAGTGAGTAATACTTATGCTCAAACACAGGCTCCCTTTTCAGACTGCCCACTGGGCCTCAAGACCATAACCATCTCTGCATTGTGCCTTATTTTGTGAGTTAATTGCAGTAAAGCACCTTGGTGTGAGTTTTATCTTAATGTTATCAATTGGAATTATTATCATTACTACTGTTATTTTATTATTATTATTTTCTCAGAGACATTTCTGGATATGCTCTTTAAGGCCTTGAGAGAAATTCCATGCTAATGCAATCAAATGGACTTCAAATAAAACCAGAAGCATTATCAATCTAAGATCGTCACCTAGACATGCGATGATCTGCCTGTGCATATGACTTGCTCCATAGGATAAAAGTCACTTCAGGCCAGCTGCTGCTTCTGCAGTCTTGGCTCTTCCTGGCAGGTGGAAGTAGCTTTCCTTCCCAAGGCGGAGCAGAATTCTGAATCTGGGAGAGCAGGGAGAAGACAGGTCAAACCTGACTGAGCAGGGTGTGGCAGTAACTAAGGAGGCTGCTTCTGCTCTGAAGACGATGGGTTGTTCCATTCCAGCACTCTGCTATCTAAAGATTGCCGCTGCTTTCTTTTTTAAACAAAGAGTTGGTTTTTATTATGTAAAAATAAAGAGTCTAAGATAGCACAGTGGAAAATTTGAAGTTAGGGTACCTAGTGAGGGATAGAACATTGGATTAAGATTCCAGGGGAATTAGCAGCCAGTTATCTACAGTTAATAACCTTTAAGACTCAAATACAACAACAATAGCAAATTTGTATCTTTGGAACAGTACCTCCCCAAATGTTTCCCCAACCCTGAGATTTTTCAATCTTCTGTAATGCTGGGGAATATAGCGAGGGAGAGGAAGAGTCCAAGCTGGGGCTGTACAATGTTTCTTCACCTAGAGCTGTAGGGAGACAGGCAGAGAGAAAGGCCAGCACTGGGAGAGATGGTGTAAAGATACCCACCTCCAAAGAAACACGTGGAGACCAAGAGGGCAAAAACACTGCAGGAACTGTCCTCCAGAATGTTGGAACTCAGCAAAGCCTTGAAACAGTGTGACTATCCCTCAAGGGAGCTTCGCTAGAAGAGCGTGCTTCCATACATTCTAACTCACGCTATTTCAGTCTCCCTTCCACAGCTTAGTAGAAACCCTTGAAACCAACAGACGGAGACAATGGGGAAGCCCAGCCATGCACAAGATGCTGACTGCAGCCAGAGTTGCTTCAGTCTCTTTCCTATAGAATTTACTGTTTAAAAACTAATTTCTTGCTGGGCAGTGGTGGTGCACTCCTTTAATCACAGCACTCGGGATGCAGAGACAGGTGCATCTCTGAGTTTGAGGCCAGCCTGGTGTACAAGACCTAGTTCCAGGACAGGCTCCAAAGCTACAGAGAAACCCTGTCTCAAAAAACAAAAATAAAATTAATTTCTCAAGAACTTCATGCAAAAATGTAAACAGAGACTTCCATTCCTGACTGCCCAGACCTGAATAATCACATAAAACCCATATTAATTACAACACTGTTTAGCTAATCGGTTTGGCAGTCATAGCAATACTCTGCTTGCAAAAGTATCTTGATTTGGTCTGACTTATATATCACCAAGTGGAATTCTTTTTCTAGGGGATGCTAGCAAAAACCACTTAGAGGCCAATATTTAACTATGAAAGTAGAGAACAGTTGGCGCAAATAACAGGCCAGCCAAAAAATGTCAAAGGAAATTAGGAGAATGACTAAGTGTCTAGGCCGTACACATGTGAAGGGTTGTATGTGTTCTCAGGGCTCTTAGCACTCTCTGGAAAATGACTGAGACTTCCAAAGTACTCACCTTTGACGAATCTTGAGGCTCTATGAAGGCAAGGAAAGGCAGACTAACTGGAAGTCAAAGATGTGTCCTATGTATGTACGGAGCTGCTCAGAAAAGACTGGGAATACTACTGTAAAATAAAACATAAAATACTCAACAAAAGAAAGTTAAGAAAGGAAGATGGCTTACTCTGGTTCACGGCTTGAGAGAATTCATTGATGAGGCGATTCAGTCTATCTGTCTAGAGAGCATGTGGCGGTTGGTCACATTAGGTCTGTAGAAAGAAAGCAGAGACTGACAGTGCTCAGCTGGCTCCCTGGTCTCCATTTATTCTGTCTGGGACTCAGTTCATGAAGTTTTGCTGCCCACATTTAGAGTGGGTCTTTTTTTTTCTCAGTTAAAACTTCTTTGGAAATGCCCAGAGGCGTGTTTCATAGGTGACTCTAAATTCAGCAAAGGCAATGATAAAGGTTAATTTTAGTCAGAGGCTGCTTGTTTGTTTTCTGGCCTCCCAGACCCAAAATAATCACACAAAACTATATTAATTGCAATACTGCTTGGCTAGCTTAAGCATATTTCTAACTAGCTCTTATATCTTAAATTAATCTATTCCTATTATTTTGTATTTTATCATGAGGCTCATGGCCTACCGGCAAGGTTTTGACATCTGTCTCCTCTGGAGGTGGCTAAATGGTGTCTTTTTAACTCTGCCTACTCTTCCAGCCTGGATATATTCTGTTGAGCCATTGGCCAAAAGTAACCCCTTTTATAACCAATGGCAACAAAACATATTCATAGCATACAGAAGAGAATCCCACATCAGTTAATCATCACAAATCTATCCTTATCAACTTGAGATCTAGACACACAGCTTTGAAACTACAGCATTTGATCCCTGGTCCTTAAATACTCATGGCCCCCTTATAGCGCAGAATACATTATCTGAATAATAGCTTACTTGTTGAGTTTGTGTTAAAATTGAGACCTACCCATAAGAGAAAAATTGGAACACCTGGAGCTTAGTTTTTATTTAATAACATTGTACTACTTACTGTACACTAGGTCTCATTTGTTTCATTTGATGGAGGCTACCACAGTCTTCACAAGTTAAATTGTTATCATTTGCATCTTTATGCATGAAGCAACAGAAGCAAAAAGTCCTGTCATTTTGCTGAAGGTCATAGTCAAGAAGCTGCGTAGCCTAGATCCAGTTCAGGGAAGTTATAGGGCATACATGCACTGCTCTCGTGTGTGTTCTGATTGTACTTAAAGTTTTAGATTAACATCTTGCCACCCAGGCAGGCCTCCTTCATGCCGTGTACCTTGTGTTATATGTTGCATATGGTCCACAGCTCTGCATTCTCCCTTCTTTGTCCAGGTTCTAAACTGCCTCCTATATCACACACAGTAGACACATAATCAATGTGACTGAAGATATTCGTATAAATGGTGCCAAGGATGGTACTTCATAGAAGCTGTGGGCCAATCATATTGCCAGGTGGTTGGGAAGGCCATGCTGCCATTGACCTTCTTGAAGCCTTTAGTCATTTATGTTCAAATCCCTTGGCTCCTTGTTGAGATTTTGTTTTCCTGGACTTTATTTATTGCATCAGACTTTCGGAGAGTGAAATTTTCCCAACCTCATTACACATGGTATTCTCAGTGTCTGTAGTGTCTTCTTTCAGTTCAATATTTTCATCAGAAAAATTTCCCAGCCTCTCAGGATATTTCTGTTTATATAGAAGTTGGCAGGTGAGGCACCCATGTCTCTACCAAAAATTTGGTATCAGTTCCATATAACTCTTTGCCCACTTAACGTGCCCATGTCTTTTCTTTAAAGCTCCCATGCACTTGCCTGTAAGTTCCTGGAGGTCAAGGTCTTTCACTGTCACAAACCAAGCGCTTGACATGGTATCCAGCAGGTAGCAGGCAGTCAATAATATAACAGGGATGTACAAAAAAAAGACAATAAAATTAGTGAGTAATTAGGAACTCTTAGTTTCTCCTCAAATTTCTACCAAGACTGCACAAGAGCAGAATATGTCTTTTTATTCAGCATTTACTGGAAGATCACATCTTGCCCCTCAAGCTGACCCCTCAATCACTTCCTCAGTCGAAGGATCCAACATGGCATTAATAGTCTTAGAAAAACAGGCACAAGTCACGGGGATCGACAAGGATTGCTTGTCTTACTCATTTTGTTTGAGAGAATGTAAGTGCAGGGAATTTAGATGTTGGTGGGACTACAGCCCTTTAGCCTCCAAAATAATACCTAGTAAGTGTGGCATGGCTTCTGTTGGAATGCGGGAAGAAAGCGGGAATAGCAGCCAGTAATTGGCAAATCACTGTATTTCAAACAAAACACACCCCTTTGGCAATCTAGGCAACTACAAGTTAAGGGAGCCAACATCTATGCTTCATAAAATATGGAATGCTTTCATTTTCTGATAGAATCTAACACATTCTGTATTTGTTGTATCTAATTTAGTAATGCCTGCATATAGATGTTTTTAATGAGCCCAGAGGCCTTTGTAACATTGTGTATGTGGAAGGATATGAGACCCTTTGAGATTTCTTTCCCTTCTCATCCCCGAGTTTATACAAACTTGCTTTATGTTTACACAGCCAATAACCAAGTGATTTGCTAAAAAAAGAAAAATTTAAGTTAGGACAAACTTTTTTTTAAGACTTTGATCATGAGTTTGACTCTAGCCAGGTGGCCCTACATAAAACCTTTCTCTCATTATTTTTTAAAATGTCCTAATAGGATAGAAAAATCAAATTCCTTTGTTAATTAATGTCTTTATTCCTAGTATTTAATAAAGCATTGTGTCAGTGAGAGGTTATTTTGTATATATACAGTATGGTCACTAAATATCAAGAGTAAACAAATGAATGATACCTATGGAGCAATTTAGTGGCTGGGGAGATGGCTCAGTAGCTAGTATGCTTGCCACTCAAGCATGGGGACCTGAGTTCTGATCCCAAGCATCCACATAAAAAGCTGGGTGTGGTGGTGCACATCTGTAATCCCTGCACTGATGATGTAAGACAAGCATCCTTGGGACGTGCTGACCAGGCAGTTTAGCTGAATCAGCAAGTTCAAGTTCCAAGCAGAGAACTTGTGTCAGAAGAAAATGAAGAGTGATTGGATTAGAGCACACAGGGAAGTATGGCATTACAATGTTTATTGTGGAAGACTGAGGTGAGGAGAGGATTGATTGACCAATCCTCATGTCTTTATAACCTATAATTGTTAATTATCAAATCAAGAAATTCTTGTGTCATATTCTGTCTTCTATGGCACTATTTTGATGTCTATATTTCAAACTCTAAGGGCTGTTTAAAAATACATTATCATATAAAAAGTTGCAATTCCTTAAAACCATAAACATATCTAGTCAGCATTAAGAATTTTTCAACTGTGTATGTTAGTGTGTGTGTATGCATGTGTGTGTGTGTGTTTTATTTTTCTCTTTCAAGTAGTCAGCTTATTCAAATAAAGATCTAAACAGGCTCTGCACAACGCATTTACTTGATGGTGTCTAAGAATGAAATACAAAGCCTCACTGCTCCAGAGAGTGTTCCACCAATTGCATTAAATCCTCAGTTAACTCGACATATTCCTTAAGCCTTCTTTATTCTGTAGGCCCCTCCTTTCTTCTCCTGACCATTTTATTCCTTTGTAACTTATTTGTCATGGAAACCAATTCACTTCAAGCTTTCGAGTCTGAAATGACACTTTCATGATCTCAATGTATATATTTTGTCACCTTTTTTCTTATAATGTAGTAATTACATCTAAAGGCTTAGTCTGATTGTGTTTGTGTCTGTGTGTGTACATTTATGTGTGTGTATGTGTGTGTCCATGCTTGTGTGTTTACTATATGCATAAGGCTCTTTCTTTTAGAAGAGCAGAACTCTCGTCTTGGGAGATACATACCTGGATGTCTCTCTTCTAGTGAGATTAAGATGAATCTGTGAGTTTAGCCGGAAATGGATGACATTCGCATCACTAAAATACATCCCAAATCTGAAAAACAAAGTATTTTATTTCTTAGTCTCAAAGATGCCTTTAAACGGCAAACACATGCATCAATGTACAAGTATAAACAGTTGCTAAACCGACCTATCTATTTTATTCGTGATCACTTCGCATGTGAAAGCTCTCGTGTTTGTTTTCTGTGAACTGAATTTGAGGCTTTGACTGGGAAACCATAAATCCAGTCTTTGATGATGTACGACTTCGCTGAAAGGCCAGATTGGAAAGGGTCCCTGCTAATTTGTCTTCTTAGTGATAAGTGGCAAGCATCCCACTCACTCCTTTCTGGTCTAGCACACCACTGACTTCATCCTTCTAAAAAGTTTTCTCTTTCATGCTTAATTTTTGATGAAAAAGGTCTTGCTAGGGACATCCAAATCAGCCAGGTTGCACAGGTCACATCCGACAAGCGCCTCAGGTGTGGGCAGATGAACGAGCGCCTTCTAAGATCCGGAATGCAGCCGCTTCTTCTCACGTTCCCCAGACACTAGTTAGGCCTAATACACTCGGAAGGTTGCTTGTCTAATTTGAACTGCAAGAGACTTTGGCTGGAGGGTAACTCTGTGTCCCCGTGATAAAGGAACACATAAAACAACCCGGTGCCTGATCACTCTCCCTGACTGTCAGTGAATCATGTCTAATAGCACCTCCATGCAGTTTGCGCCAATTTGCCTGCAATGGCATCCTTTTCCGTGGGCTTGCTGCTCAGCAGGCCCTGAAGCAATCTATGAATAACTTCCCAACAGATGCTGTTTATGAATTGAAGCAAATGGCTTCCCTGTTTCTCTTTTTTCTCACTTCAATAATTTTCAGTTACATTACGATGAATATTTATAGTCCTGTAGCAGTGCATAAAAATGGAGACCAAGCAGACCTGGGTATTGTTTCATACGTGAGTGCTGTTCTAATGGGCTCCGGCTGACTGGTTTTAATAATGTTCTGTTGATGGACCGAAAAGAGGATGCAAATTGTAGATCAGTCATTTCCATTCATTGTTTTACCTGGATGGGCAGTGATGGAGAGCAGACAGCATCCTCTACTCTCCTGCGATGCCTCCCCTTGCCCAAACAACCCAACTTGGAGCATGGCTGGCTCCTAATTTTGACCTTTCTGAGCAGATCTCGAATACTTCCACAGTGTCTCCGTCCTTAATTGAAAAGCTCACTGGGCTAGTTGGCCACTCTCTGTAAGTATTTCTGTTTAAGAATCAAGTAACTCCCACAGAGGATGCCATGGCCCACAGAATACAGCAGTCCTCAGAACTGAAATGTAAGTCACAAAGAATATGTTGGTTTTGATTTTCGGGCCTTTCAGAGAAAATCATTGAGTCACATTTTTTTTTTTACTAAAATGGCTTTTTATGTGTTTCATATTTCTATGCTCTTTTAAATATTACAAAAATGAGAGGACTTATATCTAGTTATTGCTCCTAAATTTCGTTTGAAGGGAATTGCTCTCTCTTCAGTGGCTTATGTTTCAAATAGCTGGTACACCTTCTTGGCATTCCCATTTTACAATAATGAGTTCGTTAACTACCCTATATTTTCCAGACCATTGACTGTGTCATACTGGCCCTCATACAAATAATTGCCTGTTTGGCTATTTGCTTATAAATAAGAGTGTTGAAAATGGTATGTAAATATGTACATGCATGCATAGTGAATATATTGTGAAGCCTCCCAAAATATGTAAATGCTCCCATTTCCTACTTGGGCGTTATGAAATACTCACCAACTACTCAGATAGAACCGTATTTATTATGCATGCAAGCCCACAATCTCTTTACCAACTATCATTTGTATGCAACACACAGAAGGTTGTGCTGTAACACAACGGTAAAAATAAAAAAGGCAATTTGAAAAGAAGCCCATTCCTTGCTTTAACTGCAGCAGAGTCTAAGAGTGATCTTCCTTCAATACAGTGAAGCATAACCCACAGTTCTGAAATATTCAAAGCATTAATGAAAAGCCCTAGAACTTAATATTTGATCCAGAATGGTTATTTTTAAAGAAACTGAGATGTAGCATAATGTCTCATAGTGATTATCCTGCCCCTCAGGATATGGAATTGGAGTCAGTGGGAAGAATTTCAGGCCTGAACTGCAAGGCTTGAGAAGAGAGTATGGTCCCTACATGCTGCCATGGTGCCTTTCGTTTTCTTTTTCCATTACTGCAGTGCCCAGTCTGCAACCTGGGCCTTGTGCCTGCCAGGCAAGCAGTCTAGCAAATCACACCCTGGCCCTCTATTTGCTTTCAACAACACGAACACACAATGAAAGCAGTAACCTTAATAAGGATCACAGGGTCTCCCACGAGGAGACCACCAGTTAACAGAGGTGTGACTGTCATTTTAGATGCGTGTATGCATATGGAACATTTGTAGCTGCACACAGGGGCACTTTTCTTCCTGTGTCATATTTTATAATTCGCTGTGGAAAATATCTAGGACCTTGTTTCCTCTTTGTCCCTGATCTACAATTGGTCACTTCCCTTTCCTCTTGATTTCAAGTCATCCATTTGATTTTATTCATATTATTCCTTTATCTTGGAAATAGTTTGGAGTTTCAATGATTATGATTTTTCAGCAACACAATGAAGCTTTATGGGGAAAAAGTCACATTTTCTGATAGATTTTATATGGAGATAAGAGTGGATGGGAGGATTGGGATAGTGCTTATCATCAGGGAATGGACCAATTTTCAGGGCAAGGTGTTGAGAAAATGAGGCCTGATTATGAAAACCTTTGTGAGGTTTGGGTATTAGGAAGTTGCTTTTTAGAGTAAGTAGCTGGATGTGCAAGAGGGAAGGTACTGGAGTCCAGCATTAAGCATAAATTGGGGAGCAACAAAGTTCTCAATAGAAACAGTTGGTATTGTTGGGCCTGCAAGATATCACATTGGGTAGACAAGCCTGCCACTAAGCCTGATGCCCTGGGAGGAGATAACTGATTTTGCCAGCTGTTCTCTGACCTCCACATGTACACAGTGAAATATGAGCACACACGTGTTCACACACCAAGTATATAAAATAAGAAATGCAGTTAATTTTTTAACGAAAAACTTGGAAACACTAAGCCAGAACCAGACCTCACAATGCGGGGGGGGGGGGGGGGGGTCTGTGGCTCAAAGATGAGGGACAGCTCTGAGTTTTGGTTCTTACTACCTTCAGAGGTCAGACCGATGGAAAAATTAAGGAAAGTCAATTGAAACCAGCTTTCAAATATCAAAATAATTATCCCTATTTTCTAAAAATATCTGCTTATTTCATTTCCTAAATCAAGAGACAGGCATAAAGGCAGTTCTGTGGACTTTGAATACAGGTATATGTAACACTAAATACAGGTATATGTGGACTGGAAGCCTCTATTAATGTGTCACATGAGGACCCTAGAGCAGGGCTGTACAGACTTCTGGCAATGCCATGATGGTATCTTACAAAGGTATCAGGCCACATTCATTTTTATTTTGGGGCACGTACTACCTGCAGGCTGCAGGTTGGGCATACTTTCCCTAAAGGGTGGACATCCCAAAGGATTTCAAACTCCACATTGACAAGAGGTTCCTGCTTGGGCTGTTCCTGTCATTCTCCCTTTTCCATGTGGAAAAACAACAACAACAACAACAACAACAACAAGATTTCCCAGACCAGGTAGAGAATGAACCAGGGATTGTGGAAATCACTTGCATAGTCCTTGTATCTGTGGGTGCCCCAAATTCTAAAAACTCGGACAAATATATCCCTTCTATTTTTATTAAATAATGCCAACAAAGAAACAACTAGTAAAAAGGGATATTATTTGTATTTCTGTACTTTATGGATACCCTGTACAGATAATTTAAAGCAATTGATTACTTTTCTCTGTAAAAGTATGCTTTGATACACTGTGATATTAAGTATATTAGCTTTTGTATTGTATTCAAGGTGATTACATTATTGTTATATTCTTCACATTTATCCTTTTTCATATTTTCTTAGCTGTTTTGTCATATTCCTCCAGCCATTGAAGAAGGAAGCTAAAACGAAATCCCACACTAGCTCAGAATTGAGTATGATAAAGGGTTATTTATTTAGGGGTAGATTCACAGATCACAGTCTTCTGCACAAACAGGGAATAGGAACCAAATGAAGCCACTGGAAAAGAGGCTGGACCAACACTTTACATTGGCATATATAGTATAAGAGGCTATGCCTAAGTGGGTGGGTAACTTAAAGGCTATTGGATGTAAGATTTCCTACAACCCCACTTTGTTTAAATAAGAGAGTTTTAAGCCTAATACAAAATTATATACAATAAGAACAAATATTAGGTATAAAAATAAGAATTACAACTAGCATAAACAATATCAAGCAAGAAACGTGATAAATGTCTCAATAATTATCCAATCCTAAGGACTTTAAATCTTGTATTATAAATAACTTAGCCAAGTCATGAGAGGAAAGTAACTACAACTATCTAGTCTTCAACCCCATCAAAGATCCGAGAAGGGAAATAATATTACTTGAGTAAGCAGTAAGTACAATTAAGCTACTTCCAAAATGTGCAACAAATGACAGAGACAACTGGCTACCTGGACAATCACCCAAAGTCTGATTTGCAACATTGGAGAAACCAACTTTGGCTAAGGTCTAGCTAAAGTAACTGACAGACCATTTTCAGAGGCAGGGAAATTTTCAAAACCATCTTACCCTGTCTTGGCAAGATTTAACAGTCTTTTTTTCTTGTTTCCTGCTTGTCCTGTCTGGACATAGTGCATTTTGTCAGCAGTCGATATATGGGCAATTCCTTGCCCAAAGACCAGTTTTGCCAAGAAGAAAACAAACTCCAAGTGTAGTGTCTTTGGTGCTCAACATTCTCTCGGGAATAGAGCAGTGCTGCCAGGAACAAACATGTCTCACATCAACAGAACCCTAAGTTATTTAAATGTCATATTCTACAGCTCTTTAAAATGGTTGAAGATTATCCATCTATACAGAATACAATCTCTATGTATCTAAAGAACCTGATTAGTCTAACAAGTATGACAAACAGGGATGACTATTGACCTATTATTCTTAATACCTATATAACTTAAAGACTAAGACTTCATATTAGAATATTAAACAATCTTTAAACAACTGTGCAACAAATGAGGACAATGACATCAAAATGTAAACAATGTGTAAGTATCTTGATCCGAGGTAGATATGTATATTGCAATCCTAAAATTGTATCAATATACAAAATGTCTTAAGCATGCATTCATACAATATGACGAAATAACCTCTTAGGTATACAAATATTATAGATGAAAATAGGAACATATTCAATATAATTTAAGTTTGTATCAATATGCAAGAACCTAAACCAATATAAATTGCCTATAAATAACAGCTCACAAGTATTCACTTTATTACTCACTATTATTAATAATGTGAGTAAGCGCACACTAATCTATTATCCCATTCAATTATCCTTTTTTTTACCAAAGAGATCCCTGAGCTTACATAATTTCCCCCAACTCCCAAACCTATAATAATTATAATCAACCCCTAAATGATGTCTCTAACACTAGGATGTTGGCAGAGGGGACATCGTCTTCTAGAATTACTTCCAGCTGTCACAGGGCAAGGTCCTTTCTATGGGATTTTGTGAAAGTAATGATGGTTAAGTTCCAAGATTATTGTCTGGTAAAATTGCAAATACTCTCTGAGTATTTGGTAGGGTTTTTCTGAGGTTCCTATTTGGAGTTCTAGCCAGAATGTTGTAAAAAAAAAAAAGTGCACCATTTCAGCTAACCAAGTTGGAACTATCTTGAGCAGCTGGTACCCAAAACAGGTATTATAGTAATACTATTAGCATCATGGTGTCATATCAACCAGGTAGAGTTGTTGTGGGGCCCTATCTTCTCCCTGGAAACTTCAAAGATTTCTACAGGAAAATTCATTGTTCATTGAATTTTTGACAGACATATATCCAGTAAAAGGTACAATAGAGACAAAAATATTTATGAAGAAAAGTAATTTTTTTCTAAATTCCTTTTTTCTTTCTGTCCCATACCATGGCTCCTGACATGAGACAGAAACTCTGAATTTTCATTTTAACAACATGCTTAGATTTAAAGAAGGACAGAGCCATTGTCCAACTCCAAAGTCAGCTCTATATATTCACACACACACACACACACACACACACACACACACACACATAAATGTATTTGTTTTGATCACATGTCCTTATATTTCTTTTTCTTGATGTTCCTTATTGGATAGTTATTTTTCCTTCGGTCAGCATCCAAATATCTAGAGTCTCTTGAATTTTGAAGATGTATATTTTTCTGTAAAGACAAGAACAGAACCCTGCCCCAGCCCTATATGATTCCCTCACCACCTGCATGGTTGTCACCTCTGTGAATGAGCTGTCATTTCTCTTTCTCAAGAGATTTCTCTTTTTCAAACTGAATCTTTATTACTTTTGATGGTATCCATAACTGTTCTTCTCCTGTTGAAACAAGAGCAAGACCCCTTCCCCAATGTAACACATCTTCTGGCTTCCATTGTGAGGTCAACACATCCTTGAAATATGACAGCTGATTTAATTCAGAAGACTTTTCTATTATCTAATGTCTCTCTGCTGCTGTTGTCTCTTTCCCACTAGCATTAAGAAAATTCAAAGTAAATAAAGGATTATGTAATCTATTTCTGGAGGTATTTTCCATCCCTTACTGTTTGTTTAACATATCCTTTATATTTCTATTTGATCTTTCTATAACTGCCCAACCTGTAGGATTGTGTGGTATACCTGTAATATGATTTATATTATAATAAGCAAAAAAACCTGTTTCAATTTCTTAGATACATATGCTGGATCATTATCTGTCTTTACTTGTGCAGGTATACCCATGATGGCCATAACTTCTAATAAATGTGTGATTACTGAATCAGCCTTTTCTGAGCTCAAAACAGTTGCCCAATGGAAACCTGAATAAGTGTCAATGGTGTGGTGTACATATTTTGATTTTCCAAATTCTGCAAAGTAGAACACATCCATTTGCCAGATTTCATTCCTTTGTGTACCCTTTGGGTTACTTCCAAAGTGAGTAGTGGTGTTTGGTTATAGAAAAAGCAAGTAGGGCATACTTTATAATCTCCTTAGTTTGTTGCCATGTAATAGAAAATTCTTTCTTTTGTAATGGAAAAACTTTGCTATTGGCATGATGTTTCTTATGAAATTCTGAGGCCTTCAACACATTTTCAAACAATAATTGATTAATTTCTGCATTACCTTATGCTAGAGGATCTGGCAGACCCATATGGGATCAGATGGGTATTATGTATATGGGTCAGAGCCTATTTCTGATTATATCTTGAACCTATATAAATAATGAAGTCAATTCTGTATCATACTTTATAAATCCAACAGCTTCAATATGTAAGACAACTCTTTCTGCATATTGTGAATCAGTAACTGTATTAAGAGGTTCTTTAAAACTACAATGGGAATAGTATATAGTTCTGCCTTTTGGACAGAATTATAAGGGCTTTGTTCCACCTTACTTAAATCTTCTGATTTGTAACCTGCCTTTCCTGATTTATTTGCATCAGTGTAGAATGTATGAGCTCCAGTTATAGGTATGTCCCATACAATGTGGGGAAGGATCCAAGTAGTTCTTTTTATAAAGCTAATTCTATCACTTTTGGGATAATTGCTATTAATTTCTCTTAAAATATAGCACAAGATCTTTGCCATGGTTCATTTTCTTCCCATAATTTTTTAATTTTATCAGTAGTAAAAAACACTATAATCTCTGCTGAATCTATACCTGCTAGTTGATAAAGTCACAATTATCCTTTTATAATCAATTCAGAGACTTTTCCACATAAGTTTTTAATTTTTTATGGTTTATGTAGTAAAAGTATCCATTCTAAGATAATATCTTTCCTTTGCATTAAGCATCTTGTAGGAGAAATTCTGGAAGGCAATATGATTAAAATGCAATTAAGATTTGGATTCACCCTATCCCCATGTGCCTCCTGTATTTTTTTTTCAACAGCAATCAATTCCTTTTCTGCTTCAGCTATTAATTTTCTGGGACTATTTAAGTCTTTGTTACCATCTAAGGTTTTGTTTAAATGAACTATTAGGTCAGGTGTTATTCCAACAGCCAGTCATAGACTGGAAATGTCTCCTAACAATTTTGAAAGTCATTAAGAGTCTGCAATCATTCTCTCCTAATTTGTGCCTTTTGTGTTCTAATTTTCCATATACCTATTTTATAACATAGGTAATTGACAAAATCTCCTCTCTGTATTTTTTCAGGAGCAATTTGTAATCCCCATTTTGGCAGAACTTCTTTAGTTCTTCAAACATTCTAAATTATCTCTGTTTGAAGCAGATAGCCAAATGTGATAATAGTAACGGTAAATTATAGATTTAGGATTTTTTTTAACCTTATTATTTCCAATGGCTGACTTACAAAGTATTGGCATAGGGTGATGGTAACTTAAAGGCTACTATCTGTAGAAATTCCCACAGCAAACCATTTATTTGTCCATCCATCTTTTATTTGAAATATAGTGTTTGCTGAGCAATGGCTGGCAGATAGTAGTTAGAGACTCTTTGGTAAATAAGATAGGATTTGAATTCACTCTCAGAGGTACTCTTCCCTAAGAAGGTTTCTAGAAAAGCAAAACACTTATTAAAATACAATGGGACAAATGCCATAATAAGTCATAGCAGTGATACACAGCTGGGCCTGGATTTCTCAGGTAGAGATGGTACTAGGGATGTAGACAGAAATGTCCAAGTGAAGGGTAGGCTAGCATCAGCAGAAATTCAGAATGATGGGTTTAAAAGTTCCATGCAGAGAGGGCTGGGAGTGTGAAGATCACACTATAGGAAAGCTCCTGGCCTGGTCCTGAGATGGAAGAATGGTGTGTAGTCTGTTGTCACGTGCAGTGGGTGTGTGGGAAGCCCTGAGGATATGGGGACCTCAGAGACCAAAAGTGAGAAATAATCAGATATGTGTGGATCTGACTTTAAAGGGTTGTGTTACACCTTCAGAGTCTGTTATTCTGAGGGTAATGGGGAGTTAACTGGGTTTCAGGAAGACTTAATGACATTTTCACTCTGGAACAATGTGAACATAGCATGGCAGGCAGACTGGGAAAGGAAGACCAAAGTCAGAGAGACCACTTGGAAAGTGGCCGTGGTACCCTGGTGAGGCGATGGTTGCTTGAACTGAGGGAATCAAGAGAAATTCTCAGATGGGAACATTATGTTGCTCACCATTATTTTCCTTTATGCTGTGTTCAATTGCTTCACAATATGGAAGCGATCCCAATCGCAGGAGGGCAGAACCAGCTCTTCCTAAATCTCCTCAGAAACTTCATTGTACAGCTTTTTCATGTTTTCTTTTTTGTTATCTTACCTCTGTATTATGCAGATCTTTCACACCTTTATAAATTTTATTAAAATTGCTATACTCTTCAAGCCCTGTGTTAGGAATATAGACTTGCTATTGGATACATATAAGGTTAAATCCTGGTCCTGTTGTCAAATATTTAAGTATCATAGGCAAACTTCCTAACCGGTATTTCAGCCTTCTCATTTTTAAGACACAACTAATAATCACAGCAAATGGAAACAACATTTACTGTGGTGTCAAGACCAACAGCTACTCTATCAGAGTAATCAATACAGTTTTTGATTCCTTACAACTACAGAAAGGTTCAGACTTTATAATTAACACTCCCAGAACTCCCAGTATATGTAGAGCAGAGGTATACTAGTTAATGTTTTTGTAAGTTTGTCATAAATATAAAACCTAACATTTTGAGGGAATATAAAGCAATTATGTTATTAGGAAAAATAATTAGACTTTGTAAAAGATTAATGCAATCTGGCAGCTATAGATCTTAAATTATTTTAGATTGCATATAAACCTTACATTCTTTTGTTCGTACAATTCAACAACAAGAGGTTATATGTATTTAAAAATGATTGTTGCTCAAGTCATCCTAAAAGCATGCATTTTTAAACAGTATATTTTAAGCAGCCCAGAAGGAAACTTCTGGTAATGGTAATTTCTCATGGAAATTACTTTTTTTGTCTCTGGACAAAGAGTTCAGAGCCAATAAAAAACCAATCAATATAAACTCTAATGTAAGCCATAATTAAGGTTGACAAATAGGTTCTTGAATGGTGTTAAATAATGCATTTATAAAAATAGAAATCAAAAGTCACAGAAGCCAAGGCATCAGTATCAGAGAGATGCCTGCTGGAGACATTCTTGCCTTTCACTACAAACTTTGATGGACATCTGTTAGTGACCCCAAAGCCTTATGGTGGTGTTTTAAAGGTACCCTGGGTTCCCTCGTGTAGATGATTCATTTTAGCCAGCTCTTGATGTGAGTTTAGTTGCTGTGTGGATAGGGTCACTGGGTTCTGAGACATCCCTGTGGGATGCATAGACAGGTAGTTCCCTGATGTGTGTGGATCTTAGAACTTGGAGGCCTGATAGGCATCTCTCTGACATTATCAATGGTCTTGATGTCAGTATCTTAAGATTTCACACAGAGCAGTGACATATCGGCTGCCCATTGCAGAGAGCATTTGTAGGGGAGTATTTCCAACAGCAAAGTCAGGGGAGGATTTAGAATAGCATGGCTAACACAACGGCAACATTGTTGGAAAGCAAAGAGCAGTTATGCCACACACCTTGAGGGGGCATTACTTCCACATTCCCTTACTATACAATATAAACATGAAAGCAACACACACCATATTCTCACTTTATGAAGCTGTCATAAAGATCAATTTGTTTGTAAAGAGGCTGAACATTTAGAAGAAAGGTATACATTTATTACATCTTTGTGTCAGGTCGTTTATATTTAAGTAGGAACTGTGCTCTGGAAGTACAGTAATCCCTTTAAGCACTCAGCATTTCTAATGAGTTATTTAATGCTTTATGTTTGTGATGTGCTCTGTGATCAATAAAGTACAGATAAAAAGCATTCTATAAAGCTGTAGCTTATGTTATGAAATAACACAAATTTAGGTTGATGACTACGATTTGTACTAAAGTAAATTTCTCTTCGGAGTTACCAGCTGTTGATTTTATATTTTTCTGTTTGAAGGAGGTTTTCAAAGGGATCTTCACATCTAATGGATGCCCACAGAGATCATTGTCTTTGAAATTCAGACTGTATCCTGTTTGCACGACTCACTCCGAATTGGCCTCTAAGAATGACTTCCAGTTTCACTGAGAATTGGTTGTTTGTTTTCAGTAGTTTCAGACAGGGGACTGGAGACATGTATGAATCAGACTTTCTGAATACAAAAGATGGCTGTACCCAAATCAAGTGCCAGGTTGCAGGAACTACCTTGTCGGGAGCTAGAATGAAAATGCCTGCACTTGTCAGCCACATGGCGCCATCAGCAGGAAGACCCTCTGCATCAGGTTTTTGTCCTCAGTCAGCCTCCAGGCTCAGACTGCCTTGTGCTTGCGTTGCCCAGATTGTCACAGGTCTGGTTAAAGCCTGTGGTTCAATTCTTGACTGTCTCATGTGTATAGATATGCTTTTCGAGAATGTGCCAGACCTGTCTGGGAACACTGACAGATAGGATCCACTGACTTTCTCACTCTCTTCATAATGAATGTATTTGCTTTCTAATGTAATGCACAGGCTATCTGGAATCCACTCCGTTTCCAGCTCTACTCACAGTAATAAAAGCCACCAGTGGGGCATCTTTAAGAAGCAGAACACAGTGTACAAGCTGTTTAAATATCATGTCTCACTTCTGCTGGAAGCTTACAGGACAAGGCTGTACAATGCTCTTCCGTTTTAAAGAGAAATTTAACCCTCAGCTCAGGATGGTTAAGTGCTTTGCTCAAGATGTAAAAATCCAATATCAAATCCAAGTGTGTTGGCCCTTCACTATACCTGATGGCTTCTACCTGCCGGTCCTACATACATGGTGTTTATAGGTACACGTTTACCACCTGTGTAATGAGAGGTTACAGCAAATTGATTCTGGAGCTGCTTTCAATAATACAAGATCTTGATCCCATTATTTCAGTACTTCTCTAGTGTCTTTTTGACTTTATCTCCACCCAAAGTATTTAGCTCATAAATTATAAGCATCTTAAAGAAGACCTATTAAGGAAAGAGTTTTGTTTTAGCCTTCTCTTAGTGAAAGCCTGGGAGGTGACACTTTCAAACACTTCTGATGAGCTCGCTCCCTTCCCAGAGGTCAAACAAAAAAAATCCCTTCATGAAGGCTAGTGCGTGTCGGGGAGATAGTTCAGTAAATGAAATAGCACGAGGACCTGACTTTTACACCTAGAGCCCATGTGTCCTGGCATGTGCTTGCAATCACAGTGCTGGGGAGCTAGAGAAAATAGAAGCCCCTGACTCACTGGCTTCCTTGCCTAAGTATTTGGCAAGTTCCACACTGAGAATGTTTTCTCAAACCTAAAACCAAACGTTAGAACAAACCATAAGAACCTGTAGATGGCACTTATGGTGAGCAGCTCCTGGGGTTGTCCTCTGGCCTCCACGTTCAGGTTCACATCTGCCTGTGCACCTAGAGCAGAGGTAGATTTACTAATTGTAAGGCCCTGGATGCTTTTATTTTATTCCAAGAATTATCAGGACAGAATTTTATTTCTTTACTTTAAAATTGTCTACAGTGCCAGATCTGAAGCAATCAGCTAAAAAATTTATTTTTAAGAGAGACCTGTTGTGTCTGTAGGGACAGCCCCTGGGAAGATCCACAGCAGAGCCCGTCCTTAACTCAATTAAGAGCACTACAAGTGATAACTCCATTTCCCCATGTTTTCTCCCAGCGTGAGATGACTCAGCCAGAAATAGCGAGATAATATCGCAGATGTTCCTTTGCTCGGTTAGCTGGTTATTGCTTATCTCGATGATATTTTAATACAAACACACAACTGTTCACCCTGTTTTATGGCTGTCAGGATTTTGCTTCATATTTAACAAATGGAAGTTTATGAGCAGATGTATCATTGACTCGGGCTTTCTTTCCCTGTCATTATGTTACATGGAAAAGCTAAATGCTGGCGAGGGAACTAGCCACATCTGCACCAATAGACTCCGGGATTCAAGTCACCTGTCCGGATGAGCTTTATTCTCTCCTGTTAGCAGCAAGAGATCAAAATTGCTCTCTATGATCCTAAGCAAATGACAATGAAGTATGATTACTATCACCACTTTCCTTGGGTATAGTATAGAAAAGCAAAAGAGTTCCCTGCATCATCATCATCTTCAAATGAGTCCTTCCCCACCTCTGATTGAACTTAGTGGGCTCAGCAAAGTAGTAGGCTTATATGGCTTTGAGGTTTTTGACCCTGATGGGGGGATCAATTTAGCTCTGAGACCCTAATGTGGTTCCTTACAATGTGTGTGTGTGTGTATGTGTGTAAGTCACAGATCAGTGTCGCTTGTCTTTCCCAGTTCTTCTCTAGTCGTTTTCTTCCTTCCTTCCTTCTTTCCTTCCTTCCTTCCTTCCTTCCTTCCTTCCTTCCTTCCTTCCTTCCTTTCTTCCTTCCTTTCTTTCTTTTTTTTTTTTTTTTGAAATCAGGTTCTCTCATTGAACCTGGTGCTTACTGATTCAGCTAGGCTGCTGACCTGCCATTGAGTTCCAGGGAGCAGCTTGTCTCCGCATCTTTGCTGACAGTTTGCCTACTCCTGCAGCTCTTGTCTGTCTTTTTACAAAGGTAATCAAGCCTGCTGTGCAAGTGCTTTACTGACTGAGCCAACTCATCAGCCCAGTTCCTTACATTTTATACTGGTCCCTCTCTGTCATTCAACTTTATCTTGAGTGGTCACGCACTCAGTCACACTGATTTTTTAGTTTTTTACTGAAATGAGCCAAGCACCTTGCTTGGAATGTTAGGGGAGAAGACATCTGGGAGATTATCCTGAATGGTACCAAGTGGAAGCTACAGACGTTAGCCATCAAACTTCTGAGAGGGCATCAAGTACTTTGAATGTTGGCAAGCAGAATTCTTTCTAGGGTGCCCAATGCCATTCTTACTCCAAACTGTCTTATCAGCAGCTGAGGAATGTCATAGAGCCATTTAGGCTGATGAATGTGTGTATAGTATGTATGTATTATATATACACAGAGACACACACATATACATACACACTATATATATGCATACATACACATTGATCTATACATATACACTTGTATGTATACACATGTGTGTGTGTGTGTTTCTGACTGGATGCTAAGAAATCTGTCTCAAACCAAACCCTATATGTAACCCCCTAACTTGATCAGGCAGTCATGAACAGGCTGTGCCTAGTAGGCCTCATGAGGATGCTGTTCTTCCTAAACTGAAACAATCTAATAAGTGGGATTCAGTTTTCAGAGGTGTGTTTCAGTTAAGGACTCATCCCCACCTGAGACCACCAAGCCCACAGAGACATCTTCATTGACATCAGGTGCCTCCGTTGGAGATCTCCTCATCGCCTGCATGAGCTGAGCTGCTGTCTGGGTGTTGTCATGGAATCTGCCTTCCCACTTGTGGCTGGAGAATTGTCTCCACTTTGTTTTGCTGCCGTTTCTAGTTCTCCTATTTTCTCCTTTCCCCTCTGGTCCATGGTCGATAATGAGGTAGGAACATTGTGTTCCAGGCTCATGGCAGAGAGATGGCTCTTTCAGCTTCCACCTGACCCTAAGTCAGCAATGTATGTGGGAGTCAATGGAAACCTGGGACGTTCACACTGCTCTTTTGCTTCTCCATGACATCACCATGGTAAATGTGTAAAGGTTTATGGATTATTGTGATGAGCCTTGCTTTCCCAACATGATGGCTCAGGTATTACACCACTGTGTTTCTTGTTCTCCATACTTAGGAATAAGCATAGAGACAGTCTTACACTAGACTGCTTTCAATGCTTTGCAAAAAGTCTTTGATTAACAAAATTCTGAGGTAGGCACACTGCGAGTTCCCTTTTTGTAATTGCTCAACAAAAGTAGAAGGGTAAATAACTTGTTTAGTTTTTCACAGAGAAGTGGGAAAATGAAGATTCAAAACCCAGGCAACAAAGGCCCTGAATCTGTGTTTTCTCCCTTCTGGAGAAGCGTGACATTTTGCTTTTCTTGAGCAGCCTGGTCTCCTTCTCCTGTGACTTCTGACATAGTCCCATTCCTTACACAACTGCGCTCTAAAAAGAAGCAGTGTTGTTTCCCTCTTCAGCCCCTTGCATACTCGTCCCGTCCCTACACTTGTACGGCTGTTTAGTTCACCAGTCATAGCCGTATCAATGCCATCTTCTCTCACTTTCCTTTCTGGTTGTTCTTTTGTGTTCATGGCATGTACCTGTAATGTGTGTGTGCCCACATTTGGGTAGAACACAGAGAGTGTCTTCCTCACTTGCAAAAGGAAATGACACATAGACAAAATTCTAGGATCAAGCAGTGTCATTGGCCAACTCTTCAGCACTTTCCTTCTCTGCTATGCCGATAAAGTGCCAGCATGGGCTGCTACCTTACACAGGAAGTCTATAAGAGTGACTCACAGTTCAGCTTGTAGTTGTAAGACAAAGATGTAAAATGTAACCAACAAATGAAACTTTGTGGCAAGTTAATGAGAAATTAGGATTGCTTTTTAAATCATAAAAATCACTGTGAACTCATTGACATACAAACTTAATGGTGAGTATACATGGTGACTCATTCTTATCCCCCACCTATTTCTTGTCACCAAGACCCATTTTTAAAAATAATGCGTTTAGTGCTTCTTTGAGAATTTCATACAATGTATTTTGATTGCATTCGCCCCTTCCAACTCCCTTAAACCATAAAGTTCAGTTTGTATTGGCTAAGTACTCTTGGGTACGGAGACAACCTGGCATACGGTCCACCTATCTTTGGCCGCATGATTAGTGAAAATTGATCCTCCCTATACTAGCAGTTATCCAATGCTAATAGCTTCTCAGCTAGAAGTGGCCTTTGCACCCTCCTACCTCCTCCAGGCTGGGATTTTGTCTGCTTGTAACTTGTGTCTGTCTTGTGCATGCTGCCCTAATTGCTGTGAGCTCAGATGTGCAACTGCCCTGTTGGGTACGGTAAACACTATTTCCCTGAAGTCATCTATCACCCCTGGTTATTGCAATCTTTCTACATCCTCTTTCTGGAAGATTCTCTGAGTCCATATGGAAGGTGTGTGATGTTGGCCCCCCCATGTAGGGCTCAACACTTCAAAATCTCTTATTTTCTGCATGCGACTAAATATGGGTCATTTTTGAAGGCCTCCTCTTCAGTATCAAGTGTCCTCTTAAAAACTGAAGATACAGGGACTGGATAGGTAACACAGCAGTTAAGAGTACTTGCTGCTCTTCTAGAGGACCCAGGTTCTATTCTCAACACCCACATGTAAGTTTACAAGTGTCTAACACTGATGCTCTCCTCTGGCCTCTGCACGCACCAGGCATGCATATGGTACACAGACATACATTTAGCTATAACTTTCATACATATAAAATTTTAAAAAATTAAAAATGGAGCTACATACCTAAATGTACATACAAGATAAAAATAATTGACATTTTTCAAGTATGTACTATATGTTATACCCAGCACTACATAAACTAGGTATGGTAGCACATGCCTGTAATCCTAACACTTAGGAAGTAGAAGCAGGAGGACTGGGGATTCAAATCATCCTCAACTATGCAGTGAGTTCAAAGGCAGCCTGAAATAGCCAAGCCCTATCTTTAAAAACAAGTTATATGTGCTTCTTGTGTGTATGCACATGTATACATGCATAGATGTAGGATAAACTCCCATACACATAATTGTATACATTTATGAAGTACACATTATTTTTTTAAAGACAACAAGTGTTCAACCTTGAGAAGTTGTTTTCACTATGATATCCTGTTTATAGGTAGGTGTATAAAGCTCAGAACAGTTAAACATTTTGACTTTTGGTCAAACAACTAGCAAAAAACATAGCCAGAATAAGGGCCACATGTTTGGGGACAAAGAGTGCTCCTCATCACCACACCCCACCATGTATTAGTGCACACATTTGCAGATCCTAAGTAGAAATACAAACACTGATAAAGTGCGAAGAAGAATATAGATTTAAATCACTCTCATCAAACAGGCAAATGAAAGAATGGACTATGTTGAAAGTCTTCCTAGACCTCAAGTCTGTCATTTCACTTCATTTTTATTCTGCAATGAATTTGATCTAGTTGAGGAAACCTTCCTTATTGGCATTTCATTCTTCCTGCACTAACGGGGGGTATAGAAGGACCGTGATTTGAACCCACAAAAATACGCCTTCCCAGATTGCTCTTAGAGGCCTCTTTTACCGGTGATTCTTTTCATTTTATGTTTTAAGGAGGACTCCACAGGAGCCACAGTCAACTACAAAACTGAAATTAGATGGATGGCCCAGTGTTAAGAGCCAACCCCCAACTTTTCTGAATTCTCTGTGATAATTCATGCAAGGATTTGTGTTTTCATTCTGACAAAAGTGTCAAAAATCAACATAAACACAGTTTGAATTATTTAGGAAACAAATGGGAAAGTTGAGCAGAAGTCAAAATTTCAGAGTTGTTGGCAGTCATGAGATTCGAGTAAGTTAGACCTGGCTGCAGTCCTTAATGCTGTCTCTGCATGTGTCTGAAGCTTGTTGCTATGTTCCCTACATTGAAAAATGTAAAATTTTACAATTTTTTAAATTGTAAGTTGAAGACGAAAAACCCTACATCGCAGGAAAAATAAATTTAATAATGTCTTGAACTAGAACATAATAAATTAATAAAGCATTATTTATAATTATTCATCCATGAAAGAATAATTTGGATTAATTTGACATAGAAGAATATTGGCTAGGTACCCACTGACCCTTTCCCTAAGGACTTTTCATAGGTCGATGATACTATGAGTGTGACAGCTGGAAACTGGCTTTTTTTCTTTAAAGGATTCACACTATCTCAGAAGCTGCTGAAGCCTAGCACACACCTAGAGGGACTCTATAAGCAAGGCATAGACAAATGGATATCCCAAGGAGAAAACTGCCTCAGCATAACAATGAAAACAGGTAAACCTAGGCAATAAAACAGAGCCAAACAAATAGATTCTATAAATGTAAAGTGAAAACCAAACCACTCCTGCAATTATAGCACCCATATGATTTATGCCTTTAATTTGTCTAAATCAGTGACCCATGGAGTATTGGCATAAAAATTTCAAATTCAGCAGAAACCTAAATCACTGTAAGGAAACACTGCATTTTTATTAGTTATCCTTCTTGCATTGACTTCTCCCAAACAAAATGAATCCTTCCCCGAGCGAGGCAAAATGAAGTATTGTACTTACTGAGATATTATTGATCTCCGAGTCTTAGCATCCAATACGTCACAGACACATAGATGCATTCCTTGCCTGTGAAATCGAAGGCTCAGAATTACATTCATGAAACCTTGGCTCCTGCGGAACGTTAACCGCACATTCTAGCCTAGATTATTTGATAGGAAGACACTAAAACAGACCGTGGCAAATTTGGGTATAACACAAACATAAACAAAAAAATTAAATAAATCTTTCACGGAAGTCAGTTTGCGATAGCTCATAGAAGCCACAATGGCATAAACATATATACTCGAGAAAGCTCAGGAAATGGGGCCAAGCCCTGGGGTCTAGGAGACAGACTATAAAATGCAATAAAATCCCAAAGGTGGATTATGATTTTGAAGTACATCCATTGATATTCACATACCCGAGAGGAAGGTTCTGATTGCCCTTTGAGATAGAGGAGGCCAATAAAAAAAAGAGAGTGCTCTTCACATTGGAGACCCCTGCTGACTTCCAGAAATGATTCAAACCTTGGGAAGGAAAATGTGATTTTAATTCACAGAGACCCATGTTATCCTCTTGCCCTACAGAGCTGTGAGACAATAAATGTGTGTTGTTTTAAGCTACTATTGTGCTTGTGAGAATGGTTTATGAAATCAACAGAAAGCTAGAATTGCCATTTTGGAAGTTATTTCTTACAACACGCGTTAGTACTGTATTAGAAATTCAACTGGTGCTCAGTGTCATCGACTAAATGCAGCTGCACAAACGTAAACAAAACCTCCAACACAAAGTGCTCTCCTAGATGGTCCTGCCGAGTTTTATGAATAACCACCTCTGGGTTTGCTGTAAAAATGAGGTTGGAAGGAATGGTGAGGAAAGATGCCAGTGGGCTATACTCTCACTTTCGTGCCCTCCTCATGTGGAGCAGGAGAGAGTTATGCAACCTCCCTGAACACAGAAGAATTCAACACAAAGGAAAGAGTGGAGATGGTGGTCTGTACCCTCTTGGATTGGCTCATAGAGTTAAAAAAAAAAAGAGAGAGAAAATATGTCTGGTGTCATGGAGGTTGTGTGGAAGAGGTTATATGAAAAAGGACTTCTAGGTGGGCTGGGAGACCTGAAATTTTGGGAATAGGAAACTTGAAAGTGGTTGTTGGAAGGGGTCCCCACTAATGTTCTGGGAGCACAGGCCAGAAGCCACTACAGAAAGGAATGTGGGAACTGCTGGGGATTATCAATGAAGGATTCTGTACTGTGGTCCTGCCGTTCTCTAGAGGGCTTAGCTAGTAGAACAAGGCCTTTTCCTGAGTGAAAGACTTCAGGCTTCAGAAACCCAGCCAGAATCAGGCAATAAAAACGGGTCAGGGGAAAGCAATCATCCTGTACACATGGCTGATGTCTCTGTTTGAAGTGGGTCTGAAATGGGAGAACAGAGAAACTTAATGTTTGGACTATTATGTATTTAAGATCAGACTTTACTGCAATGAGACTGTTCCTGTGACTTGAAAAGGACCACAGAAACTGCGGGACTTCTCCAATTTTCAAAACTAGAATCTATTGACAGACAGTGGCAGATGGAGGATGAAGTTTGTCAAATTTGTCTTATAAATGTGCTCATCAAGTCTAACATTTTTTTTTCTTATATTAGATATCAAAACAGCAGAGTGGTTTGAAGGCCTAAGGAAACAAAATCTTGGCCTAAAATGATGACATTTAAAAAAAAGCCTGAATGTATAGTAAGTAATCTGTAGTTACCTCATATTAACCTAGAGATGACTATATATAAAATCATCATGAATCCAAATAAGAACAACAACAACAACAAAAAAAAAAAAGCTAAACGCTAGTGAGTAGGTAAGACTAGGAAAAAGTACAAATTGGGATAAGAAAAGTGACCTAGGAGATGAACTTTCTACCCAAAGATTTTGATAGGTTCAGCTATAGGATGCTAAAGAATTTCCTAAAATGAAGAGACAAATACATCTTCAAGTCAACAGCACACATGGCCCCTGGCTTCTAAGCATCTCTCATCTCTCGTGTTCCCAGGTAGAAGAAAATCTACAGGCTCCGACTGGCCGCAGCCCTCTCCATAATCTCTACATTAGTTCCTTTTCTTGAGACAATAGTAAAATAGCTGACAAAGGCAAACTTAGGGGAGGAAATGTCTACTTCGGATCATAGTTTCAGAAGGTTAAATCTAACATGGTGGTGAAGGCAGGGCCCCTCACATAATGGTCAATCAGGAAGCAAAGACACAAGATCAGAGCTAGAGGTGAGTCTCATATAAACACATGCACACACACACACACACACACACACACACACAAATATGGGATCCATATATGAGATAAAAACAAGCAGTGTGTGTATTTTTGAGTGTGGCCTCTATCACTGATTATGATGATTTCCTGTTCTATCCATTTTCCTGATGGTTTCACAGATATGGCTTTAAATTTTTACTTTATTTTTAAGAAATTCAAATGCATACAAAGAAATATGATCACACCTATCCCATTTCCCCCAAACCCTTACATATTCTCACAAAACACTTCCCAACTTTGTCAACCCCACCTGCTTTTGTATAACTTATTAAGTCTTGTCAATGCTGCTCACATGTGCAGCCACAGAAACATGGGAAACCTACCAGCGGCCATAACCTCAAAAAAAGAATGATTTGTCCTCCCCCAACAGTTACCCGCTACCAAAGGGGTGAAGGTTTGAGCCACCTATGCCTAGATCACGGCTGTCTTGATCTTGTGCAGGTTATGTGCAGGTAACCATAACAACTCTGAGTTTATAACAATAGTCATGTCATATCCAGAAAAGATTCTTCTGTAGCCCTCCTCTTATTCCTCCAGCTCTTACATTCTTTCTGCCATCTCCTCTTCCATGTTACCTAAGCCTATGGAGGTTAATGTTGATGCCCTGTTTACGATTGACCCTTCAGTCCCTTATTCTCAGTACTTTGACCAACGATGCATCTCAGCACTGCCTGTTGTCCATTGCAAAGGGAAGCTTTTCTGACAAGTTTGAGAAAAGCCTAGGTCTGTCAGCACCAGGAGCTGGGTAGCAGATACTGTTACTGGCATGGCAGATTCTGGATCACAGACTGAACCTTCAAAACTCATCAAAGCCCTTTCAGTTTATGGCACATAAAGGAAAAAAAATGCTTTAAGTACCATTTTCTTTGTTGCCACCCACAACTTCTCGACCATTGCTCAAAGGTAGAAATTACGTTCCTTATTGCACCATAGGCTGCTTTATTCAGGAAACTGGATGTAGCAAGCAGACATGCTGATATAGGTACACATCTCTAAGTCATACGCTGTTCTGGTCAGTCGGAGGCTAGGACAAGTGCATCCAAGCAGAAGTCCGAGAGGGTCAGAACATAATCGGGAGAAGAGTTGGAAGAGCGACCACAGGCACAGCACAGAAAGTGACTTGCCCCATCGGCCCCTGGAGAGTCTTGGAAGTAAAGCAGCTGCATGGGAGGGGACTGGCTGGTGGCGCCAGCTGGTGGAACATATTTCATACAGAATGTTACCTGTTGCTTTCCATAGCAATGTCTGCAACACTTCTTAAAAATAGAATCGTAGCAGAAGCCGTCCTAGGCATCCCCTGCTTCTAAGCAGCCATGCCTTGTTCTTAGCCGCAATGTGGGGGGATGCTTGACAGAGCTGATAATGTTTGCCAAGGGAGTTTAAAGGGTCAAAAGCCCTAAAAGTCAAGATAACTGTTGTAGTCTTTCTGGAATTCCATGTGGGCTCTTGCTGACTGTGGTCTGAGTCTTCTGTGAGCATGAATCATGTATTTCCTTGATGTGTATATGTTTACATGTTTGTACATACCGTTTTTTGAGGCAGTGTTTTTCAGTGGTACCCAGGATTGGCCAAGTAGGCTAGAATGTCTGGTCAGTGATCCCGAAGGATCTGTCTGTTTGTGTATCCCCTTCACTAGGATAACAAGTGCATGCTATCATGCCTGGCTCTTTTTTGGGCACTACTTGAGGTTCTCATGTTTATTCAGTATGCAGTTTACAGACTCAGCTTTCCCTTCTGCATTGTATATGCTCCTTAAATGTTGTAATGAATGAGGGAGGAGAAAGAAGCTGCTAGATCTCATCTCAATGCCACTGTATACCTGACCAGTCTATCTTATCTCTGACATTAGTCTCAGTTGCTCCCCCTCTTTTCTGTTTCACCAGCCTCTACGGAGGCCTCTGTGCTTATGGGTCTATAGATTTTGTATGAGGTTTATGTATTTTTTTTCCTGGCGACAAAAGCCAGATGAGTGCTCAATCTCTTTGGGTTCACTGTGGCAGGGAACCACAGCATCCCCAGCTCTCAGAGCTGGATGCCCAGGGCTCTGACTTCCAACGTTCACTAAGAATCCCATTCGGAAAGAGCAGAGGGAGACCTCTGACCCACAAGTGAAAGGAAGGATAAGAGCCAGGAAGCCAGTCAGTGGATGTTCTTGGACACAGCTTTCCCATGTGACTTCTGACTTGGTGTTGCTCTTCTTTAGAAACATGAGAACAGCTTAGGCAAGCTGAACACATTTCTTTTTATAAGTGGGTTCTGCCAGTCAGGATTAACAGTTACATGCGGAGCTAGGCCTGGTGGCACTGATATATAATCAAAGGTATTTGGGAACTAGGGCACGGAATTGCAAGTTCAAGGTTTGACTGGTCTAGAGCAAGTTTAAGACCAGTCAGTGCAACTTAGTAAATCCTGCCACTAGATTAAAAAAATATTAAATATTGCTTAGAATGTGAAGGACCCTGGGTTCAATCCCTAGGACTATAGAAAGAGAGAAGAAAGAAAGGAAACAAAAGAGGAAAAGTGTTCTAAGTAACTCTAGATTTTTGGATACTAGATTTCAAAATCATACAAAGTTTATGAACCTTTCTTTGTGTTGCTATAGAGACACCAGCCGGAAGGCTTAGATAGCTTGTATTTGTTTCTCATAGTCCCAGAGGCTAGAAAGCCAAATCCAAGTTCCCAGGAGGTCAGCTTTTTTGTGAGGGCTTGCTTGCTTATAACCTCACATGACTTGCCTCATGCACCAGAGGAAGGAAGGAAGCAAAGGAGAAACACAGAACGGGAGATGAGGAAGGTAAGGAAGGAGGGAGGAGAGAGGAAGAAGGGGGAGAAGAATGAATCTGTCTTTTCTTCTCCCATCATGTGATGGAGAACCATTGGCAGGACCTTACCTCAACCTAAGTAATTCTCAAAGATCTATCTCCAGAGACCATCCCGCAGAGGGTCAGGGCTTTAGTATATAAATTCTGTAGCACTTTCCCTCTACAGCTTAGGACACTTGGAACACTACTGCGAAAATAGCAGACTTTGTGTTATACCAGCAATGATAATGAACAGAGTGGACATCAAGTTGTCTACAGGATCATAGTGCAACTGGGGTGAGGACTGGAATGAGTTTCTGGAATCTCTCAGCAGCGTTCACTCCAGGATGTTCACTTTGGGACTGTGAGCATCACCACTGGGGAGGCAAGCTGAATGTTTGTAATGATTGAGAGCCCTCAGAACACCCAAACATTGCATTTCTCTAAATGGAATGTCACTGACAAAAAAGAAAAAGGCAAAAGAAAAACCGTCTCTCTGGAGCCCTCTTGATAACGGTCAGCTGGGCTATTCCATCAACCTATAATGTGAACCTGTTCAGTTGCATTTTCCAAAATGAAAATGGTCCCAAGAAGGGGAGACTCCTCAGGCATAAACTCCTCGTGCACGCTCAGTACTCAATGGGATGTTTGCAAATTAAAACAAGTCCCCTGAAGCAGAAGCTAGCCTTCTGCTAGATGAAATATGCTGAGGGTATTGGCTGCAGAGGAATCTCTGAAAGACGTCCTGAGGTAGGTAATAGTCTAACCACATTGCCAATTTCCCTTCCCAGTGCATAACTTAAAATGCCTTTCAGAAGCAGAAAGCAAGATCCCCCCCCCTCTCATCCCCTGTGGACTAAGGGTGAAAGCCTGCTCTCCCACATCCCGCCAACCTATCTGGTAGTAACAGACTCTTCAACACCAATAAAGAAATTTTTTTATCCTTTATTAGCTGATTTAGTTCCAGCACCAAGATTCCTTTGCTGTAACTTTTCTTTGGCAGCTCATTTCCTGTCAGGAGTTGTTTGTTACCAAAACCGATGGGAAATGAATAATGTATAAATTATAAAAGCTACCCCATTTTTACCTCCCTCGTTATGGCCCACTGTGTTTTTAGGAGCATATGTGTTAGTGGGGTGTTTGCAGTATTCATGACATGAACTTCTAATTTATGAGCTCTTAAAGGCAAACTAGTCATCAGCATGCTAATTATTAATATTGCACTCTGAGGACTTTTCTCAGGAGCTTTATTGCAGCAAAACAGAAAGCTATGAACTAGTATTTGGCCACTTTCCAGACACAGGGCTAAGTCAGACTGGAGCGCAAGTCTCTGACACTGATGTGTGGACGGTTGGATCTGGAGTTATTTACTACGTGAAATACCAGCCTTGCCACTTTTTAAATGTTAATGGCTTTATGGTGAAGACAAAAAGGTCTGTTCTTCCCACCTGGAGATTTCAGAATTTCGCATCCGGCCATGGAAATGCCTCCACAATGTCGGAAATCACTTTCACTTTTCTCTCAATTACCTATTGATGTTTATGAAGTTTCATAATTTCAGATCAAAGTATGTGAAATAATGTGTTTGTTTATGA
Organism: Microtus pennsylvanicus; assembly: GCF_037038515.1. NCBI lineage: Eukaryota > Metazoa > Chordata > Mammalia > Rodentia > Cricetidae > Microtus > Microtus pennsylvanicus. Next base: position 50,435,877 of record NC_134586.1, on the reverse strand, counting down.
TGACCTAGTAGAGGGGACTGCATTTAATATGCTGTATTTACTGATTTGGAGTAGGGAGGACAGATTTTCTTGTTGGTTGTATAAAAAAAAAGAACTGAAATTAAAATTTTAAATATGGATTTATTTATTTCAGTCAGGTTGCTGAGCCAAATTCAGAGACCACACTAATTGACTCATAGAGCATGAGTCAGAAAATTGGAAAGATTGCCCAGGGCCCAGGTTATCTTTCGAGATGTGGACTGAATGTCCACACAGGTTTTTAGTCTATATCTTGGTCTTTATTTATTGTATATGAAACTTAAAAATTTTAACTCAAGTTCTGGGGCTATGTCTCAGTAGGTAAAGAAACTTGCTGTGAAAGTATGGGGACCTGTATTCAAATCCTCATAATCCATGTAAAGCCCAGCACTCTAATACAGATCTGTAATGTCGCTGTGGCCCTGGGAAGATGAGCTGCTTTTGGGTTGGGTGTACACAGCAGAAAACATACCATGGACCTGAATCAAACAAGGTAGAAGGTGAGGATCAACACTGTAGGTTTTCTTCTCACCACTGCATGTGTGTGCCCTCATTCACATGCATGTACACATGCATGTATGCACGATTTATATGCACATAGAAATATAACAAAATCTTTTTTATTGTTTGTATATTATTAATTTTAGTTCAAAATTTGGTTATCTCTTCCTGTCTTCTTCAGGTATTTTTTTTCTTATTTTTCCAAAGCACTCAGGTTAATAGTTAAGTTATTGAACTGTGATCTCTCAGTTGGATGTTGGATTCTCCTCTGTATGCTATAAATATGTGTCATTACCATTGATTAATAAAGAGGCTACTTTGGCCTATGGCAGGACAAAATATAGATAGGTGGGAAAGCTAAAGTGAATGCAGAGAAAAAGAAAGAAGGCAGAGTCAGGCAGACACCATGTAGCTGCTTAAGGAGAATAATGCCAGAACCTTACTGGTAAGTCACAACATCATGGCAATGCACAGATTAGTAGAAATGTGTTAATTTAATATGTAAGAGCTAGCAAGACATATGCCTGAACCATTGGCTAAAAAGTATATAATTACTATAGTTTCTGTGTGATTATCCAGGTCTGGGTGTCTGGGAAGTGAGATGCAGTCTCCAGTTACACTCAATTTCTTTGAGTGTAAGCAGCCATTGGTACAAACTTCCCTCTCAACATTGCCTTTGTTTCGTTCCTTTGGTTTTAGTATGTTATATTTCCATTTCATTTTAGCAATTTATATTTTCCTTCTTTCATGGCACAATTGTCATTCAGTAGTGCTACAACTGAATGTTTAGTTTCTACAACTCTATGTATTTCCTACAGTTTTTATTGCTGTTGATATTCATCTTTTCCTATTGGGCTCAGAGAGAATGCAGGATGTTATTTCATTTTGTTTATATTTTTTGAGACTTGCTTTGTATTCTAATATGTGGTTGATTTTAAAGAAAGTTCCATGGGCTACTGAAAAGACTTGGTAATCATTAGTGTTTGATGGAATATTCTGAAAGCATCTATTAGGCCCCTTTGATTTATGTTGTTTTTTAATACAGAGTTTCTCCCTTTATTTATTTTTTCTTGATGTCCTGTCTATTGATTAGAATGTGCTATTGAAGTCACCCATTACCACTGAGTTGGGGCCAATCTAGGGTTTTACCTACAATATCATTTCTTTGGTGAAATTGGGTGTCCCTGTGTTGGGTGGTTATATGTTTAGAATTGTTATACTATGTTTGCATAATTTTACATTTAATGAGTATGAAGTTTCTCTTACATTGTCTGACTAGTTTTGGTTTATAGAATATTTTGTCAGATGTTAGAATATCTACATTTTCTTCCTTCTTTGTTCAATTTTCTTCAAGTACCTTGTTTCATCCTATTACCCTAAGATGGTTTCTATCATTGGTGGGGATGTATGGTTTTTGGAGACACCTGTTTTTTAATATAATCTGTTAGTTTGTATTTTTATTGGAGATTTAAGGCTATTAATAACCAGAGTTATTAAAGATGTGAATTAATTCCTGTCATTTTGTTGATTTTGCAGTTTTCTCAGATCTCTTAGGATTACCTGTCCTGGCATTGTTTATTTGTTTTTTGTGTCCCTTTGGGTATGTTTATCATTCTCTTTAGATTGAAGTATCTCTTCCAGTGTCTTTTGTGGATCTATCTTTGTAGGCACCAATCCCGTTCATTTGTTTTTGTCATGGAAAATTTTGATTTTCCCTTCAATTTTCATAGTTTTTCTGTATGTAATAATCTAAATTGACAGTTTGATATTTCAGTACTCAGAGTACTCATTGTCAGGCTCTTCTAGCTTTAAATATTCCTGCCAAATAACCTGAAATTATTCTAAAGTGGCTACCTCTATAAGTGACTTAACCTTTCTGTATTATAGCTCAACTTTATTTCAGAATAAGGGGAATAGGAATATATACACATCATGTAATTTGTGATTGGAAGCACAATCCTACCATATAGCTGGAGCACAATACATAATTTCACATGGGCAACATGGTGGAATCATTTGTTGGGAACTGTCAAAGGTCACACTTAAGATAAGTCAGGTATCCTTGCTCAGAGACAGCTTCCAAAAAAAGCTCATGTAGAGAGCAGGAATCCCTTCTGAGAGAAGGGAGTCCTCTATTTGGCTCTGAGCTCAGAATGCTGTCCAGAAATCATGGACAACCTTAAGCAGCAGAACCCTCCCACATTTAATAGGGAACTTTTCAAAAAATTTGTATTTTGAGAGGTGTGGTGATGTGTGTATGTATGTGTGTTTATGTGTGTATGTTGTGGGATATTAGTTTACCTATGTAAATATGTGTAGAATTTTTTATGTTGTAAAATACTAACTTAACAATGTAAAGATGTGTTGTATTTGTTTGCCTTGCCTGCCTAAGGTACCTTATTGGTCTAATGAAAGGTTAAATGTCCAGCAGATAAGCAGGAGGTATAGGCAGTACTTTCAGGCAAAGAGAATAAGTAGAAAGAGGAATCTACACTCAGCAGAAACAGAGGGAGACAGAGGGAGAAAGGGGAGAAAGGGAGATGCTAGGAAGACACTAGGGGCCAGCCAGCCAGCCAATCAGACATGGGGGAGGCAGAAAAGCATGACATATAGAAAGGATAAAAGCCCCAAGGCAAAATGTAGATAAATAGAAAAAGTTTAAATTAAGTTAAAAGAGCTTGTGGAACAAGACTCATCTAAGGCCGAATATTCATCATTAATAACAAGTCTTCATGTCTTCATTTGGGAGCTGGTTGGTGGTCCAAAGAAAATTCCAACTACATGTTTGTGTTTTTGTATGTATGTGTGTGTATCTTGTTTCTATCTTTGTGTTAGAATTTGTAAAAACTAACATATGGAGTTCTTTACATTTTCTTTCTTTCTTTCATTTTGTTCAAGTCACATTTCTTTCAGAATGGGTGCTTGCAATGTTCAATATTCAGTTAATTCATAGTAAGGTATGATATCAATTTCTTCTGGTTGTCTGCTAGTTAGGGACTACAGCTTTTTATCCATGGTCTTCTGGTTGCTAGCTCTAATATGTTGCCTTCAGAGGCTTGGTCAAGAAACACACTTGGGAAACTCCACAGGAGCAGGATTGAGCTAATGACCCGGGCTGGAGTGGGCCTGAGGCAGGGAACTCCATAGAGCATGACTAAGCCAGCAAGCTAGACCAGAGTAAAACTGAGGCAGTGAACTCTACAGGATCAGGACTAAGCCAGCAATCTGAAATGGAGTGGGGCCTGAGGCAGCTAACTCCACAGGAGCTGGACTGAGCCAGCAACCTGGGCTGGAGGAGGCCTCGGACAGCGAACTCCACAGAAACAAGTAGAGGGGAGCAACTGCTGAGGTAGTAGGCCAGAGTTAGAGACCTCTGTGGGTCTAGCGATGAGTCTGGGACCTATGAGGGTGTAGGCAGGAACCAGAGACCTCTGCAGGTCTGGGCATGAGTCTGGGACCTTCCAGTGAGTAGACCTGAGCCAGGACCCCTGTGGGTCCAGGCATGATTCTGGGACCTCCAAGGAACTAGGCCTGAGCCAGAACCTCTGTGGGTCCGGGAGTGAATCTGAGGGAGTAGTCCTGAGCTAGGACCTCTGAGAGTCTGGGTGCACCCGAGTCTGTGACCTCTAAGGGAGTAGATGGGACCCAGAGACCTTGGCAGGACCAGCCCTAAGCTAGTGACCTCTGCAAGAGTTGATCCAAACAAGGGACATTTACAGAAACAGGTCTGAGTTGGCAATCTAGGCCAAAGCAGGCCTGAGACAGCAAATTCCATGGGAGTGGAGTAAACCTCATGACCGCTGAGTGATCTCCAGAAACTCTGACTGACTGCATCATGAGGAGCAACCATCTGAGCCTTGGATCCACTAGCACCTGGAAGATTGATCACCAGAGTCACAGACAGCACCAACTACACCAATTAGGGGGAAAGACAGGTAGACAAGATAAGAACACATACCACTACCACAAAGAGCAACATGACATCAGTAAAATCTAGTGTCCCTAAAACAGCAAGACTTGAACAACCAAATATAGATGGAGCAGAAGAAAATGACCTAAAAAGTAACTTCAGGAGAATGTTTGAGGCCCTTAAAGAGGAAATAAGAAATTCCCTCAAAGAAATGGAGAAAAAGGCTGACGAAAATTGGAAGACATCAAGGAAACATTAAAGAAAAGCAAGAAAAAGCAACCAAACATATGAGACTACTCAAGACTTCAAAACTAAAATAGAGACGATAAAGAAAACACAAGGCAAGGGAATTATAGAAACAGAAATCATGAGAAAATAATCAGGAACCACAAATGCAATCATAAACAGCAGAATATGAGAGATGGAAGAGAGAATCTCAAGCACTGAAAATACAATAGAGGAAATAGATGCCAAAGAAAACATTAAATGTAACAAAAGCATAACATAAAATATCCAGGAAATATGGGACACCATGAAAAGACTAAACCTAAGAATAATAGGTATAGCAGAGGGAGACAAACAATGCAAAAGCACAGAAAATATATATAACAAAATCATAGAAGAAAACTTTCCCAACTTAAAGAAAGATATGCCTATGAAGATACAAAAACCTTACAGAACACCAAATAGACTAGATAAAAAAAAGCCCCCTCACCACATGAAAATCAAAACACTAAACATACAGAATAAAAAAAGAATATTAAGAGCTGCAAAAGAAAAAGGTCAAGTAACATATAAAAGCAGATCTATCAGAATTACACCTGAATTCTCAATGGAGACAATGAAAGCCAGAAGGTCCTGGTCGAGCATTATGCAGACATTAAGAGATTATGGATGCCAGCCCAGACTACTATACCCAGTAAAACTTTCAATCACTACAGAAGGACAAAACAAGATATTCCATGACAAAACCAGGTTTTACCAATACCTAGCCACAAACCCAGCCATACTCAAAGGACTAGAAGGAAAAGTCCAATCCAAGGAAGTTGACTTCATCAACAAAAACGAAGACAATTGATGCTATCACAGCAGCAAATCCCTAAGAGGGGAAAAACACACAAATTAACATCACCAACAATGAAAACTAAATTAACAGGAGATAACAATCATTGATCATTAATATCCCTTAACACAAATGAACTCAACTCACCTATAAAAAGGCACCTAACAGATTGGGTACAAAAACAGAATCCATCCTTCCACTGCAAAGAAGAAATACAATTCAACATCAAAGACAGACATCGCCACAGAGTAAAGGACAAAGAAAAAATTTTCCAATCAAATGGACCTTAGAAACAAGGTGGTGTAGCTATTCTAATATCTAACAAAATAGACTTTAAACTAAAATCAATCAAAAGGGACAAAGAAGAACATTTCATATTAGTCTGAGGAAAAACCCATCAAGAGGAAATCTCAATACTATGCTCCAAATACAAGTGTACCTTCATATGTAAAAGAAACACTTCTAAAGCTTAAATCAAATATTAAACCCCACACACTAATAATGAGAGACTTCAACACTCCACTCTCACCACTGGATAGGTCAGTCAGACAAAAAATTAACAGAGAAATAAGGGAACTAACAGATGTTATGACTCAAATGTACTTAGCAGACATCTATAGAACATTCAGTTCAAACATAAAAGAATATACCTTCTTCTCAGCACCTTGTTGAACCTTCTCAAAAACTGATCACATACTTAGTAACAAAAAAAAACCTCAACAGTAACAAAAAATTGGAATAACTCCATGTATTTTATTGGATCACCATGGCTTAAAACTAGAATTCAACAGCAACACTAATTCCAGAAAGCCCACAAACACATGAAAATTAAACAATGCTCACCTGAGTCATTAATGGGTCAAGGAAGAAAAAAATGGAGAAATAAAAGACATCTTAAAATTCAATGAAAATGACCACACAACATACCCAAATTTATGGGACACAATGAAAGTAGTGTTAAGAGGAAAGTTCATAGCACTAAATGCATACATAAAGAAAATGGAAAAATCCCACACTAGTGAATTAATAGAACATTTGAAAACTTTAGAACAAAAAAATAGCAAACTCACCCAAGAGAACTAGATGGCAGGAAATAATCGATTTGAGCGCTGAAATCAATAAAATGGAAACAAAGAAATAAAAAAATTGAATACAAAGATTCAATGAGACAAAGAGTTGGTTCTTTGAGAAAATCAACAAAATAGACAAACCTTTATCCAAACTAACCAAAAGGCAGAGAGAGATAATAACCAAATTAACAAAATCAGAAATGAAAAGGGGGAACATAACAACAGACACAAAGGAAATCCAGAGAATCACCAGCTCATATTTCAGAAACCTGTACTCCATAAAATTGGAAAACCTAAAGGACATGGACAACTCTCTGGATAAATATCACTTACCAAAATTAAATAAAGACCAGATAAACAAATTAAACAGACCTATAACTGCTAAAAAAAATAGAAACAGTCATCAAAATTCTCCCAACCAAAAAGCCCCGGACCAAATGGTTTCAGCTCAGAATTCTACAAAATTTTCAAAGAAGAACTAATATCAGTACTCCTCAAATTGTTCCACACAATAGAAACAGAAGGAACATTGCCAAACTCTTCTTATGGGGCTACATTTACCCTGATATCCAAACTACATAAAAACATTACTAAGAAAGAGAATTACAGACCAGTCTCACTCATGAACATTGATGCAAAAATACAAAATAAATACTGGCAAATGGAATTCAAGAACACATCAGAACCATCACCCAGCATGATCAAGTCGGCTTCATCCCAGAGATGCAGGGATAGTTCAACATATGAAAATCTGTTAACGTAATCCACTATATAAACAACGTAACAAATAAAACTACCTGATCATCTCATTATATGCCAAAAAAGATTTCGACAAAATACAACATCCATTCATGATAAAGGTCTTGGAAAGAGCAGGGATACAAGGAACATATCTAAACATAATAAAGGCAATATATCACAAGCCAACAGCCAACATCAAACTAAATGGAGAGAAACTCACAGTGATCCCATTAAAATCAGGAACAAGACAAGTTTGTTCACTCTCTCCATATCTATTTAATATAGTTCTTGAGGTCCTAGAACTAGAATAATAAGGAAAAAAAAGGAGATCAATGGGATACAAATCAGAAAAGAAGTCACCCTCTCTATTTGCTGATGATATGATAGTTTACATGAGCAACCCCAAATTCTACCAAGGAATTCTACAATTCATAAGCCCTTTCAGTAATGTAGCAAAATAACTAAAAAGAAAAATCAGTTTTAGAGTGATAGTGTCTTTGTAGAGGAGTTTGGAGGTTCTCCTTCTGTTTCTGTTATTTTAATTATTTAAAAGTTGTTAGTTTCAGTATTTTTTTTTGAAAGTAGAATTCTTCAGTGAATCCATTTGTACATGAGATTTTGATTTAGCCAGAATGCATTTTATTTCTGTTTCAATTTATTTGTTATGATCTGTTTAAGTTTTGGTGGTTCTGATGAATCTAAAATTTGGCGGGTTTTTTTTGAGATTTTCTAACTTAATAGAGTTTTAAAAGTATTCTCTTATAATATTCAGAATTACTTTGGTGTCATGTAATGTCTTCCTGGTAGTATCTGACTTTGTTTTCTTTGGATCTTCTTTCTCTGTTTTTTGGTTAATTTGGATAAGCATCTATTGATCTTGCTTATTGTTTCGAAGAACCAGCTCTTAGATTTGATTCGTTGTATTGTTTTTTGTTGGTTAGTGATAATGTTTTTTTCTATCTCATTAATTTCTACCCTGATTTTTTTATTTCTGCCCAACTACTGGATTTTATATTTTTTTTTTCTTTGTTGTTTTCCAAACTCTTAAATTTCATCACTAGTTAATTTATTTGTGTTCTGTCTGGTGTTTTTTTCTCTTGTTTTTTCTTCTTAATGTAGCCACTCAGCATTGTAAATTTTTCTCTTAGCATTCAATTTTAATGTGTCTTGGAGGTTTTGTTATGTTTTCATTTTTCTTCATTTCCATGATATAATTTTTTTCTTGATTTCTTCTATGATTCAGTCATCATTCAGTAGTTTTATTTAATATCTGTGATTTAATGTAATTTCCAGAGATTTTTTGGTATTGATTTAAAACTTTATTGTACTGTGGTTAGATAGGACACATAGAGTTATTTCAGTGGGGTTGATGCATGCCTTAGTCTAGTAGCATGCTCTTTATTAAACTGTATGTATCAGGATTTATTCAAAAATATGTTTAGGATTGTAATGTCTTCTTGCTTAATTAATATTAATTCTAAAATTTTGGAAGACTACACATAAAATCTTTATTGTAAAATATGGCTCTAATTTATTTGAATAATTAATTAGTTACTTTTATAGGTCACATTATTTTTATTCATATTATTTGTTGGTGGTACTGCTAAATATAATAAAAATAATCACCCATATTGATTTATGTTAAAAAGTTACAAGGTATCCTTATCTTGCGATTTTTGGAGAGCTAGGGAAATGTATTCACTTATCAAAGTAGAATAGAGAGACTAGATAGATATTACAGTTCCTAAAACATTCGAGTTGTGTTTCTCATTAGTATCTTTGAAAAGTACACTTAAATGGTAATTAAATTGTAACCTAATGAAATAGTAAAATAACAGTAATTTCAGAAGATTGGTTTCTGACCAACCATAGTACAAAGAAATCTAAAATAGATACAATTTACTCATTACTGTTATCAAAGGTAATAATTCTATCTTTTGGTACATTTGTTTCTAGTCTTTACATATAATTGATGTTTTTAATGGGCAATATTAGATTTTGCTATGGCATTCCATTTTACATTATTCTAATGCTATAAGTATATTCTCATATAATTTCGAGGTCTTCATATACATAATAAAACTAACTATAGAATGGGGCTATATAGCAGGCTCTGGTGTAGGAGGGTCTTCTTTCTGTGTGTTGTTTTCATTGGTCAAATAAAAACCGCCTAGGCCTTTTGATAGGGCAAAACTTAGATAGGCGTGGAAAAGAGAACTGGAGGCTGGGAGGAAGAAGGCAGTGTGGTAAATGCCATGGCTCTCCTTTCCTAGACGGACACAGGTTAGACTCATGTCGGTAAGCCACAGTCAAGTGGCAATACACATTAATAGGAATGGGTTAATTAAGATGTGAGAGTTAGCCAATGTGAGGCTAGAACGAAAGGGCTAGGCAGTGATTTAATTAATACAGATTTCTGTGTGGTTATTTTGGGCATAAGCTGGCTAGGTGGCTGGGACAACAAGCAGCCCACCAGCCTGGGTGTAAGGGAGCCAGGCAGCAGGAATCAGCCCACCGCTCCATCTACAACAAGGCTCAGCAGTTAAAAATGCTTGTTGTTCTTGCAAAGGACCTGAGTTCAGTTAGCAACACACATGTTGGGTAGTTCACAATCAGGAGTTTACTCCAGCGCCAGGGAAGCCAATGTATTCTTCGGCCTTCTAGGGGCAACTGCACAGATGTGCACATGCACACGCAGGGATCAACGTGTGCACATGAGTTGGAAGTAGAAACAAATTTTTTTAAAAAAAATAGAACAGAAGTTGGGAGCGTGTTGAGGACGTTATGTAATTCTGAAACAACCATTTAAAAAGATTAATGTCTAGAAATTGACTCTTGCATGTGTGTTCAGTAGAATGCATCCTCATGCCTTTCACCCAGCTTCTAAGTGATTATTTGTCGCAGTTGTTGTGGGAGTATTTTGTGTGTTCTCTAGAGCATGTGCTCTTGAAATAAGTGCAGATTAAAGCCAGAAGCAGTTATTACTTAGAAAAAAGTTGAACTAACAGCAGACATTGCTTCTGACCCAGAAGAAATGTAGCAGCAGTGACACTGAGAAACAGTGCAGTCATCTGGGAAAACAGTCTGGTCTTCCCTTTTAAAACTAAAAGCTAAGGATTTAGCTGTCATAAGACTTAATGACTTAATGACTGTTTTCTTGGGTATTTATCTCAGAGAAATAGAAAAACAAACTAAAATTCAAACAGTATACAAATGTATAACAGCTTGAATCAATGGGGGAATGATCATACAAATGTGATATACTTCCTTTATAAAATATAATTTAATATTAAGAATGAAATATATGCTTATCTATGTTACAACTCAGATAAATTCCTGAAGAATTATATAGAGAAAGGTCAATACTAAAAATTAATATATAATATGCATCTACTTAGGCAGTAGTGTAGAATAAAAAAATTACAGATTTAGATAGAAACTATGGATTTCCAGGGGTTGAAGACATGGGTGAACATGGGGATTAGAACATGATGGAAGAAAAGGGGATGAGTGTGTTAACAGAAGGAGAATTAAGGGCATCCTTATGGTGAAGGGTCTCTGGATTTACTTCAGTGGTGGATACAATGGGCCTAGGCATAGCAGACAATTTTCCCACATACATACATGAACACGGATGGATATGCACATATATAAATTGGCAAAATGCTAATTAGATAATTTTATTAGTTGCTATAGAGCATAGTCTTTTCGCAAATGACACCATTTGTCAAATTAGGTAAAGTATATATGTCAAGTCTCTGTTTATTACTTCTATGACTCCATAGGAATTTATATTTATTTCAATATCTTTTGTTTTTGCTTTCTTTCAAGGCTTGGTCTCTCTGTGTAACAACCTGGCTGTCCTGGAACTTGCTTGCTTCATCGACCAGTCTGGCTTTAAACTCACAGAGATCCACCTGCCTCTGCCTTCCAAGTGCTGGGATTAAAAGTGTGTGCCACCACTGACCAGTTTATTTCAGTATTTTTTAACTGATGAGTTGTGCCAAAGCTGACTGACAAACCTGTGTCAATAACTATTGTGTTCACAGTTTACTTTGTAAATTGCTACTACCCTTCATGACCAGTTTGAAAGAACAGATATCATCCACGGAAGGGAAAAGTGGGAGTTCTTAGACAGTTTGAGAATGTGAGGCAATAGATATGCTGCAGTCAAAACTCTGAACTCTCCACAGATCCCTTCCTGAGTACATGTTCCATTATGCATTGAGTAGGTGCCCTAGAGCAAAGTGAACTGGAAACTGGAAGTCAACCAGGACTCTTTGAGTTCTCTGCAGTTCAGAAGTGCTTCTGGGAAGGTGAAGACTTTGTTTCAGTTTTAAAAAGCTTGTGCTTAGTCACCATAGTTCATCAAGAGCTGTAAGGGGTATAACTCTGAAACTCAAACACTGAAAATTTAAAAGAAGTTGCGCACACACACAACCACAAAACCGCACAGACTGTGAAGAGTGAAAGTTGAATGTGAAATCTTGCCAGGTGGCTTGTCTTCTCTATTCAACAGACAGAAAGAAGCATTAAAAATCAAAGACAAAACTGGAACCAAGTTAAAAACAAACAAACAAAAACCATGATAACCAAATATGCCATAATTAGTGCAGTTATTTTACAGACAAAATTAATATAGGGCTGGTGAGATGGATGAGCAGTTAGGAGTTTTTACTACTCTTTTGGAAGATTTCCAGAACTATCTTACAACTTGCCTGTAACTCCATTTCTAAGAGATTTGAAACTTTCTTATGACCACAAGGACGCCCCCACACAGGTGGTACACATAAATACACTCACAATAAATGAATGAATAGTGCACACACATGTAGTATACATAAACACACACATAATATATATAAATGAATAAGTACCACCGACACACATGGGGTACACATAAACACACACACAATAAATGTATTAATGAATAAATAATCTTAAAAAGAAAGTTAAATAAACTTAACGATAATAACCTAGAAGATTGATAGCTAGCAGATTACTAGTATAAGAAATGCTGGAGAAGTTTCTTTATGTTCCAGGGGAGCCTTACAATATTGTAACATAGGCTTGCAGACAGAAATGAGAAACATTTGAAAGAATGAATACTTGTATATGTAAACAAGTATATATAACCTACATATTATATAAATACTTCTTAATATTTACAACAAAAGGTATCATAGAATTCAGATATAATATAAACTGTACAAATGATGTTGAAAATAGAAATGTACTGCTTCACAATTATGACAGTTTAGTTTAGAAAAATCAATACAAAATTCAAGCAAACTCTCATGAGTTTGAGTTAACTACACGTGCTATTACCATATAAGTAACCCTTGAAAAGGAAATTCAAAGAAATATAATTAAAAGCTCGTGGAGAGTACACTGGCATTCTCTAAGATGTTAAGAAGAAGGATATGATAGGTAAAGGGCAATGAGAGGGGGATGGAACGAACAAAAAACACAGAGCAAAATGACAGATCAAAGTCTTGGTATACAGCAATCCCACTAAGTATAAATGGTAAAAATATTGAACAGCAAATATTAGATTGGGCTATTTGTAATAGCTGAAGGAAAAAGGCACAGGGATCCTTGGAAGAAGTGATGAAGGCTAGAAGACAAGTATGGAGGTATGGGTGGTCACTGTGGCCTGTGACAAGTGTCTTTTTGCCCTCAAGTAGAGTTCAAAGGTTGAGCTAACCATGCTGATAATCTTTGATCTTAAGATGCTATTGGAGTAAGTGTGCACCCTCCTGGCCCTGCTACTCCGTCCAAATCACAGAAGTCTGAAAGCCTGTCCCTCTACTGTCACCAGTGTTTGCATGGTGATCTTGATGACAGGATGTTGTCAAATAGAAGAAGCCTGACCCTAACATGTATCACAGAAGTCATGTAAACTCATATCCTGCCTCACTGCTTAAGACTAGTTTTTAAAGATGATGTGTAACTTCCTTCCTTATTCAGAAAATAGAGTTATATTTCCTTTCCCTAGTTCGTGTCTGTGAAGTCATGAAAATACAAATGCCCTGAGCTTCTAAACAAAAAGGAGGAAAGGATCCCAGTGTACTGGAGGTAAGAAAAGGATTTCCGGTCTGAGAGTGACACAAAAGAGGAAATAATGGTAAATTATTCTAAACACAAGGACTGGAATCACACACGCCACAAAACTCAAACTGGAAACAGCATGTAAAATGAAAGAATTACAGAATTTTTAGAACCAGAAATTTGGAGCTTTTTGGTTTGGAGCCACCCTGCCCCACAGGCTCCTGATGGAAATAGCACCCTTAGCTGATGGTATTTAGGCAGATTGTGAAGGCTTTGTGGCTTGGGGCTTAGGTGACCAATGTTGGCTGGTTTGGGCATACTTTAAAAATTGTATCTGTTTCCAGCTTCAGTTTAACCGTTTCCTGGTCTTACTGCTGTGGGAAGCTCATGCCATTGCTCCCATTGCAGTATCTTGAGTTCATCCAATTGTCATGTCCTCTTACAATGACAGAACATATCCTCTGAAAGTATGAGCTGTGATCAATCCTTTTCTTTTAAGTCATTTCTTTCAAGTAAAATTTCCATGTATAAGCTGTTGGTTGCAATGACAAAGTCCTGGAGGTAACCTGATGGAAGTTTGTGCCTTCTGGATGATAGTTTCAATTCACGGTTAGGTAATGTCATCCTCATAGTTACGCTGAGGCAGAGAATCATGGTGGCAGGAGCATGAGGAGGTAGAAGCTGTACTACTCATTTCAGGAAGGAGAGAGACAGACAGAGACAGAGAAGCAGAGAGACAGAGACTGAGAGAGAGACAGAATGAGGAAATTACTAGAGATAGCATATAGCTTTCAAAGCCAAATTCCCAATGACTTACTTCATCTAATTTGATGGTATACCCCAAAGTTTCCTTTAAATATCTAAGTAAAATAGAAATTATTAAGACACTTAGTTCATCAATGAAGTGAAAGCATTTCTGATTTGATCATGTTCCACAGGCCTCATCTCTGATAGTGCACTCGAGGCCATGACTTTAACACATGAGTGTTTGGGAGACTTTTTCAGACTCAAACCAAAGCAGTTGATGTGAATGATCCTGTTTTACGATTATGATGTCGTTATGATCTCTTCCAGGATTTGAACGAGGCTCACGCTGAGGGGTCTAAGTTTTTCTCCTCTTTTCTGCATTCTATGTACATTGATGGATTTGTTGGGGAGAAATCCCAGAATTAGAAAGAGCTAGGTCTTCTGGCTTCACCACTGTTCTTAAGACCTAAGAATTTTTCTGAATTACTTCAATACTTAGGTCAGTAATCATCCAGTCTTTTAACTATGTGACACTGCCTAGATCCAAAAGTACTTTGATGTTCTCTATTTAAGTTTGTCAACAACACACTAAATCAATTCCTTCTCTGATTTATATATGGAAACCACAGTCTTAAATACCAAGATGTGGCCTTTGCAGGGAGTGTCATAAACCACCTTTTGGGATAGTTTCTGCTCTGGTCCTAGTCATGAAAGGTTTGTACATTCCAGAGTAGGGGCATGTGGATTAGAAATGTTAGGTAGAAGGATAAGAGATATGAAAGAAACACAGAGACACAGGATAGTGCCTGGAGGGCAACTCAGTGAATACTGAATACTGAGTTTGCCCACATTTAATTTTCATATGCTTTTATATCCCAATACAAAAGGGTGGGAAGTAGGCAAAAGATTGCTTTAACATGACACAAAGGACAGCCAGAACAGTTACTTGCTGCAATACTTGAGACATCAAGCTGTTATTTCCTGAGTAAAGCATTTAATGTCTCAGGCAGGATATGCAGTGAACACACTCTAGACGGAGTATCCTGTATGCAGCCTCGCCCTATGTCACACCTCCTAAATAAAAGGGAAGGAGTGTGCTTGAATTCTCTAACCTTTGGTCAAGGTGGATTTGCTCCACTTCTGTGGGTCATCTTAATGTTCAAAACACCAAGTAACCACACCCTAGGTCAAGATGTGTAGCCAAACCTGTTATCAACAACTTGTAAGGAGCAAAAGAAAGCTTAAACTCTGCCCTCCAGTCAACAGGCTCACAAGGGAGGGTCTTGTAAAGGGAGTCAAGGTAGGTGCTTTCCTTTGGCTCCTGTGGTTGGTGAGGGCCTTACCTTCTTCTCTTCCTCCCAGCCCCATCCTCCCATACGTGGGACAAAGAGGAAATAAGGCAACCTGAAAAATGCTTCTAGGAGAAAAGATGCTGAAGAAGGCAAAGTCGTCTCAAGTACGTGTTCAGGATGAACAGGGTTAGGCAGGATGAACAGACCTGAGGCAGGATCACCAACCATCACAGGATGACACACAATCATTTAGAAAAGAAGTATTTTCAAATAAGCCTTAGCTTCTTGTAAGGTATTTTTCTTCCAGCACCTTTTCTTCCACACGGCTTGTGGTGTGTATCTGTATAAAATTTTAGAAAGTCTGATATGCTATAGAGTGGCAGTTGCTTAATGTAGCATGGCTCAATCCACATCACTTGAATCTTTTCTTAATGTGTTCACACTTAAATTTTTACTATTAATTGGGAGTATCATCAAGACTATGGCTGTATACATGTAAGTGACAAAATGGAGTTTTATTGTATTGATGTGCCATAGTTCATTTGCCTCATTTTCTATCAATGGACATTAGTTATTTTCAGAGTATTTTTTCTCATTTAAGCCACCATTAATTATGCATATGTGTTATCTTGTTTATCTTTATAATTATTATTATTATGATTCATAGCGTTAATTAGTCTGTCCAAATTACTGATTGGAACATTTTGAACATATTTAATAGTGATAGGTATTTATTTTCAAATGCTCATTGAATGCTTGAAAGTCTAGGTAAAATAACAGGCATTTGTTTCCTATGTCTTTACTGACACCTCACATTATCAGTGTTCTGCAGTTAACTTCCCATTCTGGCTGAGCATGATAACATACTGCTTTTGTTGTGGTCTGTCTTTCTTTAGGTTTCAATGGTTGCAATTCCTGTATAAATAGCTGGGCAAGGTGAAATGGTATCTAAATATATCTCATTTCTGGAAATAACAACAGTGTTTGCCTTGACATTGTTATGAGGATTAAATGAAATGAGATACGTGAGATGCTTAGCACAGAGTTGACCCATAGTCCACAATAGAAGGCGGTCCTTGCTGCATGTGTGTGAAACTGAGCCTTTTCTATGGAGGAATGGACACCAAGCTAGGAGTCAGGCATTTCTATCTGACAAATGGATCTTGCTCTCAGAACGTAGAACACCCTGTCTTCCTTTGGCCAGCTCTCCTTCCCTAGTCACAACATCCTACTAAAGCAGTTCATCTCACAAAGGGGCATGTATGTTGGACTCCTCCAATATTTGAGCTTGAGGTTTAAGTGTCTAAGTCAGTAAGGGGTACTGAGTCTAAGGTTGGCCTGGTAAGTTAGAAAGTAATCTAAGATGCCACAAGGCAGAGCTCATGCCTGGCACTGCTAACTGAGCCAGGAATACATGACTGGGTATGTGTGTGCATAAGACCCTCCCAAGATCAAGCTAGCCAAAACCTCAAAATATTTGGGGGAAAGGCTGACAAAATCTCATCCTCTACATGAGGAGCTATTGGCACCTGATGGCTGCTGTGAAGGGGAGAATAAGTTTTCTTTAGAGATATGGCCCTGGAGATGCTACCCATGCTACAGTAGATGGACTATATGCATTTTATACGTATATTACTATACGCATTTTAATATACGTATATTACTATACACATGCGAGCAGAGCTAAGTAGACTCTGAGTTAATACAGAAAGAGTACAAAAACGTGGATGAGAATAGCAGAGGTGGAAAAATAGCAGAGGAATCAGAAGAGAAGGAAATGGCAGGTAAATGTAAGTAAAACATATTACATGCATTATGAAATTCTGTTTTTTTTTTCAAGACAGGGTTTCTCTGTGTAGCCCTGGCTGTCTTAGAACTTGCTCTGTAGACCAGCTTGGCCTCAAACTCACAGAGTTCTGCCTGTCTCTGCCTCCTAAGGGCTGGGACTAAAGGTGTGTGCCACCACAGGGCACACTGTGAAATTCTTAAACAATAAAGGAAGAGGAACAAGGAGGTGGCTTACCAATAAAGGCAAATGTTGAAGATCTTGCTGTCTTGTGTGTTTATGTTAATATCAGCGAGAAGAAAATGCTTATACCAGGGAAGGAGGTCAAATCTGAGAGCACCTGGGGAAGATGGCCCTGAGGTTTGCATGCATTTGAACAAGCATGCCCCTTCCATAATGCTGCCTGAATTGAGTGCCTGCCATTTGTGACCAAAAATTTTCTGTTTGAAACACCAGTTTTAGGTAACAACTATTTCTTATGCACAGAAACTACTTTTAGTTGTCACTGACTTTATTTTCTTATTTATTCAAAATTTTAATTTTGATGCTACACTGATGATCAGTTTTGCATACTGTGAGAAATCCAGATTAAAAAAATATTCTCATGCTACTGCACATACAATGATCAGGTATCTCTGACATCCAAGCTGTTGGATCCCTTTGCATCTGAACTCAGGGTAAAGCAGAGTCTGGCAGCTTGTGGAGGGTTTATATATTTATATAAACATAGTCACACTGTGGCTCTGAATCTAGGGTGCCTGGGTCTCATGATGCAGACAGCATTTCATTTATGGGCTCTTTAAAAGTTCTATCTCTGGGCTAGAGAAATGGTTCATTGGTTAAGGGCACTTGATTCTCTTTTAGGGGACCTGGGTTCAGTACTCAGCACCATGTGGCAGCTCACAACAATCTGTAACTTAAATCTCAAGGGATCAGACTCCATCTTCTGGCCTCTTCAGGCATTGTGCATACATGGTACAGAGACTTGGAAGTAGGCAAAGCATTCATATACCTAAAATAAAGGTAAAACAGTTCTATCTGTGAGCATGCTGAGAATCCCATTTCCTCTAGGAATTCAGTTCTTCCACTTGCTGCCTGGTAAGTCCTGCACAAGGTCCAGAGTCACTCTCTTCAGTTGGTTTCTCTAAAATAAGGCTGACAGTTGTAGCTGTTTTGTGCTTATAATGACAAAACAAGGTAATGTTTCTTTTTTCTTTCTTTTTGTATGTGTGTTTCTGGGCGTATGCATGTGTGTACTTGCAGAGACCAGAAGACATGCCAAATCTCTTGGAACTAGGGTTACAGGAATGTGTGCTGCCTGGCATGAGAGCTGGGATCCAAACTGAGGAGCATGACAGAGCATCAAGGGCTTTTAACACGGAGTTCTCTTTCCGGTCCCAAATGAAGTAACAAGTTATTGTGGTTCAGAACAGCATTTGACCTTTAGCACTTATTATTATCACCCTCTTTCCCCTTTGAAATTGTGTTTAAATGGGGAAGAAGGAGTCTGAGAGACCTATATGTCAAGAATTTCTAGTACTTGTCATTAATTATTGATGAAGGAATTAAGAAATCAAATGGATCAGGGGTTTCACTAACATGTATAATAAGATTATTCATTCCAACTCCATAATCTTTGCTAAGTAGTATCTTGCCTAGAATAGGGCCCAGTGGGAGGCCATGCTATCAAGTTTGGATAGTTCATGGCTAAACATCAAGGGTAACCAGCTTTCCCTTTTCACATTGGGAAGACCAAGTGCTGGGGAGGGGGGAGGAATTGATTAGCTAATTATAGCTGCCTCTTCTTTGGACAGAACCTTAGTAATAACAAATTTAGTCAGAATGGAAGCCTTTCTACAGTAACTATTGGCTTTCATTGTCATCAGCAATAGCATTTTGAATAGAATGGGATGCTGTGTGTAAAATAGCTAAGGTTTTCTTCTTTCGTGTGGAGAGTAAAGACATGGCTAGGTGTAGTTACTGATCAAGGAAGCTACACCCTCTGAATATTCTTATCAGATGATGGATTACATTTCTGGTCCCTCCCTCTGGTGTTAGATACTCCAACAGTTGTTCTCGTTATTGTCTGCAATGTTCCAGGGAATGAAATGACTTTGCTGAAAGAATGTGTAAAATAAGAGTGTATTTATCCTAAGCAGAAAATATATTCATTGGTGATCTTTGTGCATTTCAGTGCCTTGATTGCCATTTGGTGCACTATTTAACTTAATCCCCCAGTAACAGCCACATATGGACTCCCCCCGCCTCCCGTGTGTGTCTATGTGCCTGTGAGTACACGCTCAGGTGTATGATGCATCCATGTGTCTGTGTGAGTGCACACTCAGGTGTATTATGTGTCTATGTGTCTTTGAGTGCACATTCAGGTGTATTGTGTGTCTATATGTTTATGAGTACACACTCAGGTGTGTTATGTGTCTGTGAGTGCACACTTGGGTGTGTTATGTGCCTATGTATCTGTGAGTACACACTCAGGTGTGTTATGTGTCTGTGGTGCACACTTGGGTGTGTTATGTGCCTATGTATCTGTGAGTACACACTCAGGTGTGTTATGTGTCTATGTGTCTGTGAGTGCACACTCAGGTGTGTTATGTGTCTATGTATCTGTGAGTACACACTCAGGTGTGTTATGTGTCTGTGGTGCACACTTGGGTGTGTTATGTGCCTATGTATCTGTGAGTACACACTCAGGTGTGTTATGTGTCTATGTGTCTGTGAGTGCACACTCAGGTGTGTTATGTGTCTGTGGTGCACACTTGGGTGTGTTATGTGCCTATGTATCTGTGAGTACACACTCAGGTGTGTTATGTGTCTATGTGTCTTTGAGTGCACACTCAGGTGTGCTATGTGTCTATGTGTTTGTGAGTACACACACACAAGTATGTTATGTGTCTATGTGTCTGTGTGTCTGTGGGTACACACTCAGGTTATTATGTGTCTATGTGTCTTTGAGTGCACACTCAGGTGTGCTATGTGTCTATGTGTCTGTGAGTACACACTCAGGTGTGTTATATGTCTATGTGTCTGTGAGTACACACTCAGGTACATTCACCTAGGACTGAAGAAGGCCTCGGATCTCTGGATCCCTAGCAGCTATAGTTAGAGGCATTGGTGGTATGCCTAACTTGTTCCATAGACTGGATTTGAACTTTACTCCTCATAATTGAGAAGCAAGCAGTATTTGACTACAGCGCCATCTCTCAGGCCCCCATCACCTTATCTCCTCCCTGACTGGCCTGGATCTCTTTGAGTAGGCTGGGCTGTTGGACCAAGGAATCTTCCTGTTTCTTCCTGTTGGGAATTGGGACTGGGATTTTATGTGTGTGCCTCTACCCCAGCTTTTTTTTTAAAAATAATTTCAATTCTAGAAATTCAAAAAAAAAAAAAAAAAGAGCGTCATGCCTATAAGGCAAACACTGACTGATCTATCACCTAGCCCAGAAATGTTTCTTCACCCAGGTGAGCCATTGTTACAAAGTGTTTAAGCAACTTTTATGCAACTCAACTGTGAACTGTGTTTGGTGTTATTTTCTTCTCACAGATCATATGGACGATAGGATCTTAAAAAATATGTAACATGTTAGTAGGAAAGGCATCAATTTTTAAGAGTTAAACATTTGTAAATAATATCTACAATATGCCACACAGGTAAGAATTGGATTCTCAGTAATTTATATTAATTGGCATCAGCATTGTTTAAGTGTTGTGGTCTTTGCTAGACACCCAGTAGATACACAACTCTATCTATCAGTCTTGTAAAATGGATGAAATAGTCCATATGTACAGCGACTTACAGTCAGGCCCTTCACCTGGGGTAGATGCTTTTCAGAGCCCATCTGCAAGTTGCCATGAATTTAATGATAATTTGTTTACCACTTGTAGTCAAGGACACTCTAATAAAGTGAATTCCCATTATTGAAAGCAGAACAAGTCATTGGTTAGAATGAAGAACATTATAGTTGAGTGACAAAGCACCACAGAAGAAATAAGTGGTAGACATCCAAGAAGAAAAAGGAAGTTCACTGAGGTTCCCAGCATACAGGCATACAGATGGGACAGAGAGCTTATGATATAGTCTATCTTGCACTTGTTGGTGGTAGGAGTAGCTATAGGTGTTATAATGACATTTCCATTAAGTGGTGGTCTGGTTTCAGAGACTTCCGTAGTTTGTCAGAGTCACAATTTGCATCATTATATTCAACTAAAGGGTCTGATCTTGCCTCCTTTAAGTCACATAATTCTCATTTGATGTTCACGGAAGTTCTGCCTAATTCCCAAAGGGAGAGTAGAGTTCTAAATTATGATATCCTCCTGAAGAGTTACAAGTGTCACCCCATTAACACTTGACATGTGGGAAAGGCAACTCTTTGAATGTTGAGATAAAAATATGTCCCTCTAGTGGAGAGCTATATTTTATCTGTAACTGAGTACTTTAGACTCAAGTGACCTATATTGAGGAATCGAATTAATAATGAAAAGATTAAGGGTTGATAGATTCTTGCCACACAGGAACAGGAAGTTTAGCACCTTGGCAGTAGCTGAAGGAATTTGGGACATGATGCTATTCCCAAAATTATCAGGAAGAGAAAATATAATAAAGGAGAAAAAAATAGTGAGAACAGTTTTCTACTCCCACCTCCCCGGATGCTCACGCTCCTGCTTCCTTAGATGGAGCAGATACATCAGATTTTTCTTTTGAAAAAGCCCTGAGTTTTGTGGGCTCTTTTCCAGTGAGAAATAAACCAAAAGTTTTTTTGTTTATTTTTGTAGTGATCATTATGTCCCCAGAACATAATTCTCTGAATCCCACTTCTTAGTATTCTAAGAAAAGTTGCTGCTTTATATGAGATAAACAGTGTCATCTTCAAGTTACAGTCCAGAGAAAAATGCATCTGGTTTCGTAGCAAGCCTAACTCCTTAATAGAATTGCTTCTTCATGGGACACGACTTCTCTGAGTAGGCTTTCTTGACTGCCTCCTTCCAGCCCTTCAACAATTCTTCTTCCACCCCCTCTTCCTCCCCCACCTCTTTTTCCTCCTTTGCTTTCACTTCCGCTGCCTCCTCTCTTTCTTCCTCCCACGTTAGTTCCTGTCACAGCTCAGAAAAAAATCTGTCCCAGATTTTAAGCACTTTTAAATTCTTATGATAGGAAATGTACCCTGAATTTAATCTGATTATTTAAAAAAGAACTGCAGACTCAATTTCTTATAATAACTTGTTACGATTGTATAGATGCCACATCTTGAAGAGTTAGCTGAAGTCATGAGAAGGAAGAGGAGGAGGAGGAAGGAATCTGAAGTATAAAACCACCAGCCTAAAGCCATATTTATTCAATACATAATAAACTGAAATCAGGTTGGGGGATTTCAGAATCCCACCTCTGGCTGCTTTTGCTTTTGTTTTGTTTGTTTGTGTGTTTTTGGTATTGAATGCTGCAAGTCATTTACATGCATTTGTGATATACTTCTTCTTTTAAAGCTGGTTTAGGGAGGCACCATGGTGTCATCACAAGGCTATGAGTGTTCCTATGAGTCCGTAGTTGTGTACACTTGACTTCTGGTTCTGGAACACCAAATAACTTCTATTGGCAGCATCAGTTCCGGAATGAGCAGATTATCTGGGCTTTGGATCTATAAAGTAGACATTCTGACATTTGGAGACACAAGTGTTTTTCTCAGCATTTTGTTTGGATCTAACTTTTTTTAAGGATGTAAAATGATTCCTAATGCAAAGTATTCTCGTAAAGAAATACAGGCTGATTTCACAAATACAATTAAGTACTTTTAAACACAAAGATTTAAGCCTTCAAGAAACTGTAATTGAAATTGAAGTTCAATCTTTCTGCCCTGAGTGCTGTCTTTTTTTTAAAAAAAAAAAACGATTTATTTTAAAATGCATGTGTGTGTGTGTGTGTGTGTCTGAGTGTATACATGTGTTCAGGACCAGGTAACTATGGAGGTCAAAGGCATCAGATCTCCTGGAACAGTCTCCCCTCGAATTGAAGCTTTAGGTGGTTGTGAGGTTGTGAGCCACCCAATATGGACGCAGAAAACTGAACTTGGATCCTATAGGAGACCAGCAAGTGCTCTCAACCACTGAATCATCTCTCTAGTCCCTTGGAGCTGATTTTTTTATTCAAATTATTTTTTACTAAAAGACTAACAACATAGTATAGATTCAGCAAATGTTGATTTTATATAAAAAAGGTGGGGTGGTCTTTAATGTCCCTGACTCCCTAGTATTCATACAGTGTGTTCTTGTTAGTCTTAATAGTCAGCTTGGCACAGCCTAGAGTCACCTGATAAAGGAGGCATGTCAACTGAGAAATCGCTTAGTCAGATTGGCCTGTCTGCATGTCTGTGGTGGCATTGTCTTGATGTAGAGAGGCCCAGCTTACTGTGGGCAGTCGGTACTGCTGGCTTATATGTATAAGGAAGATATCGAACCATGGGCCTGCGGGTGAGCCAACAAGCAGTGCTCCTCCATGGTTTCTGCTCACGTTCAGACTTGTATTTCTGTCCTGACTTTGCTCGACAATGGTCTATAGCCTGTAAGCTAAAATAAACTCATTCTTTTTCCTAAGGTGATTTTAGTCCATGTGTTTGTCCCAACAAAAAGATCAAATCAGAACACTGCCTCTATTTTTCCAATGAAAAGAATCCACTGAAACTTGAATAGAAAGTCTAAATGTTTAATCTTTTTAAATCTTTTAGACATGGGAAGATAGGCCATCACAATAACTAAATAGTATGACCCTTTATTTGCCCTGACATGGAAACACTTCATGTTAGATTCTATTTTAAAATATGTACATATTGATGTATGACCGCAGCTGTAACATGAAAAGAAGGAAACAAATAGCAGAAGGGTACATTCCTACCCATAATCCCAGTTTTTCTGTACAGGTAGTATGTACATACAAGGCACAACATAACATACCTGAGAGGAAATGGGTAAGGTCCTAACAATGATGCTGCTTTAAGCATAGGCTGTAGGGACTTGATAATTTGTCAATATACGTTCATTATTACATAATTAAATTGAAGAAGGAGCTTAAAGTGAACTCCCTGTGTAACTATTAATAGTACTATGCTAATATTTTAAGATAATTTGCCAATTAAGTGTCTAATCATGTACTAAGTTTGAAATAAGGTACTTCATTGTTTTGGCCAAAATCATTTACAGAGATGTTAGTTAAATAATTATTTGTGATATGACAGAGAAAATGACTAGATCAGGCTGGTAATGATGGTTTAACTACGTTTTTCATTTTAGAGCACTGTGATAAAAGACATAGGAAAACCTAGTGTTTGTAAGAAGCATTTTTTATGCAGCTAACTATAGGTTTTTGTGCTCTCTCTCAATCTATACACATATACACACATTTAATCAATGCAATATTTCACAGTGTCTGAACGATATTATACAATATAGAAATGCTGCAATGCTTATGACTCTCAAACTGCAGTTAATGCTCTAAAGCGGAAAGAAAATTTAGAATTGATAAGAAAGCATACTTTCTATATTAGGTAGATATTATTATGGTATAGTTTTAAAAGAAACTGCTGTGGGATAACCCGTCTGCAAGCTGTGAATATATTTTGCTCTCATTTGATAATAAAAGCTGTTTGACTTTAGCAAGGCAGAATATAGTTAAGCAGGAAAGTCAAACTGAATACAGGGAGAAAGAAGGGTGGAGCTGAGAGAAACCCAAGCCAGATGCCCAAGAAAGGTGTAGGATGTGTTGCTTTCATTGATTAAATAAAGAAAACTGCCTTGGCCTAGTTGATAGGGCAAACTCAGGTAGGCGAAGTAGACAGAACAGAATGTTGGGAGGAAGAAGGCAGTGTGGCAGACGCCATGGCTCTCCTCTCCAAGACAAAGGCTGGTTAGACTCATGCCGGTAAGCCACAGTCAAGTGGCGATACACATTAACGGAGATGGGTTAAACTAATATGCGAGAGTTAGCCAATAAGGGGCTGGAGATAATGGGCCAGGCAGCAATTTAATTAATATAGATCTCCGTGTGATTATTTTGGGCATAAGTTAGCCGGGTGGCAGGGACGACAAGCAGCCCACCAGCCTGGGTGTAAGCCAGTTGGGCGGTGGGACGCAGCCTACTGCTCCATCTACAACAAAGAAACAAGATGCCAGCAGACCGGTAAAGGCCACAACTATGTGGCAATACATAGATTAATAGAAATGGGTTAATTTAAATGTAAGAGCTAGTTAATAATAAGCCTGAAAAATAGGTCAAACATTTTGTAATTAATAATGTTCCTGAGTGATTATTTTGAAGCAGTCATAAAACGGTGGGACAGAGAAACCTCCAGTTACAGAAACACTCACAATGTATTGTAGTGTAATAAACACTCATGGGACTCTTGGTTTAACTAGGCAGTATTGGTGTTGGGTACTCTTCCTCATATGTCTGTGGTCAGTCAGGAGAGCCCCTAGTGGAGTGGCAGTCCACGGACTGGCTTGGGCTGGCAAGCATTTGGGACTTCAGCTGACTTGATTAGGATGAGTGGCTACTGACCCATACTGCTTGTTTTCTAGGCTGGAGTTATTCTTACAACACAAGAAAACAGAAAAGGAGGTCCACATGGCTTCTAAAGGCCCACCTCTGGAGATTTTCCACTAAGATAGTGGACTAGAATCTACCTTTGTGTGACTTGGTGACTTGGTGTACTGGTTTCTGTTGCTGTGATGAAATAAAATGACCAAGGGCACCTTAGAGGAGACATGGATTTATGTAGCTAGCATCTGTCATGGTGGGGAAGGCATGGTAATACAGAAAACATGGCAGCAGGTTTGGGCAGGAAGCTGGTTGATCACATTTTTATTCATACATAGGAAAAAGGGAAAGAGAGAGAGTGTGAGAGAGAGAGAGAAAGAGAGAGAACAAGAGAATGAGAGTGAGGGAGTGAGGGAAGGAGAGAAAGCAAGTTAGCAGAAGAGAGAGCAAGGTAGAGAGCATAAGAAAGTGAGACAAAGGGAGAGGGAAAGAGAGAGAACAAGTTAGAGCATGAGATAGATAGATAGATAGATAGATAGATAGATAGATAGATAGATAGATAGATAGATAGATAGATAGATATGGGGTGATGTTATATATAAATAGTCAAAGCCTACCACCAATGATGTATTTCCTCCATCAAGGTCCTACCCTCTAAAGGTTCTATAACCTTGACAAAAACCAATGTGAAATCAAATGTTCAAATACACAAACCTATGTGGGACATTTCTCATCCAAAGCATTAGGCCTGAAATGAAAAAGTCAGTATAAGAAAGAATAGACTACTTCAAAAAGAGAAAGAAAAGCTTTAGAAACTCAAGAAGGAGACAGGATAATGGCAAAGTACTCAGGAAAAGAAAGAGAACAGGCAATAGAGCCTATCACAGCAGAGAGAAAGGAAACAAAAACCTCTTTCCAAAAACAGGCCCAGTGGCCACAGCAGTTATACCCTCAGGTCAGGCTCGCAACCCTCAGAAATGATGACTCCAGCTTCAGGTTTGAGCAAGACAGTGTTCCCACCATGCTGTGTGACTTAGATGGACAACAGTCCTTATGTGACGTCTTGAGAGGGAATCAATTGTTTGAAACTGGACTAGTCAAGAGGGCCTAAGAACTGGAGCAACAGTTATTTGGGGAGCTTGAATTTAACTGACCTGACCACACCTTCAGGGTGGGATCTGTCTTGAGAGGCCATTGTGGAGAACAGGAAACAATGTCAGCAAACTGAAAAGAAACTTGACGCAGGTAGTGAATAAATTTGACTCTCATTGCTTTTTATTTTAAGAACCAAATTCTGACTCAGAAACACATTTAGATTCAAGTTCAGTTAATAACAGTGTATTCTCTGATGGCTTAAACGTGTCCACACTAAGACATATTTCTAAAGTGGGATATAAAATATTTATTTTGTACTCTTCAGGTGGGTTAGTTAAGCATGAAGAGAGTGACGGTATCATGGCAGTACTACTACCATGGTATTTTGTAAGAGTGGGCTTTGCTTTGTGTTTTTATATAATTTTGATGTTAAGTTTTTACTGAAATGTAATGCAAGGAGAATTAAATATACAAAAGTGGAGAGCTCAAGGTATTCTTACTGAGTCAAAACAGACCCAACACATTCATAGCAAACACCTTATTTGTAAGGTCCTTGCTTTCTAGACACAGGCTTTCAGGACCCAGACTAACTATTAACTGCATTCTCTGTGTGTCTGTGTGTGTATGTTTGTGTGTCTGTGAATGGTTTTCATATGCATATGGTATCTATGCAGGTATGATGTGTGTTCATGTGTGTATGAATAGTATGTATGTATGATATATTTGACTGTATGGTGTGTATTGTATTTGTATTGACATAATCTACTTGTGGGGATAAGAATGCCTATATGATGTGTATACATGTATGTGTGTTTTGCCATAATCTACTTGTGGGAGTCAGAATGTCTATATAATATGTATGTACGTATTACCATGATCTACTTGTGGGGATCAGAATGTCTATATGATGTGTGTACATGTGTGTATGTATTACTATGATCTACTTGTAGGAGCCAGAAAACAACTTTCAGGAATCCAACCTCATCTTTTCATCTTCCTTTTTTTATTAAAGAAAATGTGTGTATTGTGTACACACACACACACACACACACACACACACACACACACACACTGAAGCCAGAAGGGTAGGTACTTCAGACCCTCTAGAGCTGGAATTACAGGCACTTGTAAGCCTTGACTTTTAACTGCTGAGCAGTCTCTCCAGCTCCTCATCTTGTTTCTGAGGCAGAGCCTCTCCTGTTGGTTCTGTACTGTGTATACTAGCATATCAGGCACACAAGCTCCAGGTCACTCTCCTGTCTCTGGCTTCCAATCTTCGTAGAAGTGTCGCAATTACAGATGTGTGCTACTGCAAGTGGCATTCTGTTTAGATTCTGGGAGTCATGCTCATGGTGTTAAGCTTGCAGGAAAAATATTTTTACCCATTGGGCCATCTGATCCACCCTTACTTAGATGTAAAGATTGCTTTGAACTATATTATTTTCAGTATAGTGGGTTGATTTTATATTATATGTTTTCTTTATGTGTCTGACATCTTTTGTTCAGCATGAAGTTCAAAATGAGACTGTGTGTCATTGCAGTTGGTTTGATCTCTTTACCAGTAAATACCACTATTGGTCCATTCTATTGGCATGAGCCTTTGGGTATCTTCCAGTGAGAGGTTATTACAAATACTTCTGCTATGAATACACCAATATGTTTTTTATACACAAGTACTGCATTTATGCTGTGAGCATATCCAGAAATAGAGATGGAAAGGGGTGGATTGTATATATTTGTAGTTGAAAAATGGCTGCCAACTCATATCAGAAGTAAAATTCCTCAACCTTGTCTTATACACCTTTTAACATTAGTGAACTTGTTTCTCTTTTTAAAAGTAATTGTAAAAATTGAAATTTCCTTTGATAAGGATATGTAACCTCAGACTTTCAGGTTAACAATCCCAGTGAGATGATTATTAAAATAAACTCCTTGTGATTATAGGGAAATGCTGCTTTTAACAAAGTTATTCTAAATTCAACTTCATGAGTGAAGTGAGAGCTTAAATTAAATGATGGCAGCTGGTTTGCATTTGTTCTTTGGCCCTTTTCTCTTAGCATTTTATTGCATTATAAATTCCTAACCTATGTGCTTTCCTTAACTTAAAAATAGTTTTTCTTCCAGGTAATTATATTTCTTTTCCCATTGCACCCAGTGACTTTGCTTCCTTTATCAAGTATGATCAAGGTTCAATTAAAGTTAAATTTTATTTCAAAGCAGGCGTACGTGTCATCCTCTGACATAATTTTATGTGAAAGAAATACTTGTGACATTGTTTGCTTAATACTTGGCTCAGGGAATCAGTGAGTGTATTCAAATACTCCTTTCTGATCCCAAAGCAGAAACTCTTTCTCAAATTGTAGTCAGTTTAGAGAATATAATTTTTGGATAATTGATATTTCCATCAGCATCTGGCTTGGAAACTGTGGTTTTCCATCAATAATGACATTCCTGCAATCTCTCCCACTAAATTATAAATACATAATAAATTCTAGAGTAAGAGGGGTCACTAGAAGACAGTGTCATTCTAGGGTAGTGCCAAATTCGTATGGCTTTAAAACCTAGTGCCTCCCAGCAGCTATAAGAATTGCGTTCCAATGCAAAGCTTGTGTCAATTAAAGCCGCAGTCATTTTTGGATAACACTGTTCATTTTGATTTGATTATAAGGGTAGGTTCTTTTCTGTTTAACTTAGGGGAAGGTTTGAAGAAGTATTAAGACATACACCATTTAACCACTAATTATTTTAATTATTCACTAAAGATAAGGCACCTGAAAAGTCACATTATATTCACATGCAGTTTATAATTTTCCTGAACAGTGTATTCCAATTTTATGGGTGAATAGCAACCAGTGGGAGCAGAGTATTAGTTAAATATATAAGCCACCTTTGGGTGAAATTAAAAAAAAAACTATTTACCAAATGATACGGGAAAACATCCTCCCAGTAAAAGGAAACAGTAAGTGTAATTTTTTTCTTTTTCTTTCTAGTTTTTCAATTGGTACATAAAGTTATACATATTTATAAGTTGTTGTGTGGTATTTTGATACCTGTGCATGTTATTGAATTTTCAAGCCAGTAAGTATATCAGTGTCTTTATAGTCAGATGTATTTCTGGTAGAAATATTTTGTACCTTTTCTTCAAGCTCTTTTGAATATACAGTATGATGATTTGTCATGATCTTATTCAGCAGTGACATATCAGAACTTCAGGTCATGTTTATAATGTAACATAAAACTTTCCTTACCTATACCTAACCTTCCCAACCTCTAGTATCAACTCTGCCACTCTATTCTCAACTTCTAGAAGATCAATTTTAAATTTTCCATATGAATGAGATAAAGGGTGTACTTGGTTTCCTATGCCTTTTTTTAAATCAAGCATGATGTCTTCGACTTCAGTCCATATTGTCATAAATGACAGAATTGCATTATTGCTATGACTGAATAGTATTATATATATACTATATAATAAATATACATGTACACAATATATACATGCATATATATATATATATATATATATATATATATGTTTGCTTTATGCATCTGCCAGTTAAGGAACATTTATGATGTTTCCATTTCTTGGTACTTGTGACTAATAAAGTGGCTATTACCCTACTCCTATTAATGTGTTTTCCTTATCACTATATAATAAATATCCAACTAATGATAACCAGAAAGGAACAATAATTTTGGTTTAATGCTATTGGTAGCTATGCTTTACAAATGATGATATAGATATTTGAAAGGGTTAGAATAAGTGATTTTTCCCCAAATATTATAATACAACTGATGGTGTTTAAAGTTATAAATTTATAGAAATTTCATCTTCTCTCTTTTTTTCTCAGGACAACTTTCTCCTAAAGAGTCCAAGATGGCCATAAGCTTAGAATCCTTCTGCCTCAGGTCCTTGGTTAGAAATTCCATCTTTTAACCTATCTACATGCTGAAGATTAAAACATCACAGTGCGGGTAGTTTTTGTTTTACACATGACCAACCTCCTGGTTATCAGTGATCACACACTGGCTGATAACGGCAGTCTTACAACATTATGGTCCATAGTCTGGTAACCGCAGAAGAGCTGCTATCATCAGGTTTAGCATGAATTGTATAGTAACAAATCATGTCAATTTTTTCACAGCCTCTTAGTAATTGGTCTCTGTGTGCTCGGTATTAAAAGTATGTGCAGACAACAGTGCAGGTAATCAATCTGTTTCCATTTGCCTCTCATTGATAGAGCTGAGTGGACATCTTATAGGAATGGATAAAATTATCCATTTTCTAGGTAATAATAGTCAATGGAACCACTCAGCCAACAAAGCTAACAGTAAAGGAGGGAAATAAAATGGGAAAACATTAGAGGTGAAATTCAAATAATATATATGATGTTACAAAGGAAATCCTGTCTACAGGAGTGTGGACAGCTGCAGGCTTTGGGAGAACCTGAACATGAAGCTCAAGGAACCCAGTGAGGGTGAGTTTATCAACATGGGCAAAGAAAGCAGGTGCCGGGGAAAGATGACCATGTCTGGAGGAAGGACATCTGCACATTTCCAGCAGAAAGAACACTTGTAAAATAGTTCATGGCACTGAAATGGAAAACTATCTTGCAAGCATTTCAAGTTTTGAAAGTGATATAATGATCTGCCAGGATACAAAAAAGATCTGAGTTAGGATCTTGTATGACATCCAGCAGAAAGCAAACTTTATCTGTGCTTCAGAAGGTTCTGTGAGGTTTGTTTTCTCTTGTTTTTTTTTTCTGTAAATATAGCAACAAAACATCCTAGTCAGTGTGAGCAGATACAACAAAATATTACAGACTTATTATTTTAAATAGCAAATTTTTTATCTCATAATCCTGGAGTGTTATATATCTGAGCTGAAGGACTAGCTAGGTAGATTTCATTTCAAGGACTAGTCTCTTAACCAGCAAGCAGTTAACATTTTTTATATGTGTAGCTGGTCTTTCTGATAATGCTAAAACAGAGGAGAGGAGGGTAACAGAACAGTCTGTAAGAGCCATCTCTTTCTAAGCCACTCTTATGACTTCCTTTCACTCTAAGTGCCTTCTAATACCTTGGTTCCCCTCAAAGAGCCATATTGGGGTTGCAGACCTTCAATAGGAATTTAAAGGGAGCATCATTCACTGAACGCCTTGGCGTTCAACATCTGCATTCTGCTTCTGGCTTGAGTTCATGAGCACATGACCATGAGAGCTATTTAGAAATGTGTAGCACGGAATCAGTAGATCAAGCCTGCGGCTTGCTGAAAGTTCGAGGTTGTCCCAGACTAGCACGACCTCCCGGCTCTCAGCAAAAATGAATCCTCCACAGTAAAAAATATGGCTAGCATATTAATTACTTCACTCATTGTTGTAACCAAATATCTGACAAGAGGTGACTTAAGGGAGAAAGGGTTGATTCAGCTTATTGTTCTAAGGGACATGCTCCGTCACGGTGAGGAAGAGGGAAACGCAGTAGGAACACAGGTGGGTGGCCACATTATCTCTAAAAATCAGAGCAATAAAGATGAATGCTACGTCCTAGCCAGTACCCCAAAACTTGCCAATTTTAGATAAACGAGTAAGAACACACAAACCACCAGAGGTAAGAAATAACAAAAAGCAGCAAACAATGTTTCGGACTTAATAGGCAACTATTAGAGGAATAACAGATGCTGGATGTAAAATTAATATATGAAGTAATTAAAGAGATAAAAATGAGCAAGGAAGGAGGAAGTTGTTTAAAATAATCAAATACCTGACAAGCAAAAGTCTATTTTTACACTCTGTATGAAGTTCTTCAGTGTTGCAGTTGCATTACAAAACACAGTTGCATGTTCATGCATATGGGTATTCACAGGTAAAAAAAATAACTAAAAATAGCATTAAAAAGTCATTAAATAAAAATAACAAAAAATTAAGGATAAAAAATTCCTTAAACAAAAAGTCTCAACTCCTTAGGAGGGCATAGCTATTCTAAGCATGTATATATTATCTAAAACAATATTAAAGAGTGAACAATTAAAAACTGACTTACAAATGTGAGCTGGTAGATACCTGTGATTCAGACACTGGGAAGGCTGGGGTGGAAAGCTAGGCTATCTGAGAGCAATTTCAACACATAACAAGAGTTTATCTCAAAAATTAGTCAAAATTACAGATTATTAGCACTAACTCTAGCATCACACAGTAGAAATTGGCATGACTTTCTTATTTCTTAAAAGGATGTGCAGCTAATTAGCTATTAGTAATTGGCTATTTTATCAACTTTTGCTTAGAGATGTTTCTTTGAAAGTATCTAAGTCTTGGCATTTTGACAAGAACATTTAATTTTTTTCTATAAGTTCTCTGTTGACTTAAGAAGACAAGCCTACATAATTCTGAGAAGGGTTTTACTATATGTCTTCTATGGAGTCAATCTTATTAAAGGCATTATTTAAACCATATATAATTTTGCAAGTTTCTTCACACCAGAAAATATGAGGCTCAAATGCTATGTCAGCAAATTCTACAACATTTTGAGAAGCAAAATATTTCCAACGTCATGAAAATCCACAGAATTCAAAAGGAAAGTCTCCCATTTATGAGCCAAAAATGCAAATGAAGCTATTTGACTGATAAATGTAAAGGTATCAATCAAAACATCAATATAAAAAGCAACACATCAAAACTGTTTGCTTTATCTTAGAAATTCAGTTCATTTTTATACTTTTGATATTAGTATATTTAAAGCTGCATGGTTTCAAATCATCAAATAAACACTATATTTCAAATACATCTTTAAAAAATATATCAAATTATAAGTAGAAGAAAATTTCATTAATCTATTAAAGAGTACATTAATACTTATAGAAACTATAATTCTTTAGCAGAGGCATTTCTTTTGAAACTAAGCATAAGACAAGGGTTCCCAGATTATTTCTCAACTATCAATTCTAGTCCGTTAGCCAGTTTGTCTATTTTTGTCCCAGTATTTTTGTTCCAGCATTTTCACTTGAATAGCTCTGTGTATCTTGAAATTAGAAATGATGATGCCCCCAGAATAGGTTTTATTGTTCAGGAGTGTTTTGGTTATATATAGTCTTTTGGGCTTCAATATGAAATTTATGATTTTTTTAAAAAAAGCTCTGTCAAGAATTGCATTGCAGTTTTTGATGGGGATTTCACTGAATTTGTGTGTTGCTTTTGGAAGTCTTCTTACAACATTTATCCTACTAATTATGAGCATGAGAGATTTCTCCATCTCCTAGAGTCTGTTTCATTTATCTCTTAAAGTTTTCACTGTGTGGGTTTTCAGGTCCTTGGTTATGTTGAGGTTTATGTTTTAAGTCCAAGGTATGTTGTTTCCGAGGCTATTGTAAATGAGATTGTTTGCCTGATTCCTTTCATAGTCTGCATGTCTTCAGTATATTGAAAGGGCACTGATTTGGGCATGTTCATTTTTGTAACCTGCCACTTTCATGAAAGTATTTATAGCTCTAGAAATTTCTAGATGAGAGAGTATGGGATATACTTCAGGGTATAGACTCATTTAAAGACTTATAGAATAGCACTCTGGTAACCCAGGAAATAGGACCAACAATCAATAAGCAGAGAATTTCCTGAAATTAAAAACAAAACTCTACTGCAATGGAAACTGTCTATCAACTGAATTTCAGGCTACAGATGGGGAAAAAAAATCATTGACTACTGTACATCTGCGAGAGGATTACTGTCTAGAATATACAAAGAACAATGATAATGAAACTCAACAGAGCACTGAGAAAACAATCACAACCCAACTTTAAAGTGGGCCGTGAAACTCAGCAGAGCATTTTTGATGAAAAAGTGCAATTGACTAAAACATATATTAAAGTTTTACAATCCATAGCAATCAAGGAAATACAAACTAAAACTACACTGAGATTTCGTTTTACTCCAGTTAGTATAGCCAAGACTTTTTTAAAAAAAGACAATAAATGCTGGGTTGGATGTGGGAAAGGGGAAACTTCTTCATTGTTGGTAGGAGTGCAAACTGGTGCATCCACCAGGGTGGCTTTAAAAAAAAATCCTAGAAATAGATTTATCATCTGACTCAGCTACCACCACTCCTTGACATATGCCCACAGAACTCTGTATCTTACTATAGAGCTACTTAGTCATCCATGTTCATTGTTGCCCCACTGATAATGGCTAGGACATATGAAAAACCTAGATGGCTATCAACTGATAATGAATGGATAATGAAAAATCAACTTCCCAGTGGAACGTTAGTGAGCATTAAAGAATAATGAAATCATGAACTCTGCCAATAAAATGAATTTAGCTGGTGGAATACACTGGGCGAGTTTACTCATATCCAAGAAGACAAATGTAAAATGTTCTAGCTTACAGGTGGATCCTAGTGTCAAATCTTTAGATTTGTATGTTCAGTTTGAATTATACATAGAATCCAGAAAATTAGAAAGAAAGCATGGATAGGGAGGAAAAAGAATGATTGCAGGGGGTGGAGAGATAGTAGAACATTGATTGTATGAAGGGGAAAGAAAGAATAATGGAAGGGAATTTTAAGTTGGAAAAGGGATGGAGGCGTAGGTAGAATAGGGTCTAGAGGAAGGATAAACAACATTCAGAAAAATCCACACAAAACTCTACTTTATAAATCTCATATGAATATAATTTAACTGACATTACCCTATAAATGGAATAATAATTTTCTCACAAACCTTAAGTTGGCAAATAAAAAGTCTAGTTCTTGATGTGGTATACCTCTCCCCCTGTTTTTGATCTCCCTCAATAGAACAGGCTATTGTCATTGTTCTGGGTTGCTGTTTAGCATTTTATTGCTTAGAGAGGGAAGGATGTGTTTGAATTAAACTTCCCCATCACTATTCATTATTGAGGGAAGTGGGACAGGACCACAGGCAGGAACCTGGAGGAAAAAATTGAATTTACACTGCCTACTGGCTTGCTTTCTATGACTTCCTCCCTCATTTTTTACTTCTGGAAGGTGCTATGTAGACTCCTAGGGTGTGTGGTTAATGCAGAAAGTGATGAGAATGCAGAGAATATCTGTGGAGTGTTCAGCCACATATGGGACATCTTATGTCAGGAAGGCCTAGAGTAAAACATCTTTCGACACAACAG
The DNA here is from genome assembly GCF_037038515.1 of Microtus pennsylvanicus. Taxonomy (NCBI): domain Eukaryota; kingdom Metazoa; phylum Chordata; class Mammalia; order Rodentia; family Cricetidae; genus Microtus; species Microtus pennsylvanicus. The sequence goes on along the minus strand of NC_134586.1, from coordinate 50,399,936 downwards.
GAGTGCTATACTCATGAGTTCACAATAGCTGTGCAGGGTGTTTTCTATCGGACACAACAGGCGCACTATATTTGTGAATTCACAATTGCTGTGCAGGCCATTGTCATTCCGATAAAACAGGAGTGCTGTACTTGCGAATTCACAATAGCTGTACCTGCCTGCACAAGACCCACACAAAGTGTGGGTGATTATTTGAATGAAAATGGTCCCCTTAGGCTCTGAATTTGTAGTTTCCAGTTGGTGAAAGGGAAGGATTAAGAGATGTAGCCTTGTTGGGAGAGGTATGTCTCTAGAGGTGGGCTTTGAAGTTTCTACACTCTACATCATACTCTCTCTACTTCACATCTGTGGATCGGGATGTAAGCTCACCTCCTGCTTCAGCACCATGCCTGCCTGGAGCACCATGCTCCCCGCCATGATGATCCTGGACTCTAACCGTCTGGAAGAGTGAACTTCAATAAACATTTTATTTTGTAGGTCATTTTGGTCATGGTGTTTTATCATGTCAATAGAAATGTAACTAAGACCAGTGGATCATCCCTTTAGCAATCCTGTATCTCCAAAAAAAATTGTATTATGATTCATAATAATAGCAAAACTACAGTTATGAAGTAGCAACAAAATAACTTTAAAGTTGGGGGTCACCTCAACATGAGGAGCTGTATTAACGAGTCCACAGCATCAGGAAGGTTGAGAACCACTGAACTAAGAAAAAGACAAGGTGAGGAGGGGATGATGAGTCCCCACCTTTGGCCAGAAAGATGTTGACAGTTTAGGACTTCTGGAGGAGAGAGAATCTATTTTCTTTAAGGATGTTTCTCCTGGTAGGTTGATTGTGTCTAGTGTATGGTCTCACAAATTGGACTGGGTGGGTTATAAAAACAAGACCTGAGGTTTGGAAGGGATGAGGGGATAAATTATGCATTAAGCAAGAATTATGGAGAAGAGTAAGCTGATTATGATTATGTATGAATGAAATTTTCAATGAATTAATACTTTTTTTTCCCAAAAAGACAGGAATGGCTGCTGTGGTGATATTAGTGTATAAGATAATGCTGGAGGTTTCAATCAGTTCCCAGGAAAGAAAGACAAAAGATAAGGGAAGTGTGATGAATACTATCATATCCAGAAAAATGGGCAGACCCAGGATGCTCATCTTAAGTGAAGTAAGCCAAACTCAGAAAGACAAATACAGAGTGTTTTTTATCTCATCCGGAATATAAATAAAATAGCATTTTAAAGAGACATTAAAGTGGTAGAAAAACTATGTGGACATAGGAAGGAGACCAGGGAAAGATAAGTCAAAAATGTAATTTTAGGGGCAAAATTGAAACTATATTATGAACATGCAAGAAAATATTACATCAAAGCCCTTTATTTTACATAAGTAGTATATACTAATAAAAGGAAAAGGGGAATTTAAATTTAAGTACTTTAAAATATATTGTTATTTCAACTTTCAAGGGCTTGATATTTTTCAAAACAAGAAGTTGAGAAGAATTTTTTTTTTTAAAAAAAGAAAGATCTGTCTTCTTAGCTTGCAAGGTTCAAGTATATATTGTTTACTGTAGCAATTTTGCTTTAATTCTCCAGGACTGCAAAAAAAGTAATATATGAAAAGAAAAAAAAAACAGATATTTTTGCTTTTTAAGGGGGAGGACATGCAATGCTCCAAATATAAAACTAAATGGTATTTATAAATAAGTCAAAGAAACAACAGAGCTTCATGAGGCAGTTGAATGTAACACTAATAATCAAACTCAGACTTTATGTACAGAGACTTCTTAGAAAATAATTTTGAAAAGCTAGTATTGTCACAAAGTATTTGTAATACTTAGGAAGGCATTTAATAGTGACATCATTTACGTGGTAAAGATTATAGTAATTCAGCAATTTATGAGAAAATATAATATGACAGTGTGTGGTGGTATATACCTGTAAACCCAGGACATCAGATTTATAGACAAGAGGGCCAGAGGTTCAAGACCACTCTCAGCTACATAGCAAGGTTAAGATCAGTTGAACTTTTCAGACAAAAATTAAAAACAAGAACATTTTCTTCATACAAAGGCTTAATATCATAAAAATGTTACTGCTCCTATGTTGATCTATGGATTAAATGAAATTTAAATTTAAACTCCAAAAGATATTTAAGAGGCAATTTATGACCTAATTTTTACTTTTAGTAAAGGTTTAATTGCCCAACAATAACCAAGAGACTCTTGAAGAGAAAAAATAGAAGGAACTGAGAGGAGAAGCACTCCCAGAAGAGAACTCTAATAGTTAATAATTAGCTTAGATTAGCATCATATGCAAACTGAACAGGCTCAAGCTCTCAGTATGAAACCCAAACTTAGCTGGTACCTTGCTGTGTGGCCGAGGCTTTGCAACTTTAGGGGGATAAGATAGACTTTCTAATACATAGTACAGAAATTATTTCTTATACAAATAGAAGAAAATAGAAAAACCATCAAGATGTGATTCCTACAATCTTCCTCAAAAATGTAAAATAAGCTGTTTATGTATGCTAGCCTTTCTTGATATTCTTTGAGTTATAGGGGTGTTATTCAATGTCCTCATCCTTTACTATTTGGAATTATTCTTTCCATTTTCTTTTCTTTTCTTTTTTTCTTTTCTTTTTTTTTTTTTTTTTTTGGTTTTTTGAGACAGGGTTTCTCTGTGGCTTTCCATTTTCTCTTTATTGTTATTTTATCTTTCTAAATTTTTCTTTATTGTTTTTTTAAGCAAGAGTAACAATGGCTGTTTTGGGAGTTAATTTTAATGCAATATAATCTTAGCTAAAATTGATTATATTTTCAAAGGTTCTATTTACAAGTGAGAGCACACTTCGTGCTTTGAGATGGATATGTCTGCAGGGTAGGGGGTACTGTCCAATGTAGGATAATCATTGAAGAAAAGCTTAACAAATCCCCCACTGCTTATAAAGATAATGGAAAGATAAACTACAAAACAAGAGGGGATATTAATAATATATAAAATGGACAGGGTTTATGTACATATGGTGCATAAATATTTGCATAACTGATGTGAATCAGTAAGAGAGATAAATAACCCAATGGAAAAATTGGCAAGAATCACACATAAGCAGCTTACAGAAGAAAAAACCGCATATGGCCAATCGCCTTATGAAGAGACTCTATGCATGTGCAGTGAAAAGGGAATGAAGACTAAGGTCATGATAAAAGTATATTTTATTATCTCTATGTTAAGGAGTCTGATAATGTGAAATATTGTCATACCTCTCATTGTAACAGAAACCCTCATGCATCACTATTGTTCATGGGATCGTTGCTTATCACAGTGAAACGTAAGCTGCAATCCAATAACTCATTGGTAAAGATACGTGATATTGCTGTGGGATAATGGTCATTCATCCTGTCACTTTTATTATTTTAATAAATTACTGATTGGTCAGTAGCCAGGCAGGAAGTATAGGTGGGGCAAGCAGGTAGGAAGTTAAGGTGGGGTTAAAATAATAGAAGAATTTTGGGAAAGGAAAGGGTCAGTCTGCAGTCGTCACCCAGACACAGAGGAAGCAAGATGAGAGCACCTCACTGATAAAGGTACCAAGCCATGTGGCTGACACAGACAAGAATTATGGGCTAATATAAGTTATGAGTTAATAAGAAACCTGAGCTATTAGACCAACCAGTTTATAATTAATGTAGACCTCTGTGTGTTTCTTTGGGACTGACCAGCTGCAGGACCAGGCAGGACAGAAACTTCTGTCAACAAATGGTGTCAAAGTGGAAAACAATATCCATATAAAACCTGAGAGTAATTCTAGACACCAAAGAACGGAGTTTAGCATGGTTTCTGGATAGCAGCATTTTCTCAGGTGGGCTCTGTTTGCTAAAGGCAAGTTCGTCTCATTTAAGAGAGATTTTCTGACTCACCTTTAGTTGCAAAAACCTTGCAGCTCTTTTAAGAGGCCCTGCCACAAAACACTTAAATAGTTTTGATGAATAGCCAACCGCATGCTTTGGTGGTGGCAGGGACTTTGAAACTCCATAGAGTTCTGGCATAAAACATGGCTCCTGCTAATACTTCTGCCATGAGGCTAAGGAATGGGGTGGGTCAGCCGTTAAAGTCACGGCTTTAATCCTAGCCATATCACTTAGCATTAAAGACTGATATGGTCAGAAAAGAGATATAGAGTATAGATAGATTCAAAGATGAAGAAAATCTCTAAAAAATTTACAGTGTGTTTAAAAATATATGTAGACATGGAGAGTAAAGCAAAAAGATAAAGTATATATATATATGTAACTCCATATATATACATATATATATGTATATATATGGAGAGGGAGAGAGAGAGAGAGAGAGAGAGAGAGAGAGAGAGAGAGAGAGAGAGAGAGAGAAGTTGGGTATGGTGACACATACTAATCCCAGCACTTGGGAGGCAGAGGTAGGTAGATCTCTGTGAGTTCAAGGACAGCCTGATCTACAGAGTGAATGACAGGACAGCCAAAGATACATAGAGAAATCTAGTCTTACAAAAAACCAAACAAATAAAAAAATAAAAGAAATAGAGTTTAAAATAAAGTCATGTATAGATGGAAAATACACAGAGAGTCTGGATACTATTTATTATTGTGTTGTCTTTGAATTGTTTGATGGCTGAGGAAGGAACAAAAGCTGTTAATGGACATTTGATTATAAATATTGCTGGATTAATACAACATATGTATTTTGAAAATGTCTTGACTTCAAAATTTAAGTCAAAAGATGTTATTTTGAAGAAGAGGTTTTGCCTTTGTTTCCACAGGAAATGAGAGTCTGTGGATTCATTATGGGTTAAGAAAATTCAGGTTTGATGAAGGAAGACCCCTGAGAAATCTCTGATAATAGTAGATAGCCCAGATGTCTGAGTTCTATACCAAGAACAGCCTCAAGACTGCTGGCTGCGATGATTAAGCCTCACAGAATATTCTAGTCAGGACTTGACCATAATTCAAAATTTTTTTTAGGTCCCCATAAGATTATCAGCACCCCTAATCAGCAGGAAGTAACCTGAAAACATTCCCCCAAAATGAATTATGGATGTTTTTCTTTGTTTAGAGTGTTGGTTACAAGTTGTTGTGGATAATGCTTGGGAAAAAAGCTAAACAAAGGCAATTAGATTCAGAGTTTTTGTTTGGAAAAAGGGGGGGTGCTGTGGGACAATGGTCTTGTATCCTGTCACTTGTATTATTTTAATAAAATGCTGATTGCCCAGTAGCCAGGCAGGAAGTAGAGGTGGGATGATGAGAACAGGAGAATTCTGGGACGAGGAAAGATTCAGTCTGCAGCGAATTACCCAGACACAGAGGAAGCAAGATGAGAATGCCTCACTGATGAAAGGTACCAAGCCCCACAGCCAGCACACAAACAAGCATTATGGGCTAATACAAGTTATAAGAGTTAATAAGAAGCCTGAGCTACTAAGCCAATCAGTTTATAATTAATGTAGATCTCTCTGTGTTTCTTTGGGACTGACTGGCTGCAGGACCTCAGTCAACACAATATATTATGATAAATTCTTTCAGTACACGAGTTTAAAGTTGAATTAAGTTATGTATGTGTGACAACACAATTGTGGGCTCAATCAAGGAGAACTCTTGATACAATTGTGTATGACCTATGCTTTTACAAGCAAGAGAGTAAGACAAACTTGAAAATAATTTTAACTTTCAGAAAGAGACAGAGAGGCAGACTAACAAGATATTAGTAACAGCCTAGCTTTTGGAGGTAGATTAGTGTTCATTGTTATCATAGCCATCATTTGTATCAGATACAAATGTCCCTTCATATAACACATACAAAATCATTTTTTAGTAAAAGAAAAATCTTCATTTAATATTTATTTTTCATTAAACTGTGTTCATATAGATGTTTAAAAGTATAAATTCAAATTTAATCAATCATCCCACACCAAGTCTGATTAAAATACTTTAAACCTCATTTGTCAAAAAAAATCAATGGACAGCTCCAATTAGGAAACTCTTCTCTTTTTTTTATTTTTCCAGATTTAGTCTATTTTCCTTTATTGCTTATTAAATTATATATTTCTATCAACATACTGTAATCTATTTTTTTACATTTTTCTTTTGTTGAAAATAGGTTCTTTTCTCATACAATAAATATATCCTGATTATAGTTTCCCCTTCCTCTACTCCCATTTTCTTCCGCACCTTCCTCTCCAGGTTCACTCCCTTTCTGTTTCTTTTTAGAAAAGAACAGGCTTTTTGGAGATAATCAAACATAAAAAAATATCACATCGAAGTTGGACAGAGCAGCACAACAGCAGGGAAAGCTACATATATGGAGACTTTTCTTTCTCTATCCTGAACACATTCAGAAAGCAGAAATACAGTGTATACATTGGTCTTATCTTTACACCAGCACACACTGCTACTCTCCAAGAAACTTGAGGGCACAAAGGAGGCATCCTATCCTTGGTTATTTAGCCTGCGATATAGAATCTATATCTGTATATGTTTCTCTTGTCAGAACATTGCACAGTTCATAAACTGTTCATTCAGGAATTGTCTTTTTTGTCTTCACTCTACCCTACGTCATGGCCAGGGCCAGGGAATGTTCCCTCCTGCCTAAGGAAGGTCTCTTAATCTCAAATGGTTTGTAGTATAGTTACTTGACCAAGGTTCTAACATTAAACTTCTGTTTCCAAGTCTTGAATCTCTTCCATGGCTGTGTAGTTGCTTTTTAAAGCTAGAATTTTCTTGTTAGAGAATGCACATTTTTTGATACATTGGTTCATCAGGATATTGGGTCAATCTCTTACATCACCCTAAAGCAATAGGAAGTGTGATGTCATTTTGAAAGCTCCTATGTCATTCCTCTTGTCAGCTACTTGAACTTAGACACGCGGGTTCTAAAATGCTGTCATTGATGGGTACAGCTCTATTCTGATTTTTCAAACTGTAGTTAACTAGAACAGTTATTCTCAACCTGTGGCTTACAAACCCATTGATAAACCCCTTTCTTCCAAAATATTTATTATGATTCATAAAGGTAGAAAAATTTCAGTTATGAATTAGCAAGGAAGATAATTTTATGGTTGGGGTTCACCACAACATGAGGAACCCTAATAAAGGGTCACAGCATTAGAAAGGTAGAGAACCACTGGGTTAGAAGAGCTAGAGGAGGGAGTTTAGATGAGGTTTGGATGAATCTTAACCTGTTATTCTGGAAATACTTGACTCATTAGTGAAGAAGATTCACAAATTTACAACTCAACTCCTTTTTTTCACTTGCTTGTTTGAAAATTAAGAAATGAAACAAATAAATGAGTGAATTGGCTGTTTCCTCCTTAAATTTTTGTTTTAGCAGACAGTGAAGGAAGATTTACAAGGAAATACCTAAATATATCTTAAAACATCAGCAGCTATTCTTGTTGCTAAAATTCCTTTAAATAATGCTGCATTATTTTAAGTTATACACCTTATTTTTGCAGAATAAAATATATGAGTTCTTAATAAAATTCCTTCTTGGAAGAGACCTTGGTTCATTCCAGATTAAAGGACTGTGCCTTTGCCTGCCTGGATTCAAATTTCACTCCTATGACTTATTTGTTGTGTGTCTTTGGACAAGATTCTTAGGTCTGTAAATCTCAGATTTGTTGTTTATAAAATGTGACAGCTAGAAAACCTTTCTTGGGTCTTTGTGAAGATTAAATTACATTCATTTACAAAGTTTATAAAAACAGCTGGTTCTAGTTGCTGTTCAAATGGTTGCAGCTAGCTAGGTCTGCCTCTGAGTTCATCCTTTTCAACAGCCTTATCTGAGCAGTTTGCCATGCTTCTTGTTAGGCCTGGGTGCTTAGAACTTGGAAATGCTTAGGTTTCATATTCTATCACCTAACAGTAGAACAGCTGCATGTTGCAGTATCTTTAGAAAACGGCATACTGAATGGAAAACTAGGCTTCCTGTGTTTTTGGAAGACTAAGCACAGAAAGTTCCCTGGACAGCACCTTACACACACAGTGATACAACAGTGCATGTCTGCCTTCCATCTGATCTATGTTGAAGAGAAAGACCTTGACTTTGTAAACCTCTAGCAAGAACATTGCAAAGTCAATCCAGTGGCATCTTTGTGCTATCACTGCCAGGTTGTGGGTTGTCTGCATGGCTCCTGTTGGGTAACCTAGCCTGCCCTTGGCTTTGAGCCCTTTCTTCTCAAAGACACTTGATTAGGGCTGAGCCAGCGTCCATACCCACACAGTGGGCACCATGGCTCCCAGCTGCTGCCCATGTGTCACTTAGGATACACTGTCCTTGCAGGCTACTCTGAGTTGTTTTCCCAACTTCTGCAATAGACTTTAAGTTTCTGACAGTTCAAAAAACCTGTTCTATGTAGTCTTTGCTCAGTACAAGCTGGGGTATACTATGTCTGATCCCTTATCCACACCTGGAGTACTGTTATCTGTCTCCTCGGGCTGGAAAAGCTCAGTCCTGTGCATATTTAAGGCCTGGCCCAAAGCATTTTTTCAGTGCACAGCTAGAACTCTCTTCTTCTAAACTTTTTATTATGTGTTTATCAAGCTTAAATCAAAACTTTCCCTCATGGTCTACTGCCCTTATGCAATTCAGATCTTTCTTCCTCTCGTTTCATCCACTCCAACTGTGTGCTTTGGCCACACAAACCTTTGTTCCTTGGACAGTACAAGGTCATTACTGCTTATTGCTTTCACATTTGGTTCTCTCTGTCTGGAAACCTCTCACCAAATTATTGTCTCATTAGATTGTTTTTCCTTTTCGGTGACGTTCTATGAGCATCAAAGGACATCAACTCAAACAGCATATTCTGTGGCCCTATCACTCTTGTACAATGGTTCTCAACTAGGAGTCTTGTGGTCCTCCAGGGGATGTTTGGCAGTCTCTGTACATGATTTTGCTTATGACCACTGTAAGGGACAGGATATCACATAGAGGAAGAAGGCCAAATGTATTCTAAACATCGGGAAATGCTCTCCAAAGAATAGTCTCTCACAAATGTCAGTGTTATGAAGGCTGAGAGATCGTACGTAGCACAGTCTTACTTTATTTACTTACGGAACTTGGCATTGTGAAAAACTGATTGACTCATCATTCATGATTGTAACTAGATGTTACTTGTGTTCTGAATTAGAATATAAATGCCAGGAAAATAGAAATCTTGTCTTTTAAAGATTTATTTGAAATTTCATGCCTGAGCACACTGTATTTGCATCATTTCCACTGCTCCTTCTCCTCCCTCCAGCTCCTACCATCTCCCACTCCATCCCTCATGGAGCTCATGATCTCCTCAATAACCATTGTTGTGATATACACATATGTAGTTTAATAGATATGAAACACATACATGTATGTATGTATGTGTGTGTGTGTGTGTGTATTATAAGTATATATTTAAAGTAAACTGCTTACAAAAATGTTTCCTTCTGGCCTTTCCAAACATCCTCAGTGTAGTTTATCTCTCCTCTCTCCCTCTCATTATTAACTCTCTTCCTTCTCCCTAGTTACATTGCCCTCCTGTTTCCCTCCCCACGCCCCTTCATGGCACCTGTGCCCTGCTGTCTCCCTCTCTGGAGCTCCTTTTTCCTCTTTCCCTCCCCAGTAGCTCCGTTTGTATCTCCACATTTCTTTGGTTACCCTAGGATTTGTAGTCATATGCAAAGATTCAAATCTAGAACCCACAAAGATGAAAGAACGTGCAGGGTTGTCTTTCTGGATTACTTTCTGGATTACTTCAATCAATATAGTAGTTTCTAGTTCTATCCATTTAGATAAAATTTTAAAGTCTCGCTATTCTTTACAGCTGAACATGGCTTCATTATGAACTCATCCCACCGTCTCATTTTCTAGTTGTTGACTCAGAGATAGCGAGATTATTTGCATGTTTTAGCTATTGTGAAGAGAGCATCAGGGAACATGGCTGAACAAATATCTTTGTAGTAATGTTGGGTTCTTTGGGGAAATGCCAGGGAGTGGTATAGCTGGGTCGTATGGTAGATGTAGTTTTCGCTTTTGGAGGAATCTTCACAGTCATTTCCCTAGTAGCTGGTACCTTTTGATGCCTCCTCACGTGCACTTGTTGGTCGTTGTCTAAAAATAATAAAAAGTTAAAGAGCTGTTCTGACTTTGAAATCTCAAAGTAGTTTTAATTTTCATTTGTTTCATTGCTAGGGATAATGACCATTTTTTAAAAATATTTTATCTGTTTCATGATGGTCATGTCTCTAGTGTCTACTCTGTACCTGACCTGAGTAGGAATATTAACAATATTTGTTGAATTAATAAAAACCATGGCAAATCTCAGTGGGAAAGTTAACTATGTATTGCTGTGCATTATATTTGATCACACTGTACTTGTACTGCATTTTGTATTGGTTATTGATATATATTTTGGAGATAATTGACTTTATAACAGAGATATGTCCGTGATAGATAAAATAAATTCATTAATAGACAATATCTCTCGTAGAAATATTTCAGTTTCTGTGTCTGTCACAAGACTCATTTTTAACTGTGCTCTGTGTGCTCTCCTTCAATATCTGGTAATTTTCATCCTTGCTTTATTTTCAGCTGTACTTTAACTATCTAGAAATTAATAAAAAGCAATGTACATTTTGAGAAAGCGTGAGAACTGTCTGAACACACCCTTTGCCTGCCATTGTGGGTCAGGTTAACACCGCCCTAGGTGTGGAATTTGTGACACAACTGCCTTCCCCTAACATGCATGCTCCATTTCAGTATTCTGAACATGGTGATAATGAGGTGTTAACTTCAGCATTATCTGCTTAAAATCCAGACATACTTGTCTGTCTAGCTAAAATCAGAAAGGTCATAATGGGTCCACAAAGAGTTGATGCTGTCCCTCTTTGCCTGGTTTTCCTAGGGGCAGAATAGTGGGTCAATCACTGAGAAGAGTTTGTTTGGCCTACATGGGATCTGTTCTGTTTTGAATAGTTTTAGCTGCTACTTTTAGCTTCCTAGAATGTGAAATTGGACTATTTATCATGGAATTGGGGCACCATGTACTTTTTGTTCTAATGGGCACTAGCCAGATGTATGTGATGAGAGTTGATTGCACCTCCATCATTTTTTCACCACTTCTGGTATCTATGAGAGTAGAAGGGGAGACAAATTCATGGAAATGGGAAGGTGTGCTGTGTCCTATCTTGAAGGCTATATTGTGATTGGATATATCAAGTCAAGATTGTTAATTACATTGTCCAAATGTTTAGTAGCCAGTCACACCTTTTTCTCCATCTGTAAATGAGCTATGTGATGGTGAACTTATTTCCAGATGGTAATTGTCATTTTTTTCTACTTTATGTGTTTTGTAGTTACACCTTTAAAATCTTTTATGTGTTTTATTTTTATATGTATATGTGTTCTCCATGTATGTGTGTCTGTGCACTTTACGTATACCTGGTGGTGCCCACAGAGGCCAAGAAAAAAAAGTGCCAGATATCTTGTGACTGGAGTTACAAGTTGTGAGTCACCGTGTGTGTTGGAAATTGAACCCTTGTGCTATGGAAGAGCATCCAGTGCTCATAATTGTTGAGCCATTCCTCCAGCTGCTACAAAGCAGCTTTCAGGTACACCATAGTTTAGAGTTTTATACTGTCTTAGTAATTAAGGCTGCTCAAGATTAGCATTAAAATGTGATTTTCTGCATAAGTTTCTCTTGCCTTCAAGCCTATTTTATCCAGTATTATTGTTTCACCCACATTCTTTACTATTAATTCTTTAATTGACTAAAATCTCCTTTAGTTCTCAGTCAGGTGTGTCTCCTAAAATTTTGTCCATTTTATCACTTGTAAGTTGAGCCCAGGTTCTTGTACATGAATGGTTTACCACTGAGTAAGATTCCCAGTCTTGGGGGTTTTGTCATGGTCTCACTCTATAGCTGAACTTGGCAGTGAAGATTCTACACACCTAAATTGATTGCAGATTAGCTACTGAGTTTTTAACACCAATGCATCAATCCTAGATAACCACTAGATACACATGCGTGTGTGTGTGCGCACACACACACACACACACTCACACATACACACTCACACACAACTTCTAATATGTTGTGTTTCTTGCTATTACTTAATAATTTGTGACAAGTTTACTTCATTTTTTTCTTTTGTTTTTTAATTTTAAATTGTTGAAGGATGTTTTCCCCTTCATTCAGATTATTTTTGATAGTAACAAGTCAGGCGTCTGTGTTACTAATTATCCAAGCTATTATAATATGCTTGCCTATCTTAATGATATATAAAATAATGACTATCATTGTCATACATCAGAATAAATAATATGTGATCCTAAAGTAGCTCCATTCAGATCATATTCCTTCAAACTTAAATAGTACTATTATCCTATGTTTTAGTTTTAATCCTTCCCCAATCAGATAATTAGACTGTGTTTCATATGTTGGATGATTTTTATAATTTTATATATCTGTATATAAAGATAAACATACACACAGTATGTATGTACATATATATATGAAGAAATGAGACACATGTATGTATATGTGTATATATATGAACATCAATGCCAAATTTACTACCTTTTCTTTTTTTTTGCAATTTAGACTTGGTGAAATAATTTTCCCTCTTCTTGGTCTATGTATTTTAAGGTATCTTCTTGTGAAGATTTGACCCATTAAAAAAGTAGTAGTTACCTTTTGGTTCATGTGACTCTCAGTTTTATAGTAGAAATTCTGAACAAATTCTTGATATTCCTATGGATTAAACTTTGAATCAAGTTTCATTGTGTAGCTACTTCAAGTTCCTGTATCTCACACATCAAGGAGAATTGAAATATCACAGACCAGGATGTATAAGGAGCACAAAGATAGAGCAAAGGGGCAGGAATAGATAGAATCAAGGTACATTGTATGCATGGGTGAAAATTTCATAGAGAAAATTACAAAAAAGAGGTACAGTGTCACACCATTACCACTATTAAATCACTATTGTCATTTTCTGTTCAAAATTGTTCACTATCATGAATTCTGAACAGTTCATATTCATGTTTATAGTGATATGCACATGAAAGCGCAAGCAGAGATATGAGACCCTCACAGGTAGTGATCCTCCTATAGCTAAGTAAAATATTTTAACTGATCAAAGCTGTCTTCACACTGTTATTTTTGTATCAGAAGAAACAAATATGACATAATTTATCTTAAGCTCATACAATATGGCTTTAGTTTGTTTTATATATTGAGGTTCTGCAAAAATATTTTAGCTCAGAAAGAAATTCTTCTAAGAAAACCAATCCAAAGAAGGAAAGATATATTTTGGTTTTAAATGTGTCGTTGCCTGCTTGTTATTCTTTGAAATTGAATCTTATTATATACTGCGGCTGTCTTAAATCAAGTGTAAACTCTGCTTTACCTTAAATAAGAAACATAAAACTTTTTCTCCCCTACCACCACAGCCCTGGCTGGACACAAAATTTAAAAAATTACTTCTCCTTTCTACTCTTCTGTCCTCTTCCCTTTTCTTCCTTTCCCTCCTTCCTTCCCTTTTTACTTCCTCCTTTCCTCCCTCCATTCTCCCTTACTCCTTTTCTCCTTCCCTCTCTCTCTTTGAGACAGAGTGTCATTATGTAACCCAGGCTGGCTTTGAGCTCCTGCTCTTCCTGCCTCAGTTTCCCTCTTGCTAGGATTATGGAATTGTGTCACCATGCCTGTCTTACTGAAAAATTTGTTAAACGTTAATCCAATATTTGAGAACAATTAACTGAATATTATACAGAACAGATAGAGAACATTGAATGTTTCCAATGCAAAGAAGAGGCAAGAGCCTAAGGTGTTAGGCATCCCAATGGCCCACATATGATATGATTACATATTATGTATATCTATGAAATGTTACAGTGTACCCAATAGACATGCTTATTGATATATGCTTATTCAAATAATTCCAAAGAAGTTAGTCTAGATTAGGGATAATCTAGTTTACTCACTGATATGGTCTTCCAGAAAGGTCTTGCTATGTAGCTCCAGGTGGCCTGAGACTCTTGCTTTAGAGTCTAGGTTGGTTTCCAACTTGGTATCTTCCTACCTTCATCTCCCGAGTGCTGGAAATATAAGCATTAGCCATCATGCACAGCTGTGGGAAAACATTGAATACTTTCGAGCATTTTCCATTCTATACAATTATTTATTCTTTTATGAATGATAACTTCATATTTATGATGAACCAGCCTAGAATAAGTGATTATCAATGCAACCTATTAATTCACCCTTAAAATTTTCCTGCCTCCTGAGAAAGGATAACAGTTGTCTTATTGATGTAAAATGTTGACACAATGATTTGTTATAATATAGTCAAAATGGCTTTCTCTGAATTCACTTCTACTTTGTGCAGTAAGAAACATAAATCCATCTTCTTCATATGTCTCTCCTTTAGCTCTTGACCATTTGGGTAGAACTAAAAATGAAATTTTGTTGACTCAATAGAGTGAGACAATTAGATACACCCAACAATTATATCACTCTTTGAGATTTGTTTTTAACAATTCAATAATTTAAATAAAGTCCCATTTCTTAGAATTATTTTATGAAGGAATTTTAACGTAGATTCTAGATCACAAACGACAATGTGGATGGCACATTACCAAACCCAAATTAATTCAGTAATATGGTCACTATTCCTTTTGTTTATTTTTTATTTGTAACTTAAACAAAATTATTTAATTTCATTGTCAAATCACTGCTAGGAAATACAACAGCTTAGAGCTGAGGAAATGGGTACATGACTTGACCACGTCTTACACAAAGAAAGACTGGATTCTAAGCCTCCATCTTGGGCTTGGGATTCTTTTCACCTCATGCATTTGAAATAGTTGTAAAATCCTAACCAGTACCTAGATTAAACAGTAGCTTCTGCGTACTCTGAAGATACTCCATTTGGCTAGTTCTGAGCTCTTGAAGAAGACCCTGATGTCTATCAGTGAATTTCCTCATGGACCTATTGATTTTTCTTGGATTTTTGTCCAAGTTTTGTTCTGTCTAGATATTTTCATCCAACACAGAAATCAATAGTTACATGATGATATTAACGCTCAACATGTAGACATTCTTCTTCTAAACAGATGTTCTGTAAGTATCTTCTGATAGTGTTATTGTACCACAAAGCTTCTAGACAGCAAAGGAAAGAGTCAACAGGGGCAAAGGATGAAAAATGTAATTAGGTGATATATTTACAATGCATGTATCTGCTAAGAGGCTGACATCGAAAACATGTAAGAAATCCAGGCTTCTTAGTACTGAAGACCAATACCTGATCCAATATGGGTCCGAGGTTCTGAACTGAGATTAGTTGAAATGAAGGCAGGTCTTTTATTTGCAACCTAGCAGATACACCCAGAAGACATTGTGTTAAGCTAAATACCATCTCGGGATCTCACTTCCGTGTAGAGCTTCAGAGAACTGAACAGACAGAAGTGGATAGTGAGGTTGGTCCCAGAGCGGGTGGCTGGGGTGGGGGGATCTCAGTGTGGTCAGGGTTGGGATAGGTAACACAGTGGTTGAAAGGCAAGGGATTCTCCGTGTGAAAGGAGCCACGAATCGGTACATGCTGAAACACAATGACTACAGTAAATAACTACACTTCCAGTTTTGAAAATTGCTTAAGATGGGAGACTTTTAAAACGTTCTTAACATAAAAATCTCTTCAGAATGTGAGCTAATGCATAGGTAGTTGGATTACTTTAGCCATGACATGCTTTCATACAACCCTTGGTATATGGTAAACATAAGAATTGTAATCACGGTAAACAGAAGCTTTTTCACCAACAGAAGTTAATTTGAGGAAAAAGAAATATGTAAAATATCTCAATAATTCTAATACTGATCATATGCTGGAATAACATATCTTATGTACAATATTTAGCTTATCATTAAAACTAATTTTACCAACTTAAAATTTTCTCTTGTAGTTTTAGAACACAAACCATGTGGGGTATATATTGAACTTCCCATCATCTTCATTTTTCTAAGATTTATCACATATACAGTGTTCTGCATGTATGCCTACACACCAGAAGAGGACACCATGTGGTTGCGGGGAGTTGAACTCAGGACCTCAGGAATTGCAGACAGCACTCTTAACCCCTGAACCATCTCTCCCATCATCTTATATAGCAGCTAGAGCTTCATTTATCTTGAACCTAGCTCCTGATTGCATTTTTTTTAGGTTTTTTTTTTTTGGTTTTTTTTTTTTTTTCAAGACAGGGTTTCTCTGTAGCTTTTTGGTTCCTGGCCTGGAACTAGCTCTTATAGACCAGGCTGGCCTCAAACTCACAGAGATCCGCCTGCCTCTGCCTCCCAAGTGCTGGGATTAAAGGCGTGCGCCACCATCGCCTGGCTCCTGATTTCATTCTTTACCTCATTCTCCTTCCATTTAGGAGACTGAGTTTTCAGCCAGTATTTAAGCCTCATTATAATATTGTTATCTGGGGCTGGAGAGATAGTTTTTTGGTTAAGAGCTCTGACTCTTAGAGGACCTGAGTTCAATTCCCAGCATTCTCAGGGTAGCCCACAATTGTCTATAACTCCAAGATCTGACACCCTGATGTAGACATACATACAAGCAAAACACCCAAAACACCAATGATTACAAAATAAAAATAAATAAAACACACACACACACACACAATATGGTCATCTGTTTAACTTCCTGTATATGGCATTTGGCACTTGAATCCATATCCTATTGTGCTAAATAATTAAAAAAAATTGAAACTTCTTAAATATTTGAACTGACCTTTTTATATTAGAATTCCAACTGTGTTCTGAGTTCTATATATTAAACATTCAGACACTCAGAATACTAGTAGTATATTGGGCTGGAGAGGTGGTTTGATACCATCTGCTCTTCCAGAATACCTGGGCGTGATTCCTAGCACTGACATGATGGAGCCATGGAGCTTCTGGCCTCTGCAGACACTAAGCACACACATGGTACACAGATATGCATAAAGGCAAAACACACACATAACATTTTTAAAGTGAAAAACTTAAAAACTAGAAACAAAAGCAGTGTAAAAGTGGAGGGGAAAGCATTAGAGAAGAAATGGTTTTAAATTGTGAGATCTGTACATTCACTGGATAATTTCATTTGAAATGTTCTGTCTGGATTTCCTCTTCTGTGTGTGTGTGTGTGTGTGTGTGTGTGTGTGTGTGTGTACATGAGTATATCAGAACTTCCACAGAAAACTCTTAGAGCTGTTTCTGCCATTGAGTAAACAACAAATACTGGCCTTTATTTGATCACAGATGTTGACTGAAGATGCCTCAAACACCAGTGTGTTAATGTTTGGTCCACAGCTTCATGGGCCTTTCTAGTTAATATTAGAATAATTATTAACATAGATAACTATGGAATCACAGCTAAATACATTTCTGTCTTTCACTATCTTTTTATCTAACTATCCCTTCTTTTTTGGAACTTTGTATTGTTTCTCAAATTGCAGCGTTTTACAACTAAATGGGAAATGGTGGATTATGATTTGCCAAACTCCCTTTCTTACCAAAGGACAATGATGTCATCCAAAGATGCTAACATATATCTTGTATTCAAATAGCTTTTTCAGATATGGGAAATGAGTTCTATATTTTCTCTACCAATCACCTCCAGCCAGCACCAGCTCAAACTCTGAAGACAGTATCTCAGTTAAATCTCATAGCAAGTAACTCCAGTACTGCATCTGTTCCCAAGCATGGGAGTGGGGAAGCAGAATCTTGGAGAGAATGAGTTGTACAAGCACATGCCAGTGGGCTAAGAGCTGGTGTGCAAATTAGGCTGTGAAAGCTGATTTCTGCTACATTGTTCTTTTAAAGCTAAATGATAAGATTGTGGATTACAAAGTTCTGAAATTTTGTCTCCATTTGGTCAGTCATAGACAAAGGGGGCTTAAAGGCTCCTGTGATCATCTACATTTCGTGGCTATGAGACTCAGCACAGAGACCCTGTAGAGTTCCCTTGGTGTGTTCAAATTAAGTGAAAATAAACAGAGGATGAGAAACGAATGATGGGCAGACTATCTTAAGTTCCTTAAAGGTCATCTAACTGACTAGAGCACACGGGGTGTGGGGACTAGACTGGGAACATGCTTGCATTGTTTCTGTCCAGTGACAGTCTCCCATCAGGATCATGACATTATCAGAACAATCTCAGTTTATCTCATTGCGCAGAACTAGGGTAAATATATTAAAATATCTTTAGAATTGAAAAAAAATTAAATTACTTGCACTGCCTACTAATTAAGCAGAAGAACTAACTCTACTGCCAAGCTTTTAATTTTTTGTACTCAGTAATTTACTTATAATAATAATAAGAGGCCTTGGCTTAGTGATTTAAATAGCAAAAGGTTGTTTTGGGATGACATGCATTTGTTCTATTTAGCTAGCCAAAAATGGAAGAAAAAAAAGAAAAAAGAAAAAACCCTGAAAATCAAGCCTATCAGCCTACATTAAAGGAGTTGGCGATTAAATAACTAAATAACCAAAACTATTTTCTCTAATTCACTGGATAAAATAGTTAAGTTAGAAAATAAACACACACACATACACACACACACACACGAGGCTATTCCTGTTAAGAATGGAGATTTTCTTTTCTTTTTGTTATTGAAGATGACTATGAGGCAAGTCACTTCTGAGACTTGGTCTTCACATTTGTCTTCCTGAAGTTGAGAGAGCTGGGGTTGTGGGCATGGGCCAGGTTCTCCTACTAGCCTGAAAGAAATCTAAGCCTTAGTTTTGGTTCACTAAAATGGGACAGAGCTATGCTGTGGGACAATGGTCTGTACACTGTCAATTGTATTTTAAATAAATGTTGATTGTCCAGTAGCCAGGCAGGAAGTTGAGGCAGAGGAATGAGAACAGAAAAATTCTGGAAAGAGAAAGAGTCAGTCTGCAGTCATCACCCAGATACAGAAGAAGCCAGATACAGAGCAAGCAAGATGTAACTGCCTCACTGAAAAAGTTACCAAGCCACATGGCTAACAGAAGAATTATGGGCTAATGTAAGTTATAAGAATTAGTTAAGAATAAGAAGCCTGAGCTAATGGGCCAATCCATTTCTAATGAATGTAGACCTCTGTGTGATTCCTTGGGACTTAATGGTTGCAGGACCAGGCAGGACAGAAACCTCTGCCAACAGAGCTAAACAGACAGTCCTCAGAAAGATCACAGGCTTCTGCTCACTAAGTAGGCTCCAAATCTCCTTTGCTGGCTCAGCAGACACCCCCAGTCCCTTGATAACTAAAGATAGCTTTCGCTACCCTGCTGCTGGAAGGTCCCTAACCACTAGGACCTCCAACCAATCAGCCCTCTACTAATCTTTCCTCTACCAATCAGCCCCAGATTAATCCTTCTTCTTTGGTATTCCCCTAACTTCACTTAAAAGGAATTTGTAACCGTCTATGGTGGTCACCAAACATCACCCCAACATTGGAATTAATAAAGCACTCTTGTTATTACTTACATGGATGTTGGTCTTCTCTGGCACCTTCTCTCAGACCCTAACAGAAGTCTCACAAGGTTATGACTTGTTGTTCCATGAGAAAGCTCATGGAACCTTCTCGAAAATTGACCACATACTCGGTAACAAAGCAAACTTCCACAGTTACAAAAAAATATTAGTAACCACCTGTGTCTTATCAGATCACCATGGATTAAAGTTAGAATTCAACAACAATGCTACTCCCAGAAAGCCTATAAACTCATGGAAACTGAACAGTCAACTACCGAACCATACCTGGATTAAGGAAGAATTAAAGAAAGAAATTAAAGTCTTCCTTGAATTCAATGAAAATAAAAAAACAACATACTCAAACTTATGGGACATGATGAAAGCAGTCCTAAGAGGAAAGTTCATAGCACTAAGTGCCCACTTAAAGAAAACAGAGAAAGCACACATTGGAGACTTTACAGCCCACCTGAAAGCTCTAGAAAAAAAAGAAGCAGACTCACTTAGGAGGAGTAGAAGACTGGAAATAATCAAACTGAGGGCAGAAATCAACAAAATATAACACAGAAAACAATCCAAAGAATCAATGAAACAAAAAGCTGGTTCCTGGAGAAAATCAACAAGATTGACAAACCCCTATCCAAACTAATCAAACGGCAGAGAGAGAATTTGCAAATTAATAAGATCAGAAATGAAAAGGGGGACATAACCACAGACACAGAGGAAATTCAGAGAATCATTAGATCTTTCTACAAAAGCCTGTATGCCACAAAACTGGAAAATGTAAAGGAAATGGACACTTTTTTAGATAAATACCATATACCAAAGTTAAACCAGGACCAGGTGAACAATCTAAATAGACCTGTTAGTCGCGAAGAATTAGAAGCTGTTATCAAAACCCTCCCTACCAAAAAAAAGCCCAGGACCAGATGGTTTCAATGCAGAATTCTACCAGAACTTCCAAGAAAACCCAATACCTATACTCCTTAATGTATTTCACAATATAGAAACAGAAGAGGCATTGCCAAATACCTTTTATGAAGCTATAGTTACTCTGATACCAAAACCACACAAAGACTCAACCAAGAAAGAGAATTACAGGCCAATCTCACTCATGAACATCGACGCAAAAATCCTCAACAAAATACTGACAAACCATATCCAAGAACACATTAGAAAAATTATCCATTATGATCAAGTAGGCTTCATCTCAGAGATGCAGGGCTGGTTCAACATACAAAAATCTATCAATGTAAATAAATAAACTGAAAGAAAAAAACCATATGATCATTTCATTAGATGCTGAAAAAGCATTTGACAAAATTCAACATCCCTTTATGATAAAAGTCTTGTAGAGATTAGAGATACAGGGTCATACCTAAATATAATTAAAGCTATTTACAGCAATACAACAGCTAACATCAAACTTAATGGAGAGAAACTCAAAGCCATCCAACTAAAATCAGGAACTCGACAAGGCTGTCCACTCTCTCCATACCTCTTCAATATAGTTCTTGAAGTTTTAGCAATAGCAATAAGACAACATAAGGGGATCAAAATTCTTCACAGATCTTGAGAGGACAATAATTAACTTTATATGGAAAAACAAAAAACCCAGGATAGCCAAAACAATCTTATACAATAAAGGATTGTCTGGAGGCATTACCATCCCTGACTTCAAACTCTATTACAGAGCTACAGTAATGCAAACAGCATGGTAATGGCATAAAAACAGCGAAGTCGACCAATGGAATAGTATAGAAGACACGGATTTTAACCCACAAACCTATGAACACCTCATTTTCGATAAAGGAGCTAAAAGTATACAATGAAAGAAAGAAAGCATCTTCAACAAATGGTGCTGGCACAACTGGATGTCAACCTGTAGAATAATGAAAATAGAACTCATGTCCAAATGGATGAAAGACCTCAATATCAATCTGAACACACTGAACCTGATAGAAGAGAAAGTGGGAAGTACCCTACAACAGATGGGCACAGGAGATCGCTTCCTATGTATAACCCCAGCAGCACAGACATTAAGGGCAACATTGAATAAATGGGACCTACTGAAACTGAGAAGCTTCTGTAAAGCAAAGGACACTATCACTAAGACAAAAAGGCAACCCACTGACTGGGAGAAGATCTTCACCAACCCCTCAACTGACAATGGTCTGATCTCCAAAATATATAAAGCACTCAATAAACTAGACTTTAAAATGCTAATTAACCCAATTAAAAATGGGGCACTGAACTGAACAGAGAATTCTCAACAGAAGAAGTTCAAATGGCCAAAAGACACTTAAGGTCATGCTCAACCTCCTTAGCGATCAGGGAAATGCAAATCAAAACAACTTTTAGATACCATCTTACACCTGTCAGAATGGCTAAAATAAAAAACACCAATGATAGCCTTTGCTGGAGAGGTTGTGGAGGAAGGGGTACCTCATCCATTGCTGGTGGGAATGCAAACTTGTGCAACCACTTTGGAAATCAGTGTGGCGGTTTCTCAGAATTCGGGATCAACCTACCCCTGTACCCAGCAATACCACTCTTGGCAATATACCCAAGAGATGCCCGAACATATGACAAGGGCATTTGTTCAACTATGTTCATAGCAGCATTATTTGTAATAGCCGGAACCTGGAAACAACCTAGATGTCCTTCAATGGAAGAATGGATGAAGAAAGTATGAAATATATACACATTAGAGTACTACGCTGCGGTAAAAAACAATGACTTCTCGAATTTTGCATACAAATGGATGGAAATAGAAAACACTATCCTGAGTGAGGTAAGCCAGACCCAAAAAGAGGAACATGGGATGTACTCACTCATAATTGGTTTCTTGCCATAAATAAAGGTCACTGAGTCTATAATTTGTGATCCTAAAGAAGCTAAATAAGAAGGTGAACCCAAAGAAAAACATATATTATCCTCCTGGCTATGGGAAATAGACAAGATTGCCGGGCAAAAAATTGGGATCTTGGGGGTAGGGTGGGATGGGGGTAAGGAGAGATGGGGAGAGAAAAGTGAGAAGGGGAGGATGGGGGAACTTGGGGAAACGGGTGATTGGGGATAAAGGAAGGTTGGATAGGGGAGCAGAGAAGCACATATCTTAGTTAAGGGAGCCACCTGAGGGTTGGCAAGAGACTTGAACCTAGAGTGGCTCCCAGGTGCCCAGGGCAATGTCCCCAGTTAGTTCCTTGCGCAGCTGAGGATAGGGAACCTGAAATGACCCTATCCTATAGCCATACTGATGAATATCTTGCATATCATCATAGAACCTTCGTCTGGCGATGGATGGAGATAGAGACAGAGCCCCATACTGGAGCACTGGACTGAGCTCCCAAGGTCCCAATGAGGAGCAGAAGGAGGGAGAACATGAGCAAGGAAGTCAGGACCATGAGGGGTGCACACACCCACTGAGACAGTGGGGCTGATCTATTGGGAGCTCACCAAGGCCAGCTGTACTGTGACTGAAAAGCAGGGGATAAAACCAGACTCTCTGAACAGGGCGGACAATGAGGGCTGATGAGAAGCCAAGGACAATGGCTCGGGGTTTTGACCCTACTTCATGTTCTGGTTTTGTGGGAGCCTAGCCAATTTTGATGTTCACCTTCCTAGACCTGGATGGAGGGGGGAGGACCTTGGACTTTCCACAGGGCAAGGTACCCTGACTGCTTTTCGGACTGGAGAGGGAGTGGGAGAGGAGTGGGGGAAGGGGGGAGGGGCGGGAGGAAGGGGAGGGAAATGGGAGGCTGGGAGGAGGCAGAAATTTTTTTTTCAATAAAAAATAAATAAAAAGACTACCATCTTAAACCAAAGAGTTAGAAAGTAGCCAATGACAACAACAACAACAAAATATTTAGGAGCCACTAGCCTTGTATTTCATTAGAGTTTCCCTTGACTTCTGACAGTCTATGAGTTTACAGTATTTATATATAACTCCATGAGGACTATTTTATAGAAATTGCTTTAGAAATTACTGTACAGAGTTCTCTTACCATTTCTTTTGTGGAATATTAGTTAAATATGTGTTATATTCGTTCATGCCATTGAGTATTTGTTTAATGATGCAAAGATGTGTTGCATTCTTTTATGTTGCATTTGTTTAACTTTGTAAAGCTGTGTTACTTTGCCTGCCTAAAACAACTGATTGGTCTAATGAAGATCTGAATGGCCAATAGTGAGGCAGGAGAAAAGATAGATGCAGTTGGCATGCAGAGAGAATAGGAGGAGAAATCTAGGAAAGAAGGCAAGGAGTGAGGAAAAGTAGAAGGAGTGAAGCACATCAGGGACTGGCCATGAAGTAAGACGGAAAGAAAAATATATAGAATAAACAAGGTAAAAAGATTAGGGGGAAAATGTAGTTAAAGAGAAACTGAATAATTTAAGTTAGAAAAGCTGGCTAGAACCAAGCCAAGCTAAGGCTGGGCATTCATAAGTTAGAATAAGTCTCTGTGTATTTATTTGGGAGCTGGGTAGCGGGCACCCAAAGAGTAAAAAGAAAACCAACTATACATTTCTACAAGTATTCCTTGTGTGTGAGTGCACAGTGTGCACTGTGCTGAGGAAAAAGACAGGAGGCAGAATGTGTTGTGTGCATGCTCTACCACTGAGCTACATCCTCATGACAAGCCTAACCAGTGAAGTAGACAGAGTAACTGTATATACATTATAAATATTTCTTAAGAGAATAAATGAAATGTTCACACATATGAAAAAAAATATCTCCTGCAACTCTATCTTTCTTGCGTTCAGGTCTCTCCATCCTACTTTTCCCTCCTTTGTTATTAATTTTTAGTGTTCACAGGCTTTGCCCAGATTTTTTTCTCTTTTCATTTGTACAGCTTTGCATGTAATCATAACCAGCGATTGTATATCTTCATCGAGAAACACACCTGTCTGAGATTGTCAGTTTGCACCTCTGATCCTCTGAGGTCCGAGCCCTCTTATTAGCTGGACTACCACACCTGTTTTCTAAGGGGTCCCTGTGTGCCATTGCCAGTGGCATCCATCCCTTCGTCTCTGTTCACTTCTGCTACTCAGTAGCTGCCTTTCCTCCACTTCTGCATTTCCATTTTACTAAGAGTCCAGATGTTTACAATGCCTGCTTCAGATGGGAGTGGCTAAGGTTTGGATACACATGTAACTATATGTAGTGTTTATCTGCTATCAATATTTGCTAGGAGTAAGCTCAGTTAGGAGACTAGTATCTGATTATTCAGAAATATCTGAAGATGTATCATATGGAAATAGATACAATACTGTTATGTGGGTTTTCTTTGTTTTTGGTGATGTTGGTAGAAGGAGGACCATTCTCTTTGTATAATTACCCAAGCTTGCACTCAGACAGTCATTACTAAAAGAAGATAAATCTAATCAGAAGATCTTTAAAATGCTTAATCACCAATGAGTACTTTCACAGAAGCACCATAGCCTTACATGAAAATGGACCGTAACTGAATTAATGGTAGACACGAGAAATTATTTTGCCACATATTTTATTGCTTAATATAAACCATGCTGTGAAATAAATATGCCCTCATAAATGGTACATTTAGAGTCAATCAATGATAATTTTTCCTGTTGAAGTTTGGTAAATAATTTAATAAATCTCTTACTAGAATCAGATAGAATTTCATATAAATCAGTAGATTTTATTTTAGCTGTTTAGTACCCATAATGAATACTTAATGTCTAACAGCATCCACTGTTTACATTTGCCTGGGGTCTCGAAAACACTAGGAGATGAAATGATTTTTTTTTCTGTCGCCTGGTGTATGACTGTTGCAGAATTAAAGAGTTCCATGACTTTCCCGTTAGAGAAAGAAATTTCTTCCTGCAGTCTCTTGTGAGACGGGACATGGGTGGAACTGCTCTTAACAGTGTGCTGTCTTGTCTAGATTAAATTTGTTCTGAGCTGTGCAGCTCTCAACTGTACCCTCTTGCATTCTTAAAACAAACCACAAATTCTATGGGACACATATTTTGTTCTTTGCTGAGTGCTGAGGATGTAAAATGATGATTTAAGGGCCATGAAACCGAAGTTGGTATGAAACGAGGAACAGTATGTAAATTTCCTTTAGAAACATAAAAGAAAGCTTGTTTTGAATATGCTTAAAAGTTTAATAAGAGTTCCTTTCCTGGTGTTCTGGAAATGCAACTCCACAGAAAAAATAAATATATATCCATTAGCCTCTGCTAAAATGCACCCAGATTTCCAATTACAAAAGTCTTGTAAAGCCAATGATTTCCTCCTTTTAGAATCACTTAAAACAAGTGCAAGAATTATATTGTTATTTGAATAGGCAACATTCATGGCTATTGAATAGATTTCTGCATAGGCTGTGGAGAGTGCGACACTTAACTGTAATTCTATTTGAGTGCTTTGGGAAACTCCCCAGAAGGATCTGAAGCAGCACAGGAGAGGGGTAACCAGGGAGGTTCTGAAGTTCCCAATCTTTTCTGTGTGAACACTGATAATAAGGTTCACAGAGGAAGTCACGACTCAGGTCTTTGAAGGCTAGCCTGGGTTCCAGGTGTTGATGATACAATATTGGACATGCTAGAGAATGTCTATGTCCCAATAGTATTTACTTTCCTTCTGTCAGGGTAATAAACAAGACTCATCGACAAACCAGTATATACTATCCTGCTGGGTAGTTAAATATAAGCACTACTAAGAAATGCAAGATCATTTTTAAAAGTCATGATTGTGACTTAATTGCTTTGAGCTTCGTCTTCCCTCACGAGAAGATTTTTCTTGTGATTTTCATATGCATGGGAATCTGGAGCATCTTATAAAGACACATTAAGGGGGTTGAAGGTTGACACAAGTGATTACATCCCAATATAAAATTATACTCCAGACATGCCAATTTTATGGCCTAGCAGAGTTTCTGCACAGTTTTATCTCTAAGCCTACTGACCAAAGCAACAGCAAAGTATCCAAATATTTTGTCAGGAAGCCCATCTTAAACATACCTGCCATCTAGGTGTTTGTAAGCACCCATTGCAAAGAGGTATCAGAAAGATGAGCTTGTGCGAGCCAGTGTGTGACAAATTAATACCTAATACCATTCCGTGAAGATTAGTTCTTCATCACTGAAGAGCAATCACCTCACTTGTTAAAGAACAAAACCCTTTATAACACTATATTCTGTTTCCTCTTTCTTGAAAAATTCCCTATGCCTCCTTTAGGCCCTTACTGGCTTCTGATCTGTGGATATTCTGCATGATATTACATAGTGAAAGCTTAAGAAGAGGACATCAAATATGAGAGAAAGCATGTGGTGTTTGTCTTTCTGGGACTGAGTTATCTCACCCAGAATAATTGTTTCTAGTTCAACTGTTTGAGTGAAAATTGTGTTTTTCTTAATGGCTGAATAATATTCCATTTTGTATACATACCGCAGTTTCATTACCCATTTATCAGTTGATGGACATCTAGGCTGGTTTCCAATTTCTTTTTTTGTTTTGTTTTGTTTTGTTTTTGTTTTTCCGAGACAGGGTTTCCTTGTGGTTTTGGAGCCTGTCCTGGAACTAGCTCTTGTAGACCAGGCTGGTCTCGAACTCACAGAGATCCACCTGCCTCTGCCTCCCAAGTGCTGGAACCACCGCCCGGCTGGTTTCCAATTTCTGGATATTGGGACTAGAACAGTAACAGACATGGAAGAGCTTGTATCTCTAAAGTCAGATCTAGATAGAGTCCTTTGTAGATATGCCTAAGAGTGGCATAGCTGGGTCTTGTGGTAGATCTCTTTTCAGCTTTAGGGCATGCCCAGGCTCAGAAATAATTGAGAAACAATGCAAAATGGATTCCATGGCTTTGTTACTGTTGTTGTTTTGTATGTGTGTAAGTGTGTGCATGCATGTGTGCATACATGTGCTCAGGCATTCTTTTTATTGTTTGTGTATTTTTTAAGAGGAAAAGAATATGGAGTTGAGTGGGTATAGGAGTTGAATGTTCAGAAATTTTGGAAGACACTGGGGGAAGGAAAGGAATATGAGCAAAGTATATTGTACATTAACACTTGAAAAATAAAAAGTAATAAAAAAGAGCAAAACCATCTCTGTTAATAGTTCTCTCTCTTTTAAATTTTTGTTACTTAATTTACTGTGAATACATGGATTCATATACATATGAAGGCCAGAAATTACTCATCTTCACCTTGCTTTTCCAGAGAGATTTCTCCCTGACCTGGAGCTCATTGTTTTGGCTAGGCTGGCTGGCTGGCTAGCCCTGAGGGTCTTTATGTCTCTACTTCCTAGGAGCTGAGATTACTAGCCTATATTCTAATCCTATTTTATACGTGGGTGCTGGGTCACAAATTTGTGACCTCATGTTTGTGCTGCAAGGGCTTTACTCCCAGAACCATTTTCCCAGTCCTCTCTTTATATTTTTGTATGTATTATGGAGAGATGCGCCAGGCCACTTGGAGAATTGGATGGCAGCTATCGCCCCCATCTCCAGAAAGATAAACATTTATACATTGATTCATAATTTGGAATACACTCTCAGAGTTGTCAACGAGGTTCCGAGGTCCAAGCAGAAATCCCAAGATGCCCACTTCCCCCTCACTAGACTATCATGAAAAATAGAGAAACTTCATGTTTTTCATATAATCCTCCCACCATGAATATTCATGTAACCATCTTCTTTTTAATTATTGAGCAGCAAAGAACACACTGTTGTGGGCTCTGATTAAAAGAAAAAACTCATTTGCAAATATTCCTTGGCCAGTTATTAACAAAACCATATGCTTTGAAAATTAGAATCATCCAAGAAGAAATGAGGAAGAGGAAAGATATTGGCATCTTGAGTAGTCTGTTAAGGGTCTGGACAGAACAATTCTCAGACTCTAAGTCCATTGCCATTTATGTCTCTATATATTTTAGGGTCTGATCTTTACTTCCCACTTGATCCCCTTTTACATTTTACATTTTCAAACTCCATAGTCAGGTTTCCTGTAACAGCGTATATATCTGTTTCTCCATATTATTCCAAATCTTAGGAAACTGAATTAGGCAGCTAACTAATAGAATAGAACTGAAAAGTTTAACAAAACGTTTCCCTAGTTGAGCCTTAATTAAAACTCCAACTACGGTGAAGAAAATGGTACCAACGTAGGTGGAGAAGTCTTAATTGCCAGGTATCAATTATTAACAGTTTGGTTGGCATCGTTAAGAAGATTTCAAGTCATTTTCCCTACTGGGAGTCCTTTGACCATGCCCATGGCGTTTACCTACTTGATATGTGTAAATAAAATTATACAAGTCAGAATGAACATGCTCACTGCGACATGATATAACTTCACCTGTTATTTTCTAGCCTTACTTTCCCATTCTCCACCTGCTCTTTCATTCTCTCCCCTTTGTTATTTAAAACCTTTATTGGAATCTAAGAGCAGAGAATAGGGGAGTCATTAGCAAGATTTCTGCAGGAGGCTTGTACTCAAGTGGTGGTTCCAAGGTCCTGAATTGCAAACACCTGCTTCTGTGTTAAAGCCTCACAATGGTGACACTCAGCATGGGAACAATTTCTTTTTTAGAAAATAATTCCCTTTAGTGTGAGTTTCCCTTCAGGTGTGCATGCATAAACACTTTTTTGTTGTTTTATTTTGTAAGAGTGGATCTTGTAATACACAGCAGGTGGGTTTCTTCAGTGCTCAATACCCGGGAAATATTCCTAACTTGGTCCTGTTCACTCAGATAATTCGATTATATTTTCAGAAAACTTGTGCTTGATGTATTGCTGGTGTGCCTTCTCTTGCCTAGGAGAATCACAAGCCACTGGTGTGCCATGAAAGACTTAGACATGTGTGTATATACTTCATGCAAAAAGTACCGTGTTCTATCTAAATACCTTTGTGCCTGGTGGCATTAAATGAGATAACTATATGTATTTCGGCTGGGAAAGCTTTTTTTTTTTTTTTGCTTGTAACATCTCTATTCCTAAAATTCATATTCTTCTTACAACCAAACAACTTGCTTCTGTTTTATTGCTTTCTATTTGCTAAAGGAATACATGATAGATTGAGCGGGGAGAGGTGGGAAGTCCATAAATCATAAATAAATAAAACCTATGGTTAATAGTTTAGAAATGGTCTCCAGGAATACCTGCACATGACAAATCAATGTCTGAGATTCAAGTGCCTGACTTGTGATTTCCAGCTTGGGCATGTGCTTGAAGAAGAATTGGTGTTTGTTTCTTTGGTAAAATAAAATATCGGAGCTTAATCAGTTTAACTGTTATTGTGATTAATATAAAATTCTAATGGATTGCATTTGGTAGGGTGGGTACAAAGAAAGGGAGACAATTAGAAAAATGAAGAAAGGTCTAGTACCAGCAACAAGTATGGAAAGCACTGGGGTCATCTATAAGCAATGCTCTTCTGGAATGGAGAAAGCTTAGAGTTTCTCTTGGAGCTCACACATATATTCTCATAGAAAAGACATGGGACTCATTTCTGAGCATGCTCAGCTTAAGGTTCTAGACTCCACCCCCACCACTTTCTTCAGCATCTTTCTGCTCTTTTGCTTCACTTCTCCCAACGCCATAATCAGTTTTTATCCAAGGAAGACAATATCCACAGAAGATGAGACTCTAAGGTGAAGCTCGACTTTTGGAGGCAGCACAGCCAAAGCCATCCTCTGTGATTCTCAGACACCTCCAGTGGATAATAGTCATCTCCAGCTGTTCTCCTTCCTCCCTGCTTGTCAGGATCATTTCTGAAATCAATTACCCAAGATTGTTTCCCACAGATTTTATATGGAAAGACAAACTTGAGATACAAAGCACAGACTACACTGTGGCAAATGGAAGAAGCCCTGAATGAATGAGGTCCTGAGTGAATGTGTATTATTGACATAGACATGGCCATGTCAAGGACCAGGGCCTCATACCCCTGGGAAAATAACAATGCCGTCCCCACATCCTAATTTGGAATGCCCCTCTGTATGCTGTGAATATGCTGTATTACCATTGGTTAATAAAGTATTTACTTTGGCCTATGGTAGGGCAGAATATAGGTAGGTAGGAAGTACTAAACTGAATGCAGGGAGAAAGAAGGCCAAGTCAGGCAGATGCCATATAGCTGCCGAAGGAGAAAGATGCCAGAATCTTATCAGTAAACCGCAGCCTCGTGGTGATACACAGATGAGTAGAAATGGGCTAATTTAAGATATATGAGCTAGCTAGAAATATATCTGAGCCATCAGTCAAGCAGTGTTGTAATTAATATAGTTTCTGTGTGATTATTCTGTGCAGTCTCCACTTCCACACATTCCCCCATCCCATTCCAGGAGAGGCTCAGAGGGTGATAAAGCCTTCCTCTGGTCCCTGTGTAGATGTTGATAGTGTGTGCAGAAAATGTCCACTATAGCTTTTCATGCTCCCGTATAGAGACTTTTCCTATGGGGACTAGGGAAATCTGCCTTCTTCTTCCAGCTGTATAATAAACCCTATCTCCTTGACTCAGCTGGCTACAATAACCCAGCTACCCAGTTTACCTCTATATGATAAACATGCAGAGCTCCCAGATTGCTGTGGTCTGATCCCAGCTTTTCTGTGTTTTATCTCCTTTTCATTCCCTAACAACCGAGTAGGGACAAATCCCTGGAGCCATTCTGGACACAGCACTACACATTTGCTCAGACAACCCTATTTATGTCCCAAAACTGATAAAAATTCACCTAGATGTTTGTGTGTGTGTGTGTGTGTGTATGTGTGTGTGTGTCTGACAATATAGACTGATAGGGGTCCAATTTTATCTATATAGAAAAATCCATACATAAGTACTTTTTCTTGAAAATTTTATAGGCTTCTACATATCAACTGAAATATCAATTAAAGAAAACTACTTGGATATTCTAAATTACAATTTAATTATTTTAATCCCTCTGTGAAATAGAAATAATCCATTTATAGTATTGTCTGCTTTCTATTTTTGACTTTCTATGTTGTTCTTGTGATTTATACTTACTTCCAGCCATCATCCAGTGAAACTGATAGTAAATAGAGAATGGGCTATCTATTCAGTTGTAGGCGAGCCAAACTGCAGTTGTATAAGGCTTCATTGGAAAACTGTTCCTGTTTTCTTATTAGCATTTTTACAGTATCCTGGATCATCTGCCTTTCTGTTTAGCTTAGGATATTATGACTGATTTACTCTTTCTGTGTTGGGGCATATGAGAGTTTAGTGGTTATTTTTTCAGAGAGAAAATTAAAATAAGCATTCATGCAAGCTGATCCTCCTCTTATGAAACCCAGCACGTGAAAATAATCCCCAAAGTATAAATCCCATTCACTACAACTTTCATCATGCAAACTCCTAGCATATAGGTTAGAGTCATCTGAAAGACTGACCTGTTGATTTGATCCAAACAAGGAAGATAATGTTTTTTGTTTTAATTAGAATTACTTGTTACTTAAGGATCAAGGCACCTTATTCCCAAATGAACTTTTTGAGATTCTGAAGACAGGGTGCTATATCAAGCCTGCGTTTCTCTTCTCATGGTGCATTTATGGTTGCTCAGTAACAGAGCCTGCCTCTTAATTTGGAGTTGCCCTGTACCTTCCTAGGCTGTGAGTTTATGATTCTTGTCTGTGTTTTTTTCCAGGAGCAGCCCCTTTAAGGCTTGGATTGGGATCTCTGCTTTAACATCATGGAGGATACAAATTAAAAACCACTGTTCTCCTTTCACCATCAGGAGGCAAGATGACTCTGGTGACAGAACATATTGCTTATGTTTCTCAAAACCAAGCACCACCACCACTAGAAAGGATCTAAAACAGGACACCTATAAGAGCTGTTTCTAGTACTCACAGTAGCCTTTATGATTTGGTCCAAACATCCTTAACTTACTAATAGGGAAACCCAGGAACAGAGAAGCTAGTTGCATTCACACTCAGCTAGCTAATGATTTAGTGTGCTAGCACTTAAGTGGTTTGAATATAAATTTAAAGATTCTTCACTTTTGCCATGGAAGGAAAAGGTCATAGGCTCTGTCTTCCTTCAGCATCTGAGTTCTTTAAACATACTATTTGTAAAAAAAGAAAAGAAAGACAAAAAGGAAATGGAAAAGAAAGAGGAGAAAATAGAAAGGAAAACAAGGTATTGGTAATAGCCAAATTAGGCAGCTCACAGTGTCTTTCAAACAGACAAAAACTCCAAATCATTATGCTTTTGAAGTGGTCTGGGTGGTTGTGATGAGCATGCTGTCAAAATGATAGATCAGTGGGAAAATGAGAGTACACAGGGGTGACATGAGAGCATGTTAATTAGAAATCACAGGCTTCAGAGACGGAATGGACTGGTCTTGTCTAAACAGCACTTTCCAGTCACTCAGCGTGTAGGCTTTATCTTATTCTGCACGTGTGGAAATAGTTCATGGTAAGACCTGGGCTGTATATAAAAAGGTAATGCATATTCTGTTTCAAAGCCTTCTTCAATGTCACCTTATGAATGGGCCGAGGAGTTGAGCACAACGTGTGCTGTCACCATCATTAGCTATTGAAACAAAAGTTCTTAAGTTTGTAGGATTGTGAAGTGGTGACAGGGCAGAATAAAAGGATCCTTTTGTCCTCCCCCAGCCACTTAGGAAATAACTCCAAGGAATGGGTCATTGAGTCCTTCAGAATTTCAAGACATGACTTGAGTTGGATTGCTGGATGGATGAGTGGAGGGGAAGCTGGAGCCACGCAGAGGCAATATAGCTCATGGTTAATATGTGCTGTTCTCTGAGAACGCCGAGTTGTCAAGGCACCAGGTAAATCAAATCTCCTAAGGATTTGTATTCTGTGAACTATACCCAAGTACTTCTCAGCCCTCTAAATGAACCTGGGTCACAATCTCACAGCAAACTCCCTGATTCTCTGGCTCTCACAATCTTCCCATTTCCTCTTCCACAACGATCCCTGAGCTTCAGGTAAAGGAGTTTTGTTTAAGACGTGTTCATTGGAACAGGGCTCAGCAACTCTGAATTTAGATTGGCTGTGGTTTTCTGGAATGGTCTATTCTTGTTATAAGAAGAAGATTCTTTGATGAAGAGTGAAGACTACACTTATCTCTCTATGTGAAGGTAAGTCTTTAGAACATAGTTAAGGATTATGGTGATTTAATAAAGTGGCAGATTCTCCTTTAAGATCTATGACTTCACTAACCCTGGGCAACCGGCTAGGTTTCTAGTACCAGGCATGCTTCCCCTCTTATTGAGTGGGTCTTAGGTTCAATTAGAGAACTATTGGGAAAAAAAGAGAACTATTGGTTGTCCCTGACCAACAACTTAGAAGATTTTTGTTAGTTGGTCTTTGGCTCTTAGAAAGAGCATTGTCAGCTTGGATCAGAAAATTTCGTTCAAACTGTGTATGCACATCTATTTCAGAAGTTATACCCATAAAGTCTCACCCACATGACTGCCTAAAGATGTACTGAGCCAGGATCACAACAATAGGTGTGCTACTGCTTATGGGAGAAAGTCCACAAGGCATCAACTAAAGAATGCTGAGATTGAGAGAAGGGTCATACCAATTGGTTATCTAATGCTAAAGGGTCAGCCCTGAAAACATATACATATAAGTAACATTATATGGACTGAACAGGTTTCTAAATTTATGTACTTAGAAACACACACACACACACACACACACACATACACCACCATCACCACCACCACCACCACCACCACCACCACCACCACCACCACCACCACCAATAACAGTTAATGAAAAAAGAGGCCATGGATTTGAACGAGTGCCAGGAGGGACATATGAGAGGATTTGGAGGGAGGAAGGGAAAGGGGCAAATTATGTAATTATATTTTAATCTCAAAAAATAAAACAAATACGTAAAGTTGCTGTGGCCTTTGAAAGAGAGGAGGAAAGAAGGAAGAGAAGGAAGGATGAAGAAGGAAGGAAGGAAGGAAAGAAGGAAAGAAGGAAGGAAGGAAAGAAGGAAAGGAAAATTAAAGAAGGGAATGAAGTCAATCAGACAGAAACGGCATTTGACTCTGAACATAAAACATCTATCTGCCGAAAGTTACTCAGAGCCCAGTGAAGTTGAGTTGTTGCTTACAAAGCTTTAATGGGCACCTTGGATCCTAACACATTGGTTGTCTCACATTATAAGCAGTCTGTCAGCTTTCTAAAGAATGAAGACCCTGGGGCTGGAGAGATGTCTTTGCTGTTAAAGGCTAGGCTCATGACCAAAAATATAAGAACAAAGACCATAACTCTCCATTCCTATTAAGGTCTGTTCATATTCTTAAGTTTTTAGTAGCTTACATTAAATTTTAAGCATATTTTCTATACCAAAATGAAAAATAAACTGTTGACATTAAAAAGTTAAAAAAAAAACAGAATCCTGGGCTCCATGAGGCAGACCTCAGCTCCTACCTGCTTTCTACACAGCTATTTCACAGTGTGCTCTTCTTATTTTAATTATCTCACAACTGGGCCTTTCTCCTTCTACCCTTCATTCCTCACAGTCTGTTCCCAACCCCAACAGGCCCAGTGCGCTGCTAAAACAGAAGTCAGAATCTGTTGCTTCTCTATTCCAACTCTCTGAATGGTTTTTATCAGCTTAGAACAGAAAGAGATCCAGGTCATGTTGAAGCTCTACAGATTAACCAATTTGGCAGACCCTGGGACAGAACTATTAACATCAGCAGGCAACTTGTTAAACATACATGCTCACTGTGCTGGCACCAGAGTGCCTGGAGAAGAGGCCCTGAACCCAGAAAACTGTATTTTTGATGACCCCCTCAGGACATAAAATCCCTTCCTGGCTGAAGTTTAAGCATTATTGGGTCTTCCCGCTGTCTCTCAAAATGACAGTGTAACTGCTCCAGGAGCCCACTCTCGTTTCCTAGGATCACATCTAGGACATTGGTTCACTATCCATTCCATTACCAGAAAACGTGCACATACTGAGGTGCCAAGAGGTAGGATCTCAACTTGCTTTCCTTGGGGGGAAATGTATGAGCCCCACACTCTTGCAGGTTGTACCCTGCCCAGATCACTGCCATCCCACTTCTGAGCTGTCTCCTCACACACCCTACAATTTGCATGTCTATTTTGTTTACTGTTTGACTTCCTCTGGAATGAAAGCTGCATCAGAGCAAGTATTCTTGTCTATTTGCCTTTCCTCAACAACTTTGGGAACATACCCGACAAACAGTAGGGTCTCTGTCATGTTTGCTATGTGAGTGAAAATGATAGAACAACATAATCATCTTTTGTGGTGAAGATGTCAGAATGCTTATCTTATGTTTGAAGCACAAAAATCTGTTTCTCTCTTTTTGATGCTCTTTGGGCTAGCAACGGAGAGAGGATCATAGATCTATGCCACGCAAGAAAAGTAAAGTTCATTCTGAAACTAAAGCTGTGTCTGGGTCTGTGGCCCTGCTGTAGCCGTGGTCTCTGTTGATGCCCATAGCTTCTGTTGCCACCAAAAGCAGTGAGGGTGGAGCTTCACAGAACTGATTCAGCACCTCACTAATTTCACCACTCTGGAGAGCAGACCCTGTACCTCCCCAGAGCAGCACAGTAGAGCTGTCCCTGCTGGGTACACAGAGTACCCTGCAGGGTTCCGGGGAGCTGGCTCTAAGAGTCCTAGAGTGGGAGAACCAGCCCCACAATCTGTCACTCAGTGGCCTGGGCGAGGGAGCGATATCCCCCTTGCTCCTTGCCCCTGGCCCCTTCAAAAAAAAAAAAGACAAGCTTCCAGATGGATCAGGCTGTCTACCAGAGAGAGACCCAAGCTTTTAGAGCTGGACATGTTATGGTTTTAGTAACTAAGCTGGCAGTCAGCATCAGGAATAGACTAGTGCCAGAAATATAGTTGATTAAAGCATGCTACAGAAGAAAAGGATCTTATATTAAGAACTCTTGTGTCTACATTATGATGTCCCTGTTAATTTCTTTATCTATTCCATACCTACACATATATGGCCATCCCACACATTCATCCATTCCACCCTATCAATAAATAGATTCAATTCCATCTACCATATCCATCCATCCATCCAATATTCGACTTAAAAATGAACTGTGGACTCCAAGATTAGGGTACTTGACTGGGTCTTTGAACTTTCTAGAGGGTGCAATTTAATAAATTGAGCATAGGAATGTGCAGAGTCACTAAAACAACCACATTTTTCTTAGGGTAATCCTTACTTGAACTATCTTTCATTTGTGCCCCCCCCCAAATGGCTTCCTTTTAAAGCACAATTGTTGGGAATATTATTTTAAGGTGTGTTGCTTTTGTTTATGCTGAATTTGTTTAACTCTGAAGTTGTGATGCTTTGGTTGTCTCAAATACCTAACGGTTTAAAAAAGCTCTGAATGTCCAGTAGTGAGGCAGGAGAAAGGATAGGTGGGATTGGAGGTAGAGAGACTATATAGAAGAAGAAAACTGGGAGAGAAGCTTAGGAATAGTAGCCCAAGAAGGAGGAGGACATCAGAGGCCAGCCACCCAGCTTCACAGCAATCCATGGAATACAAATACGTTTTAAAGAAGTAAGAGAATGGGAAAAACACAGAGGCTAAAGGGTAGACAGAATGATATAAGTTAAGAAAAGCGGGCAAGAAACAAGCCAAGCTAATGCTGGATGTTTATAAATAAGAATATTTATATTACACACTCTGTGTATGATTTATTTTGGAGCTGGGTGGTGGGCCTCCCCAAAGAGTCCAAAGAGCCTAATATCATATTACCACACACACACCATAATGCAGATGTTTATCAGCTAAGTGGGAATTCATCAACATGGAACAGTGGATGGGTTTGAAAGGTGAGGCTGCAGGTGTTCGGGTCTTGTCACTAAAGCTAGTGTTTTCAGCATCACCTTGAGCAATGAGTGCAGTGATGAGCTATTTAGTGACAAGAGTTAGAATGCAGAGCTTTACCCTTGCACTTGTGCTGTGCAGCAAATGAGCCAGGTGACGTCTGGAAATGTATGAGATCTGTATCGTCTGGAAGACCACATTTATCTTTTGGTGTTGTACGATTAACATGAAGAATCTCAGCAAAGCCTAGTGGGAAACCTACATGAAGCACTCGGTGTGGATATTAAAGGAAAACATACATACAGATGTCGCATATTCAAGAGATGGGGCATCTTTATTTTTCTTTTGTAGCGTCATGAGATATAAAGGATTAACTCAAAAACAAATATAAATCAGATTCTGCCAATGGTAATGCCCACATGCAGGGAGGCTAATGATGCTGTCAGAAAGAGCATGTATGGCAAGGCAATATTCCGGAAGCATCTCTTATGTTTTAAGAGACTGAGGCTTCTGCTGGACCCCACAGCCAAAGTTAATAAGTCACCTCCAGGTCACTTAAGACTGTTATGATACCATGTATTCAAATTCTTGACTTAACCTACCTTTAAGAGAACAATGTAACAACCAATCTTATCTGCCTTGAATTTTCCATGTGATCAGCTTTTGCAATCTAAGCTAATACATAGCTGCAATCTTAAGTTCTGTACTTTTTCATACCCCTCACCCAGAGTTGCATGTGCATCATCTGCCGAAAGCAGCAAAAATCAGAAGGTAAAAGCGACTTCCTAAAATTTACAATGACAGTTGAAAGCATCCAAAATATGGATATTGGTTGACAAATGATGTGGATTTATCATGATGGCGCTTATTATCTAGGTCATTTGGGATCAGGTGGAGGCAGTGACTTAATCCCTTGTAAAATTTTTTTAAAGATTTCTGTAAAGTATCCCATTCCCTCATGTGATGAATTCTGTGCTATTCACAAAAGACAGAGCAAAGCCCCTTGTTAGGGATGAGACACCATGAACACAGTCACAGACACACATAATCAGCACACACTGACAAGCGTACCACTCACACACAGACTCACACAGACCCAGCAGCTAGTCATAGAGACACATACAAGCACACAGGCAGAAACAGACAGACACATACAGACAGAAGACACAGACCCAGGGATAAATGAATTCACAAGACAACCTTCAGGCAGGTAGAGATTTAGATTCATGCAACAGACAGAAGAAGGAAGACACAGGAGAATGAAGTAGAAAATTCAAATCTGGACTCACTCTTAGTTAAAGGACTTCAAGAGGAAGTGCTTTAGTTCTTAACACAACACTGATGCATTGTCGGTAATTTGAGTCGATCCTAACGGTCATAATCTGTGCAGCACAGGAAACTGCAGAGTCTCCTGTGTTTGGAATTTAGGGCATTACCTCAATTTCATCAGGCATGAACCTTGACTGGCAAACTTAAGGCACGCAGGCTTCCTAACGTCTCAGGGAGAGAACCACACAGCCGAGCTGCAGTTTCTCCACCGTGTTGTTAAAATTAGGCTGAGTAGCTTTGAAGGCCGTTCTCTTTTGCAGCTCGCTTCTCCATGCTGCTTAGAAAAGACAGCAGTGAATGGAAACTGAACAGCAAACTGTGTTCTCACCATCTGTCTCGAAAGAAGTATGATATAGGAGTGACTGTCACTCAGGCTGCTTGGAAAGGCAAGCCATTTATAAGTGTCTCCAGTCCTGATTGAACACTCCACACAGAGATGAAGGAAACTATTAAAAAAAAATACCTTCTGAGGTGATTTCCAGGGCTGGCAGTCCAGTAAAAAGGCTTCAGACATCAAGTTCACGACATCTGCTGATAATGTCAATGTCTTTATTCGACCGGATTAATTAAAATGTTGAAGATAATAAAGATAAGAAACTGTCTTCCATCCCTCTACCCTTTGGATTTCCCTGCAAGAATCTCGAAGATTTGGAGAGCAGTTTGGGGACCAACGTATCCATCATTAGTGGTAACTATTCTCACGGCTTCCAACCCTTTCAAAGCCATCCCTGTAGCAGGCAATCTGGTTTGAAGCAGTGAGGAGAGTTGCACGTGTTGAAAAACTGAGTCTTGACAAACAGAAAAGTGTCAATTTTTAGAGGAGAGATGACATTATGCTTCAGAGCCTGAGGTAGGGAATGAGTGAAGAGTGCATGCCTTCAGCCCCCCTCTGCTGGAATCTCTAGCACACTGTCAAGATACCAGTTTGCTGGCCTACTTCTGACACAGAAGACTCTGTTCTTACAGGGAAAGTATTTGCTATACTTTTTCCCATCCTTAGCAACATGAGAGGTCGCCTTTTTGGGTCATATATATAGGTCTGTATTGTGCGTGAACACACTGCCTGCTTTTATAACCAATCGAGGCTCTGTCCTTGCTCACCCGAGAGCAGAGATTATCAGCTAACCAGGCAACCACTCTGCTCAATGCCCACTGCTCAGCACCCTGCTCCTTATGGAGGGGCAACATGTCTAGCCTTGGGCAAAACTAGGTATAGCATCTATTCAAGGATTCCTTCAACAGTGGCCTTTTCAATTTAAAGCAATACAGAAAAACTCAGTTTTGTTGCTAGTAATAGAGGGACGATTTTACAAGGAAACATAATTTGACTTAGATTTTTTCCACCTTCTTGTAGCAGTGTGCTGTATTTTAA
Source organism: Microtus pennsylvanicus (assembly GCF_037038515.1). Lineage (NCBI taxonomy): Eukaryota > Metazoa > Chordata > Mammalia > Rodentia > Cricetidae > Microtus > Microtus pennsylvanicus. The sequence goes on along the minus strand of NC_134586.1, from coordinate 50,359,945 downwards.
TAGACTTCCCATGTATTATGCAAACGGAATGCTTTACAGACTTGTCACAGATGGCAGTTGGAAGTGACTATTGGCTGATCACTCCTTACCACGTTCTTTTTAAAAATGACAAGCTTTATCAGCCTACCCATAATCCCCAAGTTGAGCATAAATGACAAAATTAAAAGAAATTTGAAAAGAATTTCACAGGGGAGGAATGGCAGCATGGCTGGGTTTTTGGTCATGTCCTCCAAGTCCTCGCCTTAGGAGCCTGATCCCTGTGCAGGGGGTTGGGAATTGGGGTTGTGAGCAAGAATCCCTAGTGAGAGAATTGGTGCTGCCCTCAGAAGAGTGGGTTGCTTAATCACAAAGCAAGGTGATTTCTTTTATTTTTGTTTTAACAAGATGAAGTCTGCCTTTCTTGCCTCCTCTTGTGCGTGTGTCCACTTCCTTTTCCCTTTCTACCACGTCAAGATGCAGCATGAGTGCCCTTGCCCTACGCCTTCACTGTGTGTTTAACCTCTCCTGCCTCCATAATCGTCAACTTCTCCTTATAATTTTTCATTTCTATTTGGTCTGTGGTCGTCTCATATAGGAACAGAAAGTGCTATAGAGGCTGTTCTTCAAAGAATGACTATAAAAAAACATTTTTCTTACATGGCAGGTGAAAGAAACTTTCAAAGCTCTTCACTGAAGTTTTGAGTGTTGGGGGCGTGTAACATGAGCAAGTGGCTGGGACAAGGGAGGGTAAACATTTGAAAGATCTGGGGCTGTTCACATCCTACAGAGTTCTGAACTGATGGCTACCAAGACTGCAGGTCTCATTGTCACCTCTGAGTCTCTAATGTTCTCCCAGATTGGTTTCAGCTTCTCTCCCCCCGCCAACCCAGTTTTTGTTCAAGATGTCATTTGTATCTCCTGAAGTAACAGCTTTCCATCCATTTATCACATCCATTGGCCTGTCTCCTGAAAGGTAGCCTTTATTCCATTTTTATTCATGATTCCTTTCATTTATCTGGCTCCCCTGAACATCTCCATGTAGTTCCAAATCATTGGCCGGAAGAACCCTCTATTTTCAATGAAAAAAATTTGGTTGTAAAAACTCTGGTTATATAAGTCCAGGCAGAGACAAAATTGTGGATAGGACAGGAGAAATCCCTTGAAAATCATGAGCAAGAAATACCATGCTGCCAAGGCTTCAAAGGGGTTGACACTGGGAAAGGAGCCACGTAGAAACTCTTCAGGGAGTGTCACCAGTTACTGAGTCCACAGACTCTGCCCTGGTGCTCCCTGGTGATGCTGTAGCATCTTTCAAGGGCTCTTCATTTTTGGTCCTGCTAGCAACCTAACCAATGCTTTCTAAATCCACATCTTAGAAGCAAACTGTTATCCCACAATGTCAGTGTCCAACAAAAGAAAGATGACAGCTGACCTTCCTTTGAGTTATTGTTCATTTCTGCTCTGATCAGCTGAACTGGGATTGATGCACACTGAGGTAAGAAGATGGAGAAAAAAAAATATCCCACAGACTAGCAGTAGCAGGAGTTTGAGAAGAAGATGTGGGATATCCTATATGACAATGTAGTCACACGCATGTCCCCAGGAATCCTTCCAGATTAATTAATGGGGTATCTGATGACTTTTAGAAAGGGCTAAAGATGAACATGTTAGATTTCACTTATATTCAAATTTTCTTGAATGAACATTTAGTTTGCCCAGTGTGTGTTCCCGATAGGAGTTGGAAAGTAGAAGACATAACACATATGGTCTGTGTATGTCACTGTGTATGCATGTTTGCACTCTGAAGAATGAGAGAAAGGAGCGCGGGAATAGGAAAGCAAGCACTTTTAGAGCATGCTCCTCCATCCACATACAGCTCAAGGATAAAGAGATACTGCTTATAAAATGTACACAGCTAGTTGAAAGATGTGTAGTTGTTAAATGATAAAAGGGATTCAGATCTGAGAATTCCCAAGCCAAGGAGCTTTCTAACTCTGCAGCATGATATTTTTATCTCTATACAAGGTCTTTTATCAATTGAAACAGGACTGAGGATCTATTATACTTTGTCATTTTATAAACAATGCTTATGGCTAAGGTTTTTTTTTTTTGGCTCAAAGGTCATCACCCACAAGGAGCCTGTGGGTCACTCCCTTTAGAATGTTTCATCCTGTGCCCCAGTGGTCAATTACATCATGATTTTGATTGTTGTCTATTCCTGTGTGTGTTGTCACTTTGTGTATCTGTTTCCACATCGTTCTCTACCTCTAAAATATTAAGTTCCATGAAGGCAGACATTGCTTTTCTTTCTCATGCCTGCCTCCCCGTTTCTACAATCCTGTCTAGGTTACAGTAGTCACATGGAAATACCTCTGTGTGTTCAATAAATGGAATATTATGATAATAAGTGTTAGGATAGAGGACACACAAGGACTTGTTTTGGCCACATTATTGAGGTGTTGCAAAGTTTAATTTTCCTCTGGCTCTCCATTTTTCCAAAAGTCCCTCCCTAACTTGTAAATGGTATCATCATTTCTACCTAAAACAAAAGTGGGGACTCACTGTAAAAGGAGCCAGAAACATCTGACTCAGATGTGACTACCTGTGTGGGTGAGCTCCACACAAACTGTGATGTTACAGAGAGCCACTTGGCATACAGATGCCACATCCCAAATACCCTCTGTGTTTGTGGATATTCCTGGAACTTTGTGACGGGGAAGAAGTGTTCATTCTTATTTTTGGCTCTGGCAGCCTGCAGAAGCTCCCTGTCACTGGTGCCGGCAGGTTGTGGATAGGGTCTACTGTTTATTACCCTATCTATCAAGTCCTATTTATTTTTAAAATAAACTTTTAAGTGTACTGCAAACTCCCTTCACAAACAGATTTGTCCTCCTCTTTTACACTTGACAAGACTCTGAAAGGAATAGTAACTTTGTCTCATAAATATTTGAACTTGAACCTTTTAAGAAAGAATTATACTTAAGGTCTCAAGAATAGGGAAGGTCTCTGCGTCTCTGCCTAAGCCCTTCTTCTACCACTCATTTTACCACCTCTTTCTATCTTATTTTTTCCTCCTTCCCTGCCATCCTTTTATTCTTCTTATATTATCTTATTGGAGATTCTATACTATACCCTGGACCCAAATCTAGCTAAAGACCACTACCTGCACTGCACTGTTCTTAAATACTGTGGTGTTATGTAAATGTATTTTTTAAAAAGCCAAAGGGGCAGCTCAGCAAACCTAAACATTGCAAATCCCTGACTTGTCCTCTGTCATGCAAACCTACAATACCATTCAGCAACATTATGCAAAGCTGATTAGAAAGGGCATTGACATGAGGGGATATAAAGGAGTTCAGCATTTAGAGTCATACTTGCTTTGACTCAATTTAGACTTCTTAGTGTCAAGCCTTCAGAAAGTCTCTTATCCTTTCTCTCTGTTCTTCTTCATAGGAAATACGAGGATAATAATAATCCTTTGGGTGAGTATTCAGGATATTTTCTAAATATTTCCAACTTTTTCCCTTCTAAGCATGCCCCATCAGCCCTTTGTTTAGACAGGTTGTCTGATGTGTTATAGCTTACAGAATTGAACATAAATCTCAGTTTAAAAACTCTTTCTTTAACCCTAACTGTGGGAATGGAGCGATGGCTCAGAGGTTATTGTATGTAATTTTACTATGTTAAAGCCTTCATTCCTTTTTGTTTAAACAGAAAGGGGAAATGGTGTGGGAGGCCCTTCTATCTATGTGTTGCTTTTATTGGTTAATGAATAAAGAAACTGCTTTGTCCTGTTAATAGGGCAGAACTAAGGTAGGCAGGGAAAATTGAACTGAATACTGAGGGAAGGTGGAGAGAGAGAGACAACGTAGCCCTGCAGGAGATGGGTACCCGAACTTTAGCAAGTAAGCCACAGCCACGTGGCGATACACATTAATAGAAATGGGTTAAATGAATATAAAAGTTAGCCATTAAGAAGCTAGAGCTAATGGGTCAAGCAGTGATTTAATTAATACAGTTTCTGTGTGATTATTTCGGGTCTAAGCTAGCCAGGCGGCCAGGAACCAACAAGCAAACCTTCATCCAACAGGTTAAGAGCATTTGCTGCTGTTCAGGGAGCTCAGTTTTTGTTCCCAGCACCTTCCTCCGGTAACTCACAACCACACATAATTCTTCCAGGGGACCTAATGGCTTCCTCTGGCCTCTGTGGGCACTGTCTTCATGTGGTACACATGCTTTGGCACATATATACACATAAAATAAAACTTTTCAAAAAATACCCTATGTCTTCCATTTCTACCTTTTAACCCTAGTCTGTCTGTCTGCCTACCTAACTATCCCCGTGTGTGTGTGTGTGTGTGTGTGTGTGTGTGTGTGTGTGTGTAGAAATATATGTTTGCTGGAAACACTGCAAGGAGCTGTAGGCTGTTTAGTAACAATTGTGCTGCCTGTATCTAGTTTTTCTCCTTTACCTGTGGATCTGCTTATATTCTCCACAGTCATGGAGCGACATTTTCATAGAAATAAAAAGTAGAAAAATTTAGAAAGCTTTTAATAGCCCAGAAATTTAATTGCTTTCTCTTTAAGGATCCTCTTTGGTCATCTTCCCATATTTGGACCATTATCTGGTGACAGTGCATGACTTTCCTGATTGGACAAGCTTAAGTCAAGTGACTGCCCCTTTAATCATAGAATAAGTTAAGGCATTGAGATCCGTGAGGCCTTTAGAACTAACCCATTGGGCATAGGGGGGAGATTCCAGGGTACTCATTACATATCTTAAAAAAAAAACCTTATAGGAAGATAGGAGAGATCATAGTAAGAGAACTACCCCCTTCACTGTGAGCTTTGTACTTTAGAGCCAACCTCCATGGACACTCCACATTGACTTCCTGTGGTTCAGAAACAAGAGTTGGCTGGGACTTCTTGTGGTTGCGTGTGAAAGTAGAAACGAAGCTTCCTGGGTAGATTCCTAGGTCTCCAGTCAAAGCCCTTGGCCTTAGAGGACCATGTATTTAGGTATCTCATCTCCCAACCATGAGAGGGCACAGAAAATGGACAACCTCTAGGTAACTGATGAACTTTTTCCAACCATGTGGGAAAAGTCACTAAATATCACCACGCGTAATAAACAAAGCATTACAATGCTCTATGAGTCAGAAACCTCTGGAGATGATCTGAATTCTGCTTTGTAACGTGGGAAACATTTGCAAATTCCTAATATAAAATGTGACAATAGAGGAAAACTGACTTGCTATTCTTGGCCACGCCAGTTGTGCCAAAGGGTATCATGGCTGTGGTGGACAGGTGTTGGACACTGAAAAGCTGTGGCCATTTCACCTCCCAGTCCTTCTTCTATTTTCACTTGGCTCAGAAAATTTCATGAAATTATACAAATCCCTGAAATCTAATATTTTTATGTGATAAAATTGTGTAAGAGGAGGGGGTGGAAGAGAAGTTTGGAAAATATGATGACAGATGGTAAGTGGGCTCAGGCACATAGCGTTCCTATATATAGGGGAGGGGACAATCTGGTTAATCAAGGGGAGGGGGAGCATTTTTTAAATTTAGATCCAAGTATTTTATATATTCAGCACCATCATGTGTAGTGTAAAAGTGTACTGAGGCAGCTGAGCTGGGTAGAATTTTTAATGTTTTTCTTGGTTGGGGGTGAGCTGTGGGATCTATATTTTCAACAGCTTTACATATTATTTCATGGTGTCTACATCTGAAAACCAAATTGCATCCATAGGTTTGGGGGTATGTCTTTTGAGAGAGGATTGAGAATATCTATTTCTAGAGAGAGTTTCTTCCAGGGAAATCTGAAGGCATTTCAAAGACTATGGCCATCACATAACTTAGCACATTTAGAGAGTTTAGGCAAATATTCTCAATGAAGATGGCTCTGGAGCTTGAGTGGGATGAACAATGGCATGGCAGTGAAGAGGCTGGAGAGCAATGCCTGGCTTGACAGAACCCAGGATGGGAAGACAGGTTACCTTGCATAAACCACTCCAGATCTTTGGATCCTAATTTAATAATTTCCAAAACTGAGAGTTTGGGGGATAAGGAGATGGCTGAGTGGGTAAAGATGTTGCTGCACCAGTACAAACTTCTGCGTTTAAATTTTAAGAATCCTCATAAAAACAGATGTGGCACCGTGGATCTGTTATTTTAGCACTCCTGCAGGGAGATGGGAGGCAGAGGCAGGAGAATCCCCAGAAGGTCATGGGTCAGTCAGAATAGGTAGTTCACAATCAAATAGCAAGAGAAGACGAGGACTGGCACCCCAAATCTAAGTGCCTTATCCTCTCTCTAGTAGGAAACATCTAGGGTTGAAGGGACTTGGGGGTTGGTTTTCCCAAAATGGACTTGTTTTCCATTATGTGTTTGCCTTGATTTGCTAGTATTGGTTTCATCCTAAGTTAGCACTCCTTAAAATGGCTGCAAGTGACATAGTTAATGACATGCCTCTTATCCCCAGCTCTAGTTAGTTACAAAGCGAAGATTACTTCTTGAAGTTGTTTTAGAGAAAGACATCTTCCCAAGAGATGTTTACAAAGCCTGCATTTGCATATCCTTGTCCAGTCTAAATTGGCTTCGGTGCCCATCTCTGATTATGACCAGGGAATGAGTCTTCCATGTGTTATAGGAGAGACTCCTAAAACTACAGTTATCTCAGCAGAGTAATTGTATTAGCATGAATGAAAATCAAGACAAGAGATATATTGAAAGAAAGCAACCTTGAAATTGTATTGACATTTTTTTTTACCTACTCTATGCATTTAAAAAAGATCCAGGAAAAAAAAACATGACAACAAAGTAGAGGTTTCATATGAAAGCTATTACCACACAAAGCACATAGTAAGCTTTCAATAAATATGCCTACTTTGGGCTAACGTTCTATCTGTTAAACATAGCAAATGTGTTTTTTAGTTGTCAACTAATTACAAAGAAATTCCAGGTATTTCTGGTGTTGCCATAGTGACATAAAATCTACGAAAATAAGTTTCTGTTTTAGCACAGTGGTTTTCAAACTTGGCTGCATCTTGGAACTAACTAGGGAGCTGTGAAAAATACTATTGCCAGAGTCTCCAACCAGAGATGCTAATTTGATAGATTTCAGGGTGGGGTCGTGAAACAGGGAGGCTTATCTACTTTATCCCTTCCTGAATTTCACTGGTAAGCCAGAGGACCTCACGCTTAGGAGATATGAGTATGGCCACTTCTTGCTCTTGAGCAGGGCCCAAGAGTTCCTTGACTTCTTTTTACAACACTCTTCCTTGCTTGTCTAAACTAGTTACGGCTAGAGTCTCCTATCTGAGCTGGCACTGTCAGAAATACCACAAACTCTCTATTACAGTATGAAAACCGCTGAATGTGAGGGTGGAAACCTAGAGTGGGGAAGGCCCACTATCAATATGGTGTGTGAGAAGAAAGGGAAGAAAGGATACGAAAGAGAAAATGAGAAGGGAGGCAGAAAGCACTTCCTTCTGGTGCTGGGATGTGGTTGGAGAGGCACTTGTAGGCACTCCGAGTCTCAGCAGCCCACACAAACACCCATGCTCACACAGACACGTCATCTGAAACTCTTGCCAGCTTTTTCCCACTCAGCCCACTGACAACCACTCACTTAGCATCTTCCTGGGAATTTATAAAACATCTCAAACATGAATAAATCAGAAGTGACTGAGTTTGTTCATTCATTCACACATTCATTTATTCATATTTTCTATAACTATTGATTGAATATCCACCTTTGACCAGGTACACTGGCAGATGGCAAATGAACAACTGTGATCAGAACAAGAGCTTTCAGATTTTATCAAAGTCCTGAATTTGAAAAGCATTTTGGGCAATGATCATGAGCATGATGATCTACCATCTTTTCATATAAGTTCTTGAGTTCCAGTCTCTGCACATTGCTGAATGAATGGGGAGTTGGATAAATTAATGTGTGAAGGCAAGGGTAAATGAAGAGTAATGAATAGGCAGATAGAAGGGCAGAGTAAAATGATATTGTTTTGAAAAGATGGATGAATGTCATTTCATTCTAGGTCTTATGATCTGTGGTTTTAAGATAATTAAGTAGACCTAGGTTTGGTGGCACATCCTATACTCCCAGCATCCAGGAAGCAGGAATGGGAAGAATCAGATCAATCAGTGCTACACAGTAGGATAATTATCTCAAAACCAGAAAGAAATCCTACCTCATATGGCATTATATGCTGTGCGTGTTGGAAAGGTAATGCATGTTTGCAAGCAAGGAAAGATGGGGTTGGAGAAAGTCTGTACCCAAGGTGCTAGAAACCAACTTGGGTAAAGACTAGCAGGATAGAAAGGTGGAAAAATGTATAAACCCTTTGTATCAAGAAGAATACAAAACATTCAAGGGCTAAAAGGCACTGCGTTTTCCCTGATGGTACAGATATGGACAGCAGGCTCAGGACACAGAGTAGTAGTCACTACTGCAAATGGATGTAGCACTGACTCTCAGGGATATTAAGGAGCAGTGTCTAGTGTAGACTTCAGGTACTAAGTGGAACTCAGTGGGAAATGACCTACAAGTACTGTGTCTAGAGACTTTGAGTTGGGAAAACTAAAGTAGAGGGGACTAGTGTTTGAAAATGGAAGAGGGTGTGTGTATGTCGATGTTTGCGATACGGTTGAATTTGTAAGAGTTAAGAGAAGCAAGAAAACACCCTAAAAACTAACAGTATGCCAGGCACTCTGATCTCTGATAGTCACCTTGCAATGATTCAATGATTCCTTCCATATGGGTGTCAGAGTGGTACATCCGCACAGCTGGAACTAAGAACAGTATAATCTGGTTCCAGAGTTCTTTGGTTATCTCTTTCATACTGTCTTATTGACCAGGTCAATAATAAAGAATTAAAAGGAAGAAGACACAAGAAAGGGGCTGGTTGTGAGGTTCAGCAGAGAGCTGTTTGTCTAGCAGGTCTGAGACCTTGGTTTTAAAATGCACATTTAAAAAAATTATATCCTATTACTTGAAATTGCATAGTTCCCAGAATTAAAATTGAAATCAGATTAAAAGAATAGCTGATGTTGAAAGAAAATCCAGAAAAAATATATTTTAAAATAAATTTGATAGGAACATAGAGAAAAAAAGAAATGTCAATAGGTTTTCTTCCCTAGAAGGGAAATTCTAGGGAACTTTTGCTGGAGTTAACAACTAGTATCTTATAGGATCCCATAGAGAACCATTTTTCTTGTTGACTCTGTCTCATCAAAAGTAAGAGCAACTATGTTAGAAATAACCAGTGGATAGGAACTATTTAGGAAAAGAAAAGTCATTTTTTTATTGGTTAAGACACCATTGAAGGAAGAATTACTGATTTGGAAAATGTGATATCCCAAGAAAGAAAATCTTACAAAGCTTCTTTGAAATGTTTTTAGTCTTATCAAGAAAGGCTCTCACTGTGTACCCCTGGCACACTTGGTACTCACTTCATAGTAGAGGTCGACCCCTTGACTGATAGCATCTTCCTGCATTGGCATCTAAGTGCTGGGATTATAGGAATGTGTCACTATACCTGGCTCAATATAGTTAATATTAAAAGTTCATTATTTAGAAAAGTTAGAAATCCTATGGATATGCTTTAAAAAGGTTTAGGGATGTGCACATTTATATGAGAATGCTGCCAACCTTGCTGTGGTGCCTCAGAGATGATTTCAAATTCTCAATTTAGATCTTGAATCTTCTACCTTTCTAAAGTGATGCATATGTGTGACATGAACACAGAAGGAGAGACTATTTAGGGGCAGGAATGGTACCAGCAAGTGGGGGAAAGGCTGTATGGGGGAGAGCAGTTGGGGGAGATTCGTCATATATATGTATGAAAGTGTCACAATAAAACTAAAAAAAATTAATTCTAACTATAGAGATACTAAAGAAAGAAAATCTTGAGTATGCATTTTTTATAAGTAGGAAAATGATAAATATATGAAAGTATAGAAAACGTTATGACTTTGATCATAAAGGGATTATCTCTTTGATATTTGTTTCTTTTGCTTTGTTATTATTCTAAGGCCTTCTTGTGTGCCACCTCCCTCTGTATAGTATGTAGTAATATGAGCGGCGGCGGGGCTGCGTCCCCAACACCCCAGCCACCTGCTCGGCTAGCTTATGCCCCGAAATAATTACACAGACACTGTATTCATTTAATCACTGCTTGGCCCTTTAGCTCTGGCCCTTACTGGCTAATTCTGATATACCAATCAACCCATCTCTAATAATCTGTGAGCACCGATCTTACCGGGAAGATTCTAGGTCGGAGCTTCATCGTGTGTGTCTGCCTGGGAGCGGGGCATGGCGTCTCTCTGAGGCGTCTGCTCCAGAGAGGAGAGCTGTCGAGTCTGAGCTCACTTCCTCTTTTTCCCCCGGCATTCTGTTCTGTTTACTCCACCTACCTATGTCCTAACCATTAAAATGGGCCAAGGCAGTTCCTTTATTAGCCAATGACCTTCCTCCATCAATAGTATACCTCCTTCAGCTTATGGGTGAAGGATGGGTCATTACACAGTTCTAAACCCAGCACTATGATCTTTCCACCTGGTCCAGATAGCAGTACAGGAGACACACTGATTCAAACTAACCTCTGTAGGTATGAAGTGCTTTTCTGTAGAAGTTAAAAAGGAGAAACCCTTGTTTATGTGACTTATCTCATCATAACCCTTTTTCTTGCCATTACCTGTATAGATTTAAGTACCATGACTGACTAGCTGCTCTATTGAAAAGCACAGCTCTACTATCCACCAGCAAGGTCAAGGAAAACACAGCCTGTGCTATCAATAATTGGCAACAAACTAGGAGATCTTGAATTACCTGAGAGTAGCTGCTGTGGTTCGTCTTGCTCAAAACTCATGTCATGGATGAGGAAGCACAGAGCTCAGACACCTGTTAGCAATTCTGATGCATCCATGATAAAGAGATTGCTTTGGAACAGATATCCTGAAAGGCAGAGAGATAATTGGAAATGAGACAGTTAGGTCTTCAATGGCACAATGGAATTGCAGAAGCAAATTCGCCTGGAGTTGAGCTCACTTGTGGGCTGCCAAACACTAAGAAACTATACATCTTTATTATTTTCTTGTTTGAAATGATTTTAGTGGTTTTTTTTTTTCTGAAAATGGCAACTATCATTTACAACCTACATCCTTCTTTTGTGTCATTAGCATCTTTTGAAGATTGATGTCTTTGTCTGCATGCTGCTCCTATAACTGAACACAGTAGAATGGGTAATTTATAAAGAGTAAAGGTTTAATTAGCATGCGGTTTTGGAGGCTGTTTGGTCCAAGGTCAAGGCACCATATCTGGTGACAGCCTGAAGGTCTTCTTGTGAGTGGTGAATCTGCAAAACTCTGACCTGTCAGAGGCTATTATATAGTTAAAGGGATACTTACAAGAGTTAGACCTAGCTTTTGTAACAGACTAAATTCAAGATAATGAGCTAATTCATTCATCTATTGGTCCATGGAAGGATTAACCCACTCACGGGGGTAGAATCTCTTGAAACTTCCACGTGGTCCAGCACTCAAGACATCCAAGTGGGAGCTTGATTTCAAGACGAACTTTGGTGAGGACATTTAAGCCATAGCAGCTACTATCCTTTTTCTAACTTCCTGCCAGCTATCCAGTGGCAAAGGATTTGTTTTCTTTGACCTTGATGGTGAGTGCCAGAGCTATGCTTTCTAAGACAGTAGTCACTAGCTGACTGTGGCTCTCTAGATTCAAATACAGTGAAAGTTAAGTAGAATTTAAAATTGGCTTCCATAGCTGTCCTAGCCACACTCCAAATACTTAACAACTAGTTGGATAGTGGGTTACCTTCTCAGCCAGTGTACAAGGAAAGCATTTCCAGTGTTGCAGGAGATGCTCCTGTATGGCGGTGTGTGAGTACTCGTGTGTAGGGCACAGTGAAGAAAGGAGAAAGGATGAGAGACAGGGAGTAGGGGAAAAAGAGAAAGAGAAGAAGGGAAGGCATGTTAGAGTGGGAAACCTGGTGTGTGTGTGTGTGTGTGTGTGTGTGTGTGTGTGTGTGTGTGACACAGGAGAACCTCAGATATCATTTTTGAAGTGTTATTTACCTGTCCGTCTCTCTCTCTTTCAACAAGGTCTCTCATTTGCATGAAACTTACCAAGCAGGCTAGGTTGGTCTGCTAAGGGTCTCTCTAATATTACCCCTATAGCACTGAGAGTGCGTGTGCATGCCTCCATTTCCAGCTTTCGTGGATTCTGAGAGATTGCACTCAGGTAACCATAGTTCTATAGTGTGGTGGCTATAAAAAAATGGCCCCCAAAGGGAGTGGCACTATTAAGAGGTGTGGCTTTTTTGAAGTAGGTGTGGCCTTGTTGGAGGAAGTGTGTCATTGTGAGGGATAGGTTTTGAAGTCTCTCTTGCTCAGGCTTTGCTCAAACCAGTTCTTGTTGCCTTCTGGTGAAGATGTAGCCAGCACCACTTCTGCCTGCATGCCACCATGCTCCCGCCATGATGATAATGGACTTAACCTCTGAAACTGTAGGCAAGCCACCCAATTCAAATGCTTTCCTTTTAAGAATTGCTATAGTCATGGTGTCTCTTCACAGCAATAGAATCATAACTAAGACACATAACAAGCACCTTACTGTTTGAGTAATTTCCTCAGCCCAGGAAACCTGTGTTCTCATACCACCATGTTGCTTCAGATAAACTCTGTCTTCCCATGAGCGTTCCCTCTTCTTTTTCTTATATTCTCTTATCTCTGCCAGAAGAGAGACACTAAAGTAGGAGGCTGTCGAAATCCTTTCTAGGTTTAATTTCTTTTAATATTTTAAAAGTATTCTTTGTTTTACATGTAGATTTTTCCATTCTTCAGGGCTTCTGTGCAATGTGGCATTGGACCATATTTGGATATCGAATTCTGAGATCAAAGGCTGCAAATTGAGAACAATTTTCTTCCAGCAAAAATAACCTAAATTTAGGTGCAGGGATTTGTATCACTTATTTTTCTATTGCTGTGGCAAAACTCATGACCAAGGCAACTTATAAAAGAAAGTGCTTAATTGGGCTTACATTTTCAGAGAATTAGAATTCATGATGGTAGAACAAAGACATGGCTGCAGGAGCAGTTGAGAACTTACATTTTAATCCACATGTAGGAGGCACAGAGAGAAAGAGACAGACAGACAGACAGATAGACAGACAGAGACAGAGAGACCAAAAGAATGGCAAGTGCCTTTTGAAACCTCAAAGCCTGCCCCCAGTAACACAGTTCCTACAATAAGGCCATACCTCTTAATCCTTACTAGACAATTCCACCAATCAGAGACCAAATACTCAAAGAGAAGAGCCTACAGAGACCATTCTTATTCAAATCACCGCAGGTCTAAGCAATGTATGGGCCAATTTCCTTTACTTAGCATCAAAACAGAAGACAAACAAAGGGCACAGCACTCACCCTGATTGTGTCACTACTTTATAAATGAATACATTGCTCACCAAAGAGTCCAACGGAGGTGAGAGGATAGAATGACAAAATCAATATAGTCCTATTAAAAATAGTTTACTGTAAATGCATTCTAGATGGTGAACTAGTATTTGGTCCTTAATTTATTCATTATTATTCATTTATTCATTCAAACACTTCAGTGTTTACTACATCCTAGGCAGTATATTAGATTCTGAGGAGGCAGCAGCAAAACAAACGGCTTGTTCTGTTCATCTCAGTAAGGAGATAAAGCAGATATTAAACCGATAAATTCAGAAATGGTAGTTAAGGCTGTAGAGGTGACACCCCAAAGATTGCAGGAACACATGATATAATAATCACCTGATCTTGTCTGAGCAGAAGGGAAGGTTTCTGAAGAATGGTTTCCCTGTCTCATTCAAATTCCTAAGGAGAGGTGTCAGCAGGAGCAAGAGCAGACAAGTGTATTAGTCACTTTTTTTTTGTTGGGACAAAATAACTGACAAATGCATCTTAAAGAGTAGCTTGTTTTGGCTCACAGTTCAAGGGTACAGCCCGTCGTAGCAGCAAGAGCTGGGGACAGCTACTCACATCACATCTATAGAAGTAGAAAACATTGAGTGACGGCAGTGAGCTTGAGTTTGCATTTTTAAAACAACCAGGACCCCCGTCCGTAACTGTGCTACTCATGTGTAGAGTGTGTCTCTAACCTCACTTAACCTAATCTAGGTAATCCCTCAAAGGTGCTCTGAGATGCAAGTCTCCTTGGTGATTCCAGATGCTGTCATCACATCGTGTTTCTAACAGGTGAGTGTTGCAGTCTAGAGGGTCCAGCTCTGGCAGATCCTTGTCAATCATGACCATAAAATTTGACAATATTTTAAATTCAGTGGGAATCTTTGAAATTTTTTAAACTAGCAAGAGTAACATGATCACCATAGGTATTAAACACATTCCAGTTACATAGACAACGAGGAAGAAATGGATGGAAGATGTACACTCTCAGGTAAGTGGACTCAATTGGAAGTTACTCCTTTGGGTTGGATAAGGAGCATGTATCTTGGATGATGGTGTTTGAAGAAAGGAGGAAGCAGTGGATGACTGAGGCATAGCTGGGTAGCAGAGTTCGAAGAAAGAAGCAACTGAATGTAGAAATTCATTGAAAGGGATATGACAGAGTCATTTCATTGAAATGAAATCAATGAAAGAATGAATCATTGATTTAACCTTGTGGGCCTGAGAGGGGTCTGGTTTCAAATCAACTGAGAATATGAGGGATATTTTTAAAGTAACACTAATGCTTCTTTTGCACATGTCTGCAAATGATAAACATAAATTTACATGTTCACATGTATGGAGTTACATGTGCAGGTTCTTGCACACATGGGCTCATGTGCATATGAAGATTTGAGGCAAATGTTGGGTATATTTCTTGATTACTTTCCACCTTACACATTGAGGCAGGCTTTCTCAAAAAAAAAAAAAAAAAGCAGTTTGCCATTCAGATGGTGTGACCAGTTAGCTTGTTCTAACGATTCCCCTTCTCTACCTTCTGAGTTCTGGAATTACAGGAATCTGCTTTGTTCACTTGGCATTTGTGTGAACTGTGGGGGTTCCAGCTCAAATGCTCAGGCTTTCATGGCACACAGCACTTTCCCTTCTGAGCCATGGTACCAGACCTGGATCTTAGATTTTCACAAAGCAAAATGCCATGTGATTGTTTTTGGTTTACCAAAGTAATGACTGTTACAACCCTTATGTGCTTTATAGTTCATGTTTACACCTTTGTAATGAAGACAGCCCCCCTCCAGTCTCTGCCTTACCAGTACTTTGCATAGCGAGAAGAATGGGCAGCTGTTGTGATGCCAGATTTATCTGTGTCCTAGAAAGACAATAGAGAAATCAGGAGTTGAAGAACAAAGGAAATGACCCCATTCTTTCTTTCTCTTCTGACTACAAGACAGAGACCATAAGCAGTGAGCGGTTGGTTCTACTTGATAAAGTAATTGCCAGGATAGGCTACTGGAGTTGAAAAATGAGACTCCTACATCAAGGTTACCTTTTCATCAGGCCTCAGAGCAATCTTGCCTCCATCTTCTTTCTCTTACATTTTTCTTACAAATTTTCTTACTAGAATTTTGTCTGATGTATTTACATCTGAATAGCAGACTATCATTATTATTTTATAACAAGTAATTTAGCCTCACTAATATTATCAATTTTACTGACTCTTTAGTTTGTTTTTTTAAATTTTATATGTATCTTTTTTATTTTTATTCTTTTTTTAAAAAACTATCTTTATTCGTTTTACATACCAATCCCAGTTCTCACTCCCTCCCCTCTTCCCATTCCCTCCACTTTCCCTCCACCCTACCCCCATCAACTTTTCAGAAAGGGTATGGCACATTGCTTTGAGGAAGGACCAAGGCCCTCCCTACTATATGTAGGCTGAGAAAGGTATCCATACAAAGAGAATGGGTTCCAAAAAGCCAGTACAAGCAGTAGGGATAAATCCTGGTGCCATTGCCAGTGACCCCTCAGTCTGTTTCAGCATTTCAACTGTCAACCACATTCAGAGGGACTAGTTTGGACCTATTCTGGTTCCTTCTCTGTCCAACCAGAGTCGGTGAGCTTCCATTAGTTCAGGTAAGCTGTTTTAGTGCGTGTATCCATCATGGTCTAAACTTCTTTGCTCGTATTCTCACTTCTTCCACTCTTCCACTGGATTTTGAGAGCTCAGCCCAGTGCTCTGCTGTGGCTTTCTGTCTCTGCTTCCAACAGTTGAGGAATGAAGGTTCTATGATGACATTTAAGATAATCACTAATCTGAATACAGGGCAAGGCGAGATTGGGCACCTTCTGCACTATTGCTTAGGGTCTTAGCTGGGGTCATCCTTGAGGATTTCTGGGAATTTCTCTAGTGCCAGGTTTCTTGACAGCCCCCATATGTTTCCCTCAATCAAAATATCTCTTTCCTTGCTCTCCTCCTCTGCCGTTCCTCTATCTTGGCTATCCCGTTCCCTCAAGTTCTCTCTCTCCCCCTTCCCCCCTCTTCTTCTCCTTCTACCCTTCATTCTCCTCCACCTCCATGCTCCCAATTTTCTCCAGAGATCTTTTCTATTTTTTCTTCTTAGGGGAATCTATATGTTTCTCTTAGAGTTCTCTTTGTTACTTAGCTTCTCTGGGCTCATTATCCTTTGCTTTAGAGCTAGTATCCACTTATGAGTGAGTACACACCATGCTCATCTTTCTGGGTCTGGGTTACCTCACTCAGGATGTTTTTTCTAGTTCCATCCATTTGCATGTAAATTTCAAGATGTCATTATTTCTTACCACCGAGTGGTCCACTGTGTAAATGTACCACATTTTCTTTATCCATTCTTTGGTTGAGGGGCATCTAGGTTGTTTCTATGTTCTGGCTATTACAAATAATGCTGCTATGAACATAGCTGAACAAATGGCCTTGTAGTATGATTGAACATCCTTAGGGTATATGCCCAAGAGTGGTATTGCTTGAGGTAGGTTAATTCCCAATTTTCTGAGAAACCACCATATTAATTTCCAGAGTGATTGTCCAAGTTCACATTCCCACCAGCAATGGAGGAGTGTTCCCCTTACTCTGCATCCTCTCCAGCATAGGCTGTCCATCCTGAATGTGCCCAATCTCAGCTGTCTAGTTTTTAAAATTTATTATTTTAGGTGTATGATTATTTTGCCTGCCTATAAGTGTGTGAACCATGTGCATGCTTGGTGCCTGAGGGCCAAGAAGAGGGAGTTGTAGTGCCTGAAATTGGAGTTACAGATGGTTGTGAGCCATCACATGGATGCTGAGAACCAAATCTGGGTTTTCTGCAAGAGCAGCCAGTGTTCTTAACTGCCTTACCATTTCTGCACCCCTATTACTCAAATTCTTTACTGGTTCCTAAGCAGCAGTAGATTTTTTTTATTGTCATTTTCATTTGTTTTATTTTACTTTTGCTTTGTGAGTGAGTGAGTGTGTGTGTGTGTGTGTGTGTGTGTGTGCACGCACACACACACAAGCACAATGCATGTTTAAATCTCATTCTGTTCTAGATTTTAAGAGAATAATTGTTTCCTTCTTCATTGTGGTTACTGGAGCATTTACTTAGCATTAAAATAGTTCTGTCTTTGAATGGCTGTATGTCTTGCATGTCATATTCTTCTCTCAGATCTGGCTTCCTTTCCTTTTATGAATAGGCCTATGGTGTTATAATTATGAGTTAAAGTTTATTGTTTCTTACTAATGCTGTTTGCCTAGAATTTGGTTGCCTAGCACCTGAGTTGTAGAAATCATAGAGGAATCTGAATCATAGTTCTTCAACCTTGCTAGAAAGAGATGTGACATTATTTATTTAATTATCCAGTTTCTCTGAGTTTAGCTGTCTTTAACAAAAATTGATCTATTAGCAATTATGTATGAAATGAGATGATGTGTAAAGGGCCCAGACTAGTATCCACCTTCCTTCTTTTCCCACTATATGTATGCACTGACACAAGAGCATCTGACCAGCATCATCAGCTCATGTATTCTAGCTTGGTTTTTACCTGATTTCTGTTCATAATACTTTTCTTATCCAGTGTTCTTTGATATAACATGGTATAAAATAGAGAAACTACTGTCTTTGCTGCTTTTCCTGTTTCTGGAATAAAATGAATCAGGTATGGTGGTACATGACTTTAATCCCAGAACCTGGGAGACAGAGAGGCAGAGGCTGGTAGATCTCTGTGAGTTCAGGGCCAGCCTAGTCTACATAGTGAGTTCAAGGCTATGTAGTGAGACTCTACCCCCCTCAAAGAGAGAGAGAGAGAGAGAGAGAGAGAGAGAGAGAGAGAGAGAGAGAGAGAGAGAGAGAGAGAGAAGATAAGAAATGCAACTCAGGCAGCACAAAGGAGAATGGGTTTATTCTGACTGACAGTTGTTGATGGATAGAGTCTCCTGTGGAAACACATAGCAGCAGAGACAGGAGTTGTCTGGTTACATTACATTGATATTCAGGAAGCAGAGAGTAAACAGAAAATAGGGCCAGGATGTAAAGCTTCAAGGCACTCTCCAACTCCCCCTATCAAGGGTATGCCTCCTTAAAGGTTCTTACAACTTTTGCTAGCAAGACTATCTACTGGAGACCAAGCATTCAAATATGTGGGCCTTTAGGGGCATTTTAAATGGGCATTGTAGACTAACTGGTGGGTAGTCCCAATAACAGCTCTTTCTCAAAGTAAAAAAAAAAAAAAGACAGGAAGAAAGAAAAAGAAAGGAAGGAATAAATAAAGAAGGAGAAAAAGAGAAAGGAACAAGATGAAAAAATGGGCTTTAATGGTACTGGCAATGTTTGCATTCCAAGGTTCTCGGTAATCTTTTGTCTGTGTCATCATTTCCATTAACAGATTGAAATGGAATAAGGAAAAAAGCAAAGCCTTGAACTCACAGCCAAACTTTGTGATCTGAAGAAATGTCTACCACACGTCTAAGCCACTTGACTTGGCACTGAACTAAACTTTGGTGGGCTTCTCAGTCAGGCTGTCATTTATTTAAGTTCCTGACATTGTTTTTCACTTTAGAAACACGGAGATGTAAATTTTACATGCCTCATATTTTCTACTGTACATTTGTGAATTAAAATGAGCTGAATTAGTAATTCACTTATTGTTAAATTGAAATAAGGATATCTTTCATTTCCAGGGATCGGAAATAAGAGTGTGGAAGGAGATAAATGGGAAATTCTATCTTTGAGTAAATAAGTTCTGGTGCCTGTTCTCTCTACATTGGACTTAGTTCCTTGGGTGGATTTCCCAGGTTAGTTTTTGCTGTTGTTTTGTTTATAAATTTATTTATTTGTTTTACATCGTGGTCTCAGTTTCCCCTCCATCTTCTCCTCCCAGCCCCTACCTAGCCCCCTTCTGTTCCCACTCCACAGTCCACTCCTTCTTCATTTTTGTTTAGGAAAGGGCAGGTCTCCCATGAGCATCAATAAAACATGGCATATTCAGTTTCAATAGGACCAAACACCTTCCCATGTGTCAAGACTGAGCAAGGTGACCCAGTATCGGGTGTGGGGTCCCAGGTTAGTTTTTAAATCACATTTATTGTATGGAACATTTGTATATAGATTTGTCATCATTCAGAGCTACAGTTTCATCTGGAGAAATGCATTATACTATACTTTAGGTGTAGTTTTTTTTTTTTTCCCAAGACAAATGAATGACTTAGCCGTTAAGAGCATTGGCTGCTCTTGCAGAGTACCTGATCTGGACTTGATTCCCAGTGTTCACTTGGATGCTTATAACTATCTGTAACTCTAGTTCTTGCGATCTGATGTCCTCTTGTGGCCTCTGTGGGCACCAGTCGTATATACATGCAGATACTCAGATAAAATAACTTGTCAAGACAACTGGACTGGATGGCTTCTCTTCACTTGGTTCCTTCTGTTCCTCAGCTTCCAGCTCTTTCCCACCGATGTTTCCTCCTTCCAGGTTCCCATCATGTTACAGTCTAGTCCTCTCCTCCTCTACCCTCTGCTTATCCACTTTTCCTTGTGCAGGGCAGTTTGCTGAAAGTTTGGGACTATTTAAGTATTCTGGGTGCTTTATTTTTACCTCCAACATCTTTGTAGGGCCTTCTTTCTGAATATGTGGGTTTTCCCATGGGAGGAATTCTAGTGTATAGGAAACTTTAAAAGTACATATGTGTATGTGTGTATATGTATTACTGTATTTGAAATGTCTGTCTTTAGGAATTTGACCCAGAACATAATTTGAACCCCATGATGCTTAGACTATTTTGAATTAATGAAACTGAAAGTTAAAAATAATAAGTCTATAGTTCTTTTTAGTCCCCTTTCTTTCAAACATTTTCCTGGCATGACAATGGTCAATCATCATCAGCCACATATGAGATCAATTTATGATGTGGGATTCCCCTCTGTATGCTGTGAATATGTTTTATTTCCATTGGTTAATAAAAAAGCTGTTTTTGGACAATGGCTTGACAGAGTAAAGCCAGGCTAAAAAATATATATTATAGAGAGAGTAGGCAGAGTCAGGAAAAATCCATAAAGCTGCCACAGGACATAGACACCTCTGTTGAAGCTTGTTGAAACTTTGCCGGTAGGCCATGACCTCGTGGTAATATACAAATTAATGAAGATGAGTTAGTTTAAGATATAAGAGCTAGATAGCAATATGATTAAGCTATTGTCCAAACAGTATTGCAAATAATATAGTTTCTGAGTGATTATTTTGGGTCTGAACAGCTGGGAACGAACAAACATCCTTCCCCAAAAAACTTATCCATCATTCTTCACTTGGATACCCCAAAACCTCTCACCCCAATATTCCATGCTTTGTGATTATCAGTGTTTTGATGAAAAAAAGCCAATAGATTCTTATCACAGTGGTCTCCCTGAAGACAAGTGTTTAAATAGGTGCACGGCTGTCTCCTTGGGGATAGTTTAGGATAGGTCATGGAACAAGACAATTTAATTAGAAAATGACTAATACAGGTTTAAGTCTTTATCCATCAGGATTGTCCATTTTAAGCTATAATAAAGTTACAAGTCTCAGTTGCTTTGACAACTACTTCCTATTCACTGTGTGTAGCCATCTGGGTTATGGAGGCTGAGGAAGGGCCTCTTCATTGCGGTCCCTTGGTGATCTGATCTAGGCTGACTATACAGCTTGTCCCTGTTCCAGAGGCAAAGAGAGATCTGAATGATATTTCTCCAAACATTAAAACTTCAATCCCAATATAATTACACCTGTCATCATTGACCAAAGCTTTCAACCCTAACAAACCCAAAGGTTATCTGCTCTCCACACTACCATGGAGTCACAGGTCCCCTGAAAGGCATGAGAGTCCTTTGGTTTAAGTTGAAATAAACCTCAATGTTAACACTGGGGAGGCAGCTTAGTGAGTAAAAACTCTCACTGAGCAAGGATGAGAACTTGTGTTCAAATCCCCATCACCTATATGAAAAGCCATCTATGCCTGTAACCCCAGTGATTTACAGGGGCAGAGAGAAGGGGATTGCCAGGGCTTGTTGGCCACCAGTCTAGCTCCAGGTTCGATGAGAAGCCCTCTCCAGGGAATAAAGTGGAGAGTGTCAGGGCCCAACAGTTTACATCTTCTGGCCTCTGTGCACACACAGGCACTACATCCACCTACAACACAGACTCACATGTGCAGACGCGCATCCTCAGTATTTGCTGATGTTTATGTTATGGA
Organism: Microtus pennsylvanicus; assembly: GCF_037038515.1. Lineage (NCBI taxonomy): Eukaryota > Metazoa > Chordata > Mammalia > Rodentia > Cricetidae > Microtus > Microtus pennsylvanicus. The sequence continues at coordinate 50,338,254 of NC_134586.1, read as the reverse complement.
AGAAAAGAACACTGACTGCAGTGTAATGGGTTCTAAGGTATCTGTTGGGAAGGAATAAAACGGAGCGGTGCTGCTGTTCTTACTTGACTCATCCGTTTCACTCATCATATATATGTATAGAATGTTACAGCAAACCGTTTACCTCTTTATATATCCCACATTTTGTCTACAGTGCCTTAAGCATGACCCATGAGTTCATGCTTCAACTGTATTAAAGTGCACTGAATTATGGTTTAGCAACTACATTGATCCTTTGTTTAATCACCACTAGAAATGGAAAATATAAAGTTATAACATTTCAAAATTAAATGGTAGCATTTACTAGCATATGGGGATTTCTTTTTAATTTAAATTCATTTGCAAACCATTATCAGAAACTCCCAAAATCATGGGGCAAAGACTGTCTTGAACACCTGAATGTTTCAAACAACTAGAATAATACACGTCTCTAGAATTAATGACTAATAAGTTTTGAAACTACCTTAATGTCAAACACGTATAAATATAAGGCAGATTTTAAAATTACCTTTTCCCAAATTCCTCTATTGGAATAAGAGGTGGGCTTCTGTGTAGAGCGTTGGAGTTGGGAATCCAGTCTACTACTCTATGCTTCTGTTACCTTGAAAGGGTTCTTTCTGCTCTCTTAGTTCCCCTCCACATCCTTCATCTGTGAGCTGGAGATAATGGCAATGCCTGTCCTACTGGGTTAGTAAAACACTTTAGATTATGCCTTACAAGACAGAGTTCAGAGTAATGCGAGCACACGGGGAAGGCCTGGTGAACTTTGGCTCCTGCTTCTGTGGCTGTTTCTATTTCTGTCTTGGTTCCACAGCATGAATGCAAATGTCTATAGATACCCATTAATTAAGACAGCAGTAATGAGCCTCAGCAATAAGACACATGAACTCAAACTGTAAATTCATCATTCCTAACACATTTGATTGTTATTTTGAAGTTTGGTTTGTGGAGAGTCTCTCTCTCTCTCTCTCTCTCTCTCTCTCTCTCTCTCTCTCTCTCTCTCTCTCCCCCTCTCCCTGTCCCTCTCCCTCTCTCCCTCCCTCCCTCCCTCCCTCCCTCCCTCCCTCTCTCTCTCTCTCTCTCTCTCTCTCTCTCTCTCTCTCTCTCTCTCTGTGTGTGTGTGTGTGTGTCTGTCTCTCTCTCTGTCTGTGTGTGTGTGTGTGTGTTTATGTGCATAGTGATCACTGTGAGACCAGTGAGAAAGACTGGTGAAACCCAAGAGGGTCTCACTCTTTCACTTTGGAGAGCCCAGGAACGAAGATTTTTCTCAAAGATGCACCCCAGCCTCGCGTCTTCTTTATAATGCTCACAAAAGGCAAAGGCATTCTCAGAAACTTTGAAGTTTTCAAGACAAGAAAAGTGTGAGAACCATCTCTGCTCTGAAAATAACGTAGAGGACTTGGGGTGGTGACCTTTGACCGTGGATCACACTAGTCTTGCCTTTTGCTTTATCGCAAGCACTTGGCACATAGTAGGTGTGGTGTCAGTGACTCATAAAGCCAACTGAATGAGTATTTCAGACACTTATCGCCGGCGCAGCCTAGAAAAGAAAAGTAGGTCATCTCCCATGCGCCTCTGAAGTTTAAGTACAATCATAGTATATTTCCAGGGAAGCCGAGGTTCACAGCAGAGTACTCGAAATGCTAGTGAACTTCTGCGTGTTTCCCCTTTCCATCTCTGCACGCTATTGAAAGGAAGCAAAAATACTTTGACAAAGAACCCTGAGCATATTTCTTCATCATAACTCAGCCTTTGGTGCCAACAATGATATATTTCTACTTATTAAACATGTTAAATAACTCCAAAGATTTTATTTGGCTTAGGAACACAAACATCAGTTATATTCCAGATAAATTGTATTCCAAGATTTAGCTGACAAAACAACTAACAGAAAAAAAAATAGAAGCAGGATAAGCCTAGCAGTGTATTTGGTTAACTTGCTGGCAAAAAGAACATTCAGAGGTAAGACCTGGTTTATGTCTCGCTTTTCCGTTTACTGTTTCAAGTCTTAACAGTCATTAACACTATCAATATTTTGCATGATACTTCCTTCTTTTTCATTTTTCGTTCCCTTCTCAGTCTCCTGGCATGAGAATGGTCTAAGACAAAAACCTCCACCGCAGACCGTCAGGTAACAGTGTGTTAAAGTGCTGCTTGAGTCGTGGGAGAGTTAAGGGCAGTTATTAAAATTTACCTCATCTATAATAGAGGGTAATGTCACTTTAAGACATGTGAGACTTTAGAGAGGAGGGGTGTATTGAAACAGACTCCCGCTCCTCACAGGAGGGACAGCAGCCCTGCTCTTACATTTCCCTGCCTAACTCTGTCCTGAATGTGCCCGAGTAGGGATGGTCTGTCAGTGGCTATAAACTGCTTCTCATCAGGAAACTACATTAGCTCACCATCACTTCAAAGGTCTCGTCAGACAGAGGTGACGCCAGGAGAAGATTTAAAGGTGAAAATGACAAGGTTTCCACCCCTCAAACCCTGGCTCCTTCTCTGACAATACAGCGAAGGAACCCAACATCCTCTTAGCCGTGGAAATAGGATCGGAAGAGGAAAGCCTTTTTTTTTTCTCTCTTTAATTCTTGATAAAGAACTGCTGGGAAGTGCTGTCTTTGAATATCGCAGAATTGTGGCACAGATGGATTTTAAAAAGTGTTAGCTCTTTCCAATGAACACTAGGAGAGTGCCCTGCTCTTGGCTGGATTTTCCAGGTAAGAAAGCCTCTGCGACGATTTAAGATTCAGAAAGCAGATTTGAAACATAGTCAGAGAAGTACATAAGGCTAGATGCATTATTTGGGGGAAAACACTTACTGCCACTGAGCGGAGCAGAGCTCTCTCGGAGAGTGAGTGAGTGAGCTAGCAGGAACAGAGATATTGAGGAGCCTGAGAAGTAATGCTGAGAATTAAAGAAAGTTAACCGGGGAAAAAGAAAGGAAAAGGGAAGTGCCGCGATTGTCAAATCCGAGCATCTTCCTGCATGCTGAGGTCTATGTGGGTTAAAAATGAGCAAGGGACGGCAGAGCTCCGAAGGACTGTTAAGTTCTGATGATCGCTGGGTTTTTCCTGAGTTACATTTCCAGTACATTTTAACAGCGATTGACAACACAGCAAATGCATGCTGGGTCACCTCTGTTTTGTCTTCCTGTAATTTTCAGGCTATTCTGAAAGACTCTAAAAATGCATTCATTTGGGGATGCACAGAAGGAGGGATGCTACTTATCTGGGCTGATGAGAATGAATCTATGCTATCCTGCTAGTCCAGCAAAGCATGCTGTATACAAAAGTAAACACTGGGCCACCAAACTGGAAACTAATTAGAAAGTGAGAGGTCCATCTGAGTCACTGCCTGGGGCACTGATGGCTCCATGGGGTTGAAAAGAATGCTTCCCCACTTCGCACTTAATTACAATCCTCACGCTTATCTATTGTTATCTTTAAAGCCCTTCTCAAACACTCTGCCTCTCTGAAACCTGTGAATTACCAAGAATTATGCACATACATGTATTTAATATTTATTTTTGCTGAACATCACTGGTTTAGAGAGAGTGCCAATTTCCACAGATAAGGAAGGCATCCTGGGAGGTCACAGCAGGGTTTCAACATATAGCGGAATTTCTTGAAGGGTGTCATTTGAAAGAGGAAATCGCAGCCTTGCCTGCACAGCCCTCTTTGAGCTCAATAAGAGAAAGGCATGTTGCTAACTGAATTCTTGTATAGGAGATGCCTCCTATCACAGGCTGACTAAGGAAGATGCTTCAAGTTTGATTAATTTGGCAATATGAGATGCAGCATAAGGTGTTGTTTGGGAAATTGGACAATATGTAGCGCCGTTGAGCTTCTGTAGCTCCTGAGACGCTCATCGGTGCAGATAAGACTCTCAAAGTTTCGGCGCCTGAGAAAAGGTATATGCTCACCCATAAATACACACACCACCTGTATATGCATATTCATCAGTGCTCCAGCAAATGCCACAGTGGGATCTTAGGAGGCAAAACAATACTGTAAATTATGGGCTTGCTGTAGGATAGATGCATAGACCTTGCATCCGAAACTCATTCCGGCTGAAAACACGGCTCCTTCTGATTCCAAGTCCAGTCAGAAAGCTGAGTTCTATCGGGAGATTACAACATGCCTCTGAGAAATGATTGCTTAGTTTAGAGGACAGCATTGCGATTAAAAATTCATGACTGTAGAATTAAAGGGGAAAAAAAAGAGCCCACTCTTTTTCTTCCAGGCTTATGTCAGACTTGCAATGAAGTTAGAATGAGCAAGTCTGCAGCTTCCGAATGTCTGGGGAAAGTAGTTTGCAGCTCTTTGTGTAAAACTGGGTGTTTTCATGGGCATGCAATGTTTTCATCTGCCTGATTGATAGTCAAAAACTTTATTTTTGCATTTTGGGCAATCATTGGCCTTTTGCTTTCCAGATGTTAAGGGACATATTTATGAGCTTCTGGAAAGGGTCTTCGATCCAATCCCTGGCATGACCTCTGCTGGAACTCTCCTTCTAGGCTGCCAAGGAGCCAAAGAACATTACGTCTGATATCTCCCTTCCCTCCTGAGTGGGACGTACTCCACTAGGGGCTGCAAGTCAGGGGTAACCTGTTCTCATCTCATGTCCTCTCTAGAGAATGGCAATGGTCTCTGCGATGTCCTGGGTCCTGTACTTGTGGATAAGTGCTTGCGCCATGCTGCTCTGCCATGGATCCCTCCAGCACACCTTCCAGCAGCATCACCTGCACAGACCAGGTAGTGTGTGTGTGTGTGTGGGGGGGTGTCTGGGAGGGGGCTTGCTCCAGAGCAGGCTCCTCCAGGTTCATCGTGGTCTCTTCAACAGATGGTGGAATGCAAGTGACAGAAATTGCTATAGTGTGGGCAGTTTGCCTTTGAATTCTAAGACATGTTGTAGGCTGGATGCTCTGGGGGATGGAGAGTATACCAAAAATGTCTTGGAGGTATTTCTGTTAATTTTTTCAGAAAAGGTGGGTTTCTTTAAAGGAGTCGACCCCCCTCCCGCACCCCCACTAGCGTCTTCCACACACCTTGTTAGCAAAATATTCTACAAAGGGTGGAGTAACTTTGAAGACTGGGGGATTTAGAGAGAAGGCATGTATTTCTTGGGTTGAGTTTATACCTAGTATAGATGCTCTCATTTCTGTCTGGGGCAAAGGACTCCAGGGATGTGTTAATGACCAGACTAACTTTAGAAGTTGTCAATGAAAAAGAAAATGAAACAGTGACTTACTATGCCGTGTCTGGTTTAATTTGTATCCAGTCTTCTCTCCTTTCATTCCTTCTCTTTTGGTTCCTCCAGTCTGCTCGGCGCCCCCACCCCTTTTTTCCTCCCTCTGTTGGTAGTTTCAGGAACAAGTTCGCTCTGCCATGTGTTTTGAAAATTTCCTTTATTGATTTCCCTTTTCTTTTAGTTCCGGGTGCAGTTTGCTTTCTTTGGCTTCTAACTCTTCTCTCTCTCAGCTCTTCAATCCTGATTTTCCTTTCTTTGCTGCTCCAGCTTTCTCATACAAAATCGCCCCCAGTTCAATTGTCTTTACAGTCCCTAATTGGTTCTCAGAAAGGTGTCCTTCGGTCCTCGTCACCACCACCCTTACCCCCCACCCCTGTAGCTGTGTTTAGCCTTTGTGTTCTTTCGGCCACACCCCCTACCTTCACCGTCCTTGGGAGCCCCTTGGAATGGTCAAGTTCACCGTGCGGGGACCAGTTGCTGTCCCAAGTTCCCTCTCCTCATTTCTGGAGCTCAGCCGCCCTCCCTCCCGGACCTGCTTGTATACTTCCCTGGCCTCCTGCCATTCACAGGCTTCTCGTGCAGCAGGTCCTAGTCCGGAGTCGGCAACGCTGTCTTTCCTGGCTCCGCAGCAGCCTTGACTGTGATCCTGCACTCTTATTTTGGCCTTCTCCAGTCTCTCTCCCGGTGCCTTTTGCTGTCTCCCGGGGTTCAGCTTCCAGGCTAGGGCAGACTAGATAGAGCCGGGAGGATGCATGCCAGCGCACGCCTGCTGGGCTGCAGCCCTCAGCTGCAGAGGAGGGCTGGGGGCGGAGGAGGCCAGCTGTCCCGGGTCCCAGCCGCCTTCCTTCCTTCCATAAGCCAGGTCAGCGAGAGAGCGAGGGGGCGCTGGTGCCCCTGCGGGTGGGCATGGGAACCAAGCTGCGGGCTGCTGCCGCTGGTGCTTCTTGCCTGTGTTTACTGTGTCCTGTATACAGACCCTGGCACAGGAAGTGCCAGGTTCCTGCCAGAAGCCTCAGTGCCAACATGGAGGAAGTACAATCGTGGATTTGGGGATCCCTGAGCTACCTCCAACCACTTAATCGCCAATCTGTTCTGGCAAGAAAAGTCCTCTGCTTGTTACATAGTCATATAAATAAGCTGGGAAATGCAGTTTCTCTGTAATGCTCAACAATGAGATTAAAAAAACCATCCATCCCGAAAGTGCCAGAGAATGTGTTCAGGGTTGATTCATACTGTTAATTTAACCACTGTGTAAGTAGATATAGTTTACCCCTTTCATCCAGAGAACAGAAGTGGGAGTTTGGAGGTACTGGGTGATAGTCTGAAGCCACCCAAAAAATGGTTGCCGATGGAGGTTATGGCCATGTGATTTTCCCACAAGAGGGGGAAATGTCCCCTAGTACGCAAATTGTCTATGCCAGGTACCTTTAGGAGCATTGGCTATAATCTATGAAAACTTTAAGGTCAGATCAGTGCACCTACCCCTTTAAACTGTAATCCAGTTCTTGGAGGTGGCTGAAGCAGGTGGTCGGTGGTGGGGGACAGGGACTAGTGGTGGGGCAAGTCTCTGTCACTTAACTTTCCTGACATGAACTTGGATACGTGACTTTCCAAATCTGAACGAATTTCCCCATCAGGGGATGGGGAGGGAATGGGAGGGAATGGCTTCCTAGGAAGTGGCAAGTGCTGGGTATATTGTGAACTTCCTATAAATATCGAGTACAGTCGCGTTCTGTTTAAGGGACCCACCTACAAGTCAAGGGTGTTGAGTGAGTCAAATTTTCCTGTTTGCACTGCTAACAGATCCATTGGTCAGGACTAAGTTTGTTGCCTTTGTTGTTTTCTAACCCGATTGATACATGGATAGGACCTGCCGGTGATTGCCACCTCTCTTACTTTATGCTATGTGTGCAGTCATTAAACGAAAAGAAGCTCATATAATTGGTAGTGAACTCTTTTGTAGAGCATGTCTATTCGTTTCTGGAAACTGGGACTATTATGTGTATCAACTGTGTATCATCGTAGGTCTTATTAAAATACCATATTTTAAAACTTGATTCTGACTGAAATTCAGCTCACTGCTGGTGTTCTTTCTCACATACCACGGAGCTTGCTCACTATCAGTCAATCTGTGTTGAAACTATACCTTAAATATCTTCGGGAACTTTGTTCCCAGCAACTCGGCCCCATGGGCTCACTCTCTGAGCCCGATCCCAGTCTTATTGTAGAAAAGGAGGAACTATAAATGCTTCTTCCAAATGCAGAGGGATTAAAATGCTGTTGATTTGGAAGTCCGATGGGTCTGTGTAATGTGCCTGTTTAACTTTCTTAGAATCGCTACAATAGCTGCAGAGATTAAAGCAATAGATCTTGGTCATAGCAGTCTTCCAAATTATTTCAGTCACTCTTTAATGGTTTTTTTTTTTGTGATTTTAAGAGCAAAAATATGCTTCTTCTTTTTTTTTTTTCTCCCTCTCAAATAAGTGTTGTGGCATTTTTCCTTTGTGGGTCTTAAATCTTCAGGGACACTAATGAAATGTGTGTGAACACAAAACAAACAAACAAAAAACCCAGGGCCAGTTATCTGTGACAATCTGCCCCTCAATGCGCAAATAAATAAATAAACGGTTGGATAAATGAGCAAAAAAGGGATGGCATAATTTCATTCTCTCAAATCAGTGAAAATAGGTGACATGATGAGAAAAAATGAGGCAGCAGCGGACCCCAGCCTTGCTACATTTGCCTAAGCTTGAAAAATCACCTCCTCACAAGGCAGAGCAGAGCAGCGTACTTGGCGTGCATGCCAAGCATGTGGGAATGTGCAAAACGACAAAGCTTTCACTAGGCGTGTGTGTGTGTATGTATGTATGTGTGTATGTATGTATGTATGTGAGAGGGGGCTCTACAGTCACCCTCACCTGCTTAGGAATGGCATCCACTCCCCCTCAGGCCAGTCCCTCACAGGCAGCTTCCCCATCCTCTCCACAGCAAGATTGATGGTGTTCCGATTGCAAGCAGGCAATTTCAGTCTCTCAAGAAATAATCCACTACACTGACAGATGAGCGGAATTTGACAGCCGCTCCCCTTGTTGAGGTTGTGCCTCACCTGGATGGCACCAACCAGCCAAGGCCCATTAGGGGAAGTGGTTAGAGATTTGGGCCAATTTCTGCTGTCATAACGTGAAATTGGGATAGTGTTTTTGTAAGGCCATGCACTTGTGATCTGCCTCCTCAATGGAGTGGGTTTGTGCACAAACAGAATGAGAATATGTTAACTAGAAAACGGACTGATTTTAATGTATTCGCCCGCAGCCCCTAAGTACTTCCTATTTTTCACATTTATAGTATGAAGATTGCACCATTTATTTTCACTTACTCACTAGTTAAGGAAGATTAAAACAGTCAATCAAATGAAACTGAAATTTAAAATTACATAAGTGAATAAAATGTGCTGTAGATTAACAGATTCATAATTTCAGTAATTGAAATATTGGAATAATTTTTATTTGGGGAATGATGTACGAAGTTACTATGACAACTTGGAAAATATTTGTAGCCCTTCCTAATATGAAGCCTTTGGAAGGACAGTTAATTTAAAAACAAAACAAAAACCCAGACTCCACAATGAAAACTCAGATGTAGCATCTCTTTGGTTTCCAGTAATTAAGACAGTCTAAGTTCTTCACACTCAACAGTGTGTATGCTGGAGAAAAAGGAAAAATTTTCTGCCAAATGTAGCCTTCCAGTTTAAGATTATGTTTACCCCTGATGCAGATATATGAATTAGGATGACAATTTTAATGCTTCCTTTATTTGGAATATGTGGGTGGAAGTGTGTGTATGTGTGTGTCTTTGAAACAATAAAATAAGAGTCTTCTCAAAATTCTTTAGAAAGAAAAAAAAGGTCCCTGGGATTCTTTAGTAAAATAAAATTATGTATCTGTGGATTACATGAGACACAAGTTATTAGTAAACAATGAATCATTTGTTCTTCAGTCAGCGTGATTTCATTGACGTTGGAATGATATATAAAATCTTGCTCTGCAGAGAACATCTATGTAATTCATACTTGACAAGATTTAAGGCTGTATTAAGCAGACTGTGTATCTTAGGAGTTCATTTATGACTCATTTATGACTTTATTATATAGTGAACATCAGCATCCATTTTAACATGAAGATTTGGGGTAAATCATTAAAAATTTGTACGAAACTTGCACATTTTTTCTTTTACTCTACCATTCCAAACTACATTTTAGAAAACTGCCTGGCACATATGTTTCAGATGCCAAGGTGCTTTTCCAAAAAGGATTGTGTTGTGGGTTTAGAGTGTAAAAACTCGTGGGTACAACTGTGGCTGCACATTTTCCTTTCGGGAATGCCTACCAGCTCGAAGCTGCTAAGTAGAGTGGATTGGCGTTAGGATTGGAGCAGACAGGCAGTTATTTGGTGTAAGCTGGTGCTAGTGATAATGCATTGATCATCTGATGGATGATATTGACCTCCTCCAAGAGGCAGAGCACGGCTATGGGCATCAAATAAAACCCCCAAATACCAGGGAGGAGTAGAGATATAAGTACATATTTCTTGCCACTGCCCTGAACTTGGAGTAGAACGGTGAAAATACCCTGATTTGAGCATGAGACTATGCAATTAATAGTTAAGGATAATAGATGTTACACTACACTGCAAACTAAAGTATTTAGGAGTAGCATGAACGAGCATTAGTTACCAATCATTAATTTCTTAAGCTTCATTGCGGATGATGATCTGAACTTTCAGCTTGGAACATGGCAGACCGTTTTAATTTGAGTACTCCGAAGCTGGTGAACCACGTTCCCACAGCATTATATCTCTTAAAATGTGGTATCTCTTGAAATGTGAAGTGTGTGAATTTGACACATGCTTCCACTTCTAGATGCTTACCTCCATGAAAAATTCTGAACATGTGTGAAAAGATTTATGTTGAGGTATAGTTATTGCAGCAATGGTTATCATGGCGACAACAGAGTTTCAACTCCATCGAAATGGGATTGATAAAATAAATTATGGCACACATCTACCCACTAGGATTCAGTGTGAGCCATTACAAAGGATGAGTTAGGTTTATGTGTGCTCATGTGGGAAAATCCCTAAGATATTGATGAATGAAGAAAACAAGGAGTAAAATGCTATTTTAAAACAATTCAGAGAAATGAAAAAAATATCAAAATATAAAGAGTATAAACATCATGCAGTGCTAGTGAAATCTGAAGAAAATTCTTAAATGATTTAAGAAAGTTTAATTTTTTAATTGTATATATTAATATTAGTTATGAATACTAGTTGATTTCGTTCGCTATACATTTCCATGTCTGTATATAATGATTTTGTTTATATCCAACATCCTATTCTGATCTATTGCCCATGAACTTTCCTTTATCTTTATCTTATCAATTGATTCCCCTTCTACATTCATGTCTTTTTTTTTTTTTAAGACTTAGGTTTTTCCAGTTGTGTGTATTGTGTATCTATGGGTGGGTATGTGCGTGTAAGTGTCAGTGCCTTAGGAGGCCAGAGGTGTTGAATGCCCTGGAGCTGGAGTTATAGGTGTTTGTGAGCTGCTCATTGTGGGTGCTGGGAAACAAACTCTGCTGCTCTTGCAAAAGCAGTGCATTCTTTTAACTACCAAGCATTCTCTGAAGACCTATTAGAACTTTTTTTTTCCTATGGATGTGTGGACTAATGAGTTTAATAAGGATGGTTACAGGAATGGGGGTGGTATTTACCTGAGCATGGACAACTTACCAGTGACTATAACACTGAAGAAAGTGTTTCTCTTTCCTCTAGAAGTTTGTAACTGACTATAGATTTTCAGGAAGGGATAAGGCCTCCTGTATCCCTCACAATCTTTTTCATAATGTTAATAGGTCTGATTTTATGTAGACTTTGTGCAGGTAAGCACAGTTGCCAAAACCTTAAGAGTGCCAATCATGGCTTAGAATTTTCGTTTATTGTTTTGCCTGTATGCTTAATTCATTTTGGATGAGCATGTATGGCTTTTTTAACAAAAGTGTTGTCAATTTAGCTATAGAGTTTTAAGGATTTGATTCAGAACTCTGTGAGTTTGAGGGCAACCTGGTCTACAAGAGCTAGTTCCAGGACAGGCTCAGAAAACTATAGAGAAATCCTGTCTTGAAAAAAACAAAACAAAACAAAAATAGAAATAAATGATATTTCTAAATAAACAAAAATGAAAGAATATGGGTAAGAAATTAGAATGAGGCCTCTTTCCTAAAGCCTTCTAATAATAGAAAATGTAAATTAGTATTGCCCAAATTATACTTCATAAAGATCTTTATTGGGAAACTGGATTTGAATGTTGGGCAAACAATTGCTATGTGATATATTTTCCTCTAGGAGATATATAATGTAAGTGATGAAAATTCTGGAAACAGTTGCAGATAAAAAACAATTATTTTTTACAAACATTGTTTTTTTTATTTGGCCTGCAACAACAGTGTATGCTCACATCACATGCATTGAGAGATGTTGAAGAAGAGAATTTTAAAATTATGTTCATCCCTTATATCTCAGTATGACTGAGGTTCTTGACATGTATTAGATGCTCAGAAGATAAATTATTCTCTTATAATTTGCTAAATTTTTCAGCAAAAAAATTGATGAAGATTTTGGTAGAATTGCAACATCTTTGTTAGTTGTTATGATTTGTGTGTGTGTTTGTGTGTGTGTGTGTGTTTGGGTGTGTAGTCACAAGAATTTGCATTGTTTGTATGTGTGATTAGAATATGGATACTATTCAAATGGATATTAATACAAATAGCAAATAATTAGTATAATATACATGTTTATAGGTATGTATGTCTTTATATAGATATTTAACTGTTTGATATTTTACAACCACTTTACTAAGCAAAATAATCTGAAGAACTACTGCTTTAAAATGTGCTTATAGGAATTATACTAATAAATATAGTCACATGTTAAATGCCTGAGATTTTCATTTTCAACACTAGGCTTCCTTTTTTCCCTTTTCAATTTGAAAAAGTCTCATAGGGATGAGCTTTGGGGACCAAAGAAAAAACTCCCCTTAACAGGCAGAGAAAGGCCTTTCATTGTGTCAATTTTTTTCATTTTGAGAGAGAAAAAAAATCACCTCAGCTTTGTAGCAAAGAGAACAGCAGACAGGCAATTTCCCCCTTCTTTGGGGTAAAGAAAGGATGAATTATTTTGTTAACAAGTTGCATAAACTAATTGAATCCCCCAAAGATAATGTCCTTAAAGTACACAAGGAACTCTCTTAGCCCACTCTTTCTTTCTCCTTCTTGACATTATGTAATATCAGACTCCAGAATGAAAGCAGAAATGGTGTTATCATGAAGTTTTCCTCTCAGAAACCTGGATTAAATACCGAGGGGTATGTCTGTTGATTAAAGACTTCCTTCATGTAGGAAAGACATCAAACCAAGTCTTACTCTGGGTCCTAAAGGACAGAAGACCCTCTTGTATGGTCACTGTTCTCCTGACATCACCAATGTTTACCTTTACTGCATCCTGGCATTCTCTTTGAGGATGCTTTGTGCCACTCAATCCTAAATCAAAGCCATCTGAATATACATATCCAGAGGTAATACCATGTTTCTCAATTCTGCAGATACACACTTTTCAGAATTCCAGCTCCTAGATTCCAAAGCACCTAACAGCTGAGATAACTAAAGAATAGACACACATCTTGAGGAATAAACTTGTTCTGAGCTGCCTCTGAACCCAGCCCAGAGTGAGATTACCTGACATTTGAACGTGATCCTCAATCTTAATGTTTATTTGTACTTTCTTTATCTTGTAAATATCAGGTGGGCACAACAAATCTTGACTAAGAGTGACATCCTTCCGGCAGACTGTCAGACAAGATTATTTCCAGTTTTAATGGTCTTTGATTCTTAATGAATTTATCAAACATATTAGAGCAAGGTGAGGCAAGGGAGGCAAGGTCAACAGTTACTAAGGGGGCATTGTAGGCACATCTGTCTTGTCTTGGTTTAAAATTATGAGCACACTTGAGACATGTCCTGAGTTTTGCCCAACAAACACTTGAATCTGTGTTTTTTACATGTACTGGAATTGTTATTACAGCGGATCCAGTTAACTGAGAGTTTTTTATATAATGAGGCCATTGTTCTAATCAGAGGTCTCATTTGAATCTCAGCTCAAAAAAAATTCCATTAATTTTCTTTTAAATTAAGGCTTGGAAGAAATGGTAATCGGTAAATGTAATAAAATGGAGAGAAGCATCTAGAAGTACTGTGATGCCCACATAAAATTCTTAATTTAATATATTAATAAAGTTCTCAGTATCTAGTTTGCAACCCACTAGTACATTATAAATATATCTTGGAAGCTAATATTATTTCTTTTTCGCTGTTGTTCTTTAAACATGTGCATTTATTTCATGCAAGAATAAAGGTAACTTATTAGAAAGCCACCTGTGTCATCATTCTTCTGGAAACGATACATAGCTGAGGTTCCTGGGCATTCCTAATTTAGTGTCCTCCTAGGAAACCTGGCTTTCAGCTCTCAGAAAACAAGACTGAGTTCCTGCGAGCAGACAATGCTAATTCATCCTGTTTGAGAAAAGACAATTTGTTATCAGTGCATTGTGAGAGTTGTTTCAGTTGTTAGTGATTTTCAATTGCTGTGGTCTTGCTTTTTAATTATAAATCGCTGTTGGTTCAGTTTCTCATTATCAATGAATTTGCTGTGGGCTGTTTGGTTAACCCTACAGTATGAATGATGCATATTTGCTTCTTTTGCACTTTAAATTGCTGAAGAAGACTAGTGATTAAGCCACTCCTGAGTTCTGGTTAAGATATGGTTGATCTGAGGTTTGGCTGGTAGAATGCTTGCCTGGCTTAGATGAAGCCCTGGGTTTGTTTCACAGTATCCCATAAACCAGGTGTGGTGGCATATACCGGTAACCTCAGCACTCAGGAGATAGAGGCAAAGGGTTAGATGCTCTAGATCATCCTAAATTACTTAGCAAGACTGAGGACAGCCCAAATTACATCAGGCCATAGAGACAGGAGCGTGTGTGGTAATTTAGATTCTAATTGCTGAATCGTGTGTATCTCATCACTCTATGTGCATGTATTACATATATAGTGACTATGTAGACACTAACTGTGGACCTCTACAATGTGTTCTCATGGTACTTTTGTGTTCATAGAACTAGAGCATTGATTTATAAGAACCTATTCATAGGTTCATCTTATCTCAAAAAATAATCGAAAAGAAAAAGAAAAAGACACAACACACACACACACACACACACACACACACACAAGCAAAACAAACAACCAAGGAAACTGAAAACAGTGTTTCATAGAGGCTTCTTTCTAAGAATTTATCTCCTAGGACTCTTTCCATTATAAAGTTGAAATAGGTGGGCATTGAATATTTCTCTTCTTCACTGAGCTATGGTTATAGAAGTTTGAAGATTGCTTTTGTCAAGACAATTGTGTGACTAGAGATTAGTGTTCATAGGAGTTTAAATTAGAAATAGTAGCTGACACAATGAAAACTCAATCAATCAATCAATCAATCCTCTTTTATGAGACAAAATGATAAAGGGCAGAGAAATGCAGTGTTTGGAAGCTTTTTGGATACAGTTACACCAGATGGAAATGGTTTGGTTGGTCCTCGTATCTCTTCTTCTTCCAAGAATGCAAAAATGTCACATCCTGGAAAGGTATCTGGAATTGAGGTCACTGGGTGAACATTTGTAGGGCAGCATTTTTGACAGCGGCTCCCAAAATTATTGAGAAGACAGAGTAAATTCATGGCTTGTGGGTTGCCAACCTCAAACCTTTTATCAGGCCTACAAGATCAATAAGTGATCACTTTCTATGCTTTCATCCTTGTTTCCTGAATTGGGGCAGGGAAAGTAGTATAGTTGTTTTACTTAGGGCTGAGCTTTGATAATCACTTATCTTCAGCACTCAATATTCCTTCTCTATGCTTCCATGTTGCATATATTCTACTATCTCCTCCAGTCATATTTTAGTTGGGATTTCAGTACAGCAGATATCTATATGGTGTCTTTTTCATAACCCTCCACTTTAGTTAACCCTCTCTTCTGTCCCCGTTCCTCACCTCCACTTCATTTTAAACTTTTCTATCTCTCAAATTTTTATCTATTTTCATTTTACCTAGACTCTAATCATACTCTTCGAAAACATCCCCTCTCTATTTCATTTTTAACATAGAGGACATTTAATACATAATATTTCTCAAATATTTATTGGCTGTTTCCTGGATGCAATGAATTGTATTTTTCCTGTTATAATAGAGATGACTTATTTTTTTTAATAATGCCCACTTAACATTCTGGGAGAGAGAAAATGCTGGTCATGCTGGAAACTGTGTTCACACACAACAAGGTCAACTGAGTCCTTGCTAATGAATAAATGAGAGATTTAGCCTAAATATTATTCCTCACAACCCTGTGACAGAGAACATAATTTTGGTTTATGAAGGAATCTAAAATAATTAGTTCATTGATTTGATCAAGTTCCTATAGCTTGGGACATGGCTTGGGATGACAAACTGAAGATTATTTCCAGTGTCTGAGTGGCAACTCCATTTACTGTACATAAAGTTCAACGTGACATGATCCTTTCTTTATCCCATTTTACCTGCAACACAATCCTACATGTCAGTTAATGTTGCCCTCATTGTTCCACATAGCAAAATGTGGGAAATTATGCTAATGTGAGGAGAAAAGTTAGTTTATGAAAGGTCCCTTAGTCAAGTCATGCTTCCATTATAGCCATATACCGCTAGGAATACCAGCAAGGTCATCTCAACCAACTGAAATTAGAAAACAAATTCCCATGCAAGAGCCATTGTTTTATGTTAGCTAAATACCATGCTTGCTGGGAACTTTTCTTAGTCTCTATCAGGCAATATTTTGTGGCTAGGAAATGCATTTGTCTTTATTTTTGCTGGACAAATTGGGGCACATGCATTCTGTTCGTTCTTTGCTGGATGAACAGCAACTCATCTGCAAATACTTTTTCCATGTCTATTGTTTGCCGGTAGACTCTGGAGACCCTTCTGTACCACACACAGGGAAGCAGCAGCAGAGGAGAACTGGCCTTAAATGGAGGTTTTTTTCCTAATACTCGAAATGAAGTTGTAAATCATTCACACTGGGAAAGAATTCTCTCAAACTGCAGTCTAACTTTTCTGATACCATTTTTTTTGGTTGGCATTTATCATGTTGAGACTTTATAAATTATGTAGAGTATTGTAAAGTGGGCTGACCTTTCTGGCAAGTGATTTGATCATTTGCAGCAGTGTCTTTTTGCAAAATGATCGAATTTTATGTCTTTCAAATAAAACATGCAAGACCCACAGCCTAGTAACATGATAGGTAGAAATTGGTTGCAGAATCAGACAAGAAATCTTCCTTCTCAATCCCTGTCATCATCTAATAGATATCTCCCTCTGTTCTAAAAGTTTCCCCATGACACTCTCGACGGCCAGCCAGCTCCTTCTTCCTATGAAAACACCATTGCAGGCATCATTAATCAATCACAGAAAGTTTTTACATTGAACCTAGATTCTATTTGAGAATCACTGAGTAACTAAATAGGACAACAATGATTAAAAACAAAACAGAACAACAACAACAAAAAAAAAAACAGCCTCAGCAACTGCTTCCAGAACAGTCAACACCTAGCTGCTACTACATACCACATGTTGCCTCATAGACTTGCCTATTTAGCTACCAAGAGGAAACACATTGGCTCTTTCTAGTTTAGGCTGTTCTTTTATGTTTATCACCTGCCCCTTCAATGTGAGCCATATTATTCACTTAAAATTAATTATTTGGGAGCTGGAGAGATGGACCAAGAGTCAAGACTATTTCCTGGGTTCTATTCCCAGAGTCCACAGGGAGACTCACAACCATCTCTAACTTCCATTCCCAGGGATTAATGCCCTCTTTTGGCCTTTGCACATACTACATGCACATACATGGCACACAGACATACAGGTAGGGAAAATGCCTAGACACATCAACTAAAATTTTAAAAAATAAATTAAAAATAATGATTTAAATAATCAAAAATGTTGATTCATATTCAGTACTTAGAATCGATCCCGGAATAAGTTAAGTACCTATGAGTGAAGTGTCATTTTGCATCTTTGGGAATTAGCTGCTTTTATTTTGTGTGTCTTGAATTCATCCTGTTAAAAATTTTTGGTGCAAGGAGTTGGGTAGAATAGAACAACCATGGCATACTAAACAAACCAGAAGTTCACATCACACTTCTATTATTATTATTATTATTATTACTATTATTATTATTATTATACTTATTGGCTCTAAGTACAGATAAGTGAGACTAATTCTTCCTGTTTCATCCACCAAATGGGAAACCCTTATTTATAAAATCCTAGCTTTTAGACTTGGGTAGGAAAAAGTGAAGTTGTGTGTTGTTATCTTCTCTAAAATAGGAGCTCAGCATGAGATACCCTGTTATCCTATTAGATAACTATTTGAATGTCAGAAAAAAAAAGGGAGATAGATGGAATACTTAATGCTGGCATCAATACACTTAATGTTTTATAATGTAATGAAGATGCACATGTAAATTTTGTAACTTGGCCTTAATTAATTCCAGTCATATCTGAGACTCCTGAGAATAAAATCCATGTGTTCAGCACAACAAATAAGAGAAGTTTAATGGTTAATCTCTTCTCTGCAATACTCAAGAGTTAGCCATGAGTTCTAAGTCAATATGAACAGGACAATATTTCTAGTGCTGCATATGGAACTACTCGTGAAAGTGCTCTAGTCAAGTTTAGTAGTGCCTGTGCAATGCCACCTGAGGGAAGTTTAGTTCATTAATCATCCTTCAGAGGTACCCTGCAAGTTAATACTGTCGTCACTCTCCGAAGATAGCCCAACTCTTTTCTAATTGCACTAAAACAGATACTAGTCACATGAAACCTTATATCATATATCCATGCTTCCTTGTGTGGCTTGCCTTTTTATTAACTTTAATTATCTCAGAGGCACTGGGGATGAAGCACAAAGATTTGCCAATGCTAAGCCTGTACTCTATCTCTGAGCCCCTTTCTTTGGATCGAGCCGTTCATAGGAAAATCTATCGCCTATTTATCACACAGCCCAACTACTGAAGGAAGAGACTCATAAATATGCTGATAAACACAGCACTATCTAAATGTCCATGGGATTCCATCCCAGACCACCATTTGTGTTATGAAGTTATACTCTCATATGTGTTCTTTATTTTCTAGTCTGAGTATTACATGTTACCTTTGTATATTAAGAATTGCCCATGATGAGCCTGGGGAGATGGCTCAATTGATAAAACGCTTGTCATAAAAGCATGATGTGGACTAGAGTCAGGATGCTTTTGTGAGCAGCTATTCTCTCCGTACTGTGAGGGTAGAGACAGGTAGGTTTGCAGAGCTCACCGGTCAGACGGTTGGTGAGCATTTGGTCCATGGAGAGACCTTGTCTTGAAAGATAAGGTGGAAATAATATAATAGACTTTTGACAGTGACCTCTAGCGTCCACATGTACATGTCCACAATAAAATTGTACCCAAACACACATATGCACATATACAAATTAGCATGTATTTACACTACACACAAGAATTCTTTGGGTGTGGTTATCGTTCCACTGATAAAGTGTTCATCTAATATATACAAACCCCTAAATATCCCATTATAAATGGGACATGGCAAATGCATATCGGTTTTCCTAAATTTTAGGAGATGGACTCAAGACAACCACAAATTCAAGGCTATCCTTGCCTACATAGTAAGTTTGAGGACAACATAGGCTATGTGAAGAATATTATTTTAAGGTGTGTTGCATTGGTTTATGCTCTGGAACATTTGTTTAACAATGTAAAGATGTGCTGCCTTTGTTCATGCTGCATTTGTTTAACTCCCTGAAGCTGTGATTCCTTGCCTGTCGAAAATACCTGATGGTCTAATAAAGAGCTGAATGATCAACAGTGAGGCGGGAGAAAGGATAGGTGGGGCTGTCAGAGAATAAATAAAGGGAAAAATCTGGGAGCAGGAAGAAGGAGTAAGAGAGAAGGAGAAGGACTTCAGGGGCCAGTCACCCAGCTACATAGCCAGCCATGGAGTAAGAGTGTAAGTAAGATACACAGAAGAAAAGGAAAAGCCCAGAGACAAAAGGTAGACTGGTTACCTTAAATTAAGAAAAGCTGACTAGAAATAAGCCAAGCTAAACCTGGGTGGTTTTAAGTAAGAATAGGTCTCCGTATGTGATTTACTTGGGTGGTGGGCTGCCCAAAAAAGATAAAAGAGTCAAACGAGTAAAAAAAACAAACAAGAACAAGAACATAAAACCCTGTTTCAAAATATCTAAATGCCAAAGTTGTATGATATCTAAAATTTTCAGCCTTGGCAGAGAGAATGAATATTAAAAGAAGTATCAGTGGTCTGTTTCTCATGTTCGAAGAGCCTAGGGAATTTGAGCTATCATGAGAGACTATCCCAAACAGGCAAAATCATGGATTAAAGATATTTTAAGATGATGATAAATTTGCAATTGATGTCTCAGAGTCTCTTAATAACTGTATCCAACAGTCATCAGATTTGTACTGAAGGGGTCAAAAGCATTATCAAGCCTTTCTGAGTTCTTCCTGGAGCTTTATTATCTCCTTTTTACTGTCCTCATTAACATACTTAGCGAATGCTGTTAAGTATTTCTGGCAAGCGGAGCATCTGAGTAATTTTATAGTAGTGTAAAGGATTTATTAATTATAATCTTTTCATGAGTCTATTTATTTTCAATTGTGACGTTAATAGGTTGCCAAAACAAACTAGAGTTAATTGTATTTAATTAAATTGTTGAACACAAGTAAGGGTAGTTTATTATTGTTGTAAGTAGAAAGGCTTATTGATGTAGTTGTTTGTGTGAATAAGGTCTAGTGGGAAGTTCTTTCTGCTGGCTATCATGCCGTTCATCAAGGACAAACAATTAAAGATGCTAATTCAATGATGTCATCATGATAGAAACTTTGGAAATGGAAGCTTCCCGTATTAATTGTAACATTGAATTTTGTGTTAGGTATTTAAAGTATGTAAGTGGGGTTGCATCAATGCAGAATTTCCTGCCTTCCTACTATGGCCCCTGGGGAGCAACCATACCTCCTCTCCTTCCTTTATTGACTTGAATTGATGTGAAGAAATGACTAAGGTCTGGGCAAAGTTCTTCCCTGCTTCAAATACAACAAGAAGAGGTAGAGTGGGGGGTGTTCTAGGGCAATAAAATACTTCCTGGTGACGATCACCTGACGATCGCAGCATTCTCTTCAGTGTTTCGGTCAGGATGAAGGATGGACATTAAAGGGGCACATCAGATCATCAGATTGGAGGAAGGGTGCTGCCTTGCTGTGGACCAGTGCATTCAAATGCTTTGAGGGCACAGAGGCAGAGGGAAGCAGGCTTTGGCAGGAAGAGTGACTTAGCATTCCTCTCCCTTTGCTAAGCCTAAAATTTGCATGGATACCAAATGCTCATCATTTGCTGTGTGGCTGGTGCAGCGTCAAGCATCCCAAATCATTTTATTAGCCTGCACATTTACCCCTGTGAGGCATTTCCTCTCTTCTTTGTACAAATAAGGGGCATAAGGCTCACATAAGGAGATACGTTTCTTTGCCCAAAGTGCAGACTGGTAAGTAGAAAGGCAGAATTTGAGGCAGGCCATCTGGAAGCAGATGCCATCCTTGCTGCAATGACAGTGTGGGAATTGTGCCCCTGCCAGCGTGCTTAATTTTAGTTGAGGTGGGAAGTGTTAAAGATGGAAACAAATGTATGTGGGGCCAGGAAAGGTGATATCAGAGTATCTAGGCTTCCCAGGGTCACCAGTTTAAGTTACTTCCCTGATACGTGACTGTCTGCTGAGGCTGACTTTAAGTGGTTCCCTCTAGTCTGGGTCCTGAGTGGCAGAGAAGAGCTGGAGAGGGTCTGACAACAATGAGGCTGCTGTGTGGAATGATGACAAATCAATTTTGTTCACAGCTTTCTGGCTGGACCTGGTTGTATGGCTCAACTCAATAGCAGTTTCTTCCATTTGTATATGTCCCTGCTTAAATGGCTTAGTTTGTCTTAATACTTCAGTGAGGCTTAAGGAACTAAAGGAGGCAAAAGGGATAATCTAGTTAGTGAATCTATATCAAACCAAAAACGCCACAGAGACCCTTGGACAGGTAAGTGACTGAGTGTCATGGTCCACCTTCTCTTTGGCGAGAATGTGAGGAAAGCCTTTGAAAGGCCATGAGTATTTCTGTTCTTCAGTCAGTTGCATTTCTTCCCTATCACGGATGTGTCATGCTTTTTATTGCTTATTCTTTTTTTGCATCCCTCCCTCCTCCTTCTCATCAGTGAGACTATAGTCTGGGGACTGATAGCCAGTTCAGGGAAAATTTCCCCATGGGTCTCAAAGGTCAAAGCATCCCTACTACACCATCTGGGATGCTCTTGTTTGTTTTAGAGAAAATAGGGAAAGGGAATACTTAACAGGGAGGTCTTTTTCTATTCTCCTGGCTATGTCTTTTTTTATTTTTTAATCTCCTTATTTTCATTTCTAGAACTGTGCTCCTTCCTGGTTGGCAGGCAGAGTAATCAGCTATGGATCAAATGCACGCATGTGCCATGGATTAATGCATGCAAATGCTTTGATGACAGCAGGAGACAGGGGCTTGTGAGAGTGGATGCTGACTTGGGGAGAAAAAAAAATTAATGAAGCCAGGAAAACAGCAATAGCAGAGAACATGGCAATTTTAGGTGCTAAATGACTTATTTTCAAACCCCAGGAGTATGGCAATATTATTCCTCGCCTCCTTCCTGTAACTAAGTGTTCTCATAATGCACGGTGACCTCCACGGAAGGAAAGTTGTTTGGGGAGAGTCAGGCTTCAGGAGAACTCTTTGTTAACTAACAGAATTTTTTCTTATTACCTAAAAAAAAAAAAGAATTCTGTGCTCATGGGCAGATCAGAAGGAGCTGAAATTCAGCACTGCGAAGCTAAAGGAAGAGAATTAAAAACAGGAATGCTAGTCTGGTCTGCTGACACTTCTATGTGTCACCAATGTCATCACCGAACGCCATTTTCCTGTGGATGGTTTATGAAGATGACATTTGCTTGCAGATTTAGTTCTGTGAAACGTGACTTCAGCATCTGACCTATCTCCTAAGAGTGGAATTCAACAGAGATAATTATTTTTGTCATAATTTTAAAGGCCTCTCTGGACTAGAATATCTCCTACACACACGCACAGACACACACAGACACACGCAGACACAGACAGACAGACAGACAGACATATACACAGTATCATATGCTGTTAAGGTATTTTAAAATTATATTTCAGTGAGGAACAAGGTGGTGATTATCCTAGCAACAACCTAGACTAAGCTTTCGTTGGATCATTGCCTGCCAAGTGATTGTTGGCTCACTGATGGGTCTCTGCCATGCTATTTTGGGGTGTGCTGCTGAGATTTGGGGAGTTTCCTTTGTCTTACCTAGAGAAGTCCCTTTCACTCAGGAAGCTGAGCTCTCCCTGACCTGCTTCATTCATAACTTTCTTCATCACAGTGAATGGCAACCCCAACCTTCCCATTGCTTACACTAACACCTTAGCATGGCTCTCAGCTCTGGGCTTTCTCCCAAATTTCACATTGAGTCTGCCAGTGGGGCTGTTTTCCCAATGATACATCTAGACTCCAGTCTCTTCTTTGAATCTCTACAGCTGATTATTATGTGCTCCAGAGTGGATTGCTGCAGAAGTCCTTTGCAGCCTCGTGCTTTCTTCTCTTTCCAGCAGCAGAACTATACAGTTAGACACCATCTAAATTTATTTATGGGATCACACCCTATTTGGGTTTTCTATTTCTCCCAAGGTAAGAGTCACAGTCCTTAAAATGGTCCTACATGGTATACCCCCAAACCCATGACCCTGTTATCACTGACCTCTTTAGCCGTCTCCCCTTTTGCTGACTCTTCCTTACTACAACGGCCTTCTTGTTTTCCTTTAAAAGACAGACACACACCTGTGCCTCCGGCTTTTACTCTGCCTGGAACATAATCTCTTCCATTTCTACGCAATGCACACTCACCCTCTTTGGTTTGGCTTTGCATATGGACTCTGTGCTTGTGCAGACCCTTTATGGGTTTTCCATTTCTCCATCCTCCCAGAGGTCTGCATCTCTCCCTTCCTTCTATTTTTTTTTCTGTGGCAGTAGCATGTACTACTTTAGACTTTAACTCCCTTGTACTTATGTCTGTCTGTCTGTCTCCTCTAACACGTGAGTTGCACAAGAGCTGTGGTTCTGTTCTTGCTGCCACTTGATAAACCCAGGGTGAAGAAAAAGTCCCTGAAATACCTGTCAAGTGAATCAATGAAGCAAAGAAATTTTAGAGTCTCATTATGTGACAACCTTTTCCACTGTTTCTTATTAAATATATCCATATAAAACTATTCCCATAGCCCTTGCCCCAAACTCTTGTTCCCAGCTTGTTGCTCAAAAAGGAATACCTTTCTACCTTGGTGGTTCTGCCCCCAAAACTAAAGTGTCTTTGCTGGTCACAGGTGAGTACAGGGGTTATCCCATGAACAAACGTTTTTGAGTGTGGAGGGGCTGGTTTAACAAGGTGCAGGATGTGGACCATTTGTTCTTAGGCTCATCTTCATGGCCAATGTGGTGCCAAGTCATAACCCCACACACAGAAGGTCCATTTTCCCTTGACACTCTAAGAGAAATCCAAAAGAGAAATTCATATGATTTACAAGCATACAAATATGCTAATGAGGGACTTTTGGTGATATAAATATCATTTTCTTTGAACTGTAGTGTCTGCCTGCCATGTAGCTTTTGTCATGTATTGAACGTTAAGCAGTGTGCTTGTACATACCAGTACCCATCCCTGCTCTTGAATCTTGATAATAACTGAAAGAGATAGAGGCTTTAATTATCTTAATTTTTCAGGTGAGAAACATAATTTTCCAGTTTCATACAATAAGTGACAAGGCTGGGAATAAAATCCAGTCACACCCTAGTGTGTGCTCCTAACCAGTGTGTGGCGTGCTGGTCTGACCCTAGGGTGTGCTCCTAACCAGTATGTGGCATGCTGGTGGTGTATGCTCCTAACCAGTGTGTGGCATGCTGGTCTCACCCTAGTGTATGTTCCTAACCAGTGTGTAGTCTGACCCAGTGTGTGGCATGCTGGCTCATGTGTGTCTTCTGTATGGAAGCGATACACTATTAACTTGGGATGCCATTCTTAAGGAAAGGAAACAGTGTTCCCAACTCTCATTCAGGGTACTTCATGAGCATCTTTCTCTGAGATATGAGGTGTTCATCACCTTTTTAGGTAGACTAGTTTAGTGTTTGATAGCTTAAAGTAGATTGACCTTCTTTTTATTTAAATTTTTTCAAACTATGTATTTGATCAAACTATATATTTCTCTCCCCAAGTTTCAACTCCCCATATCATCTTCCGCACCTTTCTACCCACCCACCCAACTTTATGTTTATTCTCTCATTTTCTCTTCTCTCTCTCTCTCTTTCCTTCTCTCTCTCTCTCTCTCTCACTCAGGAAAAATAAGGCTACAAAACTGTAAAAAAAGCAAAGAAAAACAAGCAAAAAATTAAAAAAATGCCAAAACAAGGCCAAAATCACGCCAAACAAAACGAAAACAAACCACAACACAAAGCACAAGCATGGAGTTCGTGTGTGTTAGTCAACTATTGGGCGTGGGCAATATTTGCAATTGATACCCACTGGCAAAAAAAAAAAAGTCTTTTTTCTCCAGTAGAGTGTCACTTTTGTATTTACTTGAATTGTAAGAAAATTTGAGCTAAGGAAGATGAGCCAAGTTGTCTTTAAGTTTATGGGAGGTTGAAGAGTCAAGATGTCTTCCTGACAAGAGTCATTCAGAGATGGTAAGTCAGTGGATCCCTCTTGACTCCTCTCTTGACCAGGCTAGTTGCCTGTCATATGATATGCGGCGGCTGTGGACTAGTGCAGGACTCTTTCTGTGATGCTCTGAATTTTGTTTAAACAGCACAAATGTCCATACAGCTACCCTGGCGACTATATCACCCTGCCAACTCCTATTGTGTTCTGGGTTAGCAAAGACCCCCAGGCCTTTGTCACGCATGCCACACAGACATCATGTCTCCCCCGTCTCTGCTTTTGCAGCTGGCTATTTGGATCCAAGTGTGGACTCCGAATTTGTTCCTGTTACTTTCTATCTTATTAAGTTTCAACCTTCATTTCCTCTCATTAGAAACTGTCAAAAATTTTAATTCTCTTACAACCACTGAATTCTCAGCTTAGTGGTTTTGAATGGATAAAGAAATCTGTAAGTTATAATTAATAAATTTGTTTCTGAGTATGAATGAAGAATTTACCATGCTCCAAAAGTGCTGATAGCGTGTGAGAATTTTCTCACTTTGTGTCTGGGGTGGAAAGAGAGGAAATGCGATTGCCACGTGAGCAGGAGGACCTGAGTTCGGACCGCCAGCACTCACGTGACATATCCAGGTATGCTGTGTGTCTGTAACTCAGCCCTGGGGGAGCAGAGACAGGAAGATCCCTGGGTCTTGCTGGCCAGCTAGTCTAGCCAGTTACTGAGGTTAGCAGCACCTGGAGCATCCCTTCTTCAAAGTATAGGGTAGAGAGCAATTGAGAAAGGTGAGTGAAGTTGGCATTTGTCCTGTACATTGCAATGCAAGTGCACCTCCACACAACTATGTGGGAGTACACACACAGACACACAGACACACACTCACATGTGCACACACATATTCAAACAACACACATGCAGGAGAGTAGTTTCAAGCTGCTTCTTACACAATCTTTTTTTTTTTTGATATTTCGAGACAGGGTTTCTCTGTAGCTTTTTTTTGGGGGGGGGGGGGCTCCTGTCCTGGAACTAGCTCTTGCAGACCAGGCTGGCCTCGAACTCACAGAGATCCGTCTGCCTCTGCCTCTACCTCCCGAGTGCTGGGGTTAAAGGCGTGCGCCACCACCGCCCGGCTACCCATACAATCTTAGGGATGGGAACTACAGGAAAAAATGTTCTAAAAGATAATATCAAATAGTTCATTCTGAGGTGAGAAAGTGTGATGGAAATACAATGTGAGCCACATATAACACAATTTTCTAAGAACTACATTTTTCATAGTTAAAAATATGCAATTAAGATAGTATCATTTGTCTAACCAATTCAAAATATTAGTTTTAATTTTTCCCATGCCTGTTGATGACAAGTTACGATAAGCTTCACTGCTTAAAGCAATAGAAGGGTGTTGTCTCACAGTCACAGAGAAGCTACGTCTAGCATCACTGTAGGCTTGCAATCCTCCAATGGAAGAACACATGCCTCCTTTGTCTCTCCCAACTTACTCTGGTTGTTGGTACTCTCACTGTGGTGAATACATCACTGAGCTCTCTGTATCCATACCACTTATCCCTCTGCTGGCTGTCAAACCTCTTGGTCTTACCTGTAGGGTACTTATCTTTGGATTAAAGACTACCTAATCCAGGACAAGATTTTTTTCAAGACTTTCAATCACTGCTTTTGTTCCTCCCTCTTTGATAATGGTAATATTACTCACTGTTTGAATTTATAGTCATAGGTTCTTTATGCATGTCAGGGAACGTGGATATATTGCTTAGAGGGCATTATTCAGTCCATTGAAATGCTCATTCAGGCCTTCATTAACAATATAAAATTACTTCACAGGGTGTTTGCTTTATTTTTTGAGGAAGTGCTTTGCTATCTGGCCCTAAACTGGCAGTTTGTTGTTATGCAGACTCTTAGGAGTCATCATAAATTCTTTATCTGCATTTAGAGTTTATGAAATCTGTAGCTGAACAAGACCTAATCACACACTGAAGTTGTTCTGGTTATATTTAAAAGTTTTCCTCTAAGCAAACCAAACACCAGCTTGAAAATTTAAATTAAATAAATCCAGTAAGATTAAAAGGCCATCCTGTTGGTCCCCTGGTCCTGGGTCAAGCTTTTGGTAGCTATGTGATCTGAACTCCAGAAGAACAAACTCTTCCACTTTCTACCAGGTAGACACCAAATGCCCTTCTCTATTCTTCTAATTAACATCTTCTCAGCATGTTAACTTGATGTGTTTTAGGATGAAAAACAAGAGACTCTAGCTAAAATGTCAGGAGAATGGGTATAACTGAAAATGCGGTGGAAAGTGTTATTAACAAAGGCAAACAGTAATGTCCAATCAGTAAAATAAGCTAGAAAGAGAACACAAGTTCAGGCCGGCCCACACTTAATGGTGTTTTAACCCATCTATCTTTTATATGGTATTTTCCCCCATGGGCTTTCTTAAGATACTGAGTGTCTGCTTCCAATAGCAACTCCAGACTGAAATGTCCCCTCCTTGGTACAGAGCAAATGCTGCCTCTTTGGAGGCTTCAAAGAGACCATAAATAAGCTCATGCATTACTGTGAGTCACGTGAGCTTAGCTTCACTGCCAGAAATAATTACACCAGCAAAAATGATGCCAAGGCTTCTGAGATGGGCAAATTCCTAAAGTCTCCTGGTCCTTTGACTGTATTGCATTTTGTAGGTGTTGAAATTGCTTCCTGTAACGACTCAGATCCTATCTAAAAATTTCAGATTTTTTTTTCTCAAAAAGGGTATTTTTTTATAGAGTACAAACTTGAAGGTCTCCCCTGAGAATACCTTAATACAATCATTATTGGAAGAAGATAAATATTCAGTATGGACTAAGGCCTGGAATTATCCGTATTGAGAGACTGATGTACAAGTACTTTC
Source organism: Microtus pennsylvanicus (assembly GCF_037038515.1). Classification (NCBI taxonomy): domain Eukaryota; kingdom Metazoa; phylum Chordata; class Mammalia; order Rodentia; family Cricetidae; genus Microtus; species Microtus pennsylvanicus. The sequence continues at coordinate 50,310,097 of NC_134586.1, read as the reverse complement.
CTTGTGGAATCCCTGGCGACGAATTTTACGTCTCACGTGGATCTCATTCCACAGATGTTTCTGTGGGATGCTGTGCTCGTGCCGGTAGGTGCTGGAGAAGATGAATAAAAGTTTACTTTAACCCTAGAGTACTCACAGGAGTGTAGGCAACACTCGAAATGAAAAAGAGATGTAAAGCAAGGAGAAGTCAAGGCTGAAGGTGCAAGGAATAAGAAATTTTAATGATGCTGACCTAGAAGAGCCAGGGAAAGCATACTTGGTGGAGGAGAGCGTAGAGGGAGTGGGTCTGGAAGGCAAATGAAAATAGTCATTTCCATTTGTCGAGTCGTTCCTGGGCGGCAGACTAGTCACAAATCCAGAAGCTAGAGCATGGTGGCCAGTAATGGAAAAGGATGGGGAATAAATGAAACAAGAAAGTCAGAATTTTTTTTTTAAAAAAAGTGGGGTCTCATTATGTAAGCATCCCTTTCTGAATCCCTGGTAACACTGAGCTATACTGCATAACTCAGAAGGTTTGATCTGATGTCTTCTATCTTCTCTTGTACCTCCTGTGGCTTTTGTTTTCATTTCTAATGTACATACTACTTGAGACATATCCCATTGTGATAAGCCCAAGCTGGAATCGGAGACACGTGGTTCTCTTAGACTTAATCCCTAAATTATACCCATTTGAATCTTCTTATAGATTTTCCTTCTTAGGCCTGTGGAGCTTATTTACTTATTTGCCCATTGGCCATGTTGGAATCTGAGTCTTGGTGTTTGTATTTCTCTGAGATTTCCTCATGTTTTATGTCTTAAGCCTTGCGCTCCTGTCTTCAGGTCTTTCTGAACTTTATGCATTTAGGCTGGGCTTCTCTGGCCTGTGTGAATCATCAGCTGAAGCTCTCACCATACTTTTTTTTTTTAACCAGTACAATGAGCCAATAACCAAACAGATATGCCCTCTAGATAAGTGAAGGCACTAACACACAAGGAAGGAGTGTGTATGGAGGGATGCTAACATGGTCAACTGGCAGGGGATTAGCCAATGCTTGCTTTGATATTTTTCATTCCGTATCCTTTCTTTCCTGCTTTTTCCCATGCCCATGTAAATTCAAAGTGTTTAGTTCTGAACCCAAAGCTCATCTGATCCCATTAACATCTGGAAAAGAAAGGATGATAAGAGTGCCAGGTTATATCAGGCCTTTGCTGTTGCAAAAAGAAGCATGACTTTGCTAAATTCTCTTTTCCCTCATTGGAGTGTTCTCAGTACTGGTCTATGTCTATCCATAATCCTTCAACTCCCACACCACTCCTGTCCCACCCACTGAGCTATCTCCCTACTCCATCTCTATCCTGCTTTCTCCCTGTCAAATTCCCTGTCTATGTCTGTAAGAAGAACCCCAAATCATTTGTTTACTATAGAACCCACTCTTCTTAGGTTTCACTTTTATGCCACCCTGTTCTGTAAGATGAGAAGATTTTCCTCTAGACCTATGTACTGAGTGACTTGTGAGATTATTCCTATGGTTCTCCTTTGATAGTATACGGACAGTAGTTTCAGAATCCTCACAGACACCCTAATACTTGGCTGTTCAAATCCCTTATATAGAACATTGCAGCATCTCTGTTCCCATATACTTTAAACTACTCTGGGAACCTCAATGCCCAGGAGAAGTGAGTGTAGTACATGTTGACATAATAGCTGTTAGACCATATTTTAGAGTTTATATTATTTTTGTATTGTTTCTTCTTTTTCTTTTTCCTCTTCCTTTTCATTAAAATATTTTCAGCTATGCTTAGTTGATTGGCAGGTGCAGTTCCCGAGGCTACACAAGTCTAACTCTGTACATAAATTAATTATTGCGTGTATTGTCCTTCCATTTTCTTCTACTCACCATTGTTCCTTCTTTCAGTCCCTCTAATCTGTCATCCCTTCCCTTCCCTCCTTCCCCTTCCCCTCCCCTCCCCTCTCCTCCGCTCCCCTTCCCTTCCTTCTCCTCCCCTTCCCTTGTTTCCCTTTTGGTCCCTCCACATAACATCCTTATATTTCTACCAAAATTAAGTGAGAAGAGAAAACCTTTACTTCTACATGGTAGATGAAAAATATATATACTTACCAGTTGGTTAGGAAGGTAATGCTTGGTTGTGAAACACTTTCACAATAATGAAAAAGTGGCCAAATTGCCTTCAATTTTTGATGAAAATAGATAACGCCTCTAGTAATTTTCTGCATTTTCTCATTGACCTAGTTGCTAGTTCCTTGTGTGACAGCCTGGGCTCACAGTTTTCCTGTGAGGGAACTTTCAGACTTACTTCTCTTTCTGACAGTCTGGTCTGCTGTCCCAGTATTCACCTTTCCTCTGTCCTCACAGCTGGGGACTGAACATTGACTTTCCACTCCTGACATATCTGGAACACTCTACCTCAGGGTCATTCCTTTCCATGTCTTTCTTTTTCCAAGTATTGGATCATGAGGGTTTTACTTTTCTGTGTTTCTTTTCTTCTTTCTTTCTTTCTTTCTTTCTTTCTTTCTTTCTTTCTTTCTTTCTTTCTTTCTTTCTTTCTTTCGTCCTCTTCCTTTCCATCTTCCTCTTTCTCTTCCTTTTCTCCTTCTCCTTCTCCTCCTTCTCCTTCTCCTTCTTCTTCTCCTCCTTCTTCTTCTTCTCCCTCCTCCTCCTCCTCCTCCTCCTCCTCCTCCTCCTCCTCCTCCTCCTCCTCCTCCCCCTTCTCCTCCTTCTTCTTCTCTATTTGAAAACTATGTACAATGCAAGGAAACTATGTCCGATGCAAGTATTTAACTTTTGATGTTGACATTTACTTTGCAATTTTATGTCAGACATTGCTCTTTTAAAAAAATTATACACAAATTAAATGTCCCCTGACAGCACAGCATTTTTAAATGCAGATAAGCTAATATGATATGACAAATATTAGCTTATGAAATGCTGGATCAAACTTACGTTGGATGCTTCCTTCTTAAGGAACAGATAAAAGGAAAATTAGCATACAAAGTATCTTCTAAAGTAGGAAACATTGGTTCTCTGTAGAAAGTGGAATTGGACAATGCTTTCTCTTTCAAAAATGTTTACTATAGAAATCTTTGTCAGCTGACAAACGTTGAAAAATAAAGTTTTTAATGTCCCTGTGCATATACACATACCATGTTGAGTTTCATAAATCACCTTTCAGTTAAGAGATCACTTCTCAGATCAGTTTGTTTAGAAGAAGACAGGTGACAATATAGCAGTAAAATAAATGAGAACTTGATCATACTAATGACAAGAGAGGCAATGTCTTCAGTCACAGGAGCACAGGTGTTCATTGTGTCCACACAGCTCACCTTTGATGTGTGAGATAGTAGTCTTTCATAGGTGTGATATTGACTACTTGCTAATCCATAGCGCCCTTCTAAGTGCATGCCTCAGATTATAGATTGAGCTAAATAAGTAAACCATTACAAAATATAGAAAAGGTAGTATAGGAGTTAGGAGGAAATTAAGTTTGGGTCCTTTTGAATGCTTCCTTCCCTTGACAGATGATAAAGATTGTTTTAATTGTGATAATAAACTTGAAAGTAGTAGCTGCTGATATACAGCACTTATGATCCACATACTAATCTTCTTGCTTATCTAAATTCATTTATCCTTCCCAGTATACATTTACCTGTTATGTAAGCCTATAAGACTCCATTACTAGATTATTTCCTCTAATCAAAGAGAAACGGCAAGTAGTTCATCATTCCTGAAAACATCATTCAGATGTCTAGAAAGTAAAGGAGTCAAGTCTGTGTTTGGACTCTTCAATTTCTCACCCTGTGCTCTGATGTTACCTTAAATGGACTACATTCTGGTCTAGCATATTGTAGTAGGTAGTAAGCGGTTCTTGGGCTGGGAGTTGTTTCAATGGGTAAAGGTTTTGCATTGCAAATGTGAGGACCTGAACTCAAACCCTCGGATTTGAAAAGCAGATGTCCTAACATATGTCTATAGTCTCAGTGCTGTTACATTAAGGTGGGAGGTGGAGGCAAAAGAATCTCTAGAGTTACCCTGGTATATACAGTAGAAACAGCGAACAAGAGACCCTGGGTCAGATGAGGAGGGAACTACAAACTCCTGAGGTGGTACCATATGCACTGTAGTACACACACACACACACACACACACACACACACACACACACACACCTGCCCCCTCCAAACACAGAGACAGATTTCAAAGAGTTTCTTCACAAAATAATGCTTTGTGTTCTTAGTTCTTACTCTTCTGTTGAGTTGAAGATGGGGAAGTTGCTAACAATCTTCCATGTCCCCACTTGGCAAGTATTAACACTTTCTATGCCAGGATGTTGAGCCTAAGTGTCTCCCATTTCTGTCTACATAAAACAATGGGGAAGAGAGAGGGCAGGGATATTTGTGTGAATGTTCAGGTGAATATGCAAATTGGGAAATGGCTGATCCTATTACAATACAGGAAATCAAAACACGACAGAACAGGCTGTTTTCCATTTGTTTGTATATTCTGCCTTGTGGTGGCACCTAGGTTAGAGATGTCTTGGGACTTGCTTATGAAGGATCTTCAGTTCTCTTGGAAGACTTTCCCTTTCAGGAATCCATCCAACATTTACAGAAAAATCTGCTGATAAAGCAGTCATTCATTTCCCCCTATTCCAGTGCTTCTCAACCTGTTGGTCACTACTCCTTTGGGGTTTGAATGACCCTTTCATCGGGGTCACTTTAGACCATCAGACAACACAGATATTTATATTACAAACCTAACAGTAGCAAACTTATGGTTATGAAGTAGCAACAAAAATTATTTTATTATTGGGTTCATCACAACATGAGTAACTGTATTAAAGGGTTGCAGCATTAGGAAGGTTGTGAACATTGCCTTATTCATTGACATATCCCATTGTATGATTTAGGAAAGCCAAGAATTCTCTTTGATTTATGGACTGTACCTAGCCCTCTTTTTCCTGTCGTTTGTGACATAGTCGTATCTGTGGTTTTCTTAGCCCACGACTATTGTTTCTTACACGCAGTTTTGAGGCACTTTCTTAGTTCATAAATACCTTCTGTTTGCTAGAAACCATACTTCTGTCCTCTTAAACCTGACTTTATAAATTCCTTGTGTCTTTATTTATAATGAATACTTAATGTATTATAACAAATTGAGTGGCCTCCACTTGTATTGAAACTAATTTGTTTTACTAAGGTATTTTATGATGTCATGCATATTTTTCTCAGGACATGGGGATTAAGTCTTGAGCCTCACATATTCTGGACAAGCACGCTACCACTGAACTGTACCCACAGGCTCTTTTAACTTTGACACAAGTTCTCACTTGGCAACTCTCATATTCCAGGGTGCACTATAATTCTTACATCTTCGAAATCTTACCCTCTAATGCCAAATCTCCGATTTCAGTGAGCCACTGACTAGAGCAGGAATAAAAACTACAGGTGATTCCCAACTGCTGAAGAGATCGGAAACAATGGCATAGGAGTAAAACTTTACAGAAACCGGAATAGTTTATCAGTTTCTTTAGCAAACAGACACTTACAATATGGTTCACTGGGTTTCCTTCTTCATGCTGGCTTAAGAAAACTGTAACTGGTGTTCACATAACATCATGCAAAACTATTTAATTGAGGTTTTATCCAAAGTAAGTAAGAACTGAGAACTCTCCAAATATACCGTTAAAAAGTGAGTAGACCAGTGAGCTATGGCGTATCTGCAGAAGGGAGTAGCAACACAGTACAAAATATAGAAATGTGCACTGACGTGGCATCATGCTAAGTCAAAGAAGCCAGACTCAAGACCATCTTCTACAGAGTTTAACATATGCGGTATTCTGAAAAGCCAACATCAGAGTGATGGAAAACTTACAGTGATGTCCTGGGGCTGGTGCTGGAGCTAAGCATGGGGCGGTGCCAGCGTATTTGAGGGGGATGGAAGTGCCCTACACTGTGCTAACGGTGACATGACAGTTGAGTTTTTCAAAACTCTACAAGGCAATTCAGCAAAAACAATGGATGTTATTAAGTAAATTTAAAAACCAGTGAGTGTAACATAAAACATTTTATGACATTATTTGTAAGTTTATTATTGATTTCATATCTTGCTTAATGTCAGGGAGTCTGACACTTATTATTATAACCTTTTGTAAAATTTTCTTTTGGGGAAAGTGTCTCTGATCTCAGTTATTTTTAAATATGTCATGTTTAGCTACAGGTGATGATTAGGTACAGACTTGGTAAGTCCCTGTAAGGTCAGGCTAGTAGCATAGGTATCACAACTCCTGTCCACATTTATCTACCCTGCTTCAAATCCTGGTCAATTTCTCCCTAGAAAATATTATGGCATGATAATTACTCTGTTGATCCCCAAATAAATGTTGACTCTGAGGACAATTTCTCCTCTTTGTCAAAGTAATTTTCACGAGTTCAAGAAAATTATAAAACCATTTGTTCAATATATAGAACCTAGTCTGTGGCCATTCAAGATCAACAGAATTTTGAGTATTCTGCTAATACTTCTCTGTTTATTTCTTGTGTTGGTGCCATCACTTGCTTATTGATCACACATATAATACCTGCCAAGAGCTAAGTCCTGAGTCGGAAGCCAGCAAAGTAGAGCTCAGGCAGATTCTCTTAAGTCTGCGTTCTCTTGCATCAGATAGGCTCACTGTTTAGAGCAGTGTGGTAATCCGAGCAAGGACACAGACCCATGAGCAGATGGTGAGTGGCTTCATCCCTGGGCAGGTCAAGGAAGGACTGAGAGACATGATAGCAACTGTGTTGTCTTCAAGAGTAGGTGAAGTATTTATCCCCACAAAGAACGGTAAAGAAGGGCACAAGCCAGGAACAAACAGGGAAGAGCAGAGAACATGAACAGCCCTGTATCTGGAGAAATAAGAAGACTGCAGTATTCTGGAGGGCACAACGGAGCTTACAGTCTGCAGATGACACCAGGGTGGTGAGGACCACATTTTCATGTCACACTAAAGGAACCGATGGTCTTTTTTATAAGCAGTGATCATGAGCCTCCAGGCTACAAATCGTCCAAGACTGTCCCCCAGCCCATAACACCCAACTCCAACATGGAAGATTTGAAAGCTAATTTTTTTCTTTTTCTTTTCAAAAAATGTCTAGGTATTAACATTTTATGTCTAAACTGCAGTTTCAATTTTTCCCAGTGACATTCTTCTACTCAATAAAGGCGGTAATCCATTTTAGAAGAAATACAGTTCATCCATGGGACTCAGTAAAATGATTTTCCATTTTAGTGGGGAAATATTCAGCCTGTAAATATTTTAATCTTTTCCTCTGGTGTGTGGAAGGGGCTCTTTTAAATGATTTTTGGCAGGGATGAGACACAGTAAGATTTGCATTTTAGAAGCATCACTCCAGAGGCAAGGTAAAGAGAACTCTGGCAAGAAAGATTTTGCTGCTCTGGAAGCTCAATTTAAGCAAATCCATTTTAAGCGTCTTATGGCCAGACAGGACAACGAAGCAAGAAAAAATATTCTCACTGCCTGACATTTACATGTAAGTGGGAATGCAGCCCAAAAGAAATTGTGTGGCCTTTGTCTCTTCCTTTCTGAGAGAGAAGAAAGAAAAGAACGGCAATGGAAAACCATGAAACACCTTTGCATACCATTGCATGAAAGACTAGTGTTTGCTAAATTATTGTATTACACGCGATTCTCAGCTGATCATACCATCAACAGACCAAGGAAGAGCACTAGAAATTCTGAGCAGTGCTAGGTTATGTCTGAAATAGTGGTAGCATATGCACCTTTGTTTTGACATGTCATATTTTGTCTTTGTCATGTTTTGTCCAAACCATCACTGTCACACAACAAAACAATAGCTCCCAGAGTCCAAAACATCTTCCTTCTGCTTTTTTTTTATGAGTCACTTTCAGTAAATGACAGACACAGAGGCAACTGGAAATACCTAGGCAAATTATCTAAGCCTTTGAACACCTAAGTTTCGTGTCAATAGAATCATGAGCCAATTTACTGAGGAAGCCTTAATTTCAGCAGCCAGATAATAAAATCTGTATCACAAGTGAAATGAATGTCATACAACTTAGCTTCCTTTGGTTCTGCCCTGGACTTAGATGAAAGTGCTCTGAGGCTAAGGACAATGATTTCTCTTCATACTGCACCCACAGCACACTGCACAGACTCAAGTGAGAACTTGGCGTATATCACTTGTGTGAATGAATGATGCTTTTATGTTTGCATTGTTAACATATAGAATCCATAGTTGATTGGTCAAGTTTTGAACTTCATATTATTTACAGTAGTACAGTAGAGGGTATCTATAAAATCCAATTTTAAAAAAAGGAACAGAGAGGCTAAAGAGATGGCTCAGGGGTTAAGAGGACTTGCTGCTCTTGCAGAGGACTTGGGTTCAGTTCCTAGGACCCACATGGTGGCTCACAACTCTCTGACATTCTCTGACTTCCATAAGCACCACGTATACATGAGGTTCATAAATGTAGGGCAAATACTTAGAGACATAAAATAAAAATAAATAAATGAAAACACCACACAAGGTTCAGTGTTTATAGGTTTAAAATATTGCATTAATCAAAAATCTACCAGCATAGTACCTTGGAAGTGTTTGAGTAAACTGAAAACAATCAAAACATATGTTTTGAATAAATCTCATTATCCAACCATCATTGCTTGGTAAAATTCTATATTTAACCTCCCCTGTTCTTTACAATCCATACAATACAGCATCCATGCATTTCCATGAAATGAGATGCTTTGCATCTTTTATTTAGAACTTTTTTTTATGTTAGATGAAAATTCCCTGAAATTTTAACTTGTGTATTTCTTGCTTTGTAGCAGATTATGTTTCAGTATTTTCCTTCCCTAGTTAGACTTCAAGCTCCATGTCACCAGGATTGTGGCAGGCTTGTCCTTGCTCTGTGTGCAGCCTCTGCCATTTGTCAGTCTGTACTTGCACACTTGTTGATTGATAAGCACTATTTTGCTCCTGGAAGTGGCATAGTTCTTTATTTTCAGAATATCTCATGATTCATTTCCTTAACCTTCTGTTGGTGCAATTTTAGATTTTAATTACTTTCATGGGAAGATCTACTTTCTAGATTATTATGTAGAATAAATACACCAAGGAAATCCATGCTACTGTGTGTGTGTGTGTGTGTGTGTGTGTGTGAGCATTTAGTATAACTAATACTAGACTACTTGCCTTTATTATCCTACAGTTTCTTCCGACTCAGTGAGACCACAGAATTTCATCTGACTAATATCCACGTAGACAATTGTTTTGATACTATTTGAAACAACATTTCAGAGAACAGCTGGGGTGCCCCCGATGTAGGCTTTTTGAAACAAAGATTTGAGCTTTGATAGTTCATTGGGAAGAGGCTGGTTATCATAGGAGATGCCAGTGGGGTTCTAGGGAAGTGAGGCAGGAAAGAGAGGACAGTCATTACATTTTGCATCAATAGCACATTACAGATGTGTACTGTAGGGGCTCAGGCCTACTGAAGCCTTCTGAGGTCTGTGCAGAGAGGAGTCTCATTTAAGGAATAAACTAATTATTCTTGCTTGTCACTGGCTAAGAACTGCTCTTATGGGTATTAATTGCACATTCCTGACTTGCCCTATGGAAGGGTTAAGTTTGTTCATGTGCTCAGATTCGTAGGAACTCCTCAAGCCATTCCACATGCCAAATACATGGAGATAGAGACTTCTGAGATAATATGGTAGGGCACCAGGAGCATGTATGCAAAGACTGTGCTGTCTTGTGCACAGAGGTATTTTTACTGGTGCTCTGATGGTGCGTCTTTCTACCATGTTTCATCATCGTGACAAAATGAAGCAACATTAAGAAGTGTTTATTTTGGCTTGTGGTTTCATCACGGTTTCTTAGCCCTATTACTGTAGGCTTCTTTTATGTAGAGCATCATGGTAGGTTTGCAAAGCTGCTCACCTCATGACCCCCAGAAAGCAAAGAGGAAGACTCCAAGGGTAAGATACTATCCTAGTTAGCTTTACCTGATTTGTAATATCCTAGAGCCATCTGAGTGGAGTTTCATCTGAGAAATTGCCTAGCTCAGATTGGCACTGGAGGATTATATTAATTGCTAATTGACGTAAGAGGGTCCAGTCCACCGTGGGTGATACCATCCCTAGGCACAGTCTTGAACTATATAAGAGAGCTAACTAATTATGAGTCTGTGAGTGAATGAGAAAGCAGTATTCCTTCATGGTTTCTGCTTCAAATACCTGCTTGAGGTCTTGTCTTGATTTCCTTTCCATGATGGACTGGGACCTGGAAGCATAAGCCAAATAAATCCTTCCCTCCATTAAGTAGATTTTTTTGCGGTGGTATTTGATACAGCAGCAGAATAGTGCTAGAACAGATATAGTCTTCAAAAGGTCTATCCAGAAATACTGGCTTCCTCAAAATAGGTCAGACCACCTAAGAGCCCATTCAGCTAGACACTTCCCAGAGGGTTAGCTCATTGATGCATTTAGCATCCTTGGGATCTATTCACTTCACAGTAGTCTCTCACGTGGAAAAAATTGAAAAGATGAGCCACTGGAAACATTTTATTTTTAAACAATAACAGTGGGTTAATGATCTGCCTTAGCCCCCAAAATTTCCTTTTGATGCATTACAATTTTCTATAGTCCAGTAGCTCAGGAAGTGTGGCCATCCTCCTAGCAGCTTTAGAGTTGCTCAGGAAACTATTTAGGTTCATATACTTGGTCTCCTTTCCTTTTCCCTCGCAGTCTCTGGATATGACACACAACATCCTATTTAAAAAACCTTCCAGGAGATATTGGTGAGCACTAATTACTCACCCCACTTCTGTACTCATTTACAATTTACATTTATGTGACTTTACTTCTCTCAATAATTTTATAAGATAGAAATTATTTGAGCAAAACAACAAAATACTGTTTATTTTGAATTTTTTTTTCTTAATGACACGCTTGTCATTAAAGATCCCAATGTTCTCATCCTCTGTTGCTTTATAGATTACACAACTCTGGGATAAAATAACATTATTTTGAAAATTACACTACTATTTTCCGATACTAGTGTATTTTTGATACTGCTGCACATGAAGAAGATATTAATGTATCGATGACCCATTAATACATCAGGCTTTAATACAAATGTAAAAATTAATGATCTCATTAAATGAACTTATAGAAAGGCATGGAAATATTTGCAAGTAACTTGGCTGATAATGATAAAGGCTTGCTGCCTCACTGAGAAGAATTCTGGCGGTCAAAACTAGAAGTAAAGTTTGGAGCCTTTGTTCTTGCCCTCTGCTGTTTTCCATACCTCTAATACACTTGTTGAAGTTGTTAATATAAAATGTATCTTTCTTTTATGTTCAGTTATCTGATAAAAAAATAGAAGAATCAGCTGAATTGTCTTACCAAAGTTCAGATTTTATTCTCCCAAGAGTTTATGCATGGTTTAAAGTGAGAATGTACACATGCATATTGCCCTCTCCCTTTTTATAGTTTGCCTATTTCATGTAGTGTATTTTCAACTTCTTACTACAGTGGAACTCTTTGATTAAAATTTCTGTAGAAACCCACCTTAGTTATTATAATGAATTATGGATACAGGTTCCTTATTGTCTTGATCCTTCACAGAGCATGGTTTGAAAGGCCTATCCTGGCCTTGCAAAGAGCTTTGGCTAGAGATCCGTCAGTGTTGTTAGATTGTTTTCAAATTCTGAGTACTTTTTATTAAGAAAATTAATCCAAATTAAATTCCTTACGTATTTGGGTAAATTAGCAGCAAAAAGCGTTTCTTTTTCTATGGTTGTTCTGTATTTGCCATAGACCAGTAGTTCTCAACCTGCCTAATGTTGCCACCCTTTAATACAGTTCCACATGATGCGGTGACCCCATCCATAAAATTATTATTGTTGCTACTTCATAACTATAATTTTGATACTACTATGAACCATAAATTAGATATCTGTGTTTTTTGCTTGTCTTAGGTAACCACTGAAGAACGGACATTAGGTTACAACCCACAGGTTGAGAACCACTGCTCTAGGCCATCCTTACTCTCTGTTCTCTGACATTTTTTCTTCTCTAAGTTAGATGAAATGGCTTGAGCATGCCGGACCCTTCATTCACAGGCTTGACTACAAATTTGGGAAACTAAGCAATATACAACATCACAGATTACTTGAGACTATCATCTGTTATATTTATCTAGTGTTAACTCTGTGTTACACATAACATTGTTATGAATTTTGATTGTTATTACCCATGACATTGACCTTTATATGTTTGTATATGTCTTTTACCTTCATGTTGGCTGTGATTCTGGTGTTGTTTACTTGAAGCCCAATTAGTGACACTGGGAAGAGAAATAGTACCATTAAAACTGACTTCTCCATAATTTCTCAGTTTTGTTTCCGATCCTAAGACTATGCAGACAACAGCAGCATTACTCAGTGAGGAGAGAAGAAAAGTAAAGTAATCTCAAAGTTGGATGAGGAGGGATGGGAGAGCTGAGAAAGTGGGAAGGAGAAGAGTAGGTAAGGGTGAATATATACAAAATATACAGTATGAACTTCTCAAAGAATTAATAAAATTTTATTTAAATAATAAAATACCATCCTAGGTCACCCGAGTTTCTTTAGGTTCTTCTATTTGGAAGGGGAGGGGTATAATTTTAGAGAGTTAATAGGATGAGATATGGGAGCACAAACCTTTAATCCTAGAGTTCAGGAGGCTGAAGTTCAGCATGCGTACGAGGCCTGCCTGAGCTACATAAATTAGAGACATGTCTGAATAATTCAGCGGAACTCTCTCTAGACAAGCAAACACAAAGAAAAGAATTAACTGAAAATACTAAGAGTGTCTTGCTTGGAATTTTTTTTTTCAATTAAGAAAACACTATATAACAAGAAACTCAGTATCAAAATCATCTTATTTTGGGGGAAATATGAATATACTTACTTGGATGTAATATTCCAATAAAGATAATTAAAAATTCACCAGACACAGTATAAACATTTTCTACTTTAGAAAAGAAATTAATTATAGCCTAAAAAATAAAGACGTAGGTTCATCATTCACAGTGTGTTCTGTGCGTTCTTTTTCTCCGGTATCTAAATGTGAGGCTGAAGACTTGCTTTCCTTTTGCGTCTGAATTCTGAAAGAGGCTGAGGCAGCTGGCAGAATCCAAGCAGTTCTTTGTCCTCAGTGTTTTCCCCAGACGATTCAGCCTGTCTCAGATGCTATTTGCCAGTTTCAAATCTTCTTATGTTGTTAATAGTGCACTTATTTGGAAGTAGGCTGTTACCAATGGACGTATACAGAACTTTTTCAGACCCCTCGCCTCATTTTCTCCCCTAGAATTCCCATGCCCACCATTTCAGGTATCACTTTTCATTAATATATAAAGACGAGAAAATTCATGGCCCTTAATTTTAGAATTCTGCCATTAAAGCCAGAAGTTTGGTACCTGTCTGACAAATATATTATGCCCTTAAATATGTGTCTTTAACTTTTTCCTCTCTCTCCCTCTCTTTATCTCTCTTTCTCTTCCGATCCCTCCCTCCATTTCCCTTTCTTCCTTTTAAAAAGTATTTATTTATTTATTATTTATTTTTATATATATGGGTATTTTTGCCTAAGTATATGATAGTGCATCACATCTATGCATTGTCAGCTGAGACCAGAAGGGGGCATTGGATTAACCCAGAACTGGAGTTGCAAGCCACCATGTAAGTGCTGGGAATTGAATCCAAGATTTCTGCAAGAGCATTGAGTGTTTTAACCACCAAGCTATTTTAAGTCCCAGACCGGACTCCTTTCTATTACTTTACTTCTTCATTCATTTAACCATGACTTTTTATTCATTTAACTATGCCTAGTTTATAAATTCAAAGTAGCATGTACTTTTCCCTACTCATTGCAACTACATTTTTATATTTCTTTTTAAAAATATTATTCTCTCGGTTTCTCCTCCCTTCTCTCCTCCCAGTCCTTCTTCCCCACCCCCATTCTACTCCAGATCTACTCCTCCTCCATTCGCCTTCTTAAAAAAAAGAGCAGGCTTGTTAGGGATATCAACTGAACACAGCATAATAAATTGCAATAAAATTAGGCACAAACTTTCATATCACAGCTGAGCGAAGCAACCCAGTATGAGGAAAAGGGTCCCAAGCACAGACAAAAAAATTAGAGACATCGTCCTACTCCCACAAGAAAATCAAGCTACATAACCATAATGTATATGCATAAGACCTAGCTCAGACCCATAGAGGGACTCTGTTTGTCCCTTCTGTTTCTGTGCTTACAGAGTCCTGCTGAGTTGATTCTGTGGACTGTATTCTCTTGGTATCCTCCATCCCTCTGTGTTGCAAGGAGGGGCTGTTTGTTGAAGCAGGCCGCTTGTTGGTCCCCGGCCACTGGGCTAGCTTACACCTGAAATAACCACACAGAAATTGTATTCATTAAATCATTGCTTGGCCCATTAGCTCTAGTTTCTTATTGGCTAACTTTTACATTAATTTGACCCATTTCTAGTAATCTTTGCATCACTACAAGGTCGTGGCTTACGAGGTAAAATTCCCAGTGTCTGTTTCTGGCAGCTCCATGGCTTTCCTCTCTTTGATTTCCTTCTCCCAGCATTCAGTCTGGTTTTTCCCGCCTACCTAAGTTCTGCACTATCAACAGGCCAAGGCAGTTTCTTTATTCATTAGCCAATAAAAGCAACACATAGACAAAAGGACCTCCCACACCACCTCTGGCTCCCACAATCTGTCCTCTTCCTTTTCTGTGAGGTTCCCCTGGCTCTGCCTAGTCTTTGGTTGTGGGTCCCTGCATCTTCTCCTATCAGTTGTTCAATGTCACCTCTCTGATACCAGTTGGCCTAGGCACTGGTCCATGAGTATACAGAATACCATTAGGAATCATTTCATTGCCTTTTTTTCACAGTCATGTTTAATTCTACATAAGCCACACAACTGTATCATATATGCAGACAGTGTAGGTCAGTCCAATGCAGACTTACTGGTTGTCAATTTAGTCTCTGTGAGCCCCTATGAGTCCAAGTTAGTTGATTCTGTGGATTTTCTTGTGGTTTTTCCTCTGGCTCCTACAATCCTTTCTCCCCCCCCCCCCCTTTCTGCTTTTCTCAGGATTTCTCCCAAGCTCTGCCTAAATTGGCTGTGGGTGTCTGCATCTGTGATAGATGTTGTTTTCTTCTAAAGAAGCTGAGTAATACTTCATTGTGAAAATTGTCTAAGCATATTCTTTATCCATCTAATGGGCTGTTTCCAGTTTCTGGCTATTATGAATAAAACATTATGAACATAATTGTTGAGCAACAGTTTTGTGATAGGATGGAGTGTTTTTTGGGCATATGCCCAAGAGTGGCATAGCTGGGTCTTGAGGTAGATCAATTCTGAGTTTTCTGAGGAACTGCCACATTGATTTCCACAGTGGTTGTAGAAGTTTGTACTCACCCCAGCAATAAAGCAGTGTTCCCCTTACTCCATATCCTCACTAGAGTGAGCTGTCACTTGTATTTTTGATCTTAGCCAATCTGATATGTGTGTAAGGTGGAGTCTCAAAGTAGTTTTGATTTGCAATTCCACGATAGCTAAGGATGTTGAACATTTCTCTGAATGTATCCCAGTAGATTCCTCTGTTGAGAATTCTCTGTTTAGATCTGTACCCCATTTTAATTAGATTATTTGATTTGTTGATGGCTAGTTTTTTTTATATGCTTTCAATATTAGCCCTCTGTTGGATGTGGAGTTGTTGAAAATCCTTTCCCATTCCATAGGCTACTGTTTTGTCCTATTAACAGAATTCTTTGCATTACAGAAGCTTTTTAGTTTTCTGAAGTTCCATTTATTCATTTTGTTCTTAGTGCCTGTGGTATCAGTATTCTGCTCAGGAAGTTGTCTCTTATGCCAATGTATTCAAGCCTTGTTCCCACTTTCTCTTCTATTAGGTTCAGTGTATCTTGTTTTACGTTGAGGTCTTTGATCAACTTTGACTTGAGTTTTATTCAGGCAATAGATATGGATCTGTTTGCATTCTTTTCCATGGCAAAGTCCAGTTAGACTGGCACCATTTATTGAAGCCGTTTTCTTCTTTCCATTGTATACTTTCATCTTCTTTGTCAAGTGTCCATAGGTGTATGGATTTACATCTGGATCTATGATTCAATTTAGTTGATTCACCTGTCTGTTTTTGTGTGAATCCCATGTGATTTTTATTACTATAGCTCTGTAGAAGATTTTGAAATAAAGGAAGATGATATTTCTGGAAGTTCTTTTATTGTACAGTATTGTTTCAGCTATCCTGTTTTTTTCCATATCAAGTTGAGAATATTGTTCCTTCAAGGTCTGTAAAGAATTGTGTTGGGATTTTAATGCATTGAATCTGAAGATTCTTTCAGCAAGCTGACAATTTTTACTATGTTAATTCTACCAATCCATGAGCATGGGAGATATTTCCATCTTCTGGTATGTTCTCCAAATTCTTTCTTCAAAGACTGGAAGTTCTTGTCATACAGGTCTTTCACTTGCTTGGTTAGAGTTAAACCAAACTATTTTATATCAGTTGTGACTATCATGAAATATTGTGTTTATAATTTCATTCTCCCCCATCTATTGATTATATATAGGAGAGTTACTGATTTTTTTTAGTTAATCTTATATCCAGCCATTTTGATGAAGGTGCTTATCAGCTGTAAGAGTTCCCTGGTAGAATTTTTGGGCTTGCTTATGTATATAATCATATCATCTGAAAATAGTGATATTTTGACATCTTCCTTTCCATTTTTATCTGATTGATCTCATTAGCTCTCTTATTGTTCCAACTAGAACTTCAATTGCTATGTAAAATAGATATGGAGAGAGGGTGAATAGCCCTATCTTGTACCTGATTTATTGAAATTGTTTTTGAATTTCTCTCCATTTAATTTGATGTTGGCTATTGGCTTGTTGCAAATTGTCTTTATTATGTTTGGTATATATTTCTCTTTTATCCCTGCTCTCTCTAAGATATTTATCATGAAGGGGGATTGGATTTCGTCAAAGGCTTTTTCAGCATCTAATAAGATGGTCATGTAGTTTTTTTCTTTCACTTTGTTTATATAGTGAATTACATTGACAGATTTTCATATGTTGTACCATTTCTGCATCTCTAAGGTGAAACATACTTGATCATGGTGGATGATAGTCTTGATTTGTTTTTAAATTCAGTTTGCAAGTATTTTGTTGGATAATTTTGTCTCTATATGCAGAAGATTAGTCTATAATTCTCTTCTTTGCTGAATCTTTGTGTAGTTTGGGTATCAGGGTGACTATAACTTTATAGAATAAATTTGACAATGTTCCTCTTTGTATTTGGTGGAATAATTTGAGAAGTGCTGGCATTAGGTCTTCTTTGGAAGTCTGGTAGAATTCTGCGATTAAACTTTTTGATCCTGGTCTTTTTTGATTGGGAGAATTTTAATAACTGCTTCTATTTCTTTAAGGGTTATATATCTATTTAAATTGCTTATATGATCCTGATTTAAGTTGTTAAATGCTACCTATTGAGAAAAATATTCATTTCTTTAAAAAAATTTGTAGACACTTAGTGTTATGAACTACTTCCCTCTTAGAACTGCTTTAATTGTATCCCATAAGTTTGTTTGTGGTGATGTATGTGTGCATGTATGTGCTTTCTTTCTTTTGGTTTTGTGAGATTATTTATTTGACTTTATCATGGAATATCTTGTTTTCTCCACCCATAGTGATTGAACATTTTGTTGGGTATATTATTCTGAGCAGACATCAGAGTGCTCTTAGAGTCTGCAAGATATCTGTCCAGGCCATTCTGACTTTTAAAGTCTCTGTTGGGAAGTCAGGTGTAATTTTAATAAGTCTGCCTATTTATGCTACTTAGCCTTTTCCCTTGCAACTTTTAATATTCTTTCTTTGTTTTATGCCTTTATTTTGGTTATTATGTGGTGAGGAAACTTCCCTTTCTGGTCCAATCTATTTGATATTCTGCAAGCTTCTTGTGTAATTTTAGGCATGTTCATCTTTAGGTTAGGAAATTTTTCTTCTATGATTTTGTTAAAAATATATTCTAGACCTTTGTGCTGGGCTTCTTCTTCTTCTTCTTCTTCTTCTTCTTCTTCTTCTTCTTCTTCTTCTTCTTCTTCTTCTTCTTCTTCTTCTTCTTCTTCTTCTTCTTCTTCTTCTTCTTCCTCCTCCTCCTCCTCCTCCTTCTCCTCCTCCTCCTCCTCCTTTTTCTAGTATTGTTAGGTTTGGTATTTTTGTAGTATCCCAGATCTCTTGGATGTTTTGTCAGAATTCTTTATTTAATGTTTTCTTTGAAGGATATGTTCTTCTTTTGTATCTTCAACATGTGAGTTTTTATCTTCCAGCTCTTGTTTTCTGTTGCTGATGCTTCCATTTGTAGCTCTTGTTCACTTACATAGATTATTCCATTTCCAGAATTCCCTCTGTTTGTGATCTCTTTATTGCTTCTATTTCCATTTTCAGGGCTTGAACAGTTTTATTCATGTCCTTCAATTGTTTGTCTGTTTTTTTTTAATTTTGGCTTTCTTTAAGGGATTTATTGATTTCCTCCAATTTTTGTTTGCCTTTTCGTCAATTTCTTTAAGGGATTTATTCATGTCCTCTTTAAGACCATCATCATCTTAACAAAGTTGGTTTTAATGTCATTTCTTTTGCTTCAGTTGTGTTGAATATTCAGTTCTTGCTGTAGCAGGAAAGCCAGACTTTGATGGTAACACATTGTCCTGGATATTGTTGATTGTGTTATTATACTGGTGTCTAAGTATCTGGGTTTGACTTTCCAAGAAATATAGATCCTCTCTGTAGAAAAGTTTCACTGGCTTTCACTGATATATTGTTTATCATTAGCGAGAGGAAGAGAAAATGGAATGTTAAAGTGGACCAAATTCCAAATCACAGACTAGCCATTTATTATTAGATAGTAGAAAAATGCAAAAGATTTTAGAGCCCTCAATTCTCCATTTCTAAATTTGTACAAAAGAAACTGTCATAGTAAAAGTCCTGTGATTGGGTTCGGCATATAGACACAGGTAGTAATTACTACTGTCAATAATCATGAATATACCAATAAGATATTGTCATGAAATAAATATCTACACAATCTCAGGGAAAAGGGCATTTTTATTCTTTTCTGGGCAAGCCTCTACAGGTAGGCAAGGGACACTTCTGATAGCCTTGTCTGGCTTAGTGATGTAAGAAGGCATTGGCTGACCTCAACAGTTCTGCTCTGAATTTTGGGTCCAGCCAGGCCAGATCTGTTCAACATGCCTATTTCAGGCTGATGAACCTAAGCCATTTGAAGAAAGCTCTTGCCATTTCCAAGGTAGAGAGCCAAAGCAAAAATGAGACATCTTAAGAACCTAGGCTCAGAGCTGGTACCACATCCCTTATGTGCATAATCCATTGTCTAAACAAAGTCACCAGCATGAGCTTTACTTCATTTTGAAAATCAAGCACTTAAATTAACAAAGGAGATCTCTCTTCTTGAGAAAACATCCTATCATGTCCTAACAAAGGCTGGAATTGGAAGCTGCCAGGAACTGTTAGTGATGTGAGTAGCAACTTTCCGATACTGTCATAATCACTGAGTTTTGGGAATTTTCCTGCTGGCATATTTTAATTACATTTTTCTGCTGGCAACATCTTTGTCCTAATAGGTTTACACTCCCCTTAGATCAACTGGAATTCATTTTCTCTTATCCTCATGGCTTATGTAAGCCATACTCCCATTGAGGATACTCCATTTTCCATTGAGGTGTTGAGTACAATACAGTTAATTTTGCGCTGGCTTCCACAATTTGAAGCAAGCTTATGTCTTCATTTAGTTTATGTACTATATGGAATATTTTTATGTAGTTGTAGATGGTATTTGTTGTTGTTGCCTGATGTGAAAAGTTATATTTTAGAAGCTGTTTGTATTGGTATAAAATAATTCATCAAAAATAATTAACCAAAAAATTAGCTGACCAGAACCTGGAAAATGTTGCTCCATTAATTCTAGTAAACATTTATTTTCAACTTTTAAAGATTCATTATTTATTCTCCAGTTTGTAATGATACATTTTTAGTAAGCTTTTAAAACAATAGGCTGACTATGAACAAGAACGCTAGAAATAAATCAGTAAAATTGTCTATTAGGGTCTCATTGTCTTACTTCTAAGATCAATGTTGAGTGTGTTGCTTCTTTGGTGACAATAAGTATTGATTGAAGTCTTACTCTGTTCAAGCATCATGATAAGTATGACACATGGACAATCCCACTTAATCCACAAAGCACAATGTGTAGCCCATGTACCAACTGAATTTATAAATAGACAAAAGTTCAGAGAGGTTAGTTAAATGGCTTAGTTTTCTAACCAGCCAACAAGTGGCAGATCTAAGACTTGAATTGAGATAGTCTGATTCCAGACCCTGAGTGGATGGTACATAGGCAGAGATACCATGCATATATAAAAGTTAAACCTGGCAATATTAAGGTTTATAAGGTACTGTTATATACAGCATGATGATTTTTTTTCTAGTGCTGGGAAAAAGTTTGTGCATGTTACACAAACACTTTACTATTGGGATTTACCGCATATTGTTATTTTAAAAGAAAAGACTATTAAATATGTACTACTTCCACCATATGTTGTCAGAACTATTATATAACACTATACCCAATAAATACTTGGATAAAGTTTATGCTTTCTCAGTTACCCCTGTACAGAATCTATGAATTCTAGTTGTTGAGATTATTCTCCTCACTTATCTTTACTCTCATGCCGTCTTGGTTGGTAGCTACTGCTGGCTGTGAATTCATGGACACAGCAGCCATGACATTTCCAGAGGCTTCCATTTCATAGTGCTCCTCCTCATGTATTCTTCCACCCTTCTTCTGCAATGCTTTCGTGGAGGGAATGATATAAATGTCTTGCTTAGGACTGAGCATTCAGTAGTCAATTTGTCTCCATATTTTGACCAGTCAGAAAACTCTCCTTCGATCATTGCTTACTACAGACTAGTTTTTCTAACTTGTAAGAGTGACAGCAATTACATTTCATTAAGAAAGGTGCTGCCCTCTCTGGAATGAAGTCATGGATCTTTTTTCCTTGGGGTATCGTGTAATTGCCCAGATGGGAAATATCTCTTAGGTAGCAGATGAAAATGTTGGTTAAGCCATTTGATTGGAAAAGCAGACATATGCTCATCTAGGTTATTTAAATGGGGAATGAGAATGTACTGGGAATGTTTACCAATATGGAACTAAGGTTGGTGGGTGGTGACAGGTAACAGATCTAGAGACTTTAGAAGCTTCCTCAGCTCTAAGACCATTGATCTACAGTGGGAGATGGGGGTTCATTTGCTCTCTGGTCTTTTGGATTCTGTGTGTGGGTCCTTTTTGCCAGGTGTCCCTGGGGAATGGTGCCCATGTTCCAGCAGCCACCTACACATCAAGAGACAGAGAGAGATGTGATTGTATAGCAGTCAAGAACCCAGGCGTCATAGAGTCCTTGAAATAACAAGATGAGAATGACCCACTGCATTTCTGCTTTATGAATCCCAACTCTTTTTAGTTGAATGATAATTTCTGCTGGTCAGACACATTCTATCCTTTGCTTAGTAAATAATTTATATTAATTAACATAATATCTATGATTATAAGAGTGTGTTTGGCAAGACATGTCCATATAGGATTCATAGATCTTGAGGTGGGCTGAAAGAATACTGTGTACTACTGGGTGGACTTTCCACTATACAACTCTAGAGTCATCAATTCCATAGTCTGTATTGTATATCATAGCTGTGCCTCAGCTCCCTACTTTCTTCTTAGTTTTCTTTATTCAATACAAAGGATAAATAAACCCTTCACTTTTGCCTAATAGTGCCTGGGGCAGGTTCAAGGCAGCAGGGTCTGTTGACAGAGGATGTTTTCTCTTGAGGACCAGGTTTTGTTCAGCCACCAGGCAGGAAGAGTGTGTGACAGGCAAAATGATTTGAATGTCTCTCATCACGGGCTGTGGATGAAGAATAATGGCAATAGTGTATCAATCACACGTGTGTCTTATTTTAATCCCTTAGAGGAAAAAGGGTGATGGTTTCACTGTTTCCCCAGACTAAAGAAGAATAGAAACATGATTTGTGTTAGTGGGGACACATGAATTCTGTGTGTCAGTAATAGAATCCAAGTGGAGATTTTATGTTTGTCTTGATGCCTGGGGAAAGGTAACTGATGGTGTGAGGCTCAGGGGAATAGTTCACCTGGGGCTGGTAGTGGAGCAGAGGTAAGGGGAGGGTAAAGCTGTCATTCCTAGGATGCAGGGGAGGATAGGTCCCTCTTCCAGTGTCTCAGGTAGTGGCACAGAAACTATCATCATGAGAGAAGCCCTGACTTTTGTGTGAGGACAGGGGGAGACTATTCTTGCTGTTTGGTTTTCCCTCTGAAATAATTTTCTTCCCTTCCTGAATAAGCTTTCAGGGGTGGTCCAGATGCTCTTTCGGGTTCCTATTCAGCAGAGAAAGCTGAGCAGGGACGCTCATCTGTACCTACACAGAGCTGTTCTGAGGAAAGTATAGACTTTGGAGCCAGATGTTCATGGTTCAAATCTTGGCAACATCAGTTCACAGCTGGAGGACTCTGGGTCACCTCCTATAACTTTCTCAAATCTTGTTTATTTTTGTTAGGGTTTTCTAGAGTTTCAGAACTTTCAGAATGAATCTCTCTCTCTCTCTCTCTCTCTCTCTCTCTATATATATATATATATATATATATATATATATATATATATATATACACATATATATATACACACACACATACATACACACATACATTTAAAGGGTATTTATTGGAATGACTTACAACCTCAACTAATTCAATAATGGCTATCTGTGAATAGAAAGTCCAAGAATCTAGTAGCTGCTCAGTTTCAGGAGGTTGGGTGTCTCACCTGGTCTTCTATATATGCTGGAATCCAGAAGAAATACCTTTATTTCCAGTGAAGGAATGGAAGTGACAACAGGTGAGGGCAAAGAGGCAAAGAAGGAAGGCTTCCTTCTTCCATTGTCCTTATTTGGCTTCCAGCAGAAGTTGTGTTACAGATTATAGGTGCATCTTCCTTCCTCAAGATCTGTATTAAGGAAGTTGTGTCATTCAGCCTTACGATCCAGATCAAAGGTACATTGTCTTTCTATCTCACAATCTGGATCACAGGTATGTCCTCCATTTCTGGACTGTAGTTCATTCCAGATATAATTAGGTTGACAATAGTGAATAACTGTCATGATCCACCCCTTTTCAACTGGACACACAACTATATCTTCTAATGACATGATTAATTTCCAAATGAAACAATAACCAGTTCACAGTGACCCCTAAACATAATATAACTGTCCCATTTGCAATCATAAATGAATTATATATTTAACCAGGTCATAATTATGCCTAACATGTTGTAACTATCCCCTGTACAACTGAAAACGTAAGTTTAGAATGTGTGATAATGTCTCTTGGAGGACATCTTTTTAGTAACTCAAATTTAAATATCACAACAGTAATCTAGATTTAATCACCCATCCTAACACTGTTATTCCTTTCTTAGCCTGTTGTTATAAGGATTTAGAAGTTCAACATGATCAGGAGGAAGTCTGAGCTTCCAGTTCAATGTAATGTTTGTCATAGCTCTTGGCAGGAACACTACCCCATCTGGAACCAAAACTTCTAGGCCAACAGAATTTAGGATTGTGGGAACAAGAAGCAAAATCTTTTCTAGTGGGTCACTAAGGGTGAGAGGGAGTGGAACTATTCTCTTTTCTATCTGTTGATTCTTGAACCAGTGGATCCTGTGTATAGGAGAAAGAGTACCATAAGGTAGCTGCTGATTCAAAGCATATATTGCCTCTGGTGAACCTTGCCCCAGTCCTCCATGCTGCTGGCACCTAATTGACACTATACCTGTGTCCTCAAATGGTCATTCCACTATTTTATCAGGCCAGATGCTTCAGAGGGGGGAGGAATATGTAAGATCAGTGGATTCCATGACCGTGGGCCCATAGTCACACTTCGCTGCTCTGAAGTGAGTTCCTTAGTCAGAATTAATATTGTGTGGAATATGATGTCAGATAATAAAGTGTTCTGTAAGCCCATAGACAGTGATTTTGATAGAAGCATTGCATGTAAGAAAGGCAAATCCATAATCAGAATAAAGTATCTACTCCAATAAAGACTAAGTGTTGTCTTTTCCATGGAGGAAGCGCTTCAATGTAGTCAACCTGCCACCAGGTTGCTGGCTGGTCACCCTAAGGAATGGTGCCATATCTGAGCTAGTGTTACTCTCTGCTGTTGGCAGCTCCCGTACTCAGCAGCAGCTGTAGCCAGGTCAGCTTTGATGAGTGGAAGTCCATGTTGTTGAGCCTGTGCATAACTTCCATCTTTGCCACCATGGCCACTTTGCTCATTGACCTATTGGGCAATTATATAAATGGTTGGGGATGAAGGTTGACTCTACAGAATGGGTTATGCTATGTATTTGATTTCTGAATTCTTCCCTCAACTGAAGTCACCTTTTAATGAGCATTTACATGAGATGCAAGTATATTCACATCCTTTGCTTCTTTGGAGAGATCTATCCACATGCTTCTTCTCAGATGTCTTTCTCACCAATTTTCTAATCATGCTCTTTCCAAGTACCTGCTCATCCAGTCAATCTAGTAGCTACATCTGAATCAGTGAACAATTGTCCACCTAGCCATGTCTTCTTCGAAATAAACTGTGTTACCATGTGTACTGCCCAAAGTTCTGCCCACTGTGAAGATTTCCCTTCAACAGTATCTTTCAGGATTGTACCAGAAATGGGTTGTAATGCTACAGCTGTGCCCTTTTGGGTGGTACCTGCATACTGGCAGAACCATCAGTAAAGCAGGTCCTAGTCTTCTCTTCATCAGTCCTAGGGCACATCCCATGAGGTTATAGAAGGCAAGCTTGGCAGTGGAAGGCATTGTAATAGGAATAGGAACCATAGGCATTTAGGCATCTTCCATGTAATTTGTTTGTGTCTTTAGGACCTGCTTGCGTCCAATCACATATGTACCACTTTCATTTGATAATAGATTGCTTCTGTGCATGTCCTACTTTATGACTTGGTGGGTCTGATAACTCCAAGTTCATGATAGGCTGTTCAGATTGCATGGTAACTTGGTGGTCCATTGTCAGTTTCTACTAAGGCCCAATAGCAGGTCAAGAGCTGTCTTTCAAATGGAGATTAATAGTCTGCAGGTCATGGCAGAGCTTTACTCTAAAATATCCCAAAGATCTCTTCTGTGATTTACCTATAGGGGACTACCCAAGACTTCCAACAGCATCCCTATCTGCAATTGACACACCTCAAGTACCATAGGATCTACTGAATTATATGGTCCAAGTGGCAGAGTGTCCTGCACAGTAGCCTGGACCTGTTGAAGAGCCTTCTCCTGTCCCAGGCCCCACATAAAGCTAGCAGTTTTGTGAGTGACTTGGTATATGAGCCAGAGTAACACATCCAAGTGTGGATTATGCTGTCTCCAGAATCCAGTCAGGCCTAGGTATCCCAAAGAAGGAGGCTCCAATGTCAGTGAAGGATGGATGTGTTAGCAAAGTGAAGACAAGAAGGCAAAGAATGAAAAATCCTTTCCTTCTCCCATTGTCCTTATATAGGCTCCCACCAGAAAGTGTGTCCCAGATTAAAGCTGTGTCATCCCAATTCAAAATCTGGATCAAAGGCATGTTGCCTTCCTGCCTCAAGATCTGGATCACAGGTGTGTCCTCCATTTCTGGATTGTAGTTCATTCCGGATATAGTCAAGTTGACAACCAAGAATAGCCATCACAGTGTTTTTGCCAGAAAACCTGATATGCCTTAGTTTTATTTTCTTTAGAAACAGACTTCCAAGTAAAAATTCAAGAATTTTTTTATGAGACAGTTATAAGAAACGTGTGTTGTAAATCAGGAAGAGGTACCGGAAAGGGAGAGATCCAATAAAGGCTGCATTCTCAAAACAGCTAATCCTAGAAACCGGAAACTGAGGCAAGGCTTAAGATTCTGGAATTGTCTCAGTCAAGAATCAGAATGAGGTTCTCCTCATTGACTCTTCTCAGGGTGCTCCCTGAGGATGAACAGTGGTATGGCCTTTGGAGAATCCCGCTTACTCTACATTTCATAAACTGTTCCCAGGATATTAAGAGAAAAGGCCTCTCTGTGTACCAACAAATGGAGAGGGCACTGGACTGGCTCCCTTTAGCCTCGCTGTGCCATGCAACATTACCTTGTTGAGTGTTAGAGGACTATGGTGTTAACCTCAATAATATATTTTCCAGAATGGTCCATAGAAAGCTCTAGCTCTACTGGTGGTTGTCTTGTCATCATTAGAGAGTCCTCCAGGTGAGAACCTGGGTAAGGAACTGACCTGAATTCACGTGCTGCCTCTTTCTGTAGCCACGGGAGGGAATAGCTTTGAAGCTTCTAGGACAAGGTCTAAATCAGTGACACACTTCTGGAAAAGGTCAATTAAAAATTATTTGGGAGCTAGACAGATGGTTCAATGGGTGACATATTTACCTGGCAAACACAAAGATGTGAATTTGAATCCTAGCACATTCACAAAATCTGGGAAACAGATATGTGGGTTCCCGGGGTTGCTATTCAGTTAGAACAGCTGAAACAAGTTTTGAGTTCAGTGAGAGACCCCGTTTCCAATACTAGGATGAAGAGTGATATATAAAGACACATGTGTAGTAGGAGGTTGCTTGTTCGTTTCCCAGCAGCCAAGACTCCCGAAATAGCCACACAGAAACTGTATTAATTAAATCACTGCTTGGCCTATTAGCTCTAACTTCTTATTGGCTAGCTTTACATCTTAATTTAACCCATTTCCATTATTTTATATTTTATCATGAGGCTTGTGGCCTACCAGCAAGGCTCCAATGTGTCTTTCTCCTGCGGTGACTCCATGGCTTCTTCCCTGACTCCACCTTCCTTCTGCGAGCATTCGGTTTAGTTTTCTCTGCCTGGCTCTGTTCTACCCTATCAGGCCAAGCCAGCTTCTTTATTAACCAATAGTATTTACAGCATACAGAAAGAAATCCCACACCACACATGGTCAACCTCTAGCTTCTACATGCACATGCATGGATGAACACTCCAGCACATCTATGTTCACGCAGAAGCATACAACATACACACACTAAAGAAATGATAAGAGCAATAATTGTTTCTTTACAGTCTTTATAATATGTTGCTTCTATTTGATGTTGCCTTACAGCATGAAAACTTCTGTAGATAGTGTATCTGTAAGTGGATGTGACCCTGATTCAGTGGCAATTCATCAGCTATCAAAGGTTGTCTATTAATTTGTTCAGGAGACAGCATACCTTTCCATATATCTGTATAACATTTGCTAAGGGAGCTTTTTTGTTTCAAGAGAGAGTAGAGAGAGGAGTAAAATGTTCTCTGTACAACCCTGTCTGGGTTTGAACTTTAGTCTAAAGGGATTTCTGTGTGGAAACCTATACAAAATGTTTATTATCTCACTATCATGTTTCTCATGAGGATAATAAAATTACCTACTTCATAGGATCATTTGGATGGTTGCATAGGTTAATCTCTACATTCAAATTGACATAATATCTGCCATATTTAGAATTGAATAAATGTTTATATTACACCTATTTAGATTTCCACTCCTCTCTCCTTTTTACTGAAAATCCATTAGAGTTATTTTGGAGGGGAAGCTACAGGATAATTTCCTAGACTTTTCTTAAGATTCAGATTCAGTGCAGATATTTACTAAAGCATTTGAGTAACCTTGAAGAACCAGAGAGCTCAAATCAAAAGGCCTTTTGACAATTCAAGAGGCTTTCCAGATTACTCTAACCACGGAAGAGGGAGCTACTAGCGTTCCATGTGTAGAAACTGATGATGCTGGCCTCTGTTGCAGGATTTATTTGCGTTAAACTGGCATTAGTGCCAGAGTGAACCCCTAAATTAGACATGTCACTACTGAACTCTTAACCTCTAATATTCGACACAGTGTATGTCATAATATCACATATGATTTATAAATTATCATCATAATTTTTCTGGCTCACAGGCTTTGAAAAGATGGATGGAAATATTTTGTCAAGATAAGTGCATGCAGTCAGAGGGGGTAATTTTTTTCATTCTTTCTTTTTTGAATGGCACTATCACTGAACAAAACTCTTGTCAGATGCCTGGTTGGTGAAAACTGTGTAATTTATTTTCTCCTAAATCAAATTTAAACATTGAAGAATTATTTTGACAATACGAATAATGTCCTTTGCTTTCCATATCTTTCCATCAATCTGGAACAATTGGAGCTGACAGAGGACAGCCCCCAAACTCTCATCTTTGTTGTGATTTAAAGAAGCCTTTTCTCCATAAATTACAGAGGTATCTGGCAGTGGAAAGTCTGTGAGACTGTTATGCATAGCTGTTTAACTCTCAATATTATGACAGCATGGCTCTGAAGTGATTACCCCCATTCAAATGCTCTCTCTTCTAAATTTCACCACACTGGAGCAATTACTAATAGCTCTTTCCCATCAAAATCTCACCATGACCTCTTTCTCTTATTTCTAAATATGGAGAGCTTTCAGCTTGACAGATAATGTGCAAGAGAATTTTTAATTAAAAAAAAAAACGGGTCTAGCTGGTAGCTAGGGAGGTCATAGGTCCCAGGGGAGAATCTACTACGAATGCTTTGCTAACTGGACAGTGACAAACTGCCTTCTCAATTCGCTCTTTGACAATTTAATACAAGTATACAACACATTTGAGTTGCTCTCATCCCTACCCTTTTTATCTCTCTCACTCATGTCAACCCTCTTTCCTCTTTAAGTTTGTTTCCCTTGTCCTCACATCTGCCAGTTTTATGTCCACACTGAGTTTAATCTGGATAATTTGTGTGACCATTGGTTTGCAACTATTCATTATTGGAACTTGGTGGACTCACTGGTTGGTATACAACTCAAGACATTGACTTCCCTTTCCCAGAATCTAGCCATAGCCAATAGCTTAGTATGAGAGAGTAGGAGCCCACGAGTTCCTCTCCCATTTGTGACTAATTTTCTTTTGTTGCCTCAGTGCTGATTGCTCAGCCTCCTTGAGTTCATGGTTACAATGGTTGTGTCATCCCTAAATGATTGCAGTGAACAGTTCTCCGGGCTCTTCATGCTTCCTGTCCTCTCTAGCATGGCATTGTTCAGAGAAGATTCGTTTTGCAGAGGGCAGACTCACAAATGGTCAGAATGTGAACACTAAGTGACTATGGGGTGATTACCTCTAAACAGGAAATCTTTATTGCCTGCTCTGAGGTTCATGAGACATCATAAAGAGGGGGCAGAAAGAAGATAAGAGCCATAAGATGGGGATGAGTGATGGGGAGCACTGTCTTCTAGATGAAGCACAACGAATGTGCTCATGTATTCACTGTAGCTGTGTCCACCTGCACTATACCTACACCAGATTGGGTCTATTACCATTTCATCATGCGGTGGGCGGGGCTTCAGAGGCCCCACCCCTCATCTAGAGACTGGGGGCCGTTAATGAGTTCAGGGGGAGGGTTATCATTTCCTTCAGTGGTATGGTCATTTATAAGTTGCCCACAGTCTAGAATATTAGCCCCCAAATCATGCTCATTTAAGTAACCATAATGGAACTCAGTGACATACACTAGCTGTCTCCCTACCACCAACACAGGACATCAAAGCACAAGGGGGAAGAAGAAAGGGGTCAGTAGAAGACAGAGTGGGGTAAGAGGGTAATGGGGCATAAAAGTGACAGAAACCCACATATATTTGTGAAAGTGTCAAAAAATCAAGTGGGTCTGAATAGGCCCCTTCGACCCCTCTTTTGACAGCCACCTTTCACCTGACCATC
Organism: Microtus pennsylvanicus; assembly: GCF_037038515.1. Lineage (NCBI taxonomy): Eukaryota > Metazoa > Chordata > Mammalia > Rodentia > Cricetidae > Microtus > Microtus pennsylvanicus. Next base: position 50,280,115 of record NC_134586.1, on the reverse strand, counting down.
AGCAGGTTTCCATGGTTACGATGAGACTTCTAATGTTCTCATGAAGCTTATCCACCTGCTGGCAGCCCACACAGAAGCCTGTGACGATTAAAGAAGGCTATTCTCTGAGAAGAGGCACACTGCAACCAAGACATGTGGTTTCCATCAGGAGGTCTTGCACGGTTCCCAACCAATGCACTCTTATAAAGTACATTTGAAAGTTGCACTCTAGTTAGTTAGCTTTGCCTCGTGGCTTTATATCTTGTCTGGTCAGCTCCATTCATCTTTCCTGTCAATCTGCTTGATCAATTATTCATCTATCATTCCCATGGTGTTTCTGACACAATATTGAACGATACAGCTTTCCTATCTGGTTCACTTTTTGAAGCTGGTCTACTGTCAATGGCTGATTTTGAAACAATGAGTCATGGCTCACCCAGATATAATAAATGGCTCTCAAAGATTTGATTCCACTTCTAGTGGGATAATAATGTTTAACAGTTGGTTTGAATGAGAATTGGACTTACAAAGAATGTCACTGTCTGTCAGAGGTACTTACTTTTGTTGGCAGAAACCATTCACCTTGATTTGGACAGGAGATTTTTATGTCACCACCATCATCTACAATTTATGTTCTCTTAGATGTAGATGTGGATCAGTAAAAGAGAGTCATAGTACATGTATACCATTGGAATGGAAGCAGAATCAGAGTAGTGGTCCTCAACCTGTGGGTCACAACCCCTTTAGGGGTTGGTTAAATGGCCCTTTCACGGGGGTTATCTAAGACCATCCAGAAAGCACAGATATTTGCATCATGATTGATAACAGTAGCAAAACTGCAGTTCTGAAATCATAATGAAAATAACTTTATGGCTGGGGGTCACCACAATGGGCAGAACTGGATTAAAGGACTGCAGTAGGCAGATGGGGAACCACTGCTCTGGAAGGGCTGCTAAATATTATACAGCACCCTACAGGAGCCGTCCCACAGGCTGATAAATATTATACAGCACCCTACAGGAGCCGTCCCGCAGGCTGGTAAACGTTATACAGCACCCTACAGAAGCCACCCCACAGGCTGCTAAACGTTATACAGCACCCTACAGAAGCCGTCCCTGATCTAGGACAAAGCCTTCGGCACTTTCAGCACTAGCATAGATAGCCACTGTGGTTAGGCCGAGAATGCAGCATCCACACTGTGGTGTGGAAGAGGGCGGCCCTACAAGTAGGCAATCTTCTAGGAGACCAAGTCAAGGAGGGTCTCACTCTAAACTGTCTAAAATGTCCCTCCCCTTACAGATGGGATACTTACTTTCTTTTCTAAGAAGTCACCTGTACTTAATTTACTCAGTAAATAAATATCAAAAGAAATTTCCAAAACCTTTTTATTTAAAAGTATTCTGCAATGTTAGGAGGCTCTTAAAAAGGGAGCACACTTTCTCCACACTCAACTGAACACTGGCATTTTTGTTGACCTTTGTTTTTCCTCACAAAATTTTTGTTATATGAAAGTTCTTACGGTGGCATAAGCAAAAACAGATGAAAAACTACGTTTTGGGGGCCAGAAGGAAAAGCGGGAAGTTGGTAGGCTCTCCAGTGGAATCTGTGCGTTTACGCACCCCTTCTCTGCAGTAAGATTTTGTGCAGCTCATCGGCATCCTTGCTTGTCTTCACCCGAATCAGCACAGTGACCTCGGTGATGACATTCTTCTTATCAAGCGGTGGATCGGGCACACAGACAATGAGGACGTTATTCTTCCCCATTCGGGTACATGGCATACTGGGAGGAATCAGAATGTTCAGGAGGATGTTGTCTGACTTGCTATCCTGCACTAGGAGCCGTGTCTTCTCATTGGCTGTGGCTTTCAAATGCAGTACGCCCACACCCTTTTCTTTAAATTCATTGTTTTTCTTGTAAAATAGTCTGCATTTTTTGGAGTAGAAAACGCCCTCCTCCTTCTCTTCCATGAGGACCATCTTAGGTGGCTCGTCCCGCTTGCATTTGCACTCGTCACTGCAATTTTGTTCTGGACTGTCTTTTGCGGACACTGGCTTCCTCTGGGTGGTACCTTTACCAGTCATGCTGGAGCTTCTGGTGGATGATGAAACCTCATTCATGGGACTAGAGCTTAAGGCACCCCAAACTGGGCTTTCCGAGTTCTTGCCAAAGTTACATGAGGCACTTGCTCTTTGGTATGGGTCCGCTTTATTTTCTGCGATAAACTCTATCTTTTCAGAGGTGACCGACTCTGCCTGTAGTTCTGCAGCAACATCTTGGGAAGGAGGTTGAGTCCCAACCCAGCCCCTGTTGGGCTCTCTTTCGGAGAAACAGCCGCAGCTGCTATGGAGTTGCTTTTCGATGGCGATTAAGTATTTCTCGTACTGTTTAAACACAGGCGTCAGATCACAGAACGGGTTCGCGTCCACGTGCTTCACTATCCAGTCCCGGACAGAGCAATTCAGGCCGGTCAACTGCCTATGGTAGACACTCCCAGCATAGGCTTGACTGAAACTAAGGCCGAAGGAGGCAGGATGCTGACTGTGACCAGTAGGCTGGGGACCTGAGAGCTGATCACGGTCCAAAGAGGAGGGGCCATCTACAGTAACAGAACCCAGGGCTGCCTTGGGCTGTGCTGCGGCCCTGACCGTGTTCTTTCTGGTTGTTGGTCCTTCCCGATGCTTTTCTCCAGGACCACTGCTAAATTCTCCTCCTCCAGAAGGCACAGCCAAATCCTTAATCCCTTTGGAAGTCCCTCCACCATCTGGCTGGAGTCTGGTGTGTCTCCGCTTAGCTCTCTTTATGGTTCTGTTCCTCAGGACATCCTGACTGGCCAGTGAGAATGTTCCCTCCTCTTCAGCATCTTGATGCCAGCTCCTGCCTGTAACTTCCTTCTTGGCATTTTTTTTGGCCATATATGTTGACTGGCCCTCAGGATTCCCGCAGCTCTCCGTGGGTCCTGAGAGCTGTCTTTATCAGGAGCTTGAAGAGATTTGGTTGTCAGCAAATCTGGCGGCTTGAAAACATGTTCATATCCCTCCTCCGTGTCCCGCACTGAGCGAAGGGACTTCTGGGCCTGATACCACTTGGGGAACGGCAACCACACAGCGCGCTCCAGACTAGAATCTCGGGGCTATTTAAATTTTAACGGACCTTATTCAGAACCTTGGTCTGTATACCCGAGTAACTGGATATTCAAGAGGAAAACAAAGGAAATCTACGATTTCTTTTTCTAATACGAATGAAAACACCACATCTGCCTTTTAGGCATCTTCACCTTCTTGTACTTATCCTCCATAATTTTGCTGTCCACTTTTAAGGGACATGTATTTAGTGATCTTCTGCTTTTACTAAGGCAATAGGTCCTGGCCCTCATTGAATGCCTGCAACTATAGATATCACCAAACTAAGTTTATGAACACATGTATGTATGCACGTGTATAGGTAAATATAAGCCATGGTTTTTTCTGTATATATAGCTCTTAAAATAGTTTTGAATTAGGTTTAAGATACCAACAACAGTACTAAAACATAATGCACCTTTACAAAGTTATTTGAAACTCAACTGCTATTTATTTCTAGAATTTTCCATTCAGTATTTCTAGAGCACATTTAACTGCTTATAACTGAAACCATAGATGGTGAAACTGCATTGTAGAGAGGGCTACTGAGTCACTCTCCTATCCAGCCAGCTGTGGCATCTGTGCGCTATAGATTCACTCTAATGATCAGCAAAGCTTCCAGCAAAGCAGAGTCATTGTAAATAATAAAAACACTATCAAATAAGTTTGTATTTTAAAAATATCGAAATAGCCATCAGAGACACCTGAACTCTTCTGCATTCCCTCTAACTTCTTTGGTAGTGAAACCAACTTGATGATACCAGGGATTAGTAAGCTATGCCTTGTGGCCTGGCATGTGATTACAAATAAAGTTTTATTGAAATGCATCGACATTCATTGCATATTGTCCCCAGATGCTTTTACACAACAACAGAGACAAATAGTTACAACAGACACTGAGTTCCCTGTGAAACTTAAACTATTCAATAGTCATCATTTTACAGGCAAAGGTTGTCACCCTGTGAGGTATGGAAACAGAGTTTAGATTATTCACTTATATTCATTCAGTCAACACATATTTAATGTAGCCACTAAAGTCCAGACTGTGTCTTAAAATATTAAGATTATCAAATTCTTAATCTGACACGAATGTGTTTCTTTGCTGCTTCACTTTTGGGGAAGACAAAGGATACTGATTGATCTTAGTGTTGAGATTTTCATCTCCATTTCTGGGTTTGGGTTTTCCTGCAACCATGCCATCAGGCAAAGATTTGGGTTCAAGAACTTTCGTTGGGTAGAAAACAAAACATCAAGCAAACACAATCTCAAGAATTGGAAGGATGGGTGGAGAAAGGCAGTTGGCTCACTGACAAACCACCTATCATCCTTTGTGGCAAGGTTAGGACCTCTATGGATAAGCCTGGGAAACATGTAAAGTTCATCATCAGAGATGGCCCACCTAAGTGGGACAGGTTTATTTGTTTCCCAGCTTTAAACTCTTGGTTGAAAGCTCCTCATGAGTTGGAGGACAGAAGATGGGAGGGTCTAATTCTGTCCACCTAGTTGTGAAAAGCCATTTTTGAATAATTTGTATTTCATGGTACAGAGTTGGTACTCTCCTCGTGAAGCTATGTTGAAACTTGACTTTGGTTATCCATGTGGTCATCTTTCACACTTTCTCATGGGTCAAACTTCCGTTCAGTTTTTAAGTAGGAAGAGGGAGCTATGTTTGTCTTTATCACATCACATCTCCCAAGCTCCTCCCTCCCACCAGTTTCCAGTCTGATCTTTCACCTGAAGAAAATAAGAATCACTTTTCATATAGTCCTTTAAACCTGCTGGCCTCCTTTCTTGTCCTGACTTGGTATTCAAAACACCTTATTCTGTTATTTCCTTCTTTCTTCTCATGGATGACACTTGGACTACTCTGCAATTCTACAATCCTTTCAAAGCCCATTGCCATGATCTTTCTCAGGAGCCAGAGAGCATGCACAAACCACTGTGTCCACCTTCAGTTATGCCCCATGCTGAGTCCTGGCAATTCTGATAACCTCAGCAGAGTCCTGGCAATTCTGATAACATAGCATATACATGGTTTAACCAAAAAGATCAATTTTGTTTGAGTCGTCCATTTTCAGGTTTCTAAGGTTAATTATACCCAACTCCCTGCCATGTATATGTGATGTGTTTGTGTGCATACTTGCATGTGTCTTAGAGTACTCATTTGTGGAGATCCAAAGTTGGCATCTTATATCTATGAAGCCTTATTCTTTACATTATTTAATTAGGCAGGCTCTCTCCCTGAACTTCCTGGAGATCATCTATCCTGGTTAGTTCAGCTAGCCAACTTGCTCTGGGGTTCCCCTGTCTCTGACTTCCAAGTGCTGATATGCCAGACAGCTGCCATGCCTGCACAGCTTTAAGTGAGTTCTGTAACATGAGGGCCAGGCTGCTTGGGGTTTCTGTCCCACCCAGTCCCTCAGCCATTTAGTCCCAGAGAAAATCACAGAGATCTCCATAAGTTAAAAAACTGATTGGCCCATTAGTTCAGACTACTTATTAACTCTTATAACTTATATTAACCCATTATTCTTATCTGTGTTAGCCACATGGCTTGGTACCTTTCTCAGTGGGGTAGCTCACATCTTGCTCTTTTGGTGATCTGGGAAGAACTGGCAAGGGAGCTTCCCACTTCCCAGAATTCTCCTATTCTTATTGTGCCACCTGTCTGGTTTTTCCACCTATACTTCCTGCCTTGCTATTGGCCAATCAGTGTTTGTTTAAAATATGATTGACAGAATACAGACAATTCTCCCACACCAGAGTTCTAGAGGTCTGAACTTTAATCCCCAGGCTTGCAAGGTGAGTATTCTATACACTGAACCATCTCCTCACCTCCTTCAAGGATCAGTTATAAAGATGCCTTTCTTGGGGCTGGTAAGGGCTCAGCAGGTAAAGAAAGGCATTTGCTGCCTAGCCTGACAAACCTTGAGTTCAATACCATCAATACTAGGGATATACATGGTAGAAAGAGAGAGATGCTCCCGTAGCTGTCTTTTGACTGCCACATATCCACACACTTGTGTGTGTGTGTGTGTGTGTGTGTGTGTGTGCATATTTGATGCTTCTTAAAAGGATAACCTTTACTAAGACTTTAGTTTACAATTGAAGTGTCTAGTTCATTCTTGTTTTCCCAAGACTTTCTTACTGAAAGTGTTGGGAAAGTGTTATATCTCCCCACAAAAAACAAAACCAACCAAACAAACAAAATACAAGATTAAAATCAAACCAAATGAGAGAAGGAAAACTTCTCAGTTTCAGATAAATTTGTGCTGCTTTTCTTTGTACAGTCTTGGCTTTAAATTTCTTAGTTCACTTTCCTTGACCCCCCTAATTCCAAATGTCTTGATACCAAGAGCATATGCTGAGGTGAAATTCATCTTGATTTACCTAGAAAACACAGAAGGATGTACTAGTTTGAAACAATGGAAGTAAAACAGCTGGTCAGGAAGACATTAATGTATCACAGTGAGCAGCGAGTGCTTAATCCCATGAGAAACTGAGAACTAGGGTGAAATACAAACTTCCTTAAATTCCCAATACTTAATGAAAATATTGGGAACTGGCAAATTCCCGAGTCACTGGTTAACAGTTCTTCCCAGGAAGCATTAAATTCTAGGTATTTTCAGTCATCTGACCTTGGCCAGGGTGATTTGATTTGAGTTCCAGTATAAAAAGCATTATGTGGTCCAGGAAGCCCCAGTTGAAATTTTGCAGGAGTCATTGAAGGAGGGATGATGGCATTAAGCAGCACTTATCACCCATGAGTGCTGTGGGACAACGGTTTGTACCCTGTAAATTGTATTTTAGTAAAACACTGATTGGCCAGTAGCCAGGCAGGAAGTATAAGTAGGACAACTTGTAGCCAATGTTAAGCTGATTTCATCACCAAAAAGATTTTTTTTATTGTCCATAGTTTATAGTAAGATGCTTAACAATAAAGAGGTGTGAACCTGGTAATTATAATTCAGCTGCCTGAAACCACTTTCCTCTAATACTTGTCTTTGAATCCTGTTACCCCTGGCCAATGGTTCTCTTTCCTGAATGAGGACAAACCTGCCTGTTTAAGGTCAGAGTCAGTGGATCTTCTATAACCTGCAAAAGGAACCCAGGCTAGAAATCTGCCCTCTGCAGGTTGTTGTGGGAGAGCTCAAATGCTATCTATGGTTCACAGTTTCACTATCCGTTTTATGGGGCTAGTTCCTACTACATAAAGCAGAGCTCCAATAGCCACCAACACCAGCTTCCTGCATCAGAATTAGAAAGAGGTAACACTGTGTCTTCCTTATCTCCTGTGACTGACAGCTTAATTCACTAAGTTAATGAGAAAATATCAAGCTCACAGTCTCATTTAAACATAAATATATGTGCATCAAATATGGGAGGATGGAAGAAATTTGTTTTTATATTAGAAATAATTATTTAATTATATATACTTTTATACTTGATAAGTGTGATAGACAAAACATTGTGTCTAGTCAAAGACGTTCCTTCTGTAATCCCAGGGCAGATCCTTTGATTATCATATTTTACCAAATTGCAAAGGGGACTTTCCTCATTTGAGAAAGAAAGGCTCATGATGTATGTGAATGGACTAGGTAGACCAGAGCAATTACAATGGCCTTACCTTTGAATGAGTTAGGGGTCACTCAGCATCAGGACAGGACATACAATGATAGAAGCATTGACTCTGTGAAAATTTGAAGATACACGAGAAGCCAGAAAGATCAAGGAGCAGATTCTCTCTTGCGACATTCAGAAGGAATGTGACCCTGATGGCATAATGATTCTTCTTTCTGAAGATCCATTCTGTATGCCTAATTGCTGTGAGATAAACCTCTTGCACACTGTAAGGATTTGTCACTCATACTAGTTTAATAAAATTTCTAATTGGCCAGTAACCAGGCAGAAAGTATAGATGGGGTGACCAAACCAAGAGAATTCTGGAAAAAGGAAAGGTAGGGAGTCAGTCACAAATCAGATGCAGAGGAAGCAAGATGAGAATGCCTCAGTGAAAAAAGGTATCAAGTCACATGGCTAAACATAGACAAGGACTATGGGTTAATTTAAGTTGTAAGAGCTAGTTAGTAATAAGCCCGAGCTAAGAGGCCAACAGTTTATAAACTATATGTTTCTTTGCGACTGAACAGCTGCAGAGCCATGTGGGATAGAAACTTTCTCTACACCTAATCTCCAGAACTATAGAATAATATGTTTATGTTTTAAATCATCAAATATGGTAGTTTCTTGATGATTGTGGTGGTTTAAGTAAGTAATGTCTCCTGTAGTCTCAGACATTTGAATTTTTGATTCCCAGTTGGTGACAATCTTTGAGTAAGCTTAGGAGTTAAGGCTTTGCTGGAAGAAGCATGTCACTGGAGGGAGGCATTTAGGAGTTTGAAGACTTACTCCGTTTTGGAGTGTACTCTCTGTTTTGTGCTTTTGGTTCAAGATGTGAGCCCCCAGCTTCCTGCTCCTGCTGCCATGTCTTTGCTTCACTTGAGTGGACTCAAACCCTCTGCAACCATAAGCTCAACTAAACTCTTTAAGTTGCTTTGGTCATAGTGTTTTCTCACAGCAACAGAAAAGTAACTAATATAGTCATCAATAAAAATATTCATTAGGGTATATATCATGCATATTTATGGTAACATTGAAGACTATTTGTGCATAAATTATGATAAAGGTTCAAAAATGTAGTTAATGAAACAACACTTCACAGATCTACTACATATTCACTCTGTGACCTTCAGAAAGTTACTTAACAGCATTGAGCCTTGTTTCTTCATCAAGAAATGATGATGATATAGCATTATCTTAGATTGCTATGAGCTTCAACCAAGATCACTTATAATTGATAGAATGCATTTTGTTCCTGGCATATATTAAAAGCTAAAACATCGACTTACTGCAACATGATGATTGCAACCCTCATTCATATGAACACTTCGCAGCCCACAACGTGTTGTCACCTACACAGATATTACCATTACTCTGCACTCTAGGTTTCTGCTGGTGGAGCAGAAAGGATAAATGTTATCCCCAAAGTTACAGAGTTAGTAAGTGGCAGAGGTGGGGTTTGAACTCAGGCAGTCTGGCCCTTAATTCCTTATCAAAGAAGGTAAAGAACACATCTCTAATAATTATGAACAAAGGACATATGAGTTTTGAGAGCCAGAAGGGAGACTTCTGGAATAGTGCCACTAAAGAGTTCTGACCTTTGTGACAGCATGGGGGCACTCATTATAGCTGCATCCCTATTTAGAACTATTCCTCATCCTTAGATTCAGCTGAGGACTGAATGTGTTTAAAAAAACAAAAGGTGCATGTGCACTGAAAACATACAGACTTTTATTATTATTGTCATCTAAGCAATACAGTATACTATTTACTATATACTATTTACATGACACCTAATGTTATATGCAATCAGGAGATTCCATATTAAAGTACATAGGAACATGTTTGAAGGCTACATGTATATATTATGCAGTTATATTATACATATAGGACTCGAGCATTCAGCAATGTTGGGGTGATGGAATATTTTTGTGCATAATTGGTTATAAGTAGCCAAACTCAGATGAAAAGCCCCATGGATAATCTTTATCTACTCTACAATTGAGGCAAATGCCATGCCTAACTAAATGCATTAATGACTGAATAAAATAAGGACTTTTGTGAAGTATACTAGCTGGATTTACAGACTTGTAGGCATTCTGATTTTAAGTGCCATGAAAGAGTGTAATTGCTTAAATTTGGGTACCTAAGATGAAATTCTTAGGTACAAGTGAACCTGTCCCTGTCACTGGGATTAGATGGTGTGCTGGTTACGGTTTGTTAAACTGACACAATGTAGGGTTATTTAGGTCTTGGTATTTATCAAAGCAAAAGAGAGTGAAGTAGGACATACTGCTCAATGGTAGAACACTCACCTAGCACCCTCAAGACCTTGCTTTGGTTCCCAGTACCAAGACATAGACAACACAGACACACACACACAGAGACACATAACACAGAGACACATATATAGAGAGACATACCACACACAGAGAGACATACCACACACAGAGAGACATAACACACACAGAGACACATAACACACACACACACATAAAACACACACAGACACAACACAGGCACACACACTTATTCCCATGATTCTTTGAATGGAGTACAATTATAGAAAATCTGCTGCTTAAATCTTATTCATGAACTATACAAGACAATTGCCTTCCAATTCGTCCAGTAGCCAACCTGGAAAGGAAGAGACGTTTGTCTGGATGTCTTAATATTATCCTTAAACTCCCTCAGACGTCTATATTTCAACAATACCTGGCATGGGTATGTGTTCATGTTTGTATGTATGTTTGTATGTATATGTGTACATATATATGTATACATATGTATATACTCTTTTGGAATCCTTTTCTTCCTTCAGAGGTATGACCTCCCTAAGTGGCCAGTGTCTGCCTGTCTCCTGGCAGTGACTGTACTCTACTGTTGCACAGCACATGGATCGCAGCCTCACCCATCACAACTTCATCGCTATAGTTTTTCTATCAACTGCTTCCAATGGAGAAATCACACACAAGCAGACCCTGAGTGTACAGTGACCAGTGAAACTTCATTTTGAGACTCCAGGATATTTTCTTTTCTTTTAATAGTGTTTAAGGCCATGGCATTTGGACTTGAAGAAATAAAGATAGACTGGTATAATTTCAAGCAAAGAAACATATAGGGCGTGGGAGTAATCTATTCTAGATCATAATTGATATGCAAATGCTTTGCTAGGAATCTCGGCACTGAGATTTTATGGCACGCTTATTTGCGCATGAATGGCATCACTCTGGGGTCCCATGAATGTAGAGTTCCTGGTGTCTGCTGTGACGTGGGCTTAGTTTCCTGTTGAGCTGTGGCTCTTTCTAATGGATGTCAGGTACATATGCCTTAGGGGAAAGATAAAAGAGTGAAAAGGTGGGCTGGAGAGAGGCTGTTTAATTTTATTGAGCAATATTTCTCTTTTAAATGGACTCATGGATAATTCAATTAGCGAGCTTTTGATTGCTCTTTTTAGTGGACAGGCACTATCTAATGGAAAGGGGGATTCTTTAAATCTCACCATCCCAAGCCATCATGGTAAGGTGGACGGGTGAACTGTCTTAGTCGCTGTACTATTGGTGTGAAGAGACACCATGACCAAAGCAACTCTCATAAAGAAAAACATGTAATTGGGAGTTTGCTTTCAGTTTCAGAGGCTTAGAGCATTATCATCATGGGTGAGAACATGATGGCAGACAGGCATGGGGCTGGAGAAGTAGCTGAGAGCTACATCCTGATCCCCAAGAAAAGAGAGATTGGGTGTGGCAAGGGCTTCTGAAACTCCAAAATCCACCCCCAGTGATACATTTCCTCCAACAAGGCCAAACCTCCTAATCCTTCCAATCCTTTCAACAGTTCCACTCCCTGGTGACTAAACATTCCAATATATGGGTCCATGGGGCCATTTTTATTCAAACCACCACAGACTTGATCATGCAGTGGCCTTGGCATGGGTTTCTCTTTGTACCAGGTGCATGGTCCTTTTCAATCTCTCACCTTCTCCTTGCTCTGACTCCCTTCCATGTATGTCCAGTTTATCCTCACACTCGTTTGAACAGAGTTACTCCCTGGACATGAACTTGACTTAAGCTGAGTGGACAGCAGCTACCAATACCACTGTAAAAATCTTCCCAGTGGAAAGTGCCACAGCAGGCCACAGAGGTTTGTCTGTATTATCCATGCTGTGTGTAGCAGAAAACGCCATGCTAGGTCATGTAAGAGTCTGTCCCATCCAAGCTATAAAAAGATGAAAACAGTAACAGGCAGTGGACTTTGAGAAGGTTATTAAATGAGTCTCACATCAAAATCTTAGTTTTGTATTTTGATTGTGAAAATAACATGAGTATAATTTTCTTTTTAAAAAAATGTGGTGATTGACTTCTTCTTCTACTAAGAACTATACCCTTAATGCAGTCGGTATGCCCCAGGGAAGGCGGGAAGCAGAAGTTTTGAGAGAGGGAGCTGGGTTGGCTGTGATGGAGTAGGAATTAGTGTTGGAACATGAAGTCCAAGGAGGAATCATGTTAGTGCTACAACATTAGAAATGATCTGGGCAGTAGGAAGGACCTCATTGGAAGTTGAAGTATTGGAAATACCAGAAGCATGCAAAAGGGGGATTTCTGCCTGAATAACAGAAGTATTTTACACAGGATAGAAGCACAAAGGATTATACAGTGTCATGAGAGAGTAGATTCTGAAGCAGAATAGATGTGGAAGTGAAGAACAGAACTAGCTGGTGATGACGGTATATTCAGAGCATCCAGGAGAGGCCTCTCATTTCATAGAGTGACATCATGTCTTCTCCAAGAAGGATCTTCAGGATGGAGGAGGAAGATGAATAGACTCAGAGGGGTTTTGCCCTTTTATTTTGGTTTTTCTGTAGATTTGGAGCCTGTCCTGGAACTCACTCTTGAAGACCAGGCTAGCCTCAAACTCACAGAGATCTACCTGCCTCTGCCTCCCTAGTACTGGGATTAAAGGCGTGCACTGCCACCACCCAACTGATTTTGCCTATTTGCCTTCTCTGACTGCTAACTTATACTTATTAAGAATACTATTTATTCTTCATCAAAGACAGGGGTATTTCTTTATGAGCATGTGAAGAAATGAACTTGCAAAAAAAACCTTCAAAATTAATGGGGCAGGTTTCTTTTATATTATTCTTTATAAAAATGTTAAACACGTGGAACTGATACCTCCAAAAGAATAGTGTCTTCTCTGAATTTACAATGGAAGTCTGTGTGAGCTACTCCTTTTTATCACTGGAGTAGAATATCAAAAAACAAGCACTTTGAGCTAGGAAAGACTGACTTTGACTCACAGTTTAAGGACATAGTCCATCCTGATAGGGAAGGCTGGATGGTGGGCTGGCTGCAGGCTGTAGCAGTGTGTGTGGGAGGTGGCTTGTTTGCCTCTTGGTTTGCTCACAAGGCAGAAGAAACAAACCACTTTCAAGCAAGTCAGGGTATGATGGCTAACTCTCAGTTTTGTATGGCTGGGGGGATTTAAGAGTAAGTAGAATCATTCATCATTCTGAAACAACAGACGTTAAGCTTTAAAGATTGAAGAGTTTTTGAAGATAAATTTCAACATTCAAACACAGGGTAGAAGAGAGTTGGCGGGATGCTCTGTGTGGTTGGGTTTGCAGCACTTAGAGCCACAGAAATGAAAACTGGCCACGCTGGGACACAGAAAAACAGCCGGGAGAGTATTTTCTTCAATGGGCAAATGAACCAGTGGCTAAATGAATGGATTAATGCACAGGGGAGGTGGCGGAGTCTGGTAGCTCTGTATTTATTTACTGTTTATCAATTCATTTGTTGCTTTTGGGACATACTTGGAGGATAGTGGAGGACACTGGGTGTCTTCAGTCACTCTCCAGTTTATGTTTTTTTTAATTTAAAAAGATTTATTTGTTTTGCATTTGTACATGTGGCCTGGTGCCAGTGGAGGTGAGAAGAGGTTACTGATCTAACTCTCCAGCCTCCATCATTTTCAGATAGGCTGAGTGACCAGTGAGCTCCCAAGATCCTTCTGTCTCTTTCCCCTTCCCTCAGTCATGGGGTTACAGGCACATGGGACCACACCCTGATTTTATGTGAATGCTGGGGCTTTGAACTCAGGTCCTCGTGTTTGCACTACAAGTTCTCGTACTCACTGAGTGGTCTCCACAGCCAGTCTATTAGTTCTTACAGGAAAAGTATCTTCTGAAGTATTTCCTTTCAGCCTGACTGGCGACAGAAGAACCTACTCCATCTCCCAGCGATGTCCTCTGACTAAGCAAATCGGTCCAGAATTTCCTATTCCTTGAATGTAGGTTTTGTGTTTATTAAAGTGAAGCGACTGTCATATTAAAGTAGAAAAGGAGTAGCTGCGCATGTAAATTATTTCTAAAGTTCATCTGCTGCTAAATGAGATGCAGTTCTCCTAAACTTAGAAATGCTTGATATAAATTATGACCTAATTAACATTTGCATGGTAATCCGGACTTCCTACAGCTTATTCTGCTAATTAGCACATGACAAATGAGCACACATTAATATTTTATTGTAACATAACTTGCCCACGAAGGCTTCTTAATGCCTCTGAAAACATTTCACACTTTGTGTGTGTGTGTTTTTGTCATTTTCTGCCTGAGAAGTGTCTGATTATGGTTTTGTTATTATATAATTTTAATAATAAAATTGGCTCACGTTGTAAATTTAACAAGATTGGACACATTTGCAAACTCTAGGAATCTCTATTTTCTTCATTTAAAGGCTTTTAATTCAATTTATGGGAAATGGCTGTGTTTTTGAGAAAATAAAATCGTGATGTGTACCTTTCAGCTACTGTGGCTTTCCCTGGTGGACCCTGAGGTGGGTCCCAAAGCTGTGCTTCGCGAGGAAACCAAAACCCATCCAAAAAACCAGCATCACATGTAGGCCTAGCTTTGCACTATGTGGGTGACTTCCTGTGCATTGTAAATGCAATTAATTAATTGTTTGTCATCTCTTATCTAAACTGCTACTTGGGAGAGTTCAGGATAGTCTTTCTTTGGCCTGGAAGAGAGAATGGCTACCCCCATAGACGCAATTTAATTAATTTGTCTGCTTTGCAATTTTTTTTTCTGTTCTGATGGACTTCCCTTTTGTGTGACAGGGCCTTTTGTTTGTTTTACTTGGGATTTCTCTAACATGACTGCAGAAAATGCAGAACGTATTTTCATCTGATCTCATAAATCTTATCTGGGATTTTTAAACTCTGAGAGAAGACTTTTCCAACTAGAATAAGAACCTTTACTGGACTAGGTAATGAATTCTGCGTTTCAAAAGCATGTTTTCAGGGTATCTAGTGAGCCACCGAGAAACAAGCTATCTTACCTTTTATAGACAGAGAAGCTAAATAACTAGTTTTACATCCTATAGACAGATAAACTAAATAAATAACCCCATGTTTCCATATGCTCTGACATTGTTCAGCAAGATTTCATGCCTAGTGCTTGATTTGTATCAATGGCTTCCCAAATCTAATACAGTCAAACCCCCTTCTCTCATAGAAAGTTCAAGAGAGTCCTTAAGTATGGAGGAGAGCAGAAACTGGTAATGGAGAACCATGTGAGTGCTTCTTTTAACTCTAGGAATTTGTATGAATGTCCAAAGAAATATAGATGTAGATTTACGATATAGATGTATATGTCAATCATCTATCTACACATCTCTTTATTTGTATTAGCTTCAAGTTATATACAACCAAAGTGTTTGCCATCAGGTGGACAAAATAGACTGTACTGTCACAAATGTCACAAATAATGTATTGTGCTACTACTTGAAATTTGGAAATTTGATTGTTTTTACTTGTAAATTGCTAAATGCAGTTTCTACCAATTAACCACCTTCGTTCTTTTCTTCCTTACATTTTCGTCTGCATCCCTTCCTTTCTCCATTCTTCTTTGCTCCCTGCCTTCCTTCCTTTTCATTTAATAAGTATTCACTAGTTGACTGGTAGGTAGTAGATCTGATGGTGCAAATCTGAATGAGACTGTGTCCTTGATGTGAAGGAATGACAGAAAGTCAGATATATAAACAGTTAGGGCAACTAGAAGGAATAATTCTTTTAATGAAACAGCTCTGAAATGCTCAGCTAGAACTGGGAAAATAGGTGTGGTTGTGCTTAGGGGGCTTCGTCACTATTCCCGTGGCTTCCTTTGACTTTACTGTTCTTGTCATTCTTCACTGGTTGCAGTGTCATCAGTAACCAAGGACAACAAGCCATGGTTGACTTTTTGGCTCTGATGGAGACAAGGAAATAATGAACACTCCTGTCTTTCTTCAGTCATAACATTTCCCATCAGCTATTAATGACAGATAAACTAAATAACTAGTTTCATTATGTGGTGCACATATAATGAGAAATGCAACAAGAAGGATTTTGTTGTACATTATATAACATGTCATTTTGCCCAGAAAAGATGTATCAGTTGGGATTGGCCTCCACAATTCTGCATTTTGGTTGGTTGTGGATTTATGTGATGGTCTTTATCTGTGGCAAGTGAAGTTTCCTTGATGAGGGGTGAGACTACACTTATCTTTGGATATAAAGACAAATATTTAGAATATAATTTAGAGATTATGCTGGCTCAGTAAGTGGTAGTTGTAAGTTATCATCTAAGATCCATGGCTTCATTAACCTTAGTTGGCTAGATGTCCAGTACCAAGTGTGATTTCCTTTTTGTTGTGTGGGTCTTAAACTCAGCTACAGAGCCATTGGTTAATGCCAAGGTGTATATAACATTACCTTACCCTTAAGGTTGTGTCATGTTAGTCATTGTTGTGGTTCCTAGGCACCATAGCTGGGTAGGACTGTTGGTGGCTGCTCTTCTTTGAAAGATTGTATGACACTTTCTGGTACCATGAGAGCAGGGAGGAGACTTCCATGAAAGACTTTAATGCATAGATTTTCTTACAGAACTTTTCATATAGGACTTTCTTATGGACCTGCTCCAAAAATGACATTTCTATCCAGCTTAGATCGATCCATTTTGTTTATAGTCACTGGATTTTCATGTTGTCCTGAGGCTTGAGACTTCATAGTACAACCATGCTGATGATTCTAAGCTTTTAAATCTTTAATTACCCGAATACCTGTGCTTGGGGTCATGTTACTTAAGTAGATGCCACTATTCTCAGGAATAGCATTGCTCAGATAACATATTTGTGTTTTTTCCCTGTGGTTTACCTGAAACAAACCCCAAGATCATGGAACTGGAAACGATAAACTTATTTCCTCCAAAATTACACTTTGGCCAAAAAGAACTCGTGCATTATGGCTTTACTTTCTCTCTCTCTTTCCTAACCTTTCTTTTGAATTAAGAAAAAAATTGTTAGGTAGTTATTTATTTTCTTCTTTTTGAATCTAAAATGTTGCAGAGAACAAAAGAATGATAAGTTTTGTGTTTATACATCTGCATATATGTGTACAACTATGCTTTCTTGTGTAGGGACACATGTGCATGTGTATGCACATGTATATAGAGACCACAGGTCAACTTCAAGTATCATTCCTTGGCACCATAAACTTGCTTTTTGAAAAAGGCTCTCTGACTGATCTGGAACTCATCAATTTGGGTAGGTCAAATTGTCTGGCCAGGGAGCTCCAGGGATCCTCCTGTCTCTGCTTCTCTAGCACTGGGATTACAAATGCTAATGCTAAGCTTTCTTATACGATGCTTAGAGACTGAACCCATGCCTTCATGCTTCCCCAGCTTATGCTTTACCAACTGTATTAATGAATTTTATGTTGCTGTGACAAAACACCATGAGCAAGGCAGCTTATAGAAGAAGGAGTTTAAAGAGAAGGCTAGAGTTGATGGCAACAGAGTGAAAGCATATTCACAGGAGCAGGAAGCTGAGGGTTCATATCTTGAGCTACAGTCACAAAACTGAAATTGCACTAAGAATGGCCCAAGGTTTGGAATCTTCACACCCCTCCCCCAGGGATGTGCTTCCAACCAGGGCACACCTCTCAAACAGCATCACCAACCAGGGACCACATATTTACAGTCTTTTTTACAAAGATTGTCAGTACTGTAGGGTCTGCGTCCTTCCCTTGAAGCCTTCATTCAGTATGTATAGAGTGCAATGTCAAATTCTGGAATTGGAGTACTTCTGAGAAAGGGAGTAGCATATATATATATATATATATATATTCATATATGTATGTGTGTATGTATGTATATGTGTATGCATATATATGTTTTCAACATATATTGAAAACATATATATTGGAATGCTCTATTGAAGGTGACACTGGGAGAATCGGAACTGTCAGGTATAATAATTTATTCCTGGGATGAAATTAAGAGATCTGTGTCAACTAGTATTGTATCTTGATAAGTGAAATGGTGGAATGTTGGGAAGAAATTAGGAAAGGTTTATGAGAGGTAGGTTTGTGTAATTGTAAAGCCTGGGAAGCTGTGTTCCCATGCAATGACAAAGTTGTTAGCTTAGCCTGTCTGTACCTTAGATTTTTATCTCAAAAATGGTGCAACCGTTGCAAGGAATCAGTCAGTTAAAACCATAATTTGCTTGGAACATTATCCTAAATATTGTAAGCACTATTTGACACTCATTCTCATTAAAATTCTGTTAGCAGAGGTTGTAATCCTTGAAATGAGGCTTAAGGAATGAGGAAGAGTCAGCCAGAAAGAGGACCAGATGTGGTAGTAGCAGGTGGCTTTTGAAGCAGAGCTATGATCATGAGCAAAAGCACAGATGTGAGAAAATGCCTCATGTTGCTTGAGCATAAAGCACAGGATGGGAAGCCGGAGAACTGGGCTGAGGTCACACCATAGCTCTTAATTCTGTATTGTAAATTTTCGAGTGATGTGACAGTATTCTCAAGATGAAAAAGAGGCTGATGTTTCGGCTATTGTTAGGCTGAAAATGTGGAACATGGATTTGGACAAGTAAGACTGCAGGCAGGGTGAGAAGTTGGTCGGTCCTACAGGATTCCAGGTGACAGGGGATGTACAGATAGAAGCAGGAGAGGGTTTTAATTCATACTGTGCTGTAAAATACTCGACTGGGTAATCTCGGAAGGGTCAAAGTTTATTTGGCCTGTGGTTTAGGTGACTTTCAAGAGCATGGCCTTGGCTTCTATCCCGCATGTAGTAAAGGTTTTCTTACTGCATGGTGACAAAGGACATCTCATGATGACACAATACCAGTGTGCTAGCTCATATCACATATCTCAACTCTTTTTATTATACATCCACTAATGTCATCAGGAACACCTCATACTCATGATTTCAGCTAAATAGCTGTCAATGATCACTCTACTTCCAGATATCATTTGATGTAATATAATTTTGAGGATTAAATTTCTAATACATTCACTTTTGAGGTGACATTCAAACCAGAGTTGATGGATAAAAGGATATCCAGGAATGTCTAGAAGTGAGTGAAATTGATACATCATATTTGTTATTTATTCCTTCTCTCATATACTATATCCCAACTGCAGCTTCCCTTCCCTCACTTCCTCTTAATCTCCCCACCTGTCCTCTTCCTCAGACCTGCTGCTTCTCCCTTTCCACTCAGAAAAGAGCAGGCCCCCCAATTTTATGCTTAGATGTAAGACGGAGTCACAGAAATAACTTTCTGGCCTTGGAACTCGAGCAATGACAATGGCACAGATAATATACAATGTTTTATGGATTGCTTGTTTTTTGTGAAATTTGTGGTGTCACGGGATGTTCCTAGACAGATATGTATATTCAGATATATGCATAGACATTGTGAACCTAAGAGTGAGTGATGGGTTGTTGTCTGAATTGTGGAGCATGTGACCCAAAAGACAGTAAGAGTCTGGTAGCCTGAACGGAAGACTACAAGAAGAAGGCATGCAGAGCCGTGTTGATGTGTTTGTGCTGTTTTCAGCATTAATTAATTTGAGTTAGAGTACAATGAACTCCAGTGATATTTTTCTAAAAGGGAACAATGCTCTCTTCCCCCAGCTCATTAGAAAGATTTCTGTAGAGAGGATCTTTGTTCAACGACAGGCGTTTGAATTTCAGGCTTCCAAAGGAAATTAGCCAACAGGCCGTCCTTGTTCCGTGTTAATTGGAAAATGAGTAGACAAATAACGGGAAAGACTTCCTTTGGGCAGCCTTTTCAACTTGGGGGATTCTGCAAGGATTACTTATGCCATGGCTTGGCTTTGTGACAGGAACACATTATGCATTTACAGAACATTAGATTTAAGTGAAAATGATGGGGTGTGATTTTTTTGTGTGGCTGTGGCTGACATTTTGTATGTATTCAAGGATGTGAAGAATTTTAACCCCAAACTCTGAACCTGAAGTTCAGATTCCTGGAACTGCATCTCAGGGTAGCTTTTACCTACTGTGTGACCTTGAACAAATAGTTAAATTATTGAAGTTCCAATTC
This sequence comes from Microtus pennsylvanicus, assembly GCF_037038515.1. Classification (NCBI taxonomy): domain Eukaryota; kingdom Metazoa; phylum Chordata; class Mammalia; order Rodentia; family Cricetidae; genus Microtus; species Microtus pennsylvanicus. Next base: position 50,259,986 of record NC_134586.1, on the reverse strand, counting down.
CTCATTCATAAAATTTAGAAATATAACTGTTCATATTAAAGGGAAATGATCAAATTAAAAGAAACCCATAAAAAGCATTTGGGAAAGTGTGTAACCCCAACTTTGCAGTGGAAGCCTTTTATCCCCACATATCAGAAGACCAAGAGTCTAGGAAGTGAAAGAGCAAAGAGTTCATTTTACAGTGGAGCTGAGCTATCAGTCGGGCGCACGACACCTTAGCTTCCTTTGCAGATGCCATGTGCATTTCCTTCGGATAGTCGTTTCAATCTTGAATCAGGAAAATGCCTCTTTCTTAGGCTTTTTATTGTTTGATTTTCTTTTTGGTGGTCCTATGAATTGACTCCAAAGTTTTAGGAACATGCTTGATGGACAAATGTTTTACCACTGAGCTACATTCTCTCTCTCTCTCTTTTAAAACAGCTTTTTGTTCTTGTTCTTGTTGTTCATGAGACTAATCCTGAACTTGTTATATATCCCAGATAAACCTCAAACTTAACATCCTCCTGTAAACAGTTCCAAGTAGCTAGAGTCACAAGCCCATGCAGCTATCCCCGGTATACCTCATGCTTGCTATCTCAGAATGATTTTCACCATATAGTGTTCCATTTCAGAATCCACTACAATTATTGCAACAAGATTTCCCCACTCTAAAATGTTTTCTCTTAAAACATTCAGGAAGCTGACAGTTGACAAAATAGTTGCATCACAGAACATAGACATAAGATCAATAAAAGACTTTCTGGAAACGTATTTGAATCTATGACTTTCTTTTATAAAGAGTTGCCTTAAGACTGTCACAGTTGGGTACAACTTCGTGTGGACCACACAACTCCTGCTTCCCTTTATGTATGGATACACGGTTGATGGCAGACGCAAACTTAGCTGCATTTTGGTTTTTCACTGGAGTCTGGGGTCTATGTGACTTTGGTTATTACTCTTATTATAAGAATCTTTCAAGTACTACCAATGTGCTTCCTTCCACTATGATCCTTTCCCGTAAGGTAATTCAGAAATTAACTTGGAATCTTTGATAAGAATATTGAAAAGCTGGCTATAGGAGTGCATTTAACTCTATGACAGAAAGTCTATTTCTGTAGAATAATAACAAATTGTACATGCGCTTAGGTCCTAAGAATAACATTCTCTAGGTAGGTACATATAAACATACATACATGCATGCATATGTATAAATAAGATACTAATTTCTGAAAATATTATTTCAATAAAACAGAATAGGAACATTAATATTATGACTGTATATGAGCTGTTGTTTATGATTTGCAGTTTTGGTAGTTGAAGACTGAAAGAGAAAACTGAAGCTGGCAGCCAAGCACACTAGGTTGTGGGTGATGGCAGTGAGGATTTTTAATGTTTTATGTGTTATAATAATTATTTCAGGTTTGCTTGTCTCATTACACAGTGAGTAGCTTGAGGGTAGGAACAAAACTGTATTTATATAGTGCTCTCTAAGAGAGACACCATTTTACTTGCTTCAGGTTCATCTGAAAAATGTAGGAGTCCTGAATCAAAAGAATTGGAGTCTCTGAGCTGTCAAAGCCCGATTGCCATTTTCCATTCTTCAGTTGTTTGACATTGAGGAAGTCACTCCCCCTCTTGGCTTATCCACTTTTCCACATAGAAGAAGGGGGTATCCTACCTGCCCTTCAGGGAGTCTACAAGAATGTATTTAACATTTAACAGGGAATTGTCCCTTAATCTGCAAAGGATTAATATTTAATATTAATGAAGTTCATAGCCTTGCTTTTAACTCCCTTTGTAGTTGCAAAGTGCTTAGCAGCATAAACGAGTATGAATGAAAGAAGGAAGCTGAAGGCCATGGCTATGTCCCACACATTCCTAATGAGACACCACCTCTGTCATCAGATCGGAGCTCTGACTGGTGACAAAGCAGTGTGCTGGGCGGTAAGGAAATTACCCGAGGAGCTCAGCTACACCCACCCTTCAACCTGTCCTATTCATGGCCAGGTAGTTATATATTTCAGGTGGTAATCACTTTGCTTCGGAGGTAATCATATTGTTTCTATAGTAATCATCCTGGATTTTGATTGCCTGTTTTCTATAGATTTTTATATGAAAGTCATTTAAACTAAAATTATACATCAGAAAGACTGGGCAAGAATGCTCCAAAATGATCACTACATGAGAGCAGTTACAGAATGAGTACAGTGGACTTCTTTGCTCTTTCTTCTTCTAAATTTGGTTTAATTCACCTCTTTGGGTGTCACGGAGCATAGGCCTTAAGACTAGCATATGTTGGTGGAGATTATGATTCACAGGCAAATGGACTTTCTTGAGATTTTTGAACTGGCACTGTGACACTCCTGGGGTTTATGAGAAATGGAGATGAACAGATACATCACTGTAGACCTCAACAGAACTTACTGAATGTCTTTGCAGTTTCAGGCTATATTTTTTTTTTTTTTGGCCTTAGCTTTTGTTTTTGGTAAGCTTTTTGTTGCTTCTGCTCAATTACTGACTAGAGAGAACTGAGTGTTTGATTCATTCTCTCGTCTCTTTTCTGTGTGTATGCACGTGCTTCTGATTTTTCCATGGCCTCTACTTGTTTACTTCTACATAAATCATCTCATCCACCAGTGTTGCTTCATAGTGTTCCTGTCAGCTACCTCAAGAGTCTCTTTTTTTTCCTCCACAGTCTCCAATGAAACCAGCACCACAGGATTAAAATTCATATTTCCCAGTTTCATTTCTTAGAATAAGAGCCTCAATATCCCAGCTCCTGCACTTTTGGCAGTGTTATTCATGCCAGTGTCCCCATGTTCCTGGACAGATGATTGACTCTGTCAATCATGGAGGTGACCTGACATGTGACTTAGCGGATACACTTCATAGTTACGTAAGATCACTCTTTAATATGAACTATGAGAAGGAAGTTTCCGTAAAGGGAAGGATAAGTGGATTGTAGACCTATAGTTACTGTGTTATTGTACACACACACACACACACATAAACACACACACACATATATATATACATAGATATATGTTACAATGTCATAATAATTATATATTTTCATGATTATATTACAGTGTATAGTTGTATTGTTTTATGGATTTAATATACACTTAGTCTTAGATTAAATTTGTTCCTATCTTAGAAAAATGGCAATTTCTCTTCATGTATGACTTTATTACATTAATATATATTCTCTACTCCATTCAGATGCTGATATTGTTAATACTTGGATGGCTTTTCTAAATTCCCCACAAGTGTGTCTTTAAAATTTAAGTTCTACCTCTCACCCTTCATGTTGTCTCCTTTGAGAATTATTTCTCCTAAGATAGTGAGAATTCGCTGCTCTCTCTCCCTCCCATTATACAGCTTCCTGCCTTTATTTCAGTGCCTGGAAATATGTGCCCTGTGTTAGATAGAGTCACCGCTGCACGTATTTGCCTTCTCTCCGATGCAGGTCTGGGTCATAGAAATGGTATCTTGTGGGCTGGTAGTTATGTCAGGGGGCAGTGGGGAAAGGATGGCTCACTTGGTAAAGCACTTATCTTATGAGGAGTCCCATCCCCAGGATGTACTTATACATTCTGATTATAGTGATATGCACTTATCATCTCAGCACTGGGGAGGCAGAGACTGGTGGTTCTCTTGAGCTCATTGTCCACCTGCTGTAGCCCAGTTCTTGACTTTCAGACCAATGGTAGTCCCCTCCAAATGATGTTGCGTGCGCTCCTGAGGGTTCTGTCGGTTGTCCTCTGGCCTCCACATGCTCTCCCACACACATGAAAAATTCTGTTGTTTATTCATTTGCCTCTTCCTTGTGTTCCCTAGCACTCAGTGAATGGTTGAGGCATGTAAGCTCAAACTGAACACTTGGCATTATGATACAAGAGTGATGAAATAGGCATGGGTTAGCATTGCTCAACTGCCATGTGTAAAAGCACATTTCATGACTTCTGAGAGCTGAGTGTTGGTATATTTTTTTCCTGATAGGATAGGGGATTATAATTCCAAAATTATTAACTAGTGAATAAATTCTGTGCTTACAAATCAAGAAGTGGAACATGACCTATAGGCCTGTAATCTTCGGGAGACTGAGGGGCTGGGAAGGATTGTGATTTCCAAGCCAGCCTTGGCTACATTGTGACACCTTGTAACAGACAAAAACCCCCAAAGAAGAAATGAGAAGATGAACAGTGTAAATTGTTTTCTTTGTAACAGGGTTTATAAAGACCTTAATGAAGAAGCCCTTTGGGGCTCTTTGGAGAGGACACCTAGCATGCAACTCTTCCTCATTCGTATCATTATGATTAATGCATGGAGGGTGACCCTTTGAGTAGAGACGAGGGAAATGGTAGTACTAGAGCTCTTTAGTAATTGCTCACATTAAGCTTGCAAGTGTTATTATTGTCAATTCCAAAGGAAATTCCAGTTTCCCAAATTAAAACACAGGCTAAATACCCAGAAACAAGTTCAACTTGGCCCATAGAAGGATATCTGAAAAGAACCAGTATCCCTCAGTAACTTGTGCAACCAATTCCCTCTTGCCAAATAGAGTCATTTCCCTTATCTCTGGCCGAAGGGACGTATGACTTTCCATTGACACATCCCTGTGGCTTCATATCAAAACTCATGCCAGCTTCCAGGATTCCTCAGTATCATAAGTACTTGCTATACATTTTAAAGCTCCTACACCATTCTCCCAGACCATCACCCCACCCCCCACTCCTCACCCTCCTTACCCCCTATTTTCATTGTCTTCTTTCTAGGCTCTATCACCTGTTATTCTCATTTCTTGCAGAGAGCCCTGGCTATGTCCAGTCTGCTGGTCATTCTCTCTGTGCTTTAGAATCTTCCAGATGCCCTGAACTGCTCGCTCTCTCTTTCTCTCTCTCTCTCTCTCTCTCTCTCTCTCTCTCTCTCTCTCTCTCTCTCCCTCCCTCCCTCCCTCCCTCCCTCCCTCCCTCCCTCCCTCTCTCTCTCTCTCTCTCTCTCTCTCTCTCTCTCTCTCTCTCTCTCACACACACACACACACACACACACACACACACTAAAAACCTTACCATTGAGTGGTCATGGTATAGTCTCTTTACTGCATCTCCTTGGATACAATTATCACTGTGACCAGTGGACACATGAAGATGCCATTTTTCTGCACAGCTTTGAAGTGATTTTTATTTGTTTTCAAGTCTTATCCTGCTCCTTAGAGTATACCCACTCATTCTACTCTCTCATGTTTGGTCTTGTAATTAGCATTCCAAGGAACTACCTAAGAACTTGAAAACTCAGAAAAGGATACTCTGTAGCTGAGTGGCTTTTCAAAATAAACTCCCTCAGATTAGGGTTTTCATATTCTTCTGATGGGTTTCCTCAAAGTCTGTGCCCACAGGGCAAACGGTAAAGCAGCAGAAAAAAATCCACAGACATGTCAGAACATCTGTGCCCAATTTAGAAAGTTCTAACAATGGCTTTTGATGTTTATTGCAGAAATTGAGGAATAATTTAGGTGTTTGAGAAAACTGACACCTGATATTTGACAAAACCCATCATTGTCCTTCCTACCCAAGACTTTGTTTCTTTCTTCTTAGATAGATACTGAAATAGTCAATTCTTTACCAACATGTCTACCAGTGGGGACTTACCAGTTTAGTGATCCAGACTGAGAAACACACATAGTCTTTTCCTCTTCTCTCTTAAAATATTCTAGGAAACCAGATACTTCCCAGATGTTCTTCAGGTTGTTTGTGGGTATTGCCCATGGTTTTGTTCTGGACAGGGTGTCAGAGTGTCAGTAGCTGTGTAGAGATCAAGGTATGCTGGAAGCTAGAGATCTGTGGTGTTTTCTGAGTCACCTGCCCACCGTTTTTGTTGACCCTTGATTTTAGCAGTATGGGATGGCATCTTGCATATCTATTCCAGTTGCTGGAGCTATCTTTGCTTGGTGTGTGCTAGAGCAACATTCACGTTTTTATTTTTCATTTTCACTTCTTTTTAAGTCATAATCAACTATATAAAAATATTTTGACTATAATTTCCCTTCTGTTTTCAAAATTCATACCTGAATTGGTTTCTTTCTTAAAAGTTCTTTGTTCTGTAATGAGTCTGAGGAGGATGGAAGATGAGATGTCTCTCCTTCCTTTTTAGTGCAGTCTAAAGCACAAGGGCAGCTTGTCAATCACAATGATTTCCAAGTTGTACAATTTGCAGTGAAGTGACCTATTGTGTTATGAACCCATCTTCCTCCCCTTGTCCTGGTGGAGAGCATTCTTTGATGCTAACAGATGACAAAAGGTTTTAGGTAGTGCCCTCTTAAATGATTTACTAAAAGGATCCTCCCCCTTGATCAGGACCACGGAGGTCAATGTGGGATGTTAGAACATTATTCTTGCAGGATCATCGTTTTATCAAAATGAAAAGGGTTTTCAACAAGACATCCCGCAACTCCCAAGACAACAATTACACTCTTGGAACTGAAAATCCTGCATGTTTGCAGACATTTTAGAGTTTGGCATTTGTGGCTTTTCTCACACTATGAAATATTTATGTGCTGTTCAAATAACCCTGCTTAGTTACCATTGGATACCCACTGCTGTCCAGGAATTGCATTTAGAAGGGAATTGAATCTGATTTGCAAAATCCATAAAGCTCCCATGCCCAGATAGATGGAGACAATAGTTAATGATGCTAGAGAACAGAAGTGAATTAATTCATCTTGGAGGGGTTTTATTGTTGATGATGGTGGTAAAAGAAAGAAATGCCCCCAAATTTTTGTATGTCATTTAGAGAACCTGCAACTGACAATAATACTCTGAAGGATTCATCCAAGTAATTAATTTTGTTAACACAGAAACATGAAAGACCAATTCTTGGTATGTGTCATGTAGAGAAAGCACGTAAGAAAACATCTACCAGACTTCTTATTGTTCTCTTTGTTCCTTCCCTTCCTTCCTACCTCCTTTCTGTTTATCAGTCCGTGTCCATGTTTGTAAGGCTGGATATGGTGGTATATACTTGTAATGTCAGCACTTCCTAGGTCAAGTCAGAAGAACAGAATTTCAAGGTCAGCCTGTGCTTCATAGTGAGACTCTTGTTTTCTGGAAAGAATGATAATGTGCTGATTTATTAATTCAGAAAATGTCTTAAACTGATGATATGTGCAGGTATCAGGAGGATAGCCATTTGTTAGTCATTTTGTTGCTAAAAACATTATTTAAAGGAAGAGTTTGATTTTCCATCACTGTTTCTGAGGTTTGCGGACTTGGTTGGCTGGTTCCATGGTTCCTGGGCTATGAAGAAGTGAAATGTCATAGCAGAGGAATGTAGCAAAACAAAGGTACTCACCTCAGCATCCTGAAAGCAGAGAGTCTTCAAAAGAACAGTACTCAAAGACATGTCTTTATTGACTTATTTCCTCCAAGTAAGCCCTGCCTCCTATCATTTATAACACCACCAACATGGGGCAGACATTTTACATTTAAACCCTAACATACCATATGTAATCCATCTTTTTACTCTATCTGATTTGTGAAAAATAATAAAGCAAAATCATTCAAATCTAATCAGGAGTAAAGTTTTGTTTTGTTGAGATGGTTTTCATCATCAGTTGAGAGTTAATATTACTGGTTAGTGTTTTCCAGGGCTATACAAGATTTTCTATAAATACCAGTGTAATGTAAACTTTGAAAAAATTTGGATTCAGAATGTCCATGGACTAGAGTATCCAAAAAACCACAAGGCAATCTTATTACCTGAAGTCCCACAGCCACAGTGAATTAGTGATGTCAGGCATAGACACAGGCTTTATCCTTCCAAAGATTTTGGTTTTATTGATCACCTGTGGTTTTGATGCACAGCAGTTCCTGCTATAACTACCAAGAAGGTGGCAATTATGAAATCATATCTGAAGCACTGGCCAGGAGCTGGGAACTCTCAACACTAATCCGAGTTCACTGCTTATAAGCAGCTTGACATTTGGAGAACATCAAATATTCCTTAGCTTCTCTTTTCTGTCCTGCAAAATGAAAGCATATTACTAGATAGTTCCTTAGTTTGTATGCAACTTTTGAATGAGTGTATTCTTCATTGTTTCTACTTGAAGTTTAAATCAAAATTGTTGGGTACTTCATTCTGAGTATGTCTTCATTATATTAACTCGTGCAAAGAGAAGAAGAGACATAACCAAATAAATGCCACAGACTTCAACCAAGGGTCTGCTTGATATACCAACTTCTACAGGTTTGTTCAGTATTTGTATCTGAATAGAGTGTAGAAGGTCAAAAGTCATACTCAAAATCTAAAGATCCTTTCAGTTGACACACTGAGTGATTATAGCAGTGCCATGAATGATGGGACTAGTCTTGGTTCTATTGAGAGGGACAGTTCTATTTAGGGACATACAGCTAGGATGCAGAGGAAGAGTGAAAGGGAGGTTCAGAAAGATTCTGTCATTGCTGGTTTCAGTAACTGGACCGACAGTGGTTGCCATTCCCTAATATGAAAGGTACTAAGATTTCTACGGGGATGTGTGAAAGTTGTCATGGGGATGTTTGGAGAGCGTAGTCACCATTTTGGTTTTATGTATGCTGTATTTGAGTGTAGTAATATGGGCAGCGGTGGCGGGGCTGCATACCCAACACCCCAGCTGCCTGCTCGGCTAGCTTTTGCCCTGAAATAACAACACACAAACTGTATTCATTTAAACACTGCTTGGCTCATTTCTACCTAGCCTCTTCTAGGCTAACTCTCGCACCTGGACTAGCCCATTTCTTATCATCTGTATAGCACCGGTCTTACCGGGAAGATTCTAGCCTAAGTCCATCCTGGGTCGGAGCTTCATAGCGTGCATCTTCCCTGGAGCGGGGAGCATGGTGTCTCTCCTGAGGAGAGGAGAGCTGTTGAGTCTGAGCTCACTTCCTCTTCCTCCCGGCATTCTGTTCTGTTTACTCCACCTACCTATGTCCTAACCAATAAAATGGGCCAAGGCAGTTCCTTTATTAGCCAATGACCTTCCTCCATCATTTGAGGACTGAGGTTGAGTATGAAGCTAGACATGTTTGCCTTGAGTTCAAGAGAAAGATGAAAACTTGTGATTTAAATTTGGGAAATGTTAACATTGCCAAAATGATATGGAGGTGATCTATCCTGAAATTTCTCAGTTTTCTCATCTATGTGTTTTGAAAGAGTTAAATAAATAATGAAAACTTTATAAATCATGTATAACACTGCTTGATGAATAATATTTAACTGATAAATACCAGATATTTTTTTTCATTGTGACAAAGGGCAAATTAAGAAGCATGTAGGTGCTAAATTTATGAACATCAACTCGGTTAAAGTCATTCCCAGAGACTTGGCCAATCTCAGACTTACAATTTGGTTTTTCTATTATTTTGGTATAATGGGGGCACCTAAAAGAAAAGGAAATATATTTAAGTGAATGTAATAAGTGGCTATTAATTACACCTTCCAGTGAAATCTGAGCTATGAATCTCAGGATTCACATTACCTAAGCTGACTATGCCAACTCTAGTTTTTGTGGTTGAAATGTGGTCCTGACCCTCTTTGGCTAGATAGAAATGTTGACTAGGAGAGCCTGTAGAGTCCTTGAGATGCTCAGAGAGAATCTGTTTAATAATTCAACCAGTATTTACATGGTCCCCTAATGTCTGAGCTAGGTCTTGTTAGGAATAAAGGATAAAATATTAAAGAGAGAAATACAAACAGTCCTGCACTGAATTACAATTTCTACTTTAAAAACATGTTCCTGATTCACAGGCGCTATTATGCGTGTGATCTCTGCAAATGGGATTGGCTGGCTGACCTCCTAAGAGCCTCTCTTAAACACTCAGTGAATATTTCATTATAATGACCATGACTTTGCACTTGAGGTTAGCAGCATGAGATTTTCTATTCACTAAGAGCTGGATGTGGCAACACACGCCCTTAATCCAAGCACTCAGGAGGCTGAGACAGGCAGATCCCTGAGTTCGAGGCCAGTCTGGTCTATAGAGTAAGTGCCAGGACAGTCAGCACTACACAAAGAAACTCTGTTTCAAAAAAAAAACTAACAAACTAAATAAACAAATACATGCATACATAAATACATAAATAAATATAAATAAAAATTCTCTCACTCATTCAATCACTAGAGTGTGAAAAACAGCTAATGGAAGTCACAAACCTTGATGACCCAGAGCCCAGTGTTGCTGGAAAACCTGTCAGGTCACCGAGGCATCTTCATCCAACACTCCAAATGAAAGGCATTTACAAACTTACCTTTTGGTTTTTTAAATAAAGCATTGACTTGTAGATTTGCACATATATGTAAGAAACAGTAGAGAAATATCCTGAGTATATTTTCTTAAGTTCTTCTCTTTTTAATTATACTTTTAAAATGTTCAAGAGTAGTATTTCTATATCATTTATGATAACTTGTTAAAAAAACCACAATAGACTATTCCAGTCAGCTAATAGTGCCTCATTTTTTAAAATTTATTTATTTTTACTTAAAAATTTCCATCTCCTCCCCTCCTCCCATTTCCCTCCCACTTCCTCCATCCTCTTCCCCTTCCCTCTCCAGTCCAAAGAGCAGTCAGGGTTCCTTGCTCTGTGGGAAGACCAAGGTCCTCCCCCCTCCATCCAGGTCTAGGGTGAGCATCCAAACAGACTAGGCTCCCACATAGCCAGTACATGCAGTAGGATCAAAACCCAGTGCCATTGTCCTTGGCTTCTCAGTCAGCCCTTTTTGTTCAACACTTTCAGAGAGTCCAATTTGACCATATGCTCCATCAGCCCCATTCCAGCTTGCTTTGGTGAGCTCCTCATTTTTAACATTAAGATTTTACACAGGATTAGAGGACTATTCCATCAGTAAAATACTTGCCTTGCAATCATCCCAAAGAACTCACCTTAAACAAATAAAAACAAATAAACAAGCAATCAATCAATCAATCAAACAAACAAAAACCCAGGCATGGTGGCATACACTAGTAAACTAGCACAGAGGCAAACACGGGTGAACCCTGAGACTTTCTGGTCAATTGCAGACCAATGACAGATATTGTCTCAAAAACCAAGTGGATAGCTCCTGACGAAAGACATCTAAGGCTGCCCTTAGACCTCTACATGTATGAACACATACCATACTCACACCCATCAAGGCATGTATCTGCACACACACCAATACACACACAGACATACACACAAACACAACAATTTGGTGTAATTACGATTACAAACGCAAGATTTGAATCCTTAACTCTAAAGATATGCAAAGACATCGTAGTTGATAATATTTATGTTTTGTGCTCTACGTATTTCTCCTCCATCTATGATCCTGCAGATATGGATAGCCCTCCGTATATAGAGCTCAGTGGACCTCTTTGTAACACTCAGCTCAAGGAATTCCTTCTTCAGTGCTAGTTTTCCTTTGGGACTGTAAATTCAGGGGAAAACATTCTATCTGCTCTCACCACAGTTTCTGGAGCATCTGGCAATGTATCTACCATGCAGAGACTGGATGCGTTTTGGGGGGATTGGAAAATCAACTACTCTACCCCCAGCTGAGATGCTCGCATTGCCAAGAGTTAGATTAGAGGAAACCCAGATTGCGAATGTTGGTGCAACAAAAATAATAATAAAAGAAAAGATCAATGGCTGTGAGATTCTGAGTCTCAGAGCCTCAATCTGGATCCTTCTCAAGGTTTCCATCCATTACCTCCTCTTATAGTACATATCTATGTGCTCAGACTCATGGGAAAATATTAGTCTTCAAAACAATCAAATGGGAGCGAAATATCAAATAGCCAGACACCAAAATATCTTGAAAGCAAGTCAGAAACTGTGGTCCATTCCTGGACTTCTTTCTCAGTGGAGAACATATCTTTTTCTCTCTCATATTATTTTGTCATCTGGACAGGCATCAGGAAATTATTTCTCTACATAACAACAGTGCAAGTCAAGGCTTCCCTAAACCTTCCTTGTGGCCACACAAGACTCTACAGACATTTTGCTTTCTAGGGATAACAGAGTGCTAAGGATTTGGCATTTTGTGTGTCTTGGTTGGCAAGTAATCTGAAATAAATTCTGGTAAAGGAATCCATCCTCCTGTCTAACTCTGAGCACATCTGGAATAGTTTTATAAAGTAGTATTTAATAATTCTTTTTCTTTTATTTATTGTGTGTGTGTGTGTGTGAATACATACATATGCATGCCATAGCATGCATGTGGAGGTCAGAGAAGAGCTAGATAGCCTCTGAGAGTTAGCGGGATAAGACTCAGATGGTCAGGCTTGGTAGCCAAGGTCTTTACCCACAGAGCCATCTTACAAGCCCCAAAGTAAAATGCTTATTATACATTTGTTTGTCTTGCCCTTTAAGAGCCTGGAATAACTGGCTTGCTTTTTCTTCATACCTCTTTCTCCAGCGCTCCAAGCCTTAAGATTAAGGATTTCAGTTTCTAGGTTCCAATTTGAGACCTTCTGAGATTTCTGGTTGTTGCATGTCCCGTTTTTTTCAGCACTGAGAAGTCACTGGGATAAAAAGATGAATCCAGGCACTCTACTGTGGTGTCTTTCTTCAGAGAGCTTAGCCTCTCTCTCTTCCTCTCTCTGGCCCCCCTCTCCCTCTTTCCCTCTCTCTCTTCCTCTCTCCCTCTCTCTCTCCCCTCACTGTCCCCCTCTTTCCCTCTCTCCCCCTCTCCCTTTCTTTCTCTCCCTCTCTCTCCCCCTCTCCCCCTTTCTCTCTCTCCCCTTTCCCTTTCTCTCTCTCTTTCCCTCTGTCTGTCTGTCTTTTTTCTTTTTCCTTTTTCAAAAATAGGTTCCTTTCTCACATAATATATCCTGTTTATAGTTTCTCCTTGCTACTCCTCCAAGTTTTGCTCCACCTCCCCTCCCCCTCCAGATCTACTTCCTTTCTGTCTCTCATTAGAAAGGAAAAGGCTGCTAAGAGATAGTAACCAAACATGACAAAATCCAATACAATAAGATAAAGCAAAACCTATCATATTGAAATTGGACACAGAAACCGAATAAAAAGAAACGAGTCCTAAGAACAGACACGTGTCAGAAACCCACTTGCTCTCAGTCAGGAGTCCTATAAAACACAAAGCTGAACCCTAGAATTATAGGTAAAGCACTTGTTGCACCCCCCGTTTGGAAGCTCACCAGTTTTGAAACTAAGCTTCATATGCTTATCAACTTTGAGAAGCTACTTGAAATTCTTGGGCAAGTTTTGAGTGCACAAGGCAGGGTCAGGGTAGGCAAGTGTCCTGCTCCCAGCCAGCCTCAATGAATACCTTCGTAATGAATACCCTCGTAATAAGCAGGAATGCTTTCAGCGAACACCACCCTCAGTCACAGCCAGTCTGTGCCTGTGATGGACTACAACAAGTCTCTGATCACATCTAAACTTAGATGAAAATATGGAACCCACCATTTCCTTTGTATAATTAATTATTCTCAGTGCAACACATCTTGTTTTTTGTTGGTCAGCTACCACCTCATTGTTCTGTGCTTTCATTTATGAGGACTACTGAGAACTCAAGAACAATGGCAATGGGTTTTTGATCCTACTGCACGTACTGGCTTTGGGGAAGCCTAGGCAGTTTGGACGCTCACCTTACTAGACCAGGATGGAGGTGGGCGGTCCTTGGACTTCCCAAAGGTCAGGGAACCCTGATTGCTCTTCTAGCTGATAAGGGAGGGGGACTTGATCGGGGGAGGGAAATGGGAGGCGGTGGCCGGGAGGAGGCAGAAATTCTTAATAAATAAATAAATTAAAAAAAAAGTAACTAAGATACCCACTTATAGAATTATGCCAACTTCGCGATAACCTATAGTGATACTGAAAAAAGTGCTGAGCAGTAGGGGCAGCCATTTTGGTAAGGAGCTGTAAGAAGACACCACCATGGGGAGCGATTTCAACTTGTTCAAATTAAAGGTTTAGATCAGAAGAGAGAGTTCTTGTGACAAAGGAGCCAGGACAAAGGAAGAAACTGAGTTGTGGCTACCAGTAAATTTATCCTTCTATCTCAGGCGTATCTTTCATGGGACATATTAAGCATTTTGCATAAACATTTTATAGGCATATCCATAAGCAAAAGAACACTTCTTCCTTCCAACAGACAGTTCTCAGAAGTCCTAAACAGAAGGTCTTAATGTCTAGACGCCTCCCAGAATAGCTGTTGAACGTTCCACATGTTCCAAAGCTAAATCAGCTGGCTCCGTGTGTATGTAGAGGGCTGTATTATAGTCATAAAGGCTGAGTAACTGATGCTTAGACCAGGGATTAAGATTTACACCCCACTTAGCCTTATTGTCTAGGTGAATGAAGCCAGCTGTGAAAAGATAATTTTGTTGATATTTTATCTTCTTGTTCATTAAATATGGTGTTCCAGATTAATTCAGTCACTATTAGGTAAATGTCCAGTCCAGTGGATGGAGAAATCCACTTTTGTAAAGGTTTATTTCCCCTCAAAAGTTTTCCATTCTTCAAAATCTAAGATGGTGATAGGTATAGAAAAATTGTTGATGAAAGTAAGTTCAGGGTACTTTTGCTGGCTTCTTTTAAGAGCCTTCCTTCCAACCCTGTCTCTGTGTATCCTTTTATTCGGCCTTTTAGGTCATAGCTGATGAGACTATCATCTATCTATCTATCTATCTATCTATCTATCTATCTATCTATCTATTCATCTATCATCTACACAATTGTTTGCTTTGTTTACAGTTCCTTTCCTTACCAAGTTTTTCTTTCTATCTTATTTCTTGGTTTTATAATGGCTCTGTCTTGCCATTATGATGTTAAACCAATATCCACCATCTATAATTTGGTTATAAATTGAAAATTATCTTAGCAGCCCCATTCCAAGCCCTTATTACCTAGCACCTACCATTTGCTTTTTCTTCCTGCCCCCCTCCGCCCCTCAAAAAAAACAGTATTCAGGAAACTTCTAGATGTTTCCAATATTATAGTGAGTCATAAAATAGTTTGTTCAGATCTCAGTTGACATGGTAGTTAGGCATATTTATAATGGTAGTCCATTAGCGTCACTTTTCATCTTACCATGCCGTGAAGCCATTTATATTCTTCTTTAGCTGACCTTTGAACGAAGGATACACAGGGATAGTGTTCTCCTGTAGTTACAGTGGATGACACTTAGGGCAACCTTCATGGTTACATTGTGTGATTTCACTACCCCACTTGGAAGATTGGACCACAGTGGTAGATAAAAGATGGCAAAAAATAAAAACTTATCTTTTTGACGTCCCTGAAATCATTTTCCAAATCACCCATGAATGTGCAGTTGTGTTCTCTCTCAGAGTTCCTCTACCTAGGACATATAGCATATGGACATCTTTGCAGGACTTTCCATATAGGAAGGGAGCCTTTGAACTTTCCCCCTCTTTTGACAAGACCTACCTGTCAGAACTATTGTCTTGTTATGATCTCAAAATAAATCTAACCTGACAGTCCTCATGGAGCAAGGTTTATGTTATTCCAGATGATGCCTGTTCTTTCTCTGTGGCACTAAACCCCATTAGGATAGAGGAGCCTCAGGGTATTGTGATTGAAGATGAATGAAAAATACATCAGTTTAATATTTTTAAAAAACATTATATCTATCATAGCTCTAATTCTATCTACTTATGATTTCCAACTTTGGTGGGGTTATAGATGTTTAAATAATTCATCTCACGTGAGCCAATGAATCTTTTTCTGACATTTGAAATAATTTGTTTATCTGTTGAGGTTATAATTCACTGTCTTATTTCTTCCATTAGAATATGAGATCCATAAGGATGGGTTTCTTAATCTGTTTTGTATCCTGATGCATATATTGTGTCCAGAATATTCAGTTGGGACTTATAATTGCTCAGTGAATAAAAAGAACAGATTTTGTTTCTACTCATTTAATAACAAGTACAGAAATTCAGACCTTGTACATAGGTGAAAAAAATGACTTGTCATACTGATTGAAGGATGCTTAGGAAATGTCATTTTGCAATATGGAAGAGACATTTGTCAGTTCATGGAAGATGGGAAAGAGAAAAATGAGTTATTTCATCTCTACCACAATGGCAACATTCTCAAGAGTAAAATAGAGTTGTTTGCCTTTAGAATTTTCTAGGCACTTCAATGAATGTTGATATCCTTTCAGTTTCACTTCCCAGGTTTCAGCCTTTAGTAGGGCATCAAGAGTCAGAGACTCAAAGGGTAATGAAAGTGAAGGTGTTTCGGTCTTCATTCTTCATTGCACATTACTTTAGCAATGTTGAAACACCTTGCAAAACTGTGGAAGTACATGTAGGACTCTACAAAGCTACCTGACTATCACAGAAATGGTCTTTGACCCTCTCACAGGCTTTCTGGTGGCTTGGCATCAGATGTGTATCCTTCTGATCCTGTCTTCACACAATGGACATGTGATTGGATGTCTTCCAAATCTGCTTACAGCTTTTTGGACATGATCGCTATATTCATATTGGCTAGTGTTCCCCAGGATGACTCTGCTGCTTACAAAGCCTCTATTGTAGGCAGAGACTGCTCATCGTTTCCCAGCCACTCAGACCCTAATAATCACACAAAACTATGCTAATTACAACACTGTTTGGCCAGTGACCCAGGCATATTTCTAGCTAATTTTTACATCTTAAATTAACTGATTTCTATTATTCTGTTTATTGTTGTGAGGCTGTGGCTTATCAGAAAATGTTCCAGGGGCATCTTTCTCCTATAGCAGCTAGCTACATGGCATCTCTCTGACTCTGCCTACTTTCACTCTATATCTCTGTTCAGATTTCCTGCCTGGATTTACTCGGCTAAGCCGTTGGCCAAAACAGCTTTATTCATTAACCAATGGTAATAAAAACTTATTCATAGAATACTGAGGGGAATCACACACCACTCTACATTCTCAGACCCATAAGACCCACTTCCCTACTTTTGATAATACTTCAGATAAGAGTATATATAGATATTTTTTCATTGAGTGGTATTTCCATTCTTTAAAAAAGGCATTTGTTTTAAAAAAATAATATTGAGAGATATTTGTGCAATGAGATACCTCTGCTTGGTGTAGCTCAAACCTGTGGGAAATTAGATATAAAATATTAAGGAGCTTTCAGTTCTGAAGATCTGGGCTGAGGAAGTATTTGTCCAGAGTATCTGGGATGGCGATGATGGCATCATAGAAGTAGCTGTAGTGGACAGCACTTACTAAAACATCCGATGTTTTATACAGTTTGATACCTGCCATGCATCAAATAATTTAATCCTGGCAAAATATTCTGTAAGTTAAATACTGTTAGTACTCTTATTTTGTACATAAAGTAAGTGGGTTAAGAGTAGTTAAATAATCTGCCGGAGTTTTGCAGCAGACGTCAGACAATTTCCTTTACTACAGATACATTGAGTTCATTATTTGTTTGTGTGTCATTGGTTTTTTTTTCTTGTTGTTGTTTTAATTTCTTTCCTTACAATTCCATAAAGTCAGAACTTTAGCTACTTTTCTAGCCAAAGACACTAAGGCTCTTAGGGAAGAAGTTAGGAAACTTCTCCCAGGTCAGACAGTTTGGAATCAGAACTGGAGTTTAGAACAACAAAACCAATGCCCTGAACTTCTGGGCAAAACTAACTCCTACTGTAGTGTGACTTAAATTCCAATAGAAAGATGCTGACAGGAACAAGAGGCATAACATACAAACACATGAACACATACAGATGCACATGAGAGCACTTGTGTACCCTCACCCTCATTCCATGCATACCTTAAGGAAAGGGGACCACAAGATCACTTTTACAAGGCTTAGAAAGGAAAGTTTGGCAAAATTCCTCTCACAAGTAATGGAAGAGAGTAACCAGATAGATGGGAAGGTTTTTTGAAAACATCTAATTACCATCCAGCAGGTGTGTACCCCAAGGCATCCTCAGCAGGTAAATGGTACCTGGGGATCTTTGGAAATACTTCTTTGAGTAAATGCTCCTTTTCTCCCTTCAGCCTTCTCCTGCAAGCCAGGGGATTTGATAACAGACGCTCAGGGCTCATTCTTATTAAAGTAAAAGAATTGAGTCATCTGTCGCTGTTGATGCATTTCCCATGCATGCATCCGCCAGGAGTATATCCTGAGAGAAATGATCTCCTCATAAGCAAGCGACAGGGACTATAACCTGGGGTTGGGTTTCTTGTGATTACAAAACTGAATCTCAGCTTCATTAACACCAGCTTTTACTCCAGATGTTTCTTTCCTATAATAAACCTCATTTGAAAGGAACACCTTTCAGCCTTAGGGCCACAGCAATTATGCCGGGTTGAAGAGCAGTTAGTTAGAGTAAACAAAATAAATGATTGTCTCTGTCTGTTTACCTTCTCTATCTGTTAGCTTCTGTGTTGATCAGCCAGCACAGTACTACGCAACATTCCTTTTTTGCCCCCAAATCTGCTTTGGATAAAATGATCCTTAAAACATCAACAACAAAATAAACTTTTTACTGATTCTTTGTGGATTTCATATCCTGCATCCCGATCCCATTCATCTCCCTGTCCCTTTGTAGCTGCCATCTGCCCTTGAAACACCCCCCTCCCAATAAAATAAAATTTAAAGGAAAACTTAAAACCCCAAACCAAAACAAACTGGCAACCCTCACGAAACACAACAACAACTACAAAAATCTTGGCATGGAAGCTGTAGTGTGGCTCAGTGAGTCACACAGTAAACCCTTTAGTCCATATATCTTCACTTGTAAGTGTTCATTGCTATGAGTCATTGGTCTGGTTTCAAGGCCTCTGGCTTCGGCTACGCCATTGATACTGGGCCCCCACTGGGGCTCCTCTTGGATATCCTGATGTTGCCTTGTGTCATGGAGACCCTGCAGCTTTGGTTCTACAGGTCTGGCCCCTTCACAAGGCCCAGCAGTTCATAGATGAGGTGGATTTTGGGATGAGCTAACTCATAGCCCTGGTTCTGGGCCTTGATGGTAGCTGGGTTTGTCAGCCAGCCACCACCTCATTGTCACCACCTGGGAAAACTCTCCTGCCCTTCCAGGGTCAGCTCACCCAGTGTAGCAGGCAGCAAGGAGCCGGGCCAGTTCTCCTGCTCTCCTGGCCTCTGGCCCAGCTCACCCATAGACACAACCTGGGCCAGCTCTCTACTGTTTTTCCCAGGCGAGGTGCGGGGTCCATTCTTCTGAGTGTGGCAGTCGGTGATGGGCAGGACCAGCTCTCTCTTGCTCTTATGATCCCAAGGCCAGCTCTACTGCCTGTCATAGGAGGCAAGGGGAACATATGTGTATGCTTGGGGGGACATCTTTCCCACATCCATGACACCACATGGCAGATGGGGGGCATGGGATCAGCTCTCCTGCTCTCATGCCTTCAGTGCTGGCTCACCTGTGCCCGGTGCCAACAAGGGTCAGATCTACTGTGCTGTCCAGGCAAGGTGCAGGGCCTGTTCTCCCAAGCGCTATAGCCAGTGAGGGGCAGGGCCAGCTTTTCTGCTCTCATGTTCTCTGGGCCAGCTTTTCCACTGGCTGCATCCCTTCCTTTGCTCTCTCCACCAAATGGCAGATGAGTCATGGGATCAGATCTTTCACACATATTCACTGGCTAGTGTTCTGTAGTCTCAGAGCAGTTATTCAAGCTTTGAGTCCTTATGTATTCAGTGGTCTCTGTCATTCTGCAGTATGAAAGCAAGACAGGCAATCATGTTCTCTTCCTCTATGCACCTTCAAGTCTACCAAGAAGACAAGACAGGGCATTTAGTTTGACTTGCTCAATGTTGTACCCAAGACCTGGCACTTAATATATGCTCAGTAAAAGCTTATTGAACAAGAAAATGCATAATAAAGTATAGTTCTTGGAGGAAGGATACAAATATAAAAAAGAGAGAATCTTCAAAGTTTGGTAGCCCTGACATTGGCCTCCATTGTCAGGTAAATATGGGTCTAAAGCCCACTTCACTTCTTCCCATAATGAATATGAATGCATCAGCATGCTGTCCCTATAAAGCCTTCATTTTCTTATATGCAGAATGGGAAATTCTCCATGGAATGCTCTTTGTTAGGGGCCAGACCATGCTGGGCAGTCAATACTATAATTGCCATTGATACTGAAGATTGATTGGCTTCTCGCTGCAGAGAATTACACCATTGCTTTCAAATGAAAGCTAAGTGAACTCAGCGCCTTAACTGCACTGTAATGGAAGTCAATAATTGGATGCATCAAATAGAAAATAGAAACAAAAGCACACTCAACTGGTGCCATTTTGATGTCTGACTGTCCTGTAAAATGTGTCCACAGACTTGAAAATGACTGGCATCTTCTCACACAGAGCCGACTTCTCTAGTCTCCTGGGTTTCATCTTAGCTTGTGACTTAGGAGAAGTCACTGGACCTCCCCAGAGTTTTAGTTTCCAAACACAACAAAAGTCAAAGCCTAAAAATAAAATAAAATGAGTAAGGGATACCTGACAAGTGGGAGTGTGTGCTAAGGAAGGCTGCTGGTTGAAAGACAGATATGCAAATGAATACAAGGAGTAGGAAGTAAGAAAGACCTTAGATAGGGATGTTAAAGGTTATGGGTGTATGGATTTGGGGTCTTGGCTTATTCTGGCACTTTGGGGCTACTAGGAAGATGTGCTACCTTTTGAATATTGATTCCCAATTTAGTGTCTGACACTGCTTATCAATAGACCTTTCATGTGTATGCAGAGTACAGCAATCCTAAGCAGTTCTTCTGGTTGTTCACCATTCTTTACTCCACGAGTCTAAACATTCCATATGAAGCCTTTCTTGTGTACTGTGTTTGTGATTCTCTGCTCTGAAGACAGAGCTGAATAAGACCTTCTCTCCTTAAGAAGCACCTGGTCAAGGAAATGGTGCAGCTCATATATCAACAAGCAGAGACCAAGGCTGGGAAGCAATTCATACTTCTGTTTCACATCTAACTAGCACAGTACATTGAGTTACCTGCCATACTAGATGAAGGAGCTAGACACTTCTATCCATGTGAAGGAAGGAGGAGAGGATCCTGTGTTGAGATAATTGCGATCTTTTAGGCCTGGGTTGCCAGGTCGGATTATTCGGTAGGACAGCTTCTCAGTTTTGATGCAGAAGAAGGAGAGCATGAATAAAGATAGGTAGCAGCGCCTCCTGGGGCCTGTGAGTGGGCTGAGGCTGAGAGATAACATCTGAAAAGTGCTATTCTATTTTTTCCTTTAACATAGATGATTGATATTTTCTCCTGGAGATTTCAGGCATATCATTGCAATTTATAGATTTATGCCACAGCACCCTCTCCAAGGAATCTGGCAGCTCTCCTCTATTCTAGGAAGATATACGGTTGCTTTGAATGACTTCTTATTTGGTCATTCCTCCCTAAGTACCTCTCAGGAAACTCAAGTTTATATAGATCTCAATGGTTCTGGGTGGAGATTCTTGCTTGGTTTTTCTTCCAGGTCGTGATAGAGATGAATAGGTTAAAAACGAGCACCTGCATCATCAAAGATAAAAATTCTTTGCAGCCTCTTTGCAAACAAGAAGTAAGATATAGTTGTGCTGGGGTAGCCGTATATCTGACATTTCACTCTGGAAGTCAGGCTCTGCCTTCAGATTCGATGAAAATGCTGTCTTTTTTTTTTTTTTCTCCATAGAAGCCTGGGGCTGGCCTGGGTTGTGAGGCTGATACCATTCTTAAAGATGAGAGAACTATAAACTTCTTGTTCTGGTTAACTTTTATCAACTTGACAAAAACTCAAGAGAACTGAAATGGAGACAAAGCTTGCATGAGACTTGCCTTTAAGCAAGTCTGGGGGACATTTTTTGAGTAATTATTGGAAGGACCCATCCCACTACTGCGTAGGTGTATCTGGGTCATAAGAAAGCAAACCGAGAAAGCCCTGAAGAGAAGGCCAGTAAGAAACATTCCCCCGTGGTTCTTGCCTCTGATCCTCACTGAGTTCTTCCCTGATTTATCTCAAAGATGAATTGTGCTTAGGGCTTAGAAGCCACACGAGCCCCTCCTTCCCCCAGATGGTCTTTGGTCAGTGTTGTATCACAGCAGCGGAAGGTAACTAGGGTACTTTTCCTACACTTGCAAGTTCTAAACTGGCTTCCCCATTCTTTAAGCACCCTGGGCTCAGGATTTCCTTTTGAAGCAGAACTGGGTTTAAAAAGGGTGTTTTTAATATAGGCATAAGTCTGAGAGTTAAGGCAAATAGGCATTCAGATCGAAAGGCATACCTAAGAGCATGGGTCTGGGCTTCTCAGAAAAAGTAGCTGGGGCTTAGGATTTTAAAGATTGTTCATTTAAATACCATTCATTATCTCCCATTCAGATAACCAGGATATCACAACTTTGCAACATCCTGTATCTCTCTGACCCAGCATTCATTATGGATATAGCAGAGATGTTACACCAACCTAATTAATAGGAGATCCAACCAGGAACTTTAATGTCAGCTAACTAATAATACACACAGGAAGCTGTGTGGCTTTCTTGAGTGGCTTGGACTTCGGATGGGACTGAGTTGAAGACCCATGCTCCTAGAGAAGTTAATCAGCTTGTTATTATGTATCTCAGTCTCAAAATTATGTGCTCAGTCCCCCACAGTATAGGTTGGAGTCATGGGTGATGATGGAGAGAAGGAGTGTGTGTGTGTGTGTGTGTGTGTGTGTGTGTGTGTGTGTGTGTTCACCAGCACTCTTGCTTTCAACCCTTCAAGTACTGGGCAGACTGAGTTATTGCTGCTACCTGCTAGGAGGAAGTGTAGGGGAAACAGCTATACCAAGGGCTGGCCTGTGTGTTGGGGGGTAAGTGAATATAAAGAGTTCCTTCCCTACAAATATTTATTAACTACATGTCATGATAATCCTAGTCTCTTTGATTAATTCCCCTATTTTAAATGTTGAATTTGGGCTAAATATCTGAACAGTTCTAATCAGATTAGTGCTAATACATCCATATTATACACTCACAGTAATTAACATCTTTCTGTGCATCCACCCCATTAGCCAGTCATTGGTGGTGAATTATGAAGTGTCTAGGACCACTTTGAAGTTCTCTGGGTCTGTGGAGTGTAAACTTGAGCACTATAATCATCACCATCAAATCATATTAAAAGCTGTAATTGCCAGTAGTCTCTACCCTCTGCTTCGTTGTTATGTGCACCTCTGTTCTGAGCTCCTTCACTGAGTTGTATCATGCAGTGCCCATGGAACAGTGATGTAGCTACTTTGAATTACCTCTAACACATAGATGATAAGGTCCGAGACTGATATTCCCATAACTGAAAACTAACAAGAGACAGCAGCAAGGTGAGGACTTGAACCCAGGTTGTTTAAGATTCCCAAATATATATATATATATATATATATATATATATATATATATATATATATATATATATATATATATATATATGTATGTATATATGTATATGTGTGTGTGTGCGTGTGTGTGTTTTTTTTGTCATCTCAGTTTATTGATTTATCCTGAGTGTACCTCCAAGATGCAGCAGGGATTTGAAGACTCATTTTTCGACATCCTTTTCATAATAATTAATCTTTATTGCCCTTGTTATAATCATCACATGTGGACTCAGTAGCCACTTTATACCAGTCTCCTATCATGGTCATTAAGGACCTTGGGAGGTTGCCAAATTGAATTGTATCTACTGTATTTGCTTAGCTAAACACCGAAGTAATAACCCTATATCAAACCATTCTAAGAATGGTTCTTTATGAATTTTTACATTGTTCAATTAAATTTTCATTATCCTTTCAAATGTATGCAAAGCAGAGAAGTTTTAAATGAGACAAAGTATGTAAAAATTATAAAGTATTCTGACAGAATTCATTACATTCATATTATGGTTAAAATATCACATTCCTAGAATATTTAAAATGGTCTTTAGAAGAGATGAATTATCCTTAAATTTCATTTATTTTTACACAAATTGTATTGCAATGAATTTTCTCATAGGAAGTCTCAGGGTCCTGAAAACTACAACCTGGAGTGAACCCCGTCCTCAGGCTTCCTTACACATACAGTGTTATTGGACACTGACCATGCTCCCTGGCTCACATGTTGCTTATGGCCATATTTATGCCATGACAGCAGAGTGACGTAGCAGTGGGAGATATACAATCCATGCGAAACCTAGAATTACTTTCCGATCTTTCATAAAGAAAAGCTGGATCACGTCAGCTCTGAATGGTTTCTTCCAAGCTAGAATGTTTACAGATGCACATTCACATAAGACTTGATGACTTCTGATCTAGATTATTTCTCTCAAGCTAAATGTTTATGGATATCCATTCCTGTAATTCCCTAGAGTCATCGAATATTTGAGACTTTCCAGATGGACAAACTACCGTCATCGCAAAATAATTGGAGTTGTTCAACATGTTTAGCCAATTAAGAAATGTTTTATCTAATTGAAACCTGACTTGATTTGAAAAAGGCTCAAAGGTTATCTCGGTTTTACAGTTGGTCTTTAAGCACAAAATATGTTTATGAAAATTCACTAAATAAAGAGAAGGGAAATAAATACCGAAGTCTGTGAGAAAGCACGTCTTCCTACGGTTCTAATTTCATTTCTGTTGCTGTGGTGAAATATCCCGACAAATGGCAACTTTACAGAGGAAAGGGTTCATTGGGCTTATAATTTCATTTTACAGTCCGTCATTTCAGAGAAGTCAAAGTAGGAACCCCAACAGCTGGTGACATCAGATCCACAGTCAGGGGCAGAGAAAGCAACCACAGAACGCTGGCTTGTTCCACTAACCTCCAGCATTCACATGCTGTCCAGGGGCCAGCCAGCGACTTCTTATCTCAGTTACCTCACAGGCCAACCCAACCCAGACAAATCCTTAGGGACACTCTTCCTGGGTGTGTAGGTTGTGTTAAGTCGACAACCCAAACTAACCATGGGAAACTTGGTGGGCACAATTCAGCTACAATGGCTAGCATCTCGTCTTCTATTCTCAGGCATGCCTACCCCTTTGAAAGTAATTTTAAATGCTGAAATTTATTTCAGTTGCACTTTCAAATGCAAAAGAATTACACCATGCAGAAATATTTCAAAACTATAGCAGGAACCATCTTAAATCCATGTCTGAGAGCTGACCCTGCACCATACCACACATCGTATGCCTGGATTAAATTTGTTAAACCCGAAACAATAAAACTTGGGTGGGAGGGTTCCAGAAAGGACAGTAAACAGTGATGAAAATGTTCAATTGGTGCCTTGCCTTATGCAATAGAACCTAGCCCATAAATCAGTTGGGCATAGACATGTAATCAAATTAGAGCTTTACTTTACTTTCGTATCAAATGTTAGGTCACTACCTGTGTCAATTTCATTGAACATTTGAATGCTAGAAGAAATTTTAATAAATGGGTTTTTTTTTTTGGTTAGGTATACTTTTTAGAACAAAAAGCACAAACAATAAGAACAATGGCAACAATAGTGAGGAAAGGCCTATGAGGGCAGGCAGTGTTCCTCAGTAGGAAGGCAGCTATCACCATGCCTGACGACCATGAGGGTAGGCAGTGTTCTCATTGGGAAACAGCTTCCACCATGCCCGATGACCCAAGATCAGTCTCTGGGATCTACATGGTGAATAAAAAGGACGAAACCTTGCAAATTGCCAAACCAAATAGCAATTGTGCCAAAGCCCAACTCTGAGAATCTTGGGTATATTGGGCATGTATAGGCACATGGATGGAGGGTAACATACTGGAGGAGGGACAGCTCAAAGGACAGCTATATAATTGAAAGGCCTGCCCTAGCATGGGTCACAAGTCAGTCATGCTGCCACCCTGGAGCTCTCTTCATGGCTGGCAGGCAACTGAACAGGGCAGAGTCTCTCCCCACAGCAGGTGTTTACTGCTTCCATAACCGCAGGGAAGGTCCTCGGACGCTAATTCAGCATTCCCAGATAAGTGGAGATTGTTTGCTTCTTGGGTCTCCTGAGTATCCTTTCTGCTTCCTGGGGAAGATTTGGGCTTAGAATTTCCAACTCTGTAGCCTTACGGAGCCTCCCTCCACCTAAAATGTTTCAGCTAGAAGGAAATTATGTTAGCCATCCTCTGACCTTCACTGACAGCTCCCCACAGCCTCCTCAGCTGTCAGCATAAATAGATATAATACATTTTAAAGGTAAATGAGACTTTGTCAGCATAAAAGCCATACTTTGTAAACAGACAGTTGTGACAATGAAGACAAGGTATGAGTGGCAAAGCAAATACCTTTAACCAAAATACTTGATGTGAAGCATAACTCAATATGCAATACTAAAAGAAAAGGCATTTCGGTAATAAAAAGGCATTTGAGGTAAAAAGGCAAATAAATATAAGAGAGGGCATTCAACATCATCAATTACAGGCACACTCAGATGAAAGCTATAAAGATAAAACATTATATACCTAACAATCTGACTAAATTAAGAGGTCAGTGCTGAATGCTAGCTAGAATGCTGAGTAAACAGAATTCATGAACTTCGTGATGGGGATGTAGAAGCCAGACCCTTGGCCAAACAATTTGGCAGTTTCTTAACAAATTGGGTATATATTTGTGTTTATAAATGGATTCCAGTCTGCCCACTTTTGTAAACTTAAAGTAGGACAGGGTGAAATTATTTTTTATATCATAGTAACTAGAAAATGCTGAAATTAGGAACTTAGATCAAGAGGAGGGGAGAGGGAATGTTAAATGTTTACCATTACAGCCTTACACATGACCCAACAATACTAGGGACATTAAAATTTGTATCTATTTATATGTCCACGCATTCATGTTTGTAATAGTTTTATTCAGACTTTGATAAACCAGATATGAAAAAAAGGTCTATCCAGCAGGAGTGAGTGAATGAACAAACAGTCATGTTTTCACACACAGAATGCAGAATATTGCCCAGGCAAAACAAAGAAATAACAACGTATTTATATGTCCACTGACATATGAAGCATGTCTACAAACATAGTCTTTCTGTGGTTTAAGACTAAAGGAGATATCTACATCACATGTCTACCTCCAAGGTTCAGGGAGCTTTCTAAAATAAGGGGCAGAAAGAATTTAAGAACTGAAGTTGTTAGATACAAATAGTGAAACAGTGTTGCTCAAGAGACAGTTGCACATATGAACCCAAGTGATGGTCAAAGCATATACAAGACCTTCCCAAGCTCAAGCCAGAAAATCCCAGCATGGGGAACAATTAACATTTGATAACTTTTGGGAGAGAGAGAGTAAATTTTAAGGATGTGACCTCTGGTATGGCCTATCCCCAAGAGTATTAGTTAACACAAATAGAATTCGAAGAGCATGGACTTGGGTAGGTAGAGAGGTAGGGGTGGGCTTGGGAGGAGTTGGGGGAGGTCCATATGCTTAAAGCACATTGAACTAAATTCTGAGGGATTTACTAAAAATAGTGTCTTAAAAATAAAAACTGCAATAAGAAATAGAAGTAAGTACTTAGGGAAGGGACCTGCATCAACTTCATCTTCTCTTACCATCTACATTTCTTTTTCTTGGATCATGAGGAATGTTTATGAACTAGAAGAAAGATTGCCATTGCCATTAGCCATCCAGTAGGGTTCACAGATATTTCAGAGGCTCAAGAGAGGGTTCAGGCTTCTCCCTTCCATGAAGTATCCAGAGAGGCTGCCTTTCATATGTTTTCTGATATTCTCATGTAACACCAATTAGCAGCATGCAGATTCAAATTCAAATTCAAAGGGCAAAAGTCTTTTTGCACATAATTTATTGTCAATTTCAATTTGCTGCTTGTGTTTTTATTGATTTTGCAGAGGCTCTTGGATGGCTCTGCCCTAGTCATTAAAGTACTAATTTTGCTAAACACTTATTAAGACTTTATAAATCATGAACTCATGCCAAACCTTATGCTTCAATGCCTGGATGAGGAAATGCGAAGACTGACAGGCTGTCTCATTTCTTTCTTTTTTTTTTAAAAAAATGCTATTATGTTCTAATAATTTTGGCCAAATATTTTTTGTTTTTTTCAAGACAGGGTTTCTCTGTGTATCTCTGGCTGTCCTGGAACTCACTCTTTACACTAGGCTGGCTTTGAAGTGATAGAGATCCACCTGCCTCTGCCTCCCCGAGTGTTGGGACTAAAGGTGTGCACCACCCCCCTCCCCCGACTTTGAATGATTCCGTATTAGCAACAGTCAAAGCACTTTTGGCAGATAATTATTGTATAACCTAATAGTATCTCTGTGTCAAATGGTGTGCAAGAATGCATTGTTTCTGTCCTTTTGGTGTTTATTTCATGTGTTAAAATGCAGAAACTTGTTCAGATAAGGGCTGTGAGAGTTGAATTTAAATGTGGGAAGCCACTTGAAGTAAGTTGTACTATAAATACTTTCCTAATAAATCCCAAGGTTAAGACCTTAATGTAATCAAAGAAAAATTGAGAGAACAGATGTTTGTAAGTTAAAGATAAGGTAGTGGCAATGATATTTTACTTAAAGTTTGTGTGTATATGTAAAGAGATAGGTATCATGATGTATTTTGGTCTTTGGCTCCTAATTCTTCCTTTCCACTTTTAAGCTGAGATGTCCATAACCCTGGCTGATTGGTGAGTGAGTACTCAGGGATTCAGGTTCCTGGAAGGGCTTCAGACATTAAAAGAGAACAAGTCAATCCAGGCAGAACAAACCTGTACAAGCATATTTAGTAAGTTCTCACACACCAAGAACACTGTTGTTGATTAGATGAAGACATAAAAACATACCCAAGGGAAGTGGCCAAAATTAAACAGTTACAACTTTTAAATTTCTGATTTCTTACCTGAATCTATTATTATAAAAATAAAAATACATAAAATAAAATATTAAGATAAAGCAAAGGCCTAGAAATGCAATGTAATAGTCTTTACTCTTGACTTTACTCCATAGAAGTAATATACATGTGTCTATAGAGAGAAATCTTTCAAATTAAAGCTGCATAATGTTATACATTCATCTCTGTAATCTGTCACATCACTTGAATGATTTATTCAGCCATCTCCATGGTAATTTGACATTACGTTCTTTCATAAAAATACACCTGCAGATCTTCTGAAAGGCTACCCACAATTAAGCTCTCGGACACAGGATAGATAGCCAGCTCCCAATAAATGAATATTTAATTTTCCTTCTTGTTCTTCAGATTCCTGTACTCAGTTAGGAAATTGGCGTCCATTGCTGTGTCCTTGGATACATTGCTCGATGCAGATGATTTGGTTGAAAATAAAAAAGAAATAGCTTCTTGGGAAGAAAATCGAATGGCATTAAAATGGAGACTTGGAATGAAGAGCAAAAGGAGAGAAAACCAGCTTCTTCCTCCTAAAGAATATTTCCATAAATCCGTGACTGGGTTAATGATTGTGCTGGCTAGAGCTTTGTCACCTCAGCTTTATCAAATACACTGAGTGACCCTTCTATGTGCCAGCGCTGGGCTTCAGTTTTATGTGCTATCACTTCCTTCAAATTACTGTCATCTGATAATCAATTGTGACACTTTTAAGCAGGTTTCTCCATGCCCTAAAATGGAATTATCATCTTTGATTGGAGAAATTTTCATTGATTTAAAAAAAATGCTAGCACTGCAAGAACTCTAAATGCATTATATATGTATATGTACATATATTCATATATATATATATATATATATGCAACATACTTAAATGCACACATAGGAGTACATACACATGTGTGTATGATGGGTGATGTTAAGGAGCAAACCGAAGACCCTACACATGCTTGGCAAGCACTCTACAACTAAGCTACATCCCCAGTCTGCAGTGAACAAACTTAGAGTGGTGCTCAGGGGACTTGCTGAGGGAGAACTTTGCAGAGGTCTCCAGCCACGACCTCTTGGGAAGGATAGTTTGAGAAGAGCTGTGTGACTCAGTCAAGTCAGCCATTAGGCAAGTTACCAAAACTCTCCATGAACCAGACAGACTCTGAGAAAATCGGTGTTGAGGCGGAAAGAGTGTCTCCAAGGAGAAACTATGGGTCAGAGCAAGAAAGTGACGATATAAAAGTGAGAGTCAGAGAGGAACAATTCACATTTTGTATTTTGGTTTTAATTCAAGCTAGCAATGTTTGGTGTCATCAGGTTTTATGGACTCCTCCTCCAGAAAAGGCCTTTAGTCTATGACATCTTCCAAGATGCACCATTATCCCTGTCCTGTCTTTTCCCCCTCATTTCTTCCTTCCTCTGATCTCCAAACATACAATTAAAACCATCTGGCCATTCATGTAGATAGGACCATGGTGGATTGTTGTTTTGATGTTTCTGAAACTTGGCCAGTAAAGATACTCCTGAGCCTGCAACATAGCATTCCATGATGACTACATCATTGTTTCCCCATATCTTAACTGTGAGAGATTTGCCTTAATTTGAGTTTAGGGCTTCTTATAAACAATGGCAATATGTACAATCTTGTATGTTTCGAATAAATCAAATGAAAGTCTCTTTTAAATGTGTGGCAGTTTGAGAAATGTCCCCCATAGTGTTAGGTATTTGAGCACGTGGTCCCCAGTTAGTGGCACTGTTTGGGAAAGCTTAGGAGGCACAGACTTGCTAGAGGAAGCTGGTTACTGGAGGAAGCTGGTTACTGGAGGAAGCTGGTTACTGGAGGAAGCTGGTTAGTGGAGGAAGCTGGTTAGTGGAGGAAGCTGGTTAGTGGAGGAAGCTGGTTAGTGGAGGAAGCTGGTTAGTGGAGGAAGCTGGTTACTGGAGGAAGCTGGTTACTGGAGGAAACTGGTTACTGGAGGAAGCTAGTTACTGGAGGAAGCTGGTTACTGGAGGAAGCTGGTTACTGGAGGAAGCTGGTTCCTGGCTTTGACAGCAGTACCACTTCTAGTCCTTTCTCTGTTTCTTTGTGCTCATGGTTGAGATGTGATCTCTCAGTTTCTGTTACAATCACCACACCTGCTACCACACATGATGGACCATTGTGTGTACACACACACACACACACACACACACACACACACACCATGGCAATGCTGAACCAGGTGGAGATTTTGATATGTCTGGGTAGAAACTCACAAGCCTGCTTTGTGCCTTGTTCTCAGGGAGTTTTCTGTCATGCTGAAGGTTTGTTTCTGTCCCTCAATTTTACAAACTGTCAGTGTTAAAAAGAAAACCCATCAAGATACTTATCGGAAGGTATGTGTACATGTAACTGGGTTTGTGCATGCACATGCTTATGTGTGTGGGCATAGGTGTGTGTACATGCACATGTATGCTTGTGTGTGTGTGTATAGGCCAGAGGGAAACCTCAGGTTTTGTTTGCCATGGGGTATTGTGGATCACACTTGGGTTTTGAGACAGGGTCTCTCACTTGGACTTGAGGCTCATCCATTTGGCTAGATTGGTCAGCTAAGGGTATTACTACTGTCTCTGTGTGCCAAATTCTGGGATTACAAATTTAATACCATACCTGCCTTTTTAAGTAGGTGGTAGGGATTGAACTCAGGTTCCCCTGCTTTACTGAGTAAAGTTAGCAAGCACTTTACTGACTGAGTCATCTTCAGCCCATATCTCATTTGTGATTTTTTTTTATTGTTGTTGAAAGCCTTGCAATACTTTGCAGGCAATGTCTTCCATCAATGTAAGACATTCCTGGAAAAAGCAAACTTTGGGAATGAACCACCCTTGAGTACCAACGTCTAAGACCAGCCACTATTAAAATCTATCAGTCTGAAACATTCTGTAGTATCCCTAAGTACTAACATGGAATTTAGATATGTACATTATACAAATGTATTTAGTGTTCTTAGATAAGTAGACTGTTAGTATCTCAAGCTGTCATGCTACTTGTAATGCATAGGCAATTGGCCTTTGTAAAGGAAGAAATTATTTCTGAGCAGATCATTGATACAATATCACTGTTTCCATGATTCCTTTCCCAGTGAAATTAACAAATTATTCTCAACTATATTTAGAAGAAAAAGACTGTTTGGTAAGAGCTCTCACCTGTAGAACTTTTTAAAAATTATTTTTCCTAAATATTTTCTAAGTGAGATGTCTTGAACAAATACTTATTTGTGGAAGCAAAAACGTTGTTCAGAAAGAACTAGAGAATAGAGCAGTGGTTATCCAAAGTTAGGACACAGGGAGGGAGAAGGGTGAAGAGAGGGTTCTAAATTGTTACAGGGCATACTTGCATGGAGAAATGATTTCTATTGTTTTCCAGCATGGTATGTCACTATAATTGACAGAAAATAACCAAGCATTTCTGAATGGCTAGCTAAGAAGATTTTAAAGGCTTCTAGCACATGGAAATGAGATATATCTGAAGTTCCAAGCAGAACCAGTTACTCTGATCCAATTACGGTATGTGTGTATTGAAAGGTTACATTATAACCCATAAATAAGTACAGTTACTATATACAAATAAAAATTATTTAAAAAGAATTAGGGTTCTATTACCCCTACAGTAATGACAGAACCAAAATCCCAGTTGTGACTAAAGAGTCTGATTTTGTTTTACTGTTCGATATAATTGTAGAATTTTGTCTATTCAAGCCCTCCCATATCTCCCCTCTCAAATTCATTATATCTTTTTCTGTAAATATTATTGTCACATACACAAATACTTAATTTAACCTTCTGATTTCATTAAGTGTGTGTTACTATTGTGTCTATGTTTTCAGGGCTGACTATATACTTATGTATATATGATTTTAAGCCTGGTACTGGATAACCCGTGAGGGCACTCATTCCAGGGGAAGACTCATCATTACTAATCCTACTCTCAGCATTCCTTAGTTGCCTTTAAGTTATTATTATTATTATTATTATTATTATTATTATTGTTATTATTTTTAATGGGTAGTTTGTGTACATGTATGTCTGTGTAACATGTGCGTGTCAAATGCCTGTGGAATCCAGAAGAGGAGTTACTGAAGGTTTTGAGCTGCCCCATGGGTACTGGGAATCAAACACAATTACTCTGGAAGAGCAACAAGTACACATACCTGCTGAGCCATCTCTCCAGTCTCTTTGTCAATAGTTTTTTGTCTAGGGGTAGTGACCTGTGAGATTTTCCCTTCCCATGTTATCATATCTATTGGAGTAGTCATTTGGCAGCCATATTGTTTGTGTGAAGCTTCCTTGTCGTTTCTGGGAGACATGCTCTCACAGCAGATTTCTTGGGGTTCAGACTATCTTCCTGCCTCTACTTTTGTGATGTTCCCTGAGCTTTAGGTGCAGGAATTGTGTTGAAGATTTGTCCACCATAACTGGGCTTACCATGATCATTTGGCCAGTCTGGATGTTTAGCGGATCCTGCTGAACGCCTATCGATTTGTCAGGTTTGGAAACCGACAGTTTGGAAGAGTTGAAACCGACTCATTAGATGGCATTTGGTAGTCATTTTACTTCTGCCTGATTTTCCATCACCCTTGTACTGGGGCTGAAGGTTCTGAAAAGAAAGACTTCTGAACCGCGACCCCTGGCTTCTGACCAGCAGAACAAAGGCTGTCTCCATGGTGTTTGAGCTGAATCCACTCATTTGCCTGGTTTTCTGAATAAAGTTGTTTCTAAACACAATGTTGCCTAACAATTTACATATTATCTAAAGCTTTTTACACGCTTCACTGAGTGGCAGAGCTGTGCAGTTGGCAACTGAGTCTGCCTTGCCTGCCTGGAATCCTCGTTAATTGCAACTTCTCAGAAACTGTGCTAGACCAGGAGTCAAACAATGGGCAGCATGTAATGACTTTTCCTTGACCACGTCTATCCTTGCCATCGGATGTAAGTAGAATAATACAGTCCTTGTCATTTTTTTCTGACTGGTTTGCTTCACTTTCCATAATATCTATAAGGTTCATCAACACATGGAAGGCCTTCCGTTGCTTTTAAAGCTAACTGCTCCTCGTGTGTGTGTGTGTGTGTGTGTGTGTGTGTGTGTGTGTGTGTATGTTGTATTTGATTTATTCATTTACTTACTATTGTACATTTCAGTTGCTTCTACTGAAATTCACTATTGTCAATGCCCTATTGCTAACTTGGATATACACACATTTTTCTGGGATTCTGATTTCTTTATTTAGGGTAAATATCCAGACATGAGATTGATGAGTTGAATAGTAATTTTATTATTGTTGTTGAACTTGTTGAGAAACTATTGTACTATTTTATGTAAGCTACATTATTTTGCATTCCCATAAACATAAGGGTTCCTACTTCATAACTTTGTTAATTTCTTAAGTTTTGTTCAGTTTCTTTATTATGGCAGTTCCTTTATGGTTGCAAGTTGATATCTTATTGTGGCTTCAATTTGCATTTCCCTAAAGATTAGTGATACTGAATACCTTTTCATGCCTTTCTTCATCTCATATATACATACGTGTGTGTGTGTGTGTGTGTGTGTGTTCTTTAGATAAGCATTTAAGTTGGCCCATATTTTAATTGAGTTTATGTTTTTATTCTTCTTGGTTGGTTCTGTAACCTGGGTATGAAAACCTTGATAAATATGTCATTTTGAAATGTTTCCTCTATTCTGTAGGATACTTATTTTACTTTTGATCATGTCTACAAATGCACAAAGCTTACATTTTCATGTTGTCTGGGTTATCTGGATTTACATCTATTGCCTGTTCTTTTGGCTTCATGTCCAAGAAACAACTGATAAGCCAGTGTTAAAAGGCCTCACCTTTTAACTGCTCTTACTGAAAGCTTGATCTAGGTTAGTTCTCTGATCTATTTTGAATGATTTTTGTTCACAGTGAAAGGAAAGTGTCCAGCAGCATTTCTCCACATGTGGCCATCCAGCTTCCCCAGCAGCATTTGTTAGAAAGATGGAGTCTCTTATATATGTGTTTTGTCATTTCACCACGTAGGCCAGAAGTTACTTTTGGGCTTTCTCTTCCACACTGCTGGTCTAGATAGATGTTGGTCTTTATGTTATTATTGCCTTGTGCATTTATTACTGTGCCTCTGAAAGAAATTGAAATTTGAAAGTATAAGATCTCTAACTTTATTTTTCCTTTTCAACTTTTTTTGGGGGGGATCATCTATATAGTTGTATATATGCACAGTTTCTAATAACTGTATACATTTTTTTGGGGATATACTCAAGTTAGAGAACCACTGATCTATGTTAAAAGGGGAAATGGAACACCTAAATGCAAATGCCTTCTGGTGGTTTTCAATCAATTTTTTGAAGAGAACTATGAAATCCTTAGCAGAGGGTGCGAGCAGAGGTGTGGTCCAGCCATCTGACTTTGTGGCTTTTCATTGCAAGACCGCTCTGTGTCCTAGAGAGGGTGCCAGCAATGACACGGTCTCATCTTATGAAGCAAGGGTGGTATTCCTGGGGAACAGTGGTCATTTGGAGAGACACTGCTGCTGTCTTCATGATTTGTGCAATAGATATTTATTTTGTGCCTTCTGTTTCATGAAAATTCATGAAAGAAACATGCATTTATATGAGTCCTTGAGGACTGATTTTCTCCACACCTTTTGCTAAAAATTCTTCCTTATGATCCCTGAAGAATGAAAAAAGCTATCTGTTGCAGTTCATGTTGATACAGTTTTATGGATGTGACTGCCTGGTTGCAGCCTTTAGTTATTTTTTTTATTTTTAAGATTAATTTCTTTTATTGTGTGTGATGGACTTGTTTGTGTGTGGGGGGGTACATGTAGACACACATGCACACGGAGGCCTGAGTTTGATGAAAGGTCTTCTATTGCTTTCTACCTTCTACATTAAGGCAAAGTTTCTCACTTGAACCCAAGCTCCTTAACTCAGCAAAGCTGGCCATTTTCCCCCCAGTATGCTCCAGTTTTCACCTGTCTCTGCTGTATGAGCAGGTTCTAAGTGGTTTCTAATACCCTCCTAGCATTTGCAGGGGTGCTGGGGAGCTGAGCTTAGGTGCTCATACTTGTATGGCAAGTGCTCCACCCTCTGAGCTATGCCCTCAGCCTTTGGTCCCAGTTTTTATACAACATATAACTGAAAGTTAATTAAAGACAACTGAAGAATGTTTACACAACTTGAGCCAAGAGCTAAATGACAAATTCAAACCCTGCCTGGAGTCAACAGTCTCTCCTTTGTGATAGTAGCATTTTCTTGTATATCAGTGAACTGCATCGGGACCAGCAGATTGAGGATGAAGAGGCAGCAGATAGATAGGGAAGACTTTGATTCTAGGTCCTTTCTGCTCCAATTTTAATAGAAGCTGAAAAATGCTTTGGATAAAGCATCCCTTTCTAATTATTCCTAGGACATATTTTAATTAGAATTTTCAAATGTTGCACACGCATATTTTTGTCTGTGTGGATAAGTGTATTCTTAATTTCATATCTTTGATGTCTATGTATATATGTATTCTTCACCAGAGTTGAAGCTTCCCAGGAGTAAACTCTGAGTCCTCTGCTTCAATAATTATTAATGACAAAGGAACAAAGATGACTTTCTTGTGTTTTTGACAATTCTGTCAGAACTCATTATTCTGTGTTGGTGGATCTTTCCCATATGCAAGCTTATTTTTGGTGTTCTAAGAAATCTGAAGTTCACTAACAAGGCTTTTGAAGAACACTCTTGAACTGAATGTACGGGCTACAGTTGAGAAAGAACAGCGTGTGTCTGGAGTGTGAATGAACCAGCTGGGACACTAAGTTCTCCATGGTGCCCTAATTCAATAATCACAGGTTTCGCCATTCCTCCAAAATAAGGCAGCATTCAGTATCAAAAATAAAAAGCCTGAGATAAGTATGTTCAGCTTGCTGTTCTGTTCAGTATCGGACCTCTGTCATTTAGATCAATCAAAATACAGTCTGCACTGTGACTTCCGAGAACAGCTGACAATGAACTAAAGAAGGAACTATCTTCAAAAGTTTGGGTGTAATTCCCAGACAGGAGTCATGTATTTTGTAGGCTCATCCCAGCAACACAGGAGGCCAGTGGGTTGTGCGGGATGTCTGCATTCATGTTGTGGTCCATTGTGTTTATTATTAACACCAATGGTGGTTTAGAGAGCATTCACTTTTCTCTGTAAGTCTAGCAGACTGCTGTATATACAAGCAGCATTTTTATATCTATGACTACATTATTTTTAGAATGGATTTTTAGAAATGGTACAAAATAGCTGTGTTCAGTGTGGCACCTCTGTGTGTATATCTTATACCTTACTCTTATTGCCTACAGTCATCTTCCTGTTGGTCCCCTTCTTCCCCCTAAACAGTCTCCCTTTTGTTTTCATGTCATATACAGATGTTACATATGTAACATATCAGAAACATGTGTGTGTGTGCGCATGCGTGTCCACGCACATGCACACATGCACACACATGTGTCCTATGGGTTTCACATATAAGAGAGAATATGGGAATTCTGACTTTGCTTTTTATGTTTTTTGTTTTTGTCTATTTTCTTCTCCACATAATTTCTTTTCTACTTTTGTATTGCATGTACTACAGCTATTTGTAACATGATATATATGTTTATATTTATTGTAGATGCTGAATGAGAGAATATGTGATGTATATCTAAGTCTGATTTATTTTGCTTACCACAATGATCCCAGCTTCCATCCATTTTCCTTCAAATGACATTTCATTCCTCTTCATGGCTGAGCAAAACTTCCTATGTATACATCAGTTTCTTTACCCAGTTTATCTCACACATCTTTCTTTCAATCTTCAGTTTACAAAGAAAAAAACATAGTATTCCATTAAGCATGGATCTGGCATTCAAATCTTATTCCAAATAATTTGAGTCAAATTTCATGCTGCTTCCCCCAGCCAGGTCTCTGATGCTACTGTTCTATATAGTGATCTTAAGGCTTACTTTATCAGTTAGCTTTTCTAATGATACTGAGGATTTGCAACTCTGCTTACAACCCAGCTTTCTGTCCCTCTTAACAATGACATCAAAACTGGTTGGAGCAATCCTTTAATATATAAATTTCATAGTGTTTATGAACACATTTGACCATAAAGCATACTACCTGCTGCATAATGTCAGTCATAAAAACATAAATAAAATCAAGAGAAGAAAAGCTTGCAAAGAATTATAAATGAGTTGAGGATAATTAATAGGTTGAGTGATTCAATGGGGCAAGACATATTGTGTGATGTAATAAGTGGCTCACCTAATGGGAACACTTACTCATGGGTAGGGAAAGAAGATAAACATGAATTTGGAACCATGTTGTAGTGAAACCAGTATGGAAACAAGCTTCAGAGGGGATCTTTCACAGTGATATGGTTCACACGTTTTTCATAAAAGGTAAAACCTAGGAAAAACCAGCTGTTTTTCATTTGCTAAACAGAATTAGAAACAAATAGTAAATTCATTTAAGACTTCAGTTGACTTTACCATAACATGTTTTATGCCATTTGTGTATGTGCATATGCACGCATATAATATGTGCAGATACACATGAATTTTCACTTTATATACATGTATATGGGATATCATATATGTACACACATGATACATACACAGCAAAATTTCAAGGTTCATTGAGAAGAGCTACCCACTGAAAGTAGCAGAACAGAAAACAACAATGCTTGAAACAGCCACTGTGGATGGCCACATACCTGAGTATTAGGCAGCACAAGTGGGAATCCATGTACTTTTTTTACTTTGTTTTTAAATGGAGGCATAAATTTGTGTAAATACAGAGTAGGGCTTGGATCTGGGAGAAAATGAGAGAGGGTGATAAGAATGTTCAAAATATAATGTATTGAATTCTCTAAGAATTAATAAAGATATTTTTAAAGTTAAATTACACTTAAAACAAAGGACAGTAATGTTTTTAAAAATGTGTTTGATCTTTATAACTTATAGTTGACACTGTTTCTGAACTCTCTTAATCCTGCCAATGTTTCGTTGTCAGGTTGCCAGTGTTAGTTACAAAGGATGGTAGCCCATGTAGTGTTGAAAATATTACTGTATTTACTGACAAAAATCTTCTGCTAACGTTCCTATGCGGAGAGTTTTAGGGTTAATATTCTGTTTTTTATAAGTTAATGTTGCCTTCAGCTTAATTAATTACAATTTTAATTGTGTTGGCTGTAAGCCTTGCCACTCAGTGGTAACAAGGGTTTTATAATTAGCAGGGGCTATGGAATGAGAGATTTAAAAAAGAAATTCTTTCTCTTAGCAATGAGAGCAGCCTCTGGTCATTTCTTATTTTCAAAGCCATTTCCTTGAATAATATTTCTTGTGATCTGGCTAATATGTAGAGGATCTCCACGGGGTGTGGATGTCTCTGGGGATTGTGCACAACATTTTGTGTGTATGTGCACTTTAAGGTGGGGCCTGATCTTTGTCTACTCCCATTGTCCCCTCCTTTCTCTGTGGTATGTGTGTGTGCATGTGTGTGTTGCAGTACTGCCAAACCACAGAATTTTGCACATGCAGTGCAAATGCTCATCCACTGAGCTTCACCACAGCCCCTTCCTTCCTTTAAGCTTAGAGAAGTGGAATGCAGTGAGTGCAGAATCTGTAATCTAACTGTGGATATGAATTCTAGCCCTGAGCTCAGTAACAACTTCACTCTCCTAAAATCTCAGTGCTTGTTTCAGCTGTGATTTCCTCATCTGTAGAACTGAGCTGCTCCTACTGGCACTTGGGCTGCTCCATCACTGTGAGGATGAAGATGTCCCATATCAAGTTCTGGGGCACAGCTTGGGATGTGGCGCTATGCTATTGCGCTTATGCTATTGTAAGTGCTATCATTGTTGTGGGTTGAAGGCAGCTAGAGAAATGTGGATCTGGCTTAAATATGTGGAGACTCTAAAGTTCAGAAGCTTTTGGTTTTGTGAGGCTCATAGACAGGAACCCTGCACAGGGCTTCTCTATAGACTCTGGGAGTAGACTCTTACTGTATTTTTAGTAAAAGAGTTGCTAGAGAGTGAGGTGACACATACTTGTCACCCTAACACTTGGAAGGGTGACCAAAGAAGGTTGGCTGTTAGCTCAAGGCCAGCCTGGGCTACATAGACAATGTAAAAAAATGGATTATTCTTATGTCATTAGTATCGTGCATGGTTCACTCAACTCAATCCTCCTTTGAGCCATCCAGGTAGACAGTACATTAGGAGGCTTACATTTCCCTTACCTCATTGGTGTGGGAGGTCCCTCTGTCTATGTGTTGCTTTTTTGGTTAATGAATAAAGAAACTGCCTTAACTGTTGATAGGACAGAACTTAGCTGGACAAGGAAAACTAAACTGAATGCTGGGAAAAAGAAAGGCAGAGTCAGGAGAAGCCCTGTTGCCCCACTTGAGACAGACACCAGAACTTTAGCCGGCAAGCCACAGCCATGTGGAGATACACAGATTAATAGAAATGGGTTAAATTTATATATAAGTGCTAGCCAATAAGAAGCTAGAGCTAACGGGCCAAGCAGTGATTTAAATAACATAGTTTCTGTGTGATTATTTCAGGGCTAAGTGGCCAGGAACTAACTAGCAGCCCTCTTCAGAACCTTACACAAGTAGCCCCCTAGCACAGATGCGCATAGACTGTGCTGTGTGTTCTCCTGATGAGGCCTCCTCGTGAAGGCAAAATTAGCCTGCAAATAGCCCCAGTCAGTGAGGATGAAGGCCAGTACACAAAGATAGCAGCTTCTCATCCTTCAGATGGACGAGTCTATAAAGTGCACTATGCACTTCTTGGCTGTCCCAGAGGATTCCCAACAGCCCCTTCTGTCTTTACCAGAAGCCCCAGAACACAGTATTTGATTGAGTTTGATCTGTTATAACATCACTGTCCTTGCTGCATAGTTCCTATGTCCTTTGACCACCTTTGAAATAAACTTTTTTGTTCCAAAGGCCTGTTTCGGACTCTGATTTGTGGGGACCCATAATAAAGCATGCATTTTTCTGAAATCCTAAAGCAGAAACCAGTGTCAGCGTACATCTATAACAAATGCCATTTGTCCTGGTCAGTACTGCTTCCCCAATGTCTGCTCCTGTGTCGGGCAGCCCGTAGGCATCATCAGCTGCTGCTTGGATGATGGAGGCAGTGTATGAATGAATCAACATGATTCTAGGACCGTGATAATGAGCAGGTCAGCTGGGGGTTGTTTGGTTTTATTTACTAAGCACTGCATTGGAGACATGGCAAGAGGCTGTCAAAAGCCTCCTCGGAGGGCTCTATGTTACGCCTGGTTAGCTCCATCTTTAGTCACGGCATGTTTTCTGCTTTCCTTATGGTCACAAAGAAGAGGAAGCTGGTAAATATATAAGTTCTTTGTTTCCAAAATTTGTCTCTGAGGATATGTACAGACACATACACACTCACACACACACACTCACATACATATGTGTGTGTGTTTTTACATGCTATCATATATTCATCAAAGGCCTGCCTGAGGGTTGGTAGTAGAAATGGGTGACTTCCCTGATGCACAGTTTGTAAGGAAGCTTGGAGAGCAAATGCATGGCCAAGGATACATCGTGGTGAGAGATATGGACTAGGAGAAAAAGCTGTCATCAGAAGGGCATCTTGCTGTGTGCTGGTTCAAGTGACCATACCCCGCACTTGCTAACATAAGACCGTGGGCATCCTCACCTGATTGAAGAATGAGAAGCATTCCCTTAGCATGTGCATGCTCCTGCCTCATATGTTCCAAATAAACACACGGCACAAATTCTTCAATACAACAAGTTCATAATTTCAATTGTTGAGAGATTTGAGCTTTGTATTTTAGGGTTTATAGAACTGGCCTACCTCCACGATTTCAGATACTGCTCAGAGGCCGCTGATAGTATTGCTGAGACGGTATGGTCAGCTGATCACTGCTGCAAGGTCAGTCAGTATAAGTGGCAAACTCAAGGGTCTTTATCAGTCACGTGTGAACTCAACCAGATCACAAGTTAAAGTTCCTGCCAGATTTCTGGAATTCCATTCACAGCTGCATAACCCACTTGGTGAGTAAAGAGGAGGTAGAAACCAAGAAGAAGATCTTCACAAATGTGTATGGCTACAAAATAGGCAATATTTAGTGTTTAATAGTAAGACACTACAGCCCCTACAGTGTAGGAGATCAAAGACTGACAAATGTCAGGACATTTGAATCTAGATAAGAGGAAATAATATTTAAGCTTGTAGTTACTGAGACTTTTGTCTACTATCTTGCTAGCTGATTTTAAAACTGTTCTTAGTTACCACATTGCAAAATAAGAGCCTGACTGAAATGCACCATGGAGAGGAAATGTTGGGATTCTAAAGAGATGTTAAAGACTCTTGGAGATTTGGGCTGATGGGTTTGGGTGGAACATGGCTGTTAGCGCTGTTGCTAAGGTCATGGTGATGATGATGTAGGGTTTATGGTGATGATAGTGGTGGTGATGTTAATGACAGAGCTTCTGCTGATGGCAATGTTGGTGATGATGTGGTTGGTAGTGACATTGAGGGTGGTAGTAGTGGTAGTGGAGATGATGAATGTAGCATTGATCATGGAGGTGGCCATTTTGGTTGTATTAATAGTAATGATGGTGGTGTTGCAATGACGGAGATGCTGGGAATGTGGATGATGGGGATGCTGGTTGTTAAGATGCTGGTTGTTAGAGGGTGGCAGTGATAATAGATAGAGGCCAGTGATAATGATGGTAATAGTGTTGTGGTCATGCTGGTGATGATAGTAGTATTCATAATTATGGCAGTGTTCATGACGATAGCACTGTAGAAACGGTGATAATGATGGTGACCATGGTGATGATGATGATGGTGGAGATAGTGATGGTTGTAGTATTGAAAATGGCAGTGCTGGTGATGGTGCAGACAATGATAATGCTGATATTAATGATGGTGAATATTGTGGTTGCTGTGGTAATAGAAATGATGCTAATTATTTTGCCTTAGGAACTCTATTTGTCCCTTAATCTTCATAATCACTCACCAGTTTATGGCAGGTATCATTCTCGTTAAAATTATTATTCAGGTTAAAGCTAAAGGAACAAGCCTCAAGAGGTCTTACAAATAATATGCCGTGGAACCCAGACTCAAAGTCAAACAGGCTGATCCTAAAGGCCACAAGCTGAATCTCACATAGCCTTTATTCTAATCTAACGTCTTATTTTCCAATTTAAACCCATCAAGCTCATAACCATTTGGATTCCATTTTAAGCAGGACCCTATACCCCACTGCTAAGGGACTTCTAAGTGTAATGAACAGAAAATTGTACTCAGATCCTGGGGTTAATGGCTGGGAGGCAGGGTTTTGAAAACCACAACTTTATTATCAGAGCAACAATTTCATTAAGTAGACAAGCAACTCACAAGGGGACTGTGAACAGGATGATGTGTTTTAAAGGTCAAAAGCTGGTTTCCTGCAGACTTAAGTAAGTCAAGAAAAAGGTGAGATTTGCAATGCAGCTTTATACCTTGTCCAAGCAGACTCCCTACACTGACATGCCCTAGTATCCCTCCTGGGATCCAAACCATGCAGGCTGTCTCACACTCTACAGAGAAGAAATCCTGCTACTTAGAGACACCAAGGGGCTTATGCAGCCTCAGTGGCCAAGTCCTTATCTCTTGCCAATATTCCTCAAATTACTCAGCAATATGAGTTAGCACAAAAGAGTATTTCCAGAAAACAAACAAACAAACAGCTTATATGGAAAGCTCATTTCTAAAAATTATTAGCTGATATTCTAGAGTAAGTGAAAATATGTGACCTTTCTCTTTTGTCACTTAAACCTAAATGCATGCATATGAATAAATAGTGCTAAAGGAAACTCTGGAAGTGGGGGACTAGTCTTACTCTCATTTTCAAGATCTCATCAGTCTCCAAGAATCTCAACATTGTGGGATCCTTGTGTATTTTCAAAGAATACACAACCAATAGTACATAAAATAATAAGAAAGTCTAAAGATTTAGCAGATGATCCAAACATATCAGGTACTGTAACATGTGGTTCATTTGGGGAGATACCAACACGACAGCTTAAAGGTTTTTATTTATTAATTTTTAATTAATTTCTCTTAGCAGCTCTTCTAGGAACAGGGTTGCCCAGGCCTACAAAGCCACCAAGCCTCAGTGACATTAAAAAGATGACCCTCTGCATTGAAGAAGTTGGGTGTAGGAGGAGGCCTCTTGTTCATTCCTGACTGCTCAGCCCTGAAATAATCACACAGAAGCTATATTATTTAAATCACTGTTTGGCCAATCACTCCAGCATTTTGCTAGCTAGCTCTTATATCTTTGGTTAACCATTTCTATTAATATGCGTATTGCTACCCAACTATGGTTTACCAGCGAGGTTCCAGCGCATCTGTCTGCAGTGGCAGCTACATGGCTTCCAACAACTCTGCCTTCTTTCTCCCAACATTCATTAGTTTTACTCTACTCTATGATAAGCCCTATCAGAGGCCAAGGCAGCTTCTTTATTTGTTAACCAATAAAAGCAACACATGTACAGAGGAACTTCCCACACCATTACCTTTTCTGTTTAAATAAAAAGAAGGGCTTTAACTTTAACATAGTAAAATTATATATAACAAAACAGG
This sequence comes from Microtus pennsylvanicus, assembly GCF_037038515.1. Classification (NCBI taxonomy): domain Eukaryota; kingdom Metazoa; phylum Chordata; class Mammalia; order Rodentia; family Cricetidae; genus Microtus; species Microtus pennsylvanicus. Next base: position 50,215,515 of record NC_134586.1, on the reverse strand, counting down.
TATAATTCAAGTTATAATATTTATATCTACTTTATCTTTTATCATAACTAAGGAAAACTATAATTATAACTACCTGTTCTTCAACTCTTTCAAAGACTGCAGAAGGATATAATATTATATAAGTTAACAGGAAGTGCATTATAAGCAACATCCAAAACTCTAGAATTGACCAAGATATCTTGCTGCCTGGACAGTCACCCAAAGTTCTGTGATGTTGCAGGTATCCATCTTCAGCCTACAGGCCCAGTAGTATCTGACAGACTTTTCCATGAAGCAGGAAATTTCAAAGACAGTTCCACTTATATTGGCAGTTTGTCAGTCACTTTTTTCTTCATCCTGCAGAATGTCTGACAGACTCTTTCATGAAGCAGGAATCTTGAAGGACTGTCTCACCTTTAGGCAACTTCAACAGTCATTTTTCTGTGGGTCCTGGATGCCCAGTGTATACAGCAAAACATCAAGCAGTCCAGGGAAGAGCAGTTCTTACCCAAATGGCTACAAACTCCATAAAAACCCTCTTTGATGCCCATTATCCTCTTGAAGTAGTTTGTTGACAGAGGTTTCTCTTCCACCTGATCCCGCAGCCATTCAGTTTCAAAGAATCACACAAAGGCTTACGTTAATTATAAACTGGTTGGCCTATTAGTTCAGGCTTCTTATTAACTCTTACATCATACATTAACTAACAATTCTTGTCTATGTTAGCCATGTGGCTTGGTACCTTTTACCAGTGAGGCATTCTCATCTTGTATCCTCTGCATCTGGATGATGACTGCAGACTGAGCCTTTCCTCTTCCCAGAATTCTCCTGTTCTGTTTGTCCCACCTATTTAGTAGATGTTCCAACATGTCAGGTACTGTAACATGGGGTTCATTTGGTGAGATACCAACACAACAACTTAAAGGTTTTTATTTATTACTGATTAACTAATTTGCCATAGCAACTCTTCTAGAAACAGGGGTGCCCAGGCCTGTAGAGCCACCAAACATCAGTTACATTAAGAAGTTGACCCTCTGCATTGAAGAGACTGGGAAAACAGCTATCTGAAATCCTTTCATAAATTAGTATAGGATAGAACCACTGCCTTCTAAATTATTTAATTCTAAGAATTTTAGACACTGTGCCAAAGGGCAAGCAAGAGGTTTTGCTGCAAGATACTATCCCAAGCCTTTGTGATTTCCATTTCTGCTGATCTCACACTCTTCCTAACCACCTACCTCCCACAGCAGCCACTTCCTCCAAGTCTGTCCTCTTCCTGTCTTGTACTGAAGACCCCTTCTCCCTTCAGGAGCTAAGTGTCTCCACAGCACAGCAGAGTTCGTCATTCCTGTCATTCTTTGAAAGTATCTATTTCTTCTAAAATAAAACCCAGGCTCATATCACAGGCTCTGAAGTTCTTCCACCCTTTCTCCTATTCTCTGATCTGTCACCTCACTTTCTCTGTATTCGAGCCAAGAAGTGTTTTTCTCCCTCCAATTTATTAAACTAGGTTCTGCCTCAGGGCCTTTGCCCTCAAGGTTTTCTTTGTCTAAAAGCTTCTCTCCTTGCTGGAAGGTAGCAGGGATGGGTCCTTGCCATCCTGAATATCTCAGCATATACCATTTTGCTATGAAGCACAGATGTTGCTTTCTTATGAAGTAGCCCTCTTCTTTCCTGACTAAGTCTTCCTCATTGCTCTTTTCTGGTTTGTGGTTTGTTACATCATATTCTTTCAGTTATTTTGTTTCTCTTGGTTGACATTTGCACTGTCTATCTCCTTCACACAGAAGACAAGCTCTATGACGTGGCAGAGTCTTATTCTATCTGTGTATTGCTGCCTCCATGAAACTGGGAAATACATGCAACAGACTATGTTTTTTATTAATAATGTGTTTTACCTACTTTGTGGAATAAGTTAGTATGTAAAGAATGGCCAGTTAAGGAGAACATTGACCTCTGAATCAGCTAAGTATGGCACATGTGGGCTCACAAGAGCCTTAAACAGCAAACATAGGGCCTGCATGGATCTATACCAGGTCCTCTGCGAATATGCTATATTTATTAGCTTAGTATTTCTATGGGATTCCCGAGTGTGAGAACTGGTAGGTCTGGCTTTGCTCTTGGGTCTCTTTCCTCCTTTTGGGTTTCTGTGTCCAGCTTTAACATGACAGTTTCTGCCTCATCTCATTTGAGTTGATTTGTTCATGTTTGGTTGCTATCTCTTAGAAGCTTTTCCTTTTTTAATGAGAGAAAGGGAGTGAAACAGAGATGGGGAGGAACTGGGAGGGGAAACTATAATTTGTGTGTGTGTGTGTGTGTGTGTGTGTGTGTGTATACACACTATATATACATATACCTGTATATATCGTATTTGAAAAGAATTTATTTTCAATTAAAGAAAAAATATTTTAAATAAAAATGCCTAGCTGAACTGCGTTCCTTCAGAAAGATGCCAAGCACCACATATGGCAGGTTGCTTGTGGTCTTTAAAACCAAGACTGAGTGGTGGTTTTTGGTTTTGTTGTTGTTGTTTTGGCATATTAAGTGACTCTCTCATACTTTATCTATGTCCTGTCCACTCTAGGTGACGGACAGTATTATCCCTCCATGATTATCTCCGTGTACAAAGGTGTGTGGCTGTCAAAGCTGCTTATGCTGGCCAATTAGTTGATTTCTGTTCTCCCCAGAGGGTGTTCAGGTTAATTACCTTCAAGCCTCCCATCCTGCATCCTTGCTTTTATTTTCAGCTTGCCTCCTGCTGTTATGTTGTTTCCCTTATTCGACCCACAGCTGCCTTTATTAGTGTCTTCCCAGGTAGATCAAGTGAACTTTGTAGCTGTTGCTGTGAGCTATTCAGTGTACAATGATTGTCTATTTCTTAGCTCCTTCCTGGGCTGTTGGATGGCATGTGAACCTCGCTGTAGGGGATTGAGCTGCATCCAACTAGTAGTTTTCAAAACTCTTGTCTTATATTAATTGCAATGTGATATTCTAGTTAAACTCTAGTGTTCTAGAGTCTGAACTTGAACCTGGAAGTAGACTTGGTTCATGAGTGGTTTATGTGCCTCAGTTTCTTCACCTGTAATATACAAATAACTACAGAATCTCCTTATCTGATAGAGGTAGTCTATGGAAATATTTGACCCAGTAATTGGCACCTCGTAAGTTCTCTAGATACAATTTGAAAAAATGATAAACTCTAATATTCCTTTAGATTGTGTGAGTTTCAGACTCCTGATCCCAACAGCTTAGTTTCAGGGAAGGTGTTCTCCAATGCTAGCAATCAGGCTGGCTTCAGTTAATTATGTCCGTTGCCAGCCAATGAGGATCAAGGAGGGTGAGGACACAGAATTGCTCTGAAAAACTCCATGAGTCTTTTTACTAGTCACATGATAAAAGGAAAGTTCTGAGAGCTGGAGAGATGTGTGTTTGTGTGTTGTTCCTAGAACACACACATCCAGAGTGTGATTCATAGAACTGGCATATAAAATCCAGACAAGGTGACCTGTGTTTGCAAGCCAAGCACTGAGGAGGCAGAGATTAGTGAACTGGAACTTGTTAGCCAGCCAATCAGCCGGTCCTACTTGGAGAATTCTAGACCAGTGGGAGACACTGTTTAAGAAGAAAAGGTTGATGGTACCAAAGGAATGACACTGAAATTATCCCCCTACCACATGAATTTACCTACCCATGTACCCAAACACCAACACACACATACATGCACATACAAAGAGTAGAGTTTTAAGTCAAGACATAATTAATTGGACAGAGAGTCAAGGAAAAGGGACTTCAAACACATGGACATACCTCTGAACTCATGGAGTGTAGCTAGCATCTTAGGAAATGAAAGAACTGGGCTGGACATCAGAGAAGGGTTTGGATACAGCTGAAATGATGTCAATCTGTGATGGAATGGGAAAGGAGAGCACTAATTTATGGGTTGATTAAATAGGAGGCTGAAATGGTTGGCCCTGTAGAATTGACTTTTGGGTGACAAGTCCAATTATTTTTGTCTGTGTGAGGTGTCTTAGCGCAGGTAGCACATGCTTGATCAGGTGTGGTAATCTAGAGAGGTTGGTACTCTGAGTTCACAGTTACCAATGTGTGAGGGGGTGGTAGCTCTAGAAAAGATCGCATGGCTATAGAAGCGAGGTGTATACAAGGGGGAAGTGTAACCGTGTAAAATGGGCAGAAGGATGGAAGGGAGACAGAAGATCACAGCACCCAGAATAGGTGCTCTGATATGAGGACAAGGGCACAGAATGACAAGAGTTGCCTCAGGAGACAAAGGTGCCTTCCAGTTTCTTATGAGAGAAGGCTTTGAAATGATCCCTGAAGTATAAGCAGCAGTTACCTCATCATGGATGGATCAACCAACTACAACATGAAACACTTTCGCCTGAAATCTTGCATGGTGCACATCTGTAATACCAACATGTGTGAGGCTAAGGGAGTTGTGCTATACGTTTGATGGCAGCCTGGACTACATCATAAGAGCTGGTCTTAAACCTCCACCAAGAGACATATCAAAAGATTCATTTGCAGTGAGTGTATTTTAAAAAAGTGCTTTTGTACTAAACATATACAGGTTTGTTTTCTTGTCATTATTATATAAATAATATAGTATAGCAATATCTGTATAACATTTATATATTAGACCACCATATTTTATTTATTTAGATATATATTTAGATAATATAAAGGTAACAGGATTTGCAAGTAGGCTACATGAAAATACTGCATGGTTTTATTCAAGAAACTTGACACCCCAGGTAGGCTTTAATATCCGTGGTAGTCTTGAATCAAACCCCAGGATACCAAGGGAAGTCTTTACCAGTTCCTTTGTCAACTGTAATTATTTCAAAGTCCACAAGGCTCCCTATTTAGCTGCTGTCATTTAGAATGACACATTGAGAGCTGGGTTGTTGTTTGTACCAGGTTGAGGAACATTTGGTTCTTGCTGTCAGTCAGTGTCAGCGGCCTGCTGGAAACTGTCCCAAGTACATTTCCTTACAGTTGGAGTATTTGAACTGAGTTAACTTTGAAACAAGAATGTCCTGGAAGTAAGACTCTAATCAGAGATTGTAAAACATCGATGGGTTTGAGTGGAGAAGAAATTGTGGGCTCATGATGTTTGCCTGGGATAGTTAGCCATGTTGGGGAAACATTAAAAGGTGGCAGCAGGTAGAGTTTTGCATCTCCAGAAAGTTTTCTTTGGGGGAAGACAAGAACATGAATTCATGGTTCCTTTGCTTCCTTACCCTAACAACATTAAGTTCTAGTTGAAACCAATATGGACTTCGTGGATCAGATATTTCAGTTGATTGTAGCTTAAATAAAATTGCAAGTCAGCCACACATGTACATACAAATGGGTACATACACATATGTACACACACATCCACAAGCACACCCTACAGCACACGTGGAGGTCAGAGAATAACATTGAAGTTAGTGCTCCCCTTCACCAGGTAGGTTTAAGAGATGGAGCTCAGGTTTTCAAGCTGGGGAGCATCCTTACTTCCTGCATACACTTTCCTGGCCCATACTTGTTCTCTGATATCGAATGATGTTTGAAGTAGAAGAGGTGCATGAGGTTTCTTCGTGTTCTCTTTTTACCACCCGACTTCCTTCATGATTATGGATTCACCTTTCAGCCACCTGTATAACATTGTAAAGACATGGAGCAGGGCTTTGAGATGGCTAAAAGGACAAATTACAACCAAACAAGATTCTTTGAAAAAAGCTTTGCTGACAACTTTACCCATCAGTTTTCTATTACATCTCACTGGTTATAGACATCTCTCCATATGTCTTACAAATGTAATTATTTGACTGGGCACATCCATCTGCTACCAAAGGGGGGAGGAAAACAGAGATTTAAGGTAGTCGTTTCTATTAGTTGCTTTTCTATTGCTGTGATAAAACACCACGACCAAGGCAGCTTACAGAATAAAGAGTTTTTTTTTAATTTATTTATTTATTAAGGATTTCTGCCTCCTCCCCGCAACCGCCTCCCATTTCCCTCCCCCTCCCCCGATCAAGTCCCCCTCCCTCATCTGCTCGAAGAGCAATCAGGGTTCCCTGACCTGTGGGAAGCCCAAGGACCGCCCACCTCTATCCAGGTCTCCAAAGGTGAGCATCCAAACTGCCTAGGCTCCCCCAAAGCCAGTACGTGCAGTAGGATCAAAAAACCCACTGCGATTGTTCTTGAGATCTCAGTATTCCTCATTGTCCGCTATGTTCAGCTAGTCCGGGTTTATCCCAGATATAGCTCATGGGGGAGGGGGACACTTTTAAAAGATGTGAATGATCCTCAGTTCTGGGGTTGGGAAAAGAAATAAAGGAAAACAACAGCAGCAAAAAAAAAAATAAAGAGTTTATTTGGAGTTACAGTTACAGTTCAGTGGGACAAAGGTCCACGATGGTGTAGTGGCTGGAGATGGTAGCTGAGAGCAGACCTCGAGAACTACAAGAAAGAAACGGAAATCAAATTGGGATTGGCATTTGAAGTTGTTTTGTAACTTCAAAGCCTGTCCCCAGTGACATATTTTCTTTATCAAGGTCATCCCTCCTAAACCTACTCAAACAGTATCTCTAACTCTAAACCCCATATTCAAATATATGAATTTATGGGAGACATTCTCATTCAGACTCCACACCACTGAACAATATCTGTCACAATACATGTGTAGCTTGCTGAAGGCCAAAAAAGGCCATGATTTCTTCCCTGGCAGCATCCAAACACATGCCCTGGGACACATGCCTGACATGTCTGAGGTTCTGTACTTGAATGCTGGCATTTCCTGATGTCCAGGTAGTGTGGAAGAAGAAGCAGATGCTAGCGTGGCTTTTATACAGAAGAATGAACTTTGGCAGGTTGCTAAGCAACTTTAGGCCCATGTTTTCTGGTCACACAGCACCATCTCTCATGTGTTGTTTTGAGGACTGGGTGGAATTACAAGTATAAAGGACTTGGCTGTGTGCATGGGAACATAATAGATGGTTGATAAATGTCAGGGAGACTTTTTCTTTTCATGTGCAAAGTTGAAAATAGTTCTTTAAGGATCATAGCATTTAGACTTGCCAGATCATTATTTAAGCAGCTGTGATGGGAAGAAAATTTCATTTTCCCATTCCTTTGGTTCTGTCAAGACTCTTTGAGGTCAGTGAGATGGCTCAGTGGGAACGGGTGATGCAAGCCTGAGTTCAAATCCCTAAAACTTGTGTAAATATGCACCATAGCATGGCCACACACTTACCTGTACTCTCTCTCTCTCTCTCTCTCTCTCTCTCTCTCTCTCTCTCTCTCTCACACACACACACACACACACACAAGCACCTATTAAGAAATTTTAAGATTCTTATTACATTTAAGTAGCTGCCAATATGATGAAGGCACATTTTTTTTATCCAGTAGCGGCTGTGTGTATGTATCTTCTGTGCAGTTGTACTTTTCTTCATTCAAATCCAGGTAGGTTGGCTTCAGTCTAGCAATTGGACTAAATTTAACATCCATATTCTTAAATAACTCACAGCCAGGAGTGAAAGCAGATAAGACTTGGGGAGGATAGAGGTGTGCACACTCTGGTTTTGACTGATAGATCTTTTCGGGAATGTGAAACGATGCGCTTAATTTCCTTCAGGGTTGGAGGGAGCAAGAGTCAGAATTTCACAAGCTCATTCCATGTGGAGGAACTCCACCATACCCAAAATCCACAAAGGAAGAAAGAAAGCATAGAACAAAGCATTGCTAAAAGGTTTCTTTTAGACGTGGCTCCCACATAGGAGCATTTGGAATGTGCTTCAGCTTCAATCTAGATATTACGGGCACAGCTCTAGTACACAGCAAGACACACTGCCCAAAGGACAGAGCCTTTTCTGGTCTAGCAGAGTCGTGTTGCATTTAAGTGAAGGGAAGAGGAATTAGGAGCTCGGCAGGGTAGCTGCTGCATGTCTGCTGACAGGTTGCATGCCACTTTCCCATAGTGACTGTTCTTTACCTGGAACAGATTCTCCATGGCAACCTCTTCATGGGGTGCTTCTGTCTTCATAAAACACACACATTGGGAAGAAAGTAGAAAATGGAGACTTGCGTTCCTAGGTAGAGAAAAGGAGGGGTTGCAGACACCAAGGAAAGAGTCAAGTGTTGCTTTTCTGACATTCCTTCTTGGATGAGTATGAGTGGGAAAGAAAGGATTAACATTCACTTTGTAGACACCATCAGTGAGCATCCCTTTGAGACATGACTCGAATCAAATAGTTTACACTGTTCTTGGTAACTTGGTTTTGGCCCAGTGATTTGCTGAAATGTCAGAGGACACTTAGGCTTCCCTCCACCTGCTCATTAAAGACTGCTCACCAAAACCCAAGTTCTGGGGTCTTGATGGGCAGAAAAGGATTTCAATACAGTGTTTTCAAAGATAGAAGTTTTCAACAGAGAAGAAGGACTGAGAACCCCAGAATAATTTTTCCATCATGGTCAGAATATGTTACTATCTGAAATATTTCTCAGGGTCTGAAATAGGAGTTCTCTGTAGCAAAGCCATTCCTTTGCTCACATGGAGTAAGCACAGAACTTCCTGGAGACAGAAAAAGGAAGGCAAAGCCAACAAAGAAAGCCTCAGCACCCAGTCACTTCAGACTACCTCACATAAATGCCCTGATCTGATTTCCGTTCCTCCCCACACCATCACCACTCCTCCTTCTGTAACATTTCAGTTTCTCAAAAATAATTTATCCTATCAGGCTATACCCAGATACAGGATTGGGTTTTAAATCCAGGGAATATATAATAAATTGTACTGTACTTGTAGGTCACAATTGTGGTAGAGGATTGGAGCATATTGCAAAACATAGAAAGTTCTAGAGAGTTGTTAGGCTCCCTAGCATGTAATGAGGCAAATGAACCAAAGACAAGTAAACCAATGGCTCTGGAAGTTTTTCTCCTCCAAGATCTTGTTTTTGGCTTCAGTGAAGTAGAGAATGAGAAAGATGAAGGATGACCATCGCACAAGCTGCTGACCCTGGTGGGGAGCCCCTTGAACCTACAGTTGTGTCGGTCAGCTGTGGGCAGGAAGTGAGAATAGAAACACTAAATCATGGCAGGCATGGAAGGAAAAGTCCAGAAAGGTCATCTTCATATCCCTCTGGCATTTATGTTTGGTACCTTCCCATAAAAACTATTGAGATAAAATAGAAGTTGTAATTTTTAGCAAGAAATAGTAATAGTTTCGCTGGTAGGTACATTAATAGACTAAAGATGCCCAAATCTGCTTCTTAGTGCTCTGTAGTTATCTTTTTCAAAAGTATTTCCACACTGTCAACTGTTCCAGATGAAACGCCACATTCTTATCTTTATTTGCTTGATCTGTGTGTGCATGTTAAGCATGTGTGTGGATGTGCATGTGCATGTGGGTGCATGTGTTACATGTATAAGCACACACATGCTCAGACGTTGCTCCTCCAGTGCCTTCCACTTAGTGTTTGGGGCAGATTCTCTCATTGACCTGGAACTTCAACAAGTAGGCTAGGCTAGGAGCTCCAGGGATCTACCAGTCTTTACTTCCCACTTCACCACCAATGGACTAGCATGCATGTGCCACCATAGCTGGCATTTTATGTGAATTCTGGGGAATCACCCTAAGTCCTTTGGGAAGCAAGTGATTTCCTGACTGAGCCCATGTATGCTATTCTTAGCTAGTAGAGTAAACAGAATGTAGAGTCAATGAGCATAATATTCACCTCCTAGAAATCACGGTAAAGAACTTGAAATTGTTTAATTAATCCATCTGTAAATGTCCAATGCATAGAACAACTCAGGAGGTCACCTACTACATAAGGGTCATAGAAGGAGTTACACAGCAGAGGAAGCATGTGCTCTTTTCCATCTTTCTAACCTCCTTGAAGCTGAGCTGTGTAAAGGCAGCATCCGCTGTGTTAAGTGGAGATTTGCTATTTATTTGTGGGCAGAAGCACTTGTGAGTCAAAAGTGCACGATTCCTACCCCTCTACTCTAGGGATCAGGACCCTCATCATGGACAGATGTGGACATGGTAGGGGCACAGTGTCAGAGTTGTCAGGAGCATTGTGTAGACATGCAGCATCCATGTTAAAATAAACATGGAATGACTATTGTGAAGGTTTGTGTTTGTATAGGAACAGATAGAGGGCTTGATAAAACTACACTTTGGAAGCAAATAGTGTTGGAGTGAAACCCTAGATGTATGTACCCCTTATGCCCTGATGGACACTGTGGCACTGTTTCCTTACCTGTTTGTTATGAACTCCTTAACCCTGAGCAAATCATGTTAAATAACCAGTGCAAAACTTGCAGTACGTGGTGTGGACTAGGTCATATTGTTTGTCACCCTCCTCATGCATCATTATCAAGAGTTGGCTTCCATGATGACAGACAATCTCCACGAACCAATACGCGACAGTGCTGCTGTTTTATGAGTGACTGCCTTTAAGTGTGGCCATGCAGAAACAGGCACTGTGTTTCCAGTTGTCCGGGAGAACTCCAGTTACCACCTTTTAACTGTTAAAGAATTCCAGCAGGATTTCTGATACATTGTGAGAGCCATCATTTTAACGATAGTATTTGTTTACGTTAACTCATGCAAATGTTGATATACCAAATGCCGGGTCAATTAGCCTTGGAAATTAATTATGTAGTTAGAGATCAGTAAGATGAGAAATACGCACCACAGAAGTTAGAGCTGGGAATAGATTCTGTAAAGTGAACACAGTTTCAATAATATATGGGGGATGAATAATTCCCCACCAAACACCAAAGTAATAATGTGCTGTAAGTACTGCTTTCCCCTGTAGACATTGCCAGGAATTCAGTGGGAAACAAGTAACATTATGAGGAAATATTGATTCACTGTGGGCACAGTGAGTCCTGTTATGATAAAGACAGTCTGTGGCCATTTGTTTTTTCATTTCCTTCTTTAAAGAAAAAAAACCCTAAATATATGACTTGCTTACTGTAACCAAGACATTTAGATTGCATCCTTTTATAGAATAAAAAGATTTATTGGGCTTCAACATTTCCCCCCATGACTTGGGTACCCTGAGGTCATGAAAAAGTGAACTCACTCCATTATACTAGCTCTGGGTTTTATACTTACATTAAGTCTGGAGTCTGCTGTAGGAATCCATTCCAATCAGCAGAAAGCCTCATGTGACTTATCTGGATCCGTGCAGAGCTGGATCTGAACCCTATGACAATATTTCAAAATAGAGAACATTGCACTCCGCTGGGAGCTGGCTCTACTGCTCACTGCCTAGATACAATATTGGGTCAAGTTCCTCGATGGTACTTAGCGTTTTACTTGAAAAGTTTAGATAGTAGTTCTTCACTCATGGAGGAGTTGTCAGGATTGTGTAAATGACACATGTAAAATTTAAATAGGTACTGCACCAATACAAGGTCCAACCCATGTTGATGTACCTATGGTCGAGGTGGCTTAAGTTCAGGCTCGCATCTCAAACTATAGCAATAGAAAGGACTTAAAGCAACTTCATGAAAACTGGACACAGCAGCCAAGCACACTCAGTTTAGGTGGGAGGTATTCTGGTGATGGTAGTCCTTGGCATTGATTGGTCAATGTGCTTTTCTTGAGGATAGGTGTCTTCCTGAAGTCTCTGTGCGGGGGCTGGGGAAGACAACGACATGGCCTGCCTCACGCTCAGAGGGAAAATGATTAGAGATTACTCTGAACAGCACTTTCCCTTTCAAATATCACTTCCAGATGAAACTGCTGCATTTTCCTGTCAAGTGATAGTCTTTCTCGTTTTGAGGACATCCGATGATTTGAGATTATCTTTAGGTATGGAAAGAATTTGGAGGTCAGCGAGAGGGCTTAGCCTGTGAAGGCATTTGCTGCACAAGCAAGCCTGGCAACCTGGGTTCCATTCCTGGATTCCACATAGAGGTATAAGGAGGGAAATAATGCCATAAAGTTGTTCCCTTCCTTCCACATACACATATTCCTCACACACTATAAATAGATAGATAAATAGCACTTAGACAATGTCAGCAACACTCAGTGTAACCGCTATCTCTGTTTTATAGGACAGCAAATCATCTCAGGACAGTTGCACATTTTTTTTTCTGGGGTTTCCCCACTAAATATACTCTAAAACCTAGACATGTGGTCCCTTTTATTGCTCTGCTTCAAATCCACCCTACCGAAGTATGCATATGCTCTCCTGTTTTCCTTAATGCTCATCCTCAGAGTGACCTCAGCAGGCTTAGGTAGAAGTTCACAAACCCTGTTCTGGAAAAAGACATGGCAGAAGTAGCCTAGCTTAAATTCCATTTGCCCATGACTTTAGCCAACCATGGATTGATGGTTAGAATATTGTAGCCAGCCTGCTCCTTCCTTCCAGTAGCTCTAAGGGCTTTAACTGTAAAGAGTGAGAATATTGAAAAGGAGAGAAAGGTCAGTGTCCAGCAGTGGTTCACGAGATTCTGCTTTCTCGGGCTGCCAAATGGCTACTTGATAGGCAGGGGACATGTATGTCCTGACATGGACATGCCTTTAATGAGCTCACCGACACCACGTTTCCAGTCCAGCTGTTGCCATGCCCCTCTCATTTCCAGTCCGCACTCAATTCACTTTTGGCACCACCCACAGCATGTGACAGGAAGGAAGGAGGTTGCAAGGCTCTTTATTGACAAAGAGAACTTGAGTGGCAAGCAAGACAATGGAGGAGACTGACGTCTATTTTGCTTGTTTCTGGCTAAGTCCTTGCCTTCTCATCAAAAGTGAATGAATTCTGAGTTTTCAAGTGGTTTGGGGAAGCCTTTTTGGTCAGCTGGCCTCAACAGTCAAAGACCGTGTGTTTGGCTGTCCTTGAAGCTGCCTCTCCAGGAAACCTTGACAAAGAATGCTGCAGCCCACACAAAGGCAAGCCAATTGAAAAGACCAGCTTGAGATAACTTATTTTGAAGTTATGTTCCTCCTCATTGAGACTGCTCATTGGGCGTCTCATCTGTGATTAATAAGGATGTATGGATGTCTTCCTTTTTAATCCTTGACTTAATTGGAGTTGACTTTCAGTTATGCGCCACCAAAAAGGACCAGTTTAGTAAATTTTATTTCATTTCAGATGGTTTCAACCTGGGTCACTTTCCCTTTTGCCATCATGTGACTCTCCAGAGTCCCTGAAGAACCTGAGGTTTCCTTGCTACAAGAATAATTACCAGGTATCAATGTCAAATTGTGGAGAGACAGGAAACAGAAGTAGTCTCTGTGAGAGTTTTGCTTCATACACTTGGAAGCACTTGTAATTCATGGAGAGTTTTGCTATTTCATTTAAAAAGATGGTTTTAGTATTTATCTCTTTTTGGGAGTCAAACCTGATAAAGTTAAGTAAGTTGCCCAAGGTATTGTGCTGTCTGCTAGTGAGGAAAACTGGGATTAATATGCCATGCATTTTCACCTGTATGTGATAGGCAGACAAACTGGGAACCTCAAACCTTCCTCATACAAGGACACTTTGCATCCAGACTTCCTATTCTCTAGCCTGGTATCCATAGCTCCTTCCTTATTTCTGTTTCCATGGTGCACTGTACACTGACGTGCCTTGAACATTCTGGCATTTGCTTGGGGGTGGGAAGCCTTTCTCCAGACCTCAGCTTCAGATGCTGCCCACCTAACCATCTGTGGCAACAGATTTGTGTGTTATCAATTAAAGTCTAAAGGAAGTTGGCAAAGCCTCCTACTCTAACAGGATGGGCTAAAGACATTCCTGTTAAGACAGAAATGGGTTGTGTCTATGATGGTGGTGGTTGGTAGCTTTCCAAGAACACTTTAAATATACCCATGTCATGAATCGCCTAGCTCACATTCACTTTCAGACGTTCTTCCCAGAAGTGGCTCTCTCCCATAGAATGGACCAATGTGTAACTTGACAGGGCTGCAGTCTGGAAAGCAGAGCAAAACGCACAGTTTGGAGAATCCAGCCCTGTGAATTTCACATTGACATTCACTTTGGAAGTTACCCCTTAAAAAAATTCTCTGTTCTTTCTAAGTTGCCTTTAAATAGTGAATGTTTCTCTGAAGTTGCACACAACTAACTAATTATCTTGTGTAAGTGTGAATCTACCTGGAGCCATGTAGAACCATTATTCATTTGACAAATAATTTAAAATATGTGTTAAGTTACATATTTGAATAGACTCTGAAGACTCTTCCATGTATCTTCTGATGCTTTAGTATTCTCCAATTGTTCCAAATCACAATTGCGACAAATGTGGTAAATAAAAACATTCTAAATAAAACAAATCTGCAGATCTTCATATATCTGTATCCATGATGCTAAGTCCCACTTATAGCCACAGATGCTCAGCAAGACCCTGCATCTCTTTGAGCTTTCTCTCTTGGGCACTCCAACAGTATTGAGCATACATGGTGAGCAGCAATTCTAACACAGTCTCATGCCCATGCTTGAAATCTGTGAAAAAATAATTCACAAAACTGACGGGTTAAATTTTAACACAGAGATGTACAAAAACTACATCAATCATTTATTATATGTTATTCCCTATATTAGGGACTAAAGGATTAGGGATTGGCAATACGTAGCTTCTGTTCTGAAAGCATGTACCAGCAACTATGATTAGTTGATTAATCTATCTCATTATTTTAATAAGGTTTGAAAGGAGCTAGAGAGATAGCTTAGCAGTTATGAGTACTGACTGCTCTTTTAGAGGACCCAGGTTCACTTTCCAGCAACCACATGGTGGTTGACAAGAGTCTGTATCTCCAGTTCCAGGAGATATGTCACCCTTTCTGACTTCTTCGAGTATTGTACACATGTTGTGCACAGACAGCCATGCAGGCAAAACACTCATACACATAAAATGGAAATAAATTAAACTTTCTAGTACAGGCTTCTACAGTGGGTTATGAAGCAATTTGTTCCTGAATTACAAGAAATTTAGTCTCAGTATAGTAGTTAGGCACTTAGAGCAAAACATGACATTGTCTATCCCCTGCCAACACTGCCAGCAACATGACTCTATCCTTGCAAGGCTTATCACCCTCAACTATTAACCTATAGGCCAGATAACTCCTTGTGAGATCTATCTCAGGTACTTTACCATCCTTGGAATCAGCCACTTAGTGGCACTAATAACCTCTGTTTTCAGTTCTAACAAAGAAGGGCCTACATGCCTTGTCACGTGATTCCAACGTGGGTGTAATGAGGGGGACTCTCTCCAGACTGTGAAGCACTTAGTTAAACTAAGATTAAAGGTAGGGGGTTATATTGAAATTGGAGAATTTTTTTCTGGTCTTAGTGCACAGTAAAATCTGTTGCTTAGGTTCTCTAAAATGGGATGAAGTTTATCCTCTGAGGGTCCAGAGAAAGCGATTGAAGAGATGAGTCATTCTTGGAGACAGAGGGATGGAGTAAATGGTCTCTCAAGATCCTGCATGACCCTTGAATTCTATACCACTTTTAAACGTATAACTGAACCCAATTCCTCTCTGTTCCTTTAACTGTCACTAGAACTAAAAATTGTGTCTGATAGGCAGCTTATCTTCCACATGCCCTTTATGTCACCAGAAGCTGGAGGACTCTATTTTTTTTTAAGGATCTTTTTGTTTTTGAGAAAACTTGGCAGAAGCACTCTTTTTGAAAGAGGAAAAAAAAATCAAATTTCAGGGCTGTGGAAAAATAACTTTCTGTGCTCCTAGGTTCCAGAATGGACCATTTGTTAGAACCAAGTGTCTGCTGGGGTGTGAAAAATTCTTGGAAGGCATTTCCTAAATTTTGTTATTGTTGTTTTATCACCTCATTCCCATGAACCTTCTCGTTTGCTCTCTGCTGCCTGTGAGTCTGGGCTGGCCAAGAGAAGCTTGGCTCATCTTTTATTCCTAAAGACCTAATGTGTATTTCCTGGTAAAGATACATGTGTTTGTTTCATCTTGTCTGTTTAGACAGTATTCTTTATTCCAAATCAGGAAAACAAAAATGTGTTTACTAAGAACACATTCTGATCTCACATTTTACATTCATTTCTCTCTTGAAATATTGTTCCCCAAGTTTTTTTTATTAATTTCCAACTTTGTCCAGTAAGAAAATTTTAACCTAGTTTTCTATGTGAAAACCACAGCGCTGTAATTAGATTTCATATCAAATCCCAGCTCCTGATATTTTTCTTCCCTGATCTTTGACCTTGAGCTTAAGTATAAAATCTTTCATAAACCCACAGAACACACCACTTCCTAATTGGAAAATAGGATGATAATAAACCATGTTAGAGAGTTGGCATGGTGACAATATACAACAATGGTGTTAAGTGCCATCAATTGCCTAGCTTGTCAGCTATTACTGACGAACTGCTATTTGTTAAAGATCTTGGACAAGACCCATATAAGGCTCTATTTTTCACATAGAATGGTACAGATCTTGAAAATATTTCTTTGGTTCACACAACTCTCTGGGAAACCATGCAATGTGTGAACCACATTGATGCCTCTTTGTGTAGGTGCACAGCCTATAACACTCCTGGATTTTATGGCTCTTTACGGGAGTGTTGAAGAGGTGCTACAGAAGGACCTAAACATTGGAAAGGTTTCTGCGATGCCAGGGTGATGAAAATTTGAAAAGATATTGCAGAGTATGGGGGTAAGGGTAGGTCATAGCACTCATTCCTACTAATTAGGTTTGGCAAAAACAGAACTCATAGCTCCCATCTTGGTACTCACTTGATGTATGAGTGCACCAACAAAAAGATGCTGTGTTGTACCATGAAGCAATTGAAACAGAATAAGAACAAATGCATGTTTCACAAGGTTTAATGTAGATTTTCCCTTGGGTTTCCCACATATCTTTAGACTAGATAACAGTCCCACATGAGTGACATAGAGCACTTGACTCTGGTGGGCAGCTGAAAAAATTCCTTACAGAATTTGGGGAAGATCCTCTAATTGAAATAATTAATCTGATGTAGCATATTGTTGATTATGTGGACATGCTGATTTTCTGAAGGAGTCTGACTATATAATACATGTCTTGCTAAAACAGTCTTAAATAACTGAAATCAACTTAGGAATGTTGGGACACAAGTTGAAATAGGGTGAAAAGCATCGTAAACCTTTTAAATGCTTCTCATGCAGATTTTTTTAAAACACACACATATTGTAATATTTTGATATCTTAAAAAAAAAACCTAGATGAGGCACGCCTACTTCCTCTACAGTTCTAAGAAACACTAAGAATGCATCCAGGAACAGACTTTCAATCTTGAGACTATTTAGTACAAAGATGTACCTGTGCCACCTGGCTCAGATATATAAGCAGCAGTGATCTGTTCTGCCTGGACCAACCAAGGATCAAGTATCAGCAAGTACAACTCTACAGTGTATAGAAAACTTAAAATACAAACAAACAAACAACAAAACCAGACAATCTTAAACTGTTCCTCCTTCTCTAACTCCCTAAGGAAACCAAATAAAACTCCTAGAACTCGCTGACCTTTGACATCCTGCTGTTGCCTTCTCACTTGTGACCCTCCCTCCCCAGTGTCTTCCCCAGGTAACTCTATGTGACATGGCATACCTCCCCTGCTTAGTAACTGTAAGTAAAGACTCTTCTTGACTTTACTGGAGCTGGGTCCTGATAAACCTATAGGAAGTTGAACACATCATTAGTGGGAAAGTGCATTCCTTCCACACACCTGACCTTCCAAAGAGAAGAGCTTGGTCAAGCCTACCTTAAACATGCCAGAAAAGCTTTCATTCAGCAGGCAAACTCATCTTCCACAAAGCCCATTTCATAAGTGTTAAATGCCCCTCATGATTTGCTGAATACCCATTTCCAGAATACTGTTGGCACAGTCAATTGTTGATACTTGATCATCTCACAATGATAGAGGAACTGAGAACTGTATAGTTCACTACAGCTGCTCAGCATCACTAGAGACTGTAAAGCTAGGAAACGATTAATATTCACCATCCAGAGCAGAGTGTCTACTCAATGGGTGTCATGCAAAACTTGACATTGAGCTGCTGTGGATTGGGGAATGGCTATGCAGTAAAACACATTTCGTAATCTCTCTCCTCTATCAGCCATAGCTCGTGGATCCAAACATAAAACAATACACAGCACCCTCAGAACCTAATGCTGTCAATTTCATGACCATCTGTGGTCACCTTTGACACTCATCAGTGGCAATTTCAACGATGCACTTCAAACTTTTTATAGCTATTGCTCAAATGTGTCCATTCTTGCCTCTTTCCAGCCATCTGATAGTAGACTTGAAACAGAGGAACTTAATCTGCCCACATGGCCAGTTCTTTGTAATTGAAGCACCCAGTTCTTTGTGAAAAATGTAAGGCTATACCTACTTTGCCTAGTGTTTACACCTGTTGTGAAAATTTACTGTGGCCTCTGTGAAATAAACACCTTAAAACTCTTAGTCGAGTACCCTGACTGCTCTTCGGACTGGAGAGGGAGGGGGAGGGGAGTGGGGTGTGGGGTGTGGGGAGTGGGGGGAGAGGGAGGGAAAAGGGAGGCGGGGAGGAGGCGGAAATTTTTCATAAAAAATAAATTAATTTTAAAAAAAAGAAAAAAAACCTCTTAGTCGAGCAGTATTTAAAGATGTTGTTGAGAGACAACCTTACTGCTTTGAAAGAAACGTGTCTGGAATTAAGGAAGTTGTTGACCACATTCATACAGCGTAGAAATTAGAAATAATAAATCAAGACACTGTTTCTTTATTTGGCCTTTGTCCGGAGTCTGGGTGTGATTGGTTCTGTGTGGAAAGCGGCAAGGGAAACTTGGTTAGCTGGTTTATCTAATGAACAGTCAAAGATCCTTTTTAAAAAAATCCTTTGTCTCTCTTACAGATTTAAGGGTTGTTCCCCAAATGGCAGCATATTGTTCTTCGCATTTGCTCCATATTGGTTAAAAGCAGAGCCTCTGAGGGCCAGAGGAGCAGGCTCTTTCCCAGGAGCGCATTTGTTTAATCTCTTGCAGAATTCCGAATGAGTGTATTCTGCCAGCTGGGTCCCTTATTAACTAATAGGCAATAAAATTGGGCCCAAGCTCAGATATGCTTGCCTCAGACATTCAGTTTTGTATTTGCAGTCTGCATGGCCTTCCTATCAAACCCTCAGCTTCTTACCTCTGCAATGGCATGCACTTGAGCAAGTCAGTTCTGGAGAGTCTCAGAGGTTTCGGAATAGCGTTTTGCTTTAGGCCTGGATCCTGTTCCTTCTCTGCTCTGACATGCTCACAGACCCTGAGGTGTTCAGTATTTCTCCCAATTCCATCACCTTTCTAAAGTAGCTCCCAGTTCTTACTAAGCCCCTGAGAAGTCCAGCTCCCATCATAGAGGAAAAACACAGGAGTCTCCCTCCTATGCATAGGGCATCCTTTTAGAGCAGGGAGTATTTTTATCAGTATTAAATGATTCAAATGATGCATAATAAAATTCCAAACGTAAGTACCCAAATGTAAAAGATTCTTTCAAATAAAATAAACTCAAGATGTGGGACTTGGAAACAAAATGCTCTTTTAAAAACAGCAATATTAATTTATTTATTTAGGTTTACTATAGTCATGTCATTTAAGGTACGGCCACTCCAGGAGTAAGCTGAAATGTTCATGTACCTGTATCAGCTAAGCATTCAGGATGTGTCATTCACTACATGCCCTTGCCAATGATATGCACGAAGCCATGTTTTCCCCATGCTATATGGTTAAGGAAATTAATTCTTGCCCTTATTAATAAATATTCACTAAGTTTTCACTTGGTGCTAGCCATTGCTCAAAGTACTCTCCATCACTTAAGTCAATAATCTTAATTTATTTAACTAAAACAAGCCCAAAGATTAGTCAGTGTCATTATCCTGTTTAATCAAAGATGGAACTGAGGTATGGGGCTCTAAGGAATGTACCTGAATATTCTGGATTTAAGTCAGGGTGTCAAAAGGAGATGAAGATTGTGTTGTAGAGCATGGTGCATGCTAGTTTCTCTATTGGCATAAAAGCTGAAGCTGTGGAGGGTGGAACAGTGGGGTGGAACTGTGGGCTGAGTCCCCTGCAGTCGCCTTTACCTGGAGGACTTCCCCTGAAAAGCTGTGTTTATTTCATCTGAGTCGCTGCCTAGGTGCCTGCACTGAAGGAAGGTCTCTAGCGCCAAGAGCCAAATGCTGTAATCATCCACCTGACTTGGTTCTTTATGCAGTAATATGAAAATTGTCAATTATGGGTGAATTATGGATGCTACAGATACCTGTAATTTTCGGCTGCAGTTTTGTAAACACACACAGCTGCCTTTAATTTCATTTTACCAGTCATGTAATTCATTAGCTCACACCTGCAGTTACCCGCGCTACAACGCCAAATGAACATGGCTTTCGGTTTGCGCTCCCTGTGTTTCAGATGCTCCTCTGTTTAATTACCTCACTCAGAGGCTGAGGGATTGGTTAAAAATAGGGCTCATCTAAAGAAGAAGCAGGATGATTATCCCTTCAGCGCATGCTAAGGCTCATCTAAAGAAGAAACCCAATGACCATTTCTTCGTCATATGCTCAGGCTGCCTTCTGACATTACAGTAAATCACTGTTTTATCAAAGTCCAGGGTAGCTAGAAAGGGAAAAAATTGTAAATTTGATTTTTTTTTTGCAACTGTTATGTCAACAAAGGCAAATCATTAGAACACGAATGTTGGGAAGTCCTGCCATTACAGCGATGAAGGGTGCTAGCTGATTCTCATGTCCAAGGGGAAAGACAACAGAGGTTGGGAAGTTGTGTCTTGGAAACGCGACTTACAAGACTAGATTAGTGAGTGTCTTTATTAGCTTTCCATTTCCTTCTTTCTTTCCCACCAAAAGAGTTGAATTGGGTTGTTTCTTGTTTTCCCCATAAAGCATTAAATGACTTTTGTGCTCTTTCTATCAAACTCTGTCTATATCTTACCATTTCCTTAAAAGTAGGATTCCTAGTCAACAACGATAACAATTACAGGTCTTCATTGGGGTGCCACGCCCAGCATCCTGTTCAACACATGGAGTCCTAAGTATCGCCCAGTGCTCCTGACTTTTCTCATTGTGTACACTCAGGCTCTAGAATTTAAAGAAGCTAAATAACCTATTGGCATGAAGCGCTTGGCAAATGGGACCTCTGTGGTTTAAACCCAGGATGGCTATCTCTCATAGCCAGTCCCCGATCGGGATGTTACTCATAGTTTCCTAGTGTATGGTGATTCTAATCATTCTTTCTCCACCTGTCACAGCTAACCTCCCCCTTTGTGTAGCCAAACCTGTTGTACAAACTGCAGAGCATTTTGTGGAGGTCAGCATCTACCTCCTGACTTAGTGTTTTCAGAGATACCAGCTCAAACTGGCTGAAGTGTAGAAGACAATTTGTTTGCTTATGGAACATATAGCCAGGTCCGGTGCCTTTCTCTCCTCTTCATGATTTCACTCACTTTTCTTTTTATGTTTAGTCTTAAGTAGCTGCTTCCACAGTGGTGATGAGGAGGCCCCCACTATTCTACCAGGCTACACTTCCCAATCACACGAGCCAGTATTTCAACAAGGTCGCTTCAAACATCCTAAGGTTTGTGGCTAAGATGATTTCTGATACCTTGTTTAGCAGAATAGAAGTTTAAGTGATGGAGTGTCTCGGATGCTGTTTGTAGCCTTAGGACTGGATGGAATCAATCACTCATTATCCACACAGAGGAAGGGGCAAGAGGGAAGGGAGAGGCAGGGAGGGGAGCAGAGAAAAATGTAGAGCTCAATAAAAATCAATAAAAAAAATAAAAACAAAAATAAAAAAAGAAAGAGAGAGAGCTTGGTTTTCAAGGGAAGGCTGGGTCTTAACTCTAAAATTCAGGAGTCTGGATGTTGGGGAGATAAATCAGTTGGTGCCCTTCTGATCCATCAGTAGATAAAAGGAGCCATTCTCTTTGCTCATAGTTCAGCAGTCCCTTCCCCCTTGATGGTTAAGTTTAGCAAAATTTTCTCGGTAAATATTTTAAATGGTGCCCAATCTAAAGTAATCTAGTCTGTGCCAGCTGTGTCTCTACATAGATCAATACCAAACTATTCACATCAGACCCAATTAGTGTTCTGATGGCATTTATTTCCCAGATGCTTCAAATGACTGAAATGAATAAAGTAGTTTACGACGTGTCACAGGACACTTTCAAGGACCATTTAGAAACTGCTACAGTGGGAGAGCAGGAAGGTCATGGTTGGGAACTGGTAAGAAAGACAAAGGAGCGGAGAGAAGGGTGTTTTGTTGAGAAAGCTGGAGGAGGTAGATAAATGAGGACTCACAGAAAGTTGAAAAGCTTCTCTCTCGCTTTGGAACCAAGCTTTCAAAGGGTACTTTCTTTCCGTTGTTCATGTTTTATTTATTTTATACCTCTAGGCTCCAAGTATTAGCATCATTTGTATTTGCAGAGATACCTCCATACATCAGCTAAGATTCACACATCACTCTGATGATGCTATGGTACTCTCACAGTTAAGAGATGACACTCCAATGTTGACATTTTCCTTGAGTGAGAGATCCCTGGGTGAGAAGATGTGCATTTGACATTAGTATTGCTTGGGTTGATACATAGAAAATCCACCTTTCAAAAACAAGTTCATAGACTTGTGTGACTCACATTCTGTTCATTGTTTACCTTGAATTTGTTTGTTTCTGTTCTCCAGCTTTTCTCTTTAAGTTATAAAAAATTTATGTCAGCCACTTGATTACTAAGAATGATCAATGCTAACTCATCTAATACATGGCATATAATTCTTTTTCATTTGTTTACATTATTTTAAATATTTTATCCATTGAAAGTTTTCTAAATACATACAATGTATTTTGATCCCGTCCATCTGTCCTGCCAGTTTCTCATAGTATTCTCCATCTTCTCTCCAAACTCCATGTTTCTTTTTTATTATTAGTAATAATTCCTGAGTTCAGCTAGTGTTGCCTGTATGCAAATGCATATAGGATCATCCACTGGGGCATAAACAGATGACCGGTGACCACAGACTGAAGGAGAGTGACTCTTTCTCAGCAGTTACCAACTGCCAATAATCAATCCATCAGCTAGGAGCAGGGCCCCAGGGCCCCTCTGCCATCCATGGTTGATTACTTTTACTGGGCTGATCCTATTTACGAAGGTCTGGTGTGGGTAATTTCAGCTGCTGTGAGGTGATTCTTGCAACAGTCATGCTATGTCCAGAAGTCACACCTCTGCTCCCAACATGCTGGCTCGTACGTTCTTTCTGCCCCATATTCAGCTAAGTTCCCTGAACCTTGCATGAGGGGAAATGGATACAGAACAGCCCGTCCACAGCTGAGTACTCGGTGTTATTTCTACTTGGCGCTGCAACCAGTGATGAGTCTCTTCATTGACCACAACCTACTACAAGCTGTGATGTTAAATGCGATTCCTGTGAGCTTCCAAAAAGGAAGAAATGTGTTCTATGAACATCCAGCCAACTCTTTCTATAATCATTCCTGGGGCTTCCTTTGGCTTTCAGATTTGTGTACAACCTTGAGAACTTAGTTAGAAAATCAGGTCTGTGTATAAATTATGTCTGTAGCTGCCGATCCTTGTATAATGTTACCCAAACTTATGCTGCTTCCTTGGGCTCACAGTTGTCTCTTCTCATCCCCTCCTGCTCTGGGCTTTTCCAGTGGATTTTCCTTCTCTGGGTACCTGAAGACTTGTGCTGGGGGCCTGGATAGAGGTTGTATTTTTTTCCACTCTCTCCAAAATTTATTTTCACATAATTTCCTTATTTCAGCCATGGGTATGGGTGAACACCTCTCTCTCTCTCTTCTCTCTCTCTCTCTCTCTCTCTCTCTCTCTCTCTCTCTCTCTCTCTCTCACACACACACACACACATTTCTTATATGATCGATCCAATGCACATGGAACATTTAATCTCTACTTGCTGTGCCAGAAAATTCTTAGACCAAGAAAGGCTTGATGATAATTGTGCCATACAAATAGAACAGGGAGTATTAAGAAAAAATAATACTCTAACAATGAACTGCTGAACAATAAATAAAAGCGGACATGTATTGATTATACTAATTACAAGCCTTAATACAATTTATAAAGCTGACACCATGGGGTAGGTCATGTTTTCCCCATTTTAATCTGAGACTTGAAGAAGTGATACTAATTCTCCCCAGACATACTCTGCATTAGGTGGGATTCATAATGAGACCCCAAGGAGCACAGACCCCCAGTCCAAACTCATGAATATCTGCATCACACTACACTGCCTGGTTACTGCAGGGCTACAGCAATGGGGGAGCCTAAGAAGTGGTGCCCATCCCTTAACCTGTTCCAGCGTTAGCAGGGAGATGTGGTACTATAGTAGTCGGCATTTGCACCGGACAGAGTGTGCTCTCCCGAATTTCCCAGTCCCGACTTTATGCTTATATTCTAGATGAGGAAATGGAAGTGGAGGGCAGTTACCAACGATGCCTTCTTTAAGATCTGAGCCAGAACTCAGACTAATCCAGGCCAGCCCACTGCCAGCCCACAGGTCAGATCTGGTGCCAGCCTGGCTGCCTTGTGCAGCTCCTGTCACAGCGTGCTACCCGGGAGACGCCGTCCTCCTTTATAATCTGAGAAGAATAGCTTGTACTTTTGGGGGCCACAAGCT
The DNA here is from genome assembly GCF_037038515.1 of Microtus pennsylvanicus. Lineage (NCBI taxonomy): Eukaryota > Metazoa > Chordata > Mammalia > Rodentia > Cricetidae > Microtus > Microtus pennsylvanicus. Next base: position 50,190,872 of record NC_134586.1, on the reverse strand, counting down.
GAAAATTAACAAGTCATTTCTGTAACAATAGGCAAACAGAGAGGGTCAGATCTGAAGAAGCTGCCAGAGGCTTGACCAGAGTCCAAAGCTGAAGAAGACCCTTGGAGAGGCCTTATTCATAACTGTGTTCCTTTGTTTGTAGCAACACTTCGTTAAAAACCAGTCTTGTGCAGTCATTTCAGGGTATTAAAGTTGAACAGCTTAAAGTTATGTAATTAATTGCATTCAGCTTCAGTTACAATTACTAATTGATCCAAGCCTGCCAGCACCACACCTGGCAAGAGACAGGAGCGCCACAGTGACACCAGGCAGGTGGTGGCAATAATGAGGTTATTACTTTTTTCCCCCTTCAAGTACCAGGTGGTCTAAACCCCAGGATCAGGCAGGCTGCATTTGGCTCACGGATACCATTTCTAATTCCGGAGTTATTTTGAAGAAACTAAGAACACTTGCAGGAATAACTCGTAGATAAGATGAGGTAAACCCAGTACCAAAATTGCCATACTAAGACAGGCTTGGGGAATGAAATCCAAGACCTCAAGATTTTCCCAGAGACAGATGAGGTCTGTGACCAATGACCACTGTGCCTGTGAGCACCCTAACTACTGCGCTACCTCTGGAAATGGTCTTTCTGGGCACAAAGGATGAAGTCCCAGAAGTAGGCATGTGCTCTGAGGCTATGGTCACTGTGTTAACAGTCCCATGTGTCAGCTTTGATATCAGATAGACACTTATTTGTCTGGGTGATAGGTTTTTACTTTCTCCGTGGATTTTCTTCTTAAATGTGACATCTTTGCAAATTATATTACTTTCTGGGCCTCAATTTCTTTACCTAGGCCTCAATTTCTTCACTTGGAACACGAAAATGGTTAAATGAGTGGCCATTGTGCTTATTAAGAAGAAATGTATCAACACAGCTTAGTGCAATGCTGGCTGTACAATAAAGTATCCATTCATAGAAACCTGTTTTACCTTATTGATTTCAAAATAGAAAATGGTTTAATGAGTTAATATTCAGTTAAGATTGGCAGTGATCAGAACTTTGAAATGATAAATACTATTATCTTCCATTTCTAAAATAAAAGCATCCACATTTATTAAGTATATATTACATGCCAGGGAAATGCTAAATGAATATTCTAATATATGCACTTCTTAATGTTGATATTAATATTCACATTGTGTAAAAGAAAGCCTGAGGTCCGAGGAGGTCATGCAGTTCCCTACAGTTTGGATATACTTTTAGCTAATACATGAGGAGCTGAGTTGGAAGTCATCCTGGTCCTAAGGCTATTAACCACCATAATTTAGAAAAGAATAAAAATGTTCTCAGGTTCTTTTTGCAAACTTTGGTTCTGGGCTATCCTATCCTACCCTCTGTGTTTTCAGTCAGATAGAGTTCAGAAGCAATCGATGTGGGACAGGAAACGTGTTTAGAGAGTGTTCAGAAAGGAGCTGGGAGAATAATTGCTAGTGTCATTTAGTTGTTGTTTTTCTTCTAGTTTTGCTTAAGGTCTTTGTGCTTATAAGTCTGCTCTAGAACATCCTGTAGAAACCTGGGCTGAGGTTCACATTTACTGGTAGACAGAACACTTGGGTGGGTCCATCATCCTAGGTCAGAAGCAGACTATTGCCAGGAGGTATCAGAAGTTATCATAGGCAACATGATCACAACTCTGTCCATAAAATCTGGTAAACAATTTCTCCTTTACTAAAAACAAATTATCCCAACTGCAGTGGGAGAAAGAGACTAAAACCTTGCTTGGAAAGCATATAGGCAGACAGGAGAAAAAAAATACAGCTTCTTTATTTTTAAAATGTTTTTCAGTCTTTCTGGAACTGTCTTCTGATCAATAGACATGACGAAGAAATCCCGTGGTCTCATCTCCCAGGCTTATGCTTCCTGTTTATTTACCCAAGGTTATAAACCCTCACATGTGGTCTCTGGAGTCATTTCTAAGTAGGGCTGGCATCCTCCAGTGTATCTCCTGGTAGCTGTGGCTGCACATTTTGCTTTTAGGCTGTCTTCCTACGCACGTTGCACTACAACGAGGGCACCACCTTCAGTCCCTGTATTCATGAAGACAGGGCTTCTTGGATTTAAGAACTTTGATTAGATGATGAAAAACTATATCTTACTTTTCAGTGAACAGCTGGGAGGCTGCCCTGCTAGTTCCTTCCCTGTTGATCTGTCGCTTCCTCCACAGGGTTAACCAGTTCCACAGATCAATACCTTCCTGCTAGAATCAGCGGAAATTAAAACCAGCAATGAAGCTTCACTCAAGCCCTTTAGAAAATATGCCCCTCAAGACCAGCCCTAATACTGGGCTTCTGGTAGAATGGCTTTGCTGGACCTTTGTTCTTTTGCCAGTCCTGGGCTGATAGGGAAAGGGCTTCTGATTTCAGGCCCTCTTTTACAATAGTGTTCATCAGTATACTGCTGAGATTTCCCAGTGACCTCTCCAATTCAGAAGCATCTGCACTCCCTATTGAATGAGCCAGGCATGACTTCCTAGCAACTTATGGGAGCCCACACCCCCTTATCTATAGCTCTGCACATGGAAATCATTCGGGACATAGAGTGTAACGTCATGCTATCTTTGTTCAAATTCAACTTGTGAGGAATAAATTGTGTAAATTGATCACAAAAGCTTTGTATGGGATCTTGATAATGGTTACTAAGAGTTTGACTCATCATACACATTGTGTGTTTTTTCTGGGAGCACAGGTGGTAAGGATAGGGACTCGGGTCCCAGATCAGTGTTGGTTGAAGACAGACAGGGTTAGTAGACAAGTAGAGAGTCAGGTACCTGTAAAGACTACAGAGCAGTACTGACCATGTGGGAGGAGCTTCTTGACATCACAAGAAGTGATTAAAGTCTCCTCCTCATCTAACTAGCAATAGAATTTTAAGCCATGTGCCTTAGTTTCTTCATCTCGAAGGAAGCATCAAGACCAGTGCATCTCAAGCTTCCTAATGCGGTGGTACTTTAATGTAACTCCTCATGTTGTGGTGACCTCCAACCATAAAATTACTTTTATTGCCACCTCCTGAGTGTAATTTTGCCACTGTTATGAATCACAATGCAAATGTTTTTGGAGATTGAGTTTGTCAAAGAGGTCGCAACTCACAGGTTGAGAATGACTGCCATCAGCCCAGAATTTTTTTTCCAGGTTGTTCTGCCTACAACAACAGTCCTTCACAGTGTTACCAACACACCTACCAAAGCAAGAACACTAGAAAATACGGCAATGTACACAGCATAGAAATGAGCACTAGATGTGGAGAGTTTCTGGGATCCTTTAGGGTCAGTGGTGAACCTTACTTTATAGACAGGCAAAATAGTACAGAGACAGACTGAGACGAGAGAAGTAACTTGCCAAAGAATATGCCAGCTCATTCCTAGGGCCTCTCAGAACAGAAGAGAAGATACACAATACTTTGTGGGCCATTCATTCTTTAATGCTATTACTCAGCCCAACTAAGGAATAGGAATGTAAGCATAGGTTTTTATGTGATTGAATGGATATAACTGTGTCTCAGTCAAGATTCATTGACAAATTTTTTCTCTGGGATGGAATTTGGCCACTGGGTCATAATTTGCTGTGTAAATAGCTCTAGATACATTTCTTTCTGGCTTGGCGAGTCAACATAGGAGGTTCTCTTTGCCCACCATTCTGTTTTTAAATCTATGATATGGATGTAACAGTTGTGGAAATGTCAGAGTTGATATGAGGGTAAAAGTTACTGCAGAACAATTAGAGTAGCAGCAAGCACCTAGTAATTTCTTGATTTATTGGCCTTTAGTGGTAAGACTCTGAGAACTTTACATGTTTCTCTGCCTACATGATCATTAATATATATGAATAGATTTTCTACTCGGGAAGTCAGAACTGGACTGTAGTGACTGCCTTCCCAGGGCTATAGAGAAGGATTTGGCCCAGTTTGTCTAAGCCCAAAGCCTAAGCTGCCAAATAGGATTTCTGGTCACTTATTCATGCTGGGTAAACCTCATAGGTCAAATGCAAAAGCTCATGGTTCAGAGTATGGACAACACTATATGTTTAGAACTACATCCTAAAAGTTTCCAATCTATGCCATTGTTTCTTTTTGTTAGAAATTCTAATGAGACTTTATATCCTATAACCCTTCCTCTATATCTCCCCCTCCCTCGTGTGTGTGTGTGTGTGTGTGTGTGTGTGTGTGATATTATGTTAAGGTAGTACTTGGAAGAAAAGATAATTCAAATATACTTCTCTGGGTCTGTTAGGAAGCTGTAGAAGGAAGCTTGTGTTTATCATAGAGTCACACAATTTCCTGCAAAAGGCTTAAAATGCTTGACATGCTGACCAAAGATGTACCTTTCAATTTTAGATTCTTGTATATATAAAAGACTCAAATCTCTTTGTAGCCCTTACTGTTCTGGTCTGGAATTCCATTTGTGACCTCCTGTTCACTTCTAAGGAATAAGTGGACTCCAGACAAGCAGTAACAGCAGACTCTGAGAACCGTGAGCAATGTGAACTGAAGGATCTCACTTCAAACCTGCTGAGTTGGAAAATATAGCACCCAGAATGTGGTAGTAGAACTCAGCAATCTGAGTTACAAAGACCAAATAGTTATAATACCTATGTCATTTGTTTATTATTTTAAGATGTCCTAAACATTCCAAATTTTTGTTTATGTCATTATTCTAGTGAGCAGACTGGATGGATGATGGGTGGAAGATGACAGTCAAGTCTTTTTGCTCAAATTTTACTCTTTGTATGTCTCCTTGCTTGCTTATATTTAGTACTGTTGGCATGAAGACTTGATCTTTCCTCCTTAGACTAGCCAGGGTATCCTGAAACCATTTGGTTTCTATCTTAAGATACATGGTTTCTTTTTCTACTACAGAAATAAGAAAAACTACAGCATTGCAGACCAAATCTTGCCCATGGTTTGTTTTTATAAAATTTTATTTGAAAACAACCACCCTCATTTTTAGTTGCTAACCATGCACCATCAAACTTGTATAAACACAATGGATATTAGATAGTTCATAAAGTAGAAATTCTTTGTTATTTGTTCCTTTATAAAAAGTACGTTTGGTCTAGAGGTATAAATCTCTACATGTAAGACAGCTGAAGAGAAGAGAGGGCTGTTAGCTGAAGTTTTCTACTTTTGAATTCAATATCAAAGATTCCCTAGCTCTTCTCTGAATATGTACCTCAATTTTCTAGATCATTCTTTGCATGGGGACTATAATTTTCCCACCTGAATTAGTAAAACTAAATTTATTCACTCTTCCCCTAAGGCTCAGAGATGTAGTCTTTTGTCAGTGTTCTGTTAAATTATAACATTTAAGTCTTCTTGGGAGTATTGGAGTATCATTACATTTGTGTATTTGAATCTGACATAATGAAATTCTGATAATACTCCAAGAGGAATATTTTGAGTCCAGACAGGAAGCCTAAAAGGATACAATATACTGTTGCCTCTCGGATGATGCTATCTGAAAAACCGAAAGTGCTTTACAGTGTGCACTGTGTCCAGACTCAGAATGAAGAATGACAAAAATTTTTAGATAAATTGGTTTGTGAAATATTTATGTGCACTTTGGTGGCACAGACAGGAGGTAATGTGTTTTGTATTGAATCAGCTTGGGATAAAAAAAAAAGAGCACAATGTTAATGAGATTTTTTAAAGCTACTTTTAAATTCATGTTGGCAAAAGACAAATAGTCAAGACTTTTAATTTCTATAAACTTAACAGCTAGAGAACAAATAAAGCTTTATTAACTTAAATAAAAGTAGCTTTTCTGTCAAGGGCACCGTGATTTATTTTTCTTTACATATAATGTTCTGAAGGGCTATTCTTCTGTATGTATTGATCAGTCCATTCCAGTGTATTGGCTGGGTTCTAACTAAGTACTACTGAAGTTTGAAATGTCACTGAATGATTCCAGAGGGGTATATTGGTCTGGGGTTAACCACCATGTCTTCCAAGGAAACCATACTATGATCTTAATGTATAACCTTAGGCCAATACATGATCTCTCCATGTTATTAGTTGGTTCTTCCAAATTTTAAGATTTAAAATAAACTGAGCACATGAAGAAGTCAGTATTGCACTTGGATAAATTAAACATTCTAAGAAAGTGTAAATTCTGAAACATGGGCTGAAACTTTGCATTCCCTTCCTTCATGAGGCAGCCAATTTTTTGTTTCCTTGTAATTTTCTCTGCTCACCTCTGTCATTGCATACTTATTCTGGGCTAAAATGCCTACCTATGGTGGCTGTGACCCCTTGCAAGCTCTTTTTGTTCTCAAGGATAGGAGGTGAATATTGATTCCCAGTGGATTCCAAGTGCCTGGGAGAGTGTGGTGCTAAGTCGATTTGTGGCTGAACTAATCAAGAGACAAAGTTCAGTGAACGAGCTGGACTACTGCTACAGGAATAGCAGGGTGTGAATGAGCTGATGGTGGACCCAGGCAAAGTCTACTTGAACTCTTTAAACATATTTTTTAAAAAATGACTTGGGGTACAAGGATGACTCTCATCTAGACGTCTGCATTTTAGCTCACTTCTATAAATGCTGAGATTCTTTTCAAATTCCCAGATCGGATCTCCCAACCTCTTTCTTAATGTAAAAATGCCATTCTGCTGACCACTAGCAAAATGCCTTGGCTGGATGTCCTTTTTTTTATTTTATTTTTAACAGATATGCTAATTTCAGGAATGACGCATCACAGCCCCAGCATCATTAAAACAGTGTTTCATTGCCACTCCGCAGCTTGCTGCTGAGTCAGCACCTCCACCACGGTCTCCCTCACTCTCTCTCTTTTTCAGGGATTTTAATTTGGCCATAAACCTTCACTCAGAGCAGAAAATTGACACAGAAAGGGCTTTCGTCTCAGTGAAGGATTTGTCAAACAGGTTCTCAAAGTACACTGTTCAGTGTGCGTGACCTGTTGTGAGGGCCACAAGTATTCAAGCAAAATTCTGAAAGGTCCTTAAGACATTGGAATATTTGTTATCACCTGACTTCTGGCATTACAGCTTAGAGGTGTCAACAGCCACATTTATTAAATTATTTCCCTAGAGAAATTGTCCCAGACACATTGTGTGAATAGGTGCATTCTTTCAGTCTTAGGGAGTTCAACAAGTTCTTGCTTCTGCAGAAGCTCTTCTTTTTTATTACATTCTCTTTTTCATTTCTGTCTGCTTTAGAGTTCACCTTGTTTTTTACCTTGGCTACAATATTCTCTCTCTCTCTCTCTCTCTCTCTCTCTCTCTCTCTCTCTCTGTGTGTGTGTGTGTGTGTGTGTAAAGACTACTGAGGGAATTGGGAATGAGATTAATATCCATTTATTAGAATCAGCTCACAGTTTCCCATATGATAACTTACTTTATTGGTTATCTGTAAGGTAATTTTCATTCAATTCTAATTTTTTTTTATATCTAGAAGATAACTTGAGTGAGCCCTCTCCAGTTTTCTCATACACACATAGTGGATGTAACAACCCTTTGATGGTCCTCTTAAGTGGATCATTTAAGGATGGCGTTTCTTCCTCAAATCTTCATAAATCATGGACTGACAACATGGCTCACTTGGATAAAGGTGCTGCCAAACCTGATTCAGTCTTTGGGACTCACATGGTGGAAGCAGAGAACCAACTCCTGAAAGTTGTCTTCTAGCCATCACACATGTGTTATGGTATGTTTGGACTCACACCCCATCTAATAAAAGCAATAATAATAATACATATACACATATTTTCTAAACTTCATAAAATATGCCCAAAGTTAAGTGTTCTTACGCTTCTCGGCACATACCGCTACTCTGTAATACTCATGTTCCCTTTCTTCCATTTTGTAGATAGACAGTGGTGGCTATTTATACATGAACTCTTCACACAATTGTTCAAGATAAGTAACTTTCGGCCAAGGTACACCAGACTAAATAGACTAGGAAGAAGGATGATAGCCCTGTAGCCTTCAGTGCTGTTTGCACGGAAAGTCTTTATCTACTCTCATTTTAGAATCTCACCTCATGCACATCTGTGTTTTCCTCTGTAGAAGGAAGAGGTGAAAATAAAATGATCTTTACCTGCAAACTTTTTTAAGTCTATTATACAAAACACAATTTTCTAGGAAGATGTCCTCTAAAGGCTTCTTTATTCAACAAATACCCAACTATTAAATTCCTTCCAGGTGCCATAATTCTCCTAGGATGTAGAATTCAGAATTGCAATACACATACAAGACCTGTCCTCCTGCCTCCCAGAGAAGTTAGACAATAAAAATAAGGTAGATGGGAGACAAGCAATCTTCTTTTGTCCAGTACTGTGTCTCTAGAGTGAGCTATAGAGCCTGGCACATGACTTCTATTCAACAGTTATTTAAAACTTGAATTTAAATAATTGAGTAAAACTGCAATGGAAATGAGGAACTATTTTCATGGCAAAGTGGTCACCAGGGACAGAAGAGGGAACTGTTCATTCTTACTACATGGGCTAGGTCAAAGTCCAATCTCATCTTGACTTTTTCCACACCATCGAAAATGGTGTGAAGGAAAGTAGCACTGGCAAATGAAAAGAGGGAATCCTAAGTACAGTCACGACAAACCCACATCCCACTCCTAAAAGTTAGTGTGGTCAGAGCTCAGAGACCACAGGGAGGGGTGGAACATGATTGCAAAGCTCTTACTTGCTTGCCAAGGACAGGGCTTTGCTGGCTCACTGAGATGAAAATAGCTAGGATTTCTTCTTTCTTGTTCTTGTTCGGTTTTTAAAAACAATGATAATAAAACAGCAAAAATGTACATGCTTTCTCATTTTGTCTCACATATGTGTACATGTGCACACACACACACACACACCAACAAAACAAATAACAAGCAAACAAAACTCCCAGGCTCTCACACAGTTCAGAATGGCCTTCCTGCCTCTAGAACTACAGGAATGGCTGCTATGTCTTACCTCTGACACTACTGGTCTTGAACGCATGTATATTTCTTTTTTTTTTTTGTGGACTCTTTATCCCATACTAGTTTTGGTGGTCTTGTTTCCTTTCAGAGGACTGTATCTGTTCTCAGTCAGTCTTCTACTTGTCATGTTATAACTGTTTACATATTTCTCTAGTTACAGTAACAACACACAGTGAATGAAAATAAGCTTTGTGTTCTTTTATTGAGATGATACAACAAGAGGCCACCCTGTGAATCCTAGCAGAAGAAAGCCTCTTCCTTGAACAGCTAAAAGATGTGCCTCACAGAGCAGACGAGAGGCCAACAGAATGCTCACAATGATGCAGGGAGCCAAAGGAATTTGATGATCCACATTAAAAATTAACACAGTGAAAGGCCCAACCAAGCCTGCCACCCTTCTGAAGCCTGTAATGGCAGAGCAACCTTCCCCTGAGGACGGGAAAAGAACATTTTTGTATCAAGGTGCCAATAGAATCATCAGAGAAAAGTTCTAGAATCAAACGATGGCCAGACTCTCAGAAAGAGGCTGAGGGTTTAATTGCCCATTCCTGAACCTGCAATCCCCTTACAGGGATGTGTTAGATCCAGGGAAAGCACAGTGGCCACAAAGCCTCAGAGTAGACACGTAGGGGACAGTTTCTGAGTGATGAAGGGCGAGGGTCTGAGCTGTCCACCTGTGGCCGTTGCCCTTGCCCTGAGAGTGTTTTGAATGCTGACTGAGGAGCTCAGAAGTTTGTGACACCCATGAGAATGATGTCTCCTTTCCTATTGTGTCAGCTGCTTTCCCACTGACCTTACAAATACCAAGCGGAGCACCTGAAGAAAAGAAGGGTTTATTTTGACCTATGGTTTAGGGGCGGAGCCTATCACAGTGGGAAAATCGTAACAGTGGGAGTTGGAGGTCTCATTTCCATCTTAGTCAGGAAGCAGAGAGAGATACCTGCTGGTACTCAGCTCCCAATGCCAAACCTTGGAATTTGTCATCCACCTCAAGAATCTTCTCAATTCTTCACTGGATCCCCAGAAAAGTTCCCTAGGCCACTTGGCTGGTTGGAACCGTAGTTGAGACATGGGCTCAGTTTTGCTAAATCTGTGTTGAATGTTCCTTGGTGCTCTAAATGTAAGACTCAGGCTATGGTTCTCAGCTCCTCACAGCACTCTCCTAGAAGACTAACTTTGGAATGACCCTGCGGAGTTATAGATGCAGATTTTGAAGTTTCACTCAGCCACCCAAACTGGAAGGGTCCTCTCCTCAATCTGCATCTTTAAGCAAGAGTTCTGATGAGTTCATAGCATATCAGAGCTTAAGGACCACAATGCACAAATAAACAACTCCATTTTAGTCAGAAATATTCAGTAGAATAGAAGTCTAAATTTATTCCAAGATAAAGCTTAAATAGCTCAAGAAGACATGGCACCCCAGGTCTCAGCTCTATGGATGCAGTATTTGCCACACAAGTGGGAAGACCTGAGTTTTGACATCCATTGCCCACATGACCCAGATGCCAAAGCAAGTTTCTATAAACCTTAATGTTCCTACAGAAAGATGAGAGGGTAGAGACAACTGAACAGGAAGCTCATAGGTCTGCTAGCCTTGCATATCCTATGTCAAGCAAGGGATCCTGTCTCAAGCCAAAAAGAAGACAGGTATTCTCTGGCCTCCATGCCTATAGCATGTGTATATCACTAATACAGACAGACAGACAGACAATACACACATACAGATTAAAAAATGAGAATAACTCATTTTTACGTTTTTTATTGTGCCATTTACTTCCCTCTCTTTCCTCCTCCAACTGCTCCCATGCCCACTCCGTATCAAGACAGTTTCCTTTCTCTTAAACCCAACAGTCCTATAGAAAATGATCTCATTGGAAACAGTTTCAGAGACCCATAGCCAAATAATAGACCAAGCTTGGGGAACCTTGCAGTAGGAAGAAGGATTGTAGGAGTCAGAGATTTCAAGGACACCACAAGACATCCCACAGAGTCAACAAGGCTCACATAAGGGCTCATAGAGACTGAGCCAACAACCAGGGAGCCTTCATGGGATTGACTTAGGCCCTCTGCATATATCTGACAGTTGTGTAGCATGGTGGGAGCAAGGACTATTTCTGGCTCTTTTATCTACTTTTGGGACCTTTTCCTTCTCCTATATTGCCTCATATAGCTTTAATAGAAGAGGAGGAGACTAGTCTCAATACAACTTGATATTCCATGGCTGGTTGATATCCATGTGAGGCCTTCTCTCTTCTGAAGAGAAATGGAGGAGGAGGAGTGGATGGGGAGGTAGGGGAGATAAAAAAAGAGGGACTAGAAGGAGAATAGAGGAAACTTGCTTTGGGAGGTAAAAACAAAAAAAAGAAATAAATAAAAAAAGAAAAGCATCTTAGTATTTTTCTACAGAACTCTATACATACATTCAGAGGTACTTCTAAAGGTTATGTTGACTTGAATACTAATACTATCCTCTATTCGTAATTCAGTTTTTCACTAAAAATTTAGAAGAAATGAATGATTACCATAGATTTGGATTTTTTTCTTTATTTTTTTTCTCATACACTTCAGACACACACAATAACAAAGACCTGCTATGTTTGATTCAATGGAAATCACGGGAACACTGCTCCTCCTTGTGGTGGTAAGAACTGGAGTGGCTCCCATATTTGAATACTTGGTTAACACTTGGAATTCGTTGAAAAGGTTTAGGGGTGTGGCCTTGCTGGGGGAGATATATCACTTGTGGGTGGGGAGTGGGTTTTGTGGTTTCAAAAGCCCGTGCATTTACAGTGTATCTTTCTCTGCCTCACGGTGAGATACTGGAAATGTCTCAGCTACTGCTCTAGTGCCATGCCTGCCTGCCTGCTGCCATGCTTTTAGCCATGACAGTCATGGATTTGAATCATCTGAAATTGTGAGCCCTAGATAGTCTTATTTTTTTTAAATATCAGTTGCCTTGGTTATGGTATCTTCACAGGAAAAGAAAAGTAAATTAAATACTTCTCTTGGATGTTGGCCTGGGTATCCAATTCAGCAGCCAACACTGGTGCAGCAAACCAGCCACAGAAATCCCAGATTCCTCAAGTAACTATCTTAAAAGCCACATATTAGAATGCAAGTAGGTTTTTAATACTGACAACTATATAACTTCATGTTTCTAGAGACAGTCATCATCTTTTATGGTTATAGGCAATATCTAGTTAGTCTGTAGTCTAGTCAAAGAAGGGCAGTTTAGAAACTATCTTTTCTTCAGATTCTGGAAGCAGATTATTGTTGTCATCAGTAGGTCAGTACCACAAATTACTCCTGAGAATCTTGATTTCCTCTGAGCCCTTCTTTGAGACTGAAAATTATTTAACCAACCAAAGAGTCTAAAACTGCTCTTGATCTTAAAAATTCCTATAGACATATTTTCTTTAAATTAAAAAATGACCTTATTAGGGTTAAAGAGTAGATATTATAGTGTCTTTTTACAGGAGCAGAGAGTATACTTATCTCATAAAAAATGAACAGCAGATTTCTGATTTCTCTGTCAAAGCTGAAGCTTTCTCAGTCTACACTCCTATTTTGAAAAATGGATGCAATTCCTATTTTTACGGAATTTTCAAAGTGTATCATCTTTCTTTCATTTTTGACACATGAGTTATGTGGAGTTGTATTGTACTAGAGTGCATGCTTTTACTCCTCTGCATAGAGATTGGCACTTGTTTAAGAGGTGGCCACATCTATAAATATTTATGCCCTCCAAAATAGGCTTGGGCAAGTTAGATACTATAGCAGACGTTCTTTAAGATACTCCTGAATGATTTATGTTACCATTAATTGGTGACCTTCTCAGACTGAATCAAGTCTGGCCTCAGATGACCAGAAGGTGACAAACATGTTGATGACAACCTTCCCAAGCTGGAGTTTCCATACTCTGGAAGATGCCAGCTGCTGTGTCATCATGACTTTCAAACATCCTTTGATGGTGCAACTGGGCCACTAAATGAAATTAACATCTACTGGCCTTCTAATTGAATAGCCTAGGAAGCTTGTCCTCCATACCCAGTCATCTCCTGACAACAACAGGAGGGAATGGGTTGTAATCTCCCAAAGAAAGTGGCCTAGTTTCCAGGCAGCAGCAATAGCTGCTTGATCATTAACCCTGAGCATCCATGTACTATGGACATTTTAGGAAGGAATGATAAAAAAACTGTTTGAAGCCAATAATTCTTGGGAGTTTTGTTATTTAGTCATTAGTAATAAATATAACTTGGACTCCTAATTTAAAACCTGAAATGTTCCAAAATATGAAACTTTTTGAGCATTAGTAAGGCATACTGATAATATCATATTTATCATATTAAATTAAATTTAGAATATATATATATATATATACATATATATATATATAATTTAGGATATGAATTATTTCACATTGGTACTTGGCTCCCAATCCTAAATATATTTTTTATATATGTGCATATTCAAAAATATATCTAAACTCCAGAATATCAGTCCCAAGTACTTCAAATAATTAAAGCATGTTCAACCTGTATAGAATTTTATCATCAAAGGCAAGAGGAAGACAAATAAAAGACTCATGTTATTAGATGCAGCCAAGCTCCATGACAGAGATGAATCTCTCTAACAGTGTTGATCATGTGAAGAGTTTTGACACATGTTAGTTTCTAACAAGGTTTTAGAGGGAAGATTATGATAACGAGGCAGAGCAAAGTGACGTATCTGCTACAAACATTTGACAGATGGGAAGCTGGCTGCCTTTAGCGGGTGGTCAGAAAGCTTGATGTCCTGTTAGTGATGGGATATGCTAGTTAAAGAAAAAGTGGAGAGATAGAAGGTTTTAAGAAAGGCTTTCAGAAAAAAATCCAAAAGAATGGTGGAGTAAAGATTAGACTCTACCCTCAATCTACAAATTTGAAGCAAAAATTTTTCAAATCTTACAGAACTCTAGCGGTGAACTATAAAGGCCTATTGCAATACTTGGGGCTTATTCATAAAAACAAGTGGATATCAGTAAAAATGGCACAGTTCATCTAATTTTGACCTGCTATAGTCTCATCGCCCTCCTTCAGGCTCCCAGTCACCTTGGAAACCAGCAACTTCACAGATACAGGGTTGGTAAAAACCAGCAGTGTATCAGCCACTGGAGGGATCAAAGCCATCGGGGGACTTTCCCAAAGCTGCATCACCGTCGTATTTGTCTAGTAACTTCCTTGGAATGCCCTATTTTGGGAGCTTGGTCCATTTAGTCTGACTCCGGTTTCTCTGTACAAACAGCCCTCTCCCTGGGGTATTGGGGGGGGGAGCATCAGCCTCCATTGTTTAACATTACAGCTCTGTAAAGTGGTGGCACAGTGAGACAAACAAACAAACAAAAAGAACTGACCATGGACATCAAAGAGAAATGTGGGTCAGGAGATGTCCACAAGTGGCTCTTAAAATATTCCAGCATATTTCTAGGACATGAAGGGGAGCTTATTTTCAGAATTTCTAGATTACATATTTGAAATATGTAGTTATGGAAAAAAGGGGGTTGAGGAGCTCATAGCTCAGAAACAGGAAGCAAGCCCAATGATAGAAACTGTCACCTAAGCAGGTGAATGTTGGACTTGCTGTACCAAGGCTTGAAATATGTCATTATAGAAATGATAAGAACAACTACAGGACACTCTCTCAAAGACAAAATGGATGATAAAAAGAACAATATCTTGCCAAATACAAATATTCAATAATGATAATGGCATTATAAAAGATCTAAATGGTTATTCTCAAGTTGCATAGTACAAAAAAACTGAAGTGAAAATTTTACTTGAAGGCATCAATAGCTATTGCCAACAAGCCCTGGAGGGGGAAGAGGAGGAAAATCAACAGAAAAAAAAAACATTGACTTTAAGATAGGTCAAATGAGATCATCTAGGTTAAGTAATAAAAATAGTAAAAACCTAAATGAAGAGACTTCCCACATCTGGGACACCATCAGATGAGGAAGTGAATGGGGCTATCATTACTCATTTCACAGAACCAAAAAGGAGAAAAAAACATGAAGGTCCAGATGCAAGTAAGGTGGATAACATGATGAAATAAGAAATGCCTATGAAAATACAAAAAGTATCAGATAATATATAAAAGGCATCAGTGGAATAGAAATGTGAATTTACCCACAGCAATCATTAAATAAGTAGTCAGTATCTTACCCAAGAGAACTTTGATGACAAGACTTCACTAGTAAGTTCTATTCAGCATTTTCTTTAAACGTATTTTTCTTTCATTTTTTGAGATTATATGATAATAGTTTCACATTAAGATTATATGATAATAGCTTATATATATTAACTTCATTTCTCCTCTTTATTTCTTACTTTCAAATCCTTCCATAATATACCTCCTTGCTTTCTTTCAAATTCCTAGCCTCTTCATTGACTCTTGATTTCAAATTGGGCTAGTGTATAATAAATAATAAATAATGTAAATATATGCAATAATATATAGCTTTCTATATAACAATTAATCTGGACCACTGCCTCAAATGATATAGAACTTCATCTATCACAAATGATTAACTACTACAGAAAACCTAAAGTTTAAACAAACTATTAGAGGAACACATAGACATAACTATGTCTAACTTTGTATTAAGTAATATTTTTTTAAATGAAAAGATAAGTTGATGAAAGAAAAAAGATCAACTATTTAATCAATATTCAAAACTTTTGTGGTTCAGGAGCCCTCATTAATAAAGTGAAAATATAGTTTCACACCGGATATAATATTTTTTAAATCACATTCCTAAAAAGATCTAAAATCCAGGATATATAACAATCCTGGCAAATCAACAGCGCCAAGACAGGCCACCCAATATTCTAACTTGGGGAGAGGATTTGAATACACATCTCCACAAAGAAGATACCATATAAGCAATGAAGGATGAGAAAATGTTTTGGACATAGATTTGTAGTTCTTCCAAATGTGAAGCAGAGCTATCATGAGACTTGGCAGTTTCGCTCCAGATATATCCCCAAAGACTTATCATCTATTAAAACTGTATTACATGAGGTTTATATATATTCATAACAACATAATTCATAGCACTAAGAAATTAGAAATACTGAATAAATAAAATATATATTAGACACAGAATGAAATATTGTTCAATTATAAAAAAAAGAAAATGGAATGGAAGCAACTCACAGGAACTCAGCTAGTTGGTATGCGACTGTATTTGTCCTGGTTAGCTTTTCTCAACCCAACACAAATTATAGTTTCTTGAGAAGAGAAAACTTCAATACAGGGATTGCCTCTGTTAGATTGGCCTGTGGGTATTTTCTTGATAAATGATTGATGGAAAAAAGCCTAGCCCACTAGGAGCAGTGCCACTCCCTAGACCGACTGGTGGTTTGGGTTGTACAAGAACAAACTGAATGGTGAAGAAGAAGAAGAAGCCCATGAGAAGCATTCCTCCACAGACCTGCTTTGGTTCCTGTCTCCAGGTTCCTGCCTCGAGTTCCTGTTCTGTTTTCTCTTGCTGAGAGACTCTTCACTTTAAGACAATAAACTCATTTCTCCCCAAGTTGTTTTTGGTCATGATTTTATCACAGCAGCAGCCGCTATAGTATTTATACAAAATTTCTACAATATAAAAATAGAAAGAATGTTGGGGGCAGTGCAGGAAGTGACAGTTATCCACAGTGATAGGTTTTCATTTCTAGAAGGATCAAAAATTAGATTGCCTAATAGCTAGTCACTATTCTAAAACTTCTGAATTAAAAGGGTAAAATTTATTGTATTTGTTACATTTATTTATTTTTTTTATCTATTTATTATATTATTTATTATCTATTTATTACAATAGTCAATGTGCTGTGTGTAAGTGTGTGTGTGCGCATGCTCATTATGGTGTGCATAGGAAGATGATCAAAGGACATCTTGCAGAAGTCAGTTCTCTTCTTCCACCATGCAAGTTCTAAAGATCAAATTCAGGTCATCTGGCTTGGCAGTAAGTACTTTAATCTGTTAAACCATCTTGCCAGCCTTCAGTTTTATGGCGTCTGAATTATTGTTCAATAAATCTATTATTTAAAGAGACATCTTAAGTAAAACACATTGAAACTGTGGACACCGAGGGTTTTTTTTGTAGCAATCTGAATTCAGACGTCAGAGAAAAGCTACAAGATAGTTGCCCTGGTACATGACAAAGGTGCTATGGCTAATATCATTGGTAACACCCATTGCATCTTCCCCTAGCCTATATAGAGAGCTATCTAGAACTCCTAGATCAAGCTCAAATGGTAAGCATATGTGTATTACCTAACCCAAATTTCCATGTTTGTGTGACATGTGACTCCTGAACTAGGGCAGGAAGGAAATACTCACCCCAGAGAATCGCCTTTGGGATTTGTGGGTAGAATATGGTGTGTTTGTCAGGTTTGGGTGTGTGTGTCATGGTTTAAAAGGCTAAGAGGGGGAAGATCTCACCCAGGACAAAACAAAAATTCACTTTTGCATTTCATACAATGTTGTGTTTTCCTGAAAAGACAGCTTTGAATTATCCAGGCGAAATGGCTGTGGCAGTGACTTCTAGCTGTATCTCTCTAAAACATGTATATAGGTTGTTTTTATGTCAGTCCAGCCCTCTTACATCACTTGTATATTTTCCTGGAAGCCTTTGCATTCTCTCCTTCCCCACACAGCCACATTTCTCACGGTACCTAAGATTTAAACTATCTAAACCCTCATCAGTGCTTGCTGGTAGAACTTCAGCTACAGGACATGTGGCCGTATCACTCATATCCCGTGTGACAGAATGTCAAAATTGTGAATCATTCGAGTCATTTCAAAGCCACTTCACCAATATTTCAGTGGCAGTTTACATCCCAGAATATATATGTTTTCTGACAAGTTAGAGGTGTAATTCATCGAAGAAATGTGTCAAGATGCACATTCCTTTCTGTGGTGCCCTAAAGAGGCTCTTCATATTTTTTAGAGGTATGCTTTTCAATCCTGGGGCATAAGACCATAGCCATAACATCTGAGTAAGCCACCAAGTTTACTAGCTTATTTTGTGATGTTGGTGTGTTTGTTTTGCTAAGGGAGAAAATTCCTTTATGAGAAAAGTCTCAGTTCTATGGAATAACCCGTTCATGAAGGCTTGATCTCATTCTTATCCTAAGTCGCTCCCGCCAGACCCCACCTTCCAATATATAAGCTTTGGGGCCAAACCAAGCCCTTATCACCTTGCACTGCTCATGAAAGAAAATGGAATAAGGAAAGCAGTCTACTTTGCTCTATATACCTTACCATTAGCTAGGTTTTAAGTGTGTGTACAGTGTTATATTATAGGCATGGTGACTATTTGGAATCCTCAAGCATTATTACAGCTTGCAGGCTGCAAGACTTGCCTTCTTGGAGAGTTCATGTTCAAGATGAAAAAAATTTCTGTGTGACTTTTACTGAGGAGGTGTGAGCAAATGTCTGTTCACTCCAAGTAGGACACCAACAGTGCACCAAAGCAGTAATTACTCTACCTGAGTCTAGCGGGGTGGAGTGGTCAGTTTATTTTGGTTCTTACAGGAACATGGGTGACTCAAAGGCAGCTTGATTACTGAAAAACTTACCCTCAAATAAATGGCAACTCTGGGAAGCTGTATTCCTGGCTCTTCCTGCCCAGTTTGCAGACAGCTCCCATAGGTTTACTGCTTTTGAAACCTTGGGAATCCCTGTGACCCCCTGTAAGGTCCTGTGTTTCTTCAGCCTTGTAAGTGGCCTCAGCTTCCTTATTCTCAAGAGAACCCCCCCTCCCACTCCTTCCAGGCAGGGATGTTTCCATTTGAAAGAAGTTGCCCCCTGACAAGGATGGAAACCATTACTCTCTTCAGCCTGACCAGCTCGACTGTTCCAGAACTTTTGTACTTTGCTATTAGAGATGGCAATACGCTTGCCTGTCTTTCTGTGTGGTGCTTCTGAACCTCTTCTTTTCAAGGTCATGCCTTGCAGAAACGTCGAGTTTTAAAGCAGCACTTGAATCACTTACAGATACGTAGACAAGAAACAGGTGTAGGATGATTTAATTTTTAAAACCTTATCGTATGCAATGACAGTATCTCTTTGGATGTAAATTTCTCACCTCACAGATTTTCAAAGTGCATTTGAATATTATAAAAACACTGCAGTGGTAACTACAACCTCTCACAGAAATTCCATTGCAAACAAATCGTGTTGTGGACCAGCAATTGGTGAGATATTCAGAGATGCCCCAATCCTGCTCCACAGACCCAGATTCAGAATTTGAACTGGACTGTGCTTCCAAAACACGTAGCATTTCCAAAAGCTCCAGATTGCACTGAATGGGAAAGGATGGTTGATATTTTGGTTTGAAAGTCAAGTTGTTGTCCAACGCAAAAAAGGACGTTGTGTAAATAGAAGCCCAAATTACACCACATTTAGTCTCCCATTTGATCTTGATATATTTTTAAAATTGGACATGTTGGCATTAATTCTTTTCTGTGATGATGACTAATGTAATTACCACTTTGGTATCACACTCATTAAAATCTACATAATTCATATTTGCTTTCATATATGCATTCACCAGTTCTCCATTCCAAAAATATCCTACTGAACCCTGACCAATGTGTTTGCACATTTCCACAATGCTCCTTCTGGGATCCCCAGGCACATAATAGAGCGAAGAGTTCATTAGGACCATGTCACCAGCATAGCTATAATTAAGGCTGCATCAGCAATTTCAGGGTTTATAACTCAGCTGTAAAGTTGTTTGCTGGGATGAAACTCAGCACAAAAGCTCAACCTGGGAATAGATCGTTTGCCATATCTGGGGAGAGGGGATTGATTTGGTTGTTTATGATTTTCTGTACTGCTCATCTGAATCTTTGTGGCATTTGAATCAGGATCTTTTATGAGCTTGGTGATCATGAAGAACTGACATTTTCACCAGTGTCTTTGTGGACCTCACCCAGACTGTAAATATTACAGTGACTCAGCCAGTGTATCTGCCTATATCTTGAATGGGGACAATATGCACAGAAATGCAGGTAACATGAAGTCGGGGTTACTCTAATTAGGTGGGAACTGTGTCAGTTCATTCAAGTAGATGCTCTGTAGTTGGCCATATATTCTTGTCAAGTACGTACTGAGGCAAACACCCTCAAATTGCTCTGGGATGTGTAATTGGTAAATCACTGCAAATGCTCAGAAAGGTTTAGATCCAGCTCCGTTAGGAAACTGCTAACCACACTTCTAGCTGAGGTGCAGTTGATGTCTGCTTAGGGACCAGTAGATTCACTGAGAGCTTTCCAGTACCTCCATGATGCCCCCACACCTATGCATGTATGTGCACATCAGCAGCACTAATAAGACCCAGTGGAAATAAATAAATACATAGAATAGTCAAAAATTAGAAGAGGAAATGAAGTTGGAAGGGGTGTGATAGTGGTACTTTGGAAAGTTGGAGAAGAGCAGCTATTATGGAGTGGATACAATCAAGACACATTGTTTATATGTATGAATGTCCCAAAGAACAAATAAAAATTAAAAATTAAGAAACAAAGGAAACTACCAGCCACGTTTCATAGTAACTGCAGGGGAAGCTTCCCAGCTGGAAGGCCTCAGAATTCTGTACATCCTTGGCCTGTGTACAATTGACTTCTTTATATTAACTTTGCTATTGGAAAATTTCATATATGCATAAATACATTCTTTTCACTCCCAAAACTCTTGTCTTCCTCCTACTGCTACCTGTCTTCCCTCATAGGTATCAGTCTCTCTTCCAGATCCATGAAAGTTTATGTAAGTCCCACCCATCTTTGGAGGCCCCGCCCCTGTGCACGCCAAACCTTGACCCCTCTCCGGAGAAGGGCAAGGCAGCCCCACCCTTGTGCCCACCAAACCTTGGCCCCTCCCCTGAGGAGGGACGAGACAGCCTGCCAAAACCTTGACCCCTCTCCCAGTCTATTTAAAAGTCTCCACGTGGCCTTTTCTCTTTCCCTGGTGGTGGCAGTTGCGTTCCTGGCTTCCCAGTTTCCCTCGGGGCCACCCAAGAGCGCAGAAATCTCATTAAATCTGGACCTCCTTTAATTCGGCTCATTCTCATTTGGCTTGATTGGGATTTTTGCATCGCCAGAGAGGTCGCATTAGGAAAATTCCTAACAGTTTGGTTTTGTTTTACGACTCATTTAGTTTAGCCGGGCAGTCTGTGTGAACTTAAGATAGAACTATCTATTGGAACTTGGTGGGGATTCTCAACGAGTCTACAACTCAAGATAATAGTTACCCCAGTATTTGAATATATCTATAGCAAATAGTCTATCAGTGAAGGCTGGGCTTCCTTATCCAATCCTTCATCCAGTACTGACTGTTGTCTGACTCTCGGGGAGATTTGTTCATCTGTACTGGGGGGAAGGGGCAAGGATTAAGAAAGAAATAGACAAGACACAACAAATAGAACTGGGAGGGCATCCAGTGCATACTGTGATCTCCCTAAGTATACTACTCAGAATTCTTATATACTCAAATCCAAAAGATAGGGGAAGGCAAAAACAAAACAAAAAACTTCTTTACCATAAAACAAGGAACAAACAAAGTAATTTCCTCCACACATCTCCAAACATAAAGTAACCATACCCAAGAAAAAAATATCCTTTTGTCTAGGCAATACATACTGTAGCCACACCTTAGGTCAACACATCCTGTCCTATAACCTTGAAGGAGCAAGAAAAGACATGAACTCTCTAACCTTTAGTCAAAGTGGAGCAGATTCACTTCTGTGGGCTCTTACACCCAACCCAGTCCAGGCCTCTGCAGTTGCTGTGAGTTAGTTCCTGGTTGTGTTTTGGCCAGGATTTTTTGTCTTTTGATTCCTTATGTTCTTTCTACCCTCTTTACGCAAGACATTCCCAGAATCTCTGAGGTGATCTCATCTTATCTATGTCTTATCTATGGCTGAGCATTCATTCGCCACTTACTCTCCAACCCTCTGTTCAGCCCTGAGTCTCCATACTTACCTCTGTTCACTGGAAAGAGAAGCTTCTACGACTAAGGCTAGAAGGAATGTGTGTCTATAAATACACATAAGACAGTCTGATGCTGTGTCAGTTTGTTAAACAAAGTAGTATTCAGTTCCTCTCTAGGGCCTGTGATATCCTTGGTCCCATTTTTTGGTTTTTATTGGTTTTTTTTTTGTAACATTTTTCCTACCAGGCATGTTTTTCTTTGTCCTGTGCAGCAGATCACAAATCCAATCAGATAGCAGTTGCTGGACTCCATAACAGTACCTCCATTCTTACACAGTGGACACATCTTACCTGGTTGCTGTTCTTAAGATGGTAGATTCCAGGCTGCATAAAACTATTGATGGCTTTTCTCCCCAGAAGCCTGAATAGCACCTCTGGACCTATGAAAGTTATCGAGCAGATAGGAGACTTCTAGGCAATACCAGTAGGATTTCTCTATGCCATGTGTCCAAAGTGCTGTCTCACTCTCGCCTTCTCCTTTGCCCACGTTGCCATCTTGAGACACCTGGCTATAGTCCTCAAGAATGGAACAGGAATTCACTCCCATTGTAGTCAATTTGTGTTAGATACATTGTCATATTTGCTACAAGTTTAAATGCAGTCTTAGTCAGTTATCCAAATAATTAGAATGCCATGCTTTTCTTCAGTAAGGGATTGACTGTTAATGACATGTTTAATAATTACAAACTGAAACTCCAGCAAAATGAAAAAATAGGATTCAAGCATTCTTCCACTTCTTTTAATGTGTCTGGCTTTGGACAAATGACTTAACACCATTAAGCTTCCATTTCTCATTCATAATATATAGATGCCTACAAGGAATCTGGTAAAGTATAACATTTGACAGCCCTGAGAAGCATAGCACTTAACGACACAGTGGCTATTATGTCAACTTGTATTTGGCCTAATTGGAATGGCTTTTTAATTTGTCATCTATCATCTGTTTATTCACTCATTTTCTCATCCAGTTGCTTCTACTGTGACAGGCACTCTGATGTGATGCTGGAGAATATGCAGGATCTGGATTGCCAGAATTCTTCTTCCTTAACTATAACTCTAATGAAAGAGACAGAAAGGTGATTGGATAAATAAAACATTCATGAATTTGGACAGGTGCTAAGAAGGAAACAGGTAACTGATTAAGAAAGAGACTAACAACCAGGAGATCAAAATGAGTCTTAATTCTCAACATCCAGGGAAGCTTTCAAGGAGAAGTTGTGTATAACACGGATGCTATGTAACATCCAAGTATATTTTCCACGAGAAAGTGTGTATAGTGCTGATGACATGTAGCATCCAGGGATGTCTTCCAGGAGAAGGTGTGTAAGAAGACCCACTCAGGACAAAGATCTAGGGCCAACAGGAGCCTGCAGTGGAAGTGCTTGGGATGCTCAGGAATATCAGAGAAGGATGATTTGCTGGGCCACGGGGAAGGTCAGGGCTGTCCGGATCTTCAGGTTCTTTCTCACCCAATAACCTGAGAAAATAACCAATGGTTCCGAGAGCAAGAAGGCATTCCTTTTGATGACAACTGAATGAGTGATCAAGGGAAACTCAGACTCTAAGGGTGCCTTCTTCTTGATGGCTCTGGGTATGGAGACGTTGCTAGGAATGGCTGTGAGGGAGTGTGATACTCATGCTGCCACCAGAACTCCGCATGGGATGGGAAGGGAAGGGAACAGACCTCCGGCAGCCCAGGCACCATAATTGGGGCATAGTTGCATTTGTCTGGTATCGTTATAATGAAACCAAGTAGGCAGGAGTTTAAAATGGCATTCAGATCAGGACACTCCTGTTTGGAGTCCCCTGTGGTAACAGGGTAGGTATATGTGATGCCTCGGTATTGGGGAAGTGAGATCATGGGGTTTCAGTATCCAGGTTTTAACTTTTGTGACCAGGAGTCATCTGACTCACAGGGTGACAGCAATCAGTATTTTAGGGACTTAAGCTGGAGAGAATAAAATAATAAGAATAGCTTGGAGAGGGAAAGGGCAGGGGGAGTAACAGCAGCTTTTCATTCCATTTGAGGTGTGATGAGCAGCTCAGTAGAGATGGTGGAATGGGGCATTAGGGTTTAAATACAGAAGGGCTTCCCATAGACTCCCCCTTAAGCATTCTATATTTAATTTCCTACTGTCCGTGCTGTTTGGGGAAGTTGTGGAAACTTTAAGAGGTGGGGAAAGTATTAGGGGAAGGCACTTGAGAGTTGGTTGTCCATCACTCTCCTGCCTCCATGATGTTCTGTTCAAGTACATGGGGGAGGGGATTAGGAGATGGTGGACCGGCTGCCTTAAAACAGTGAACCAAACACAGCAGGCTCCTTTCTTCCAGTCCTTTCAGATCAGCTCTGATAAAACTCATGGCAGAGTCATGTTCTTCAAGAACCGTATCTCAAATTGGTCAGTAAAAGCTGTTTTTAAAAAAGACGATGGCGACTCTGATCAAAAGGGCTTTCAGCAAACAACCATGCCTAGAACAGTCTGTGAGATGCTTGGAGATGGTAGATGGTCTCGTCAGTGTACAGAAGAGGGCATGAGGTGGTGCTAACAAGGGTCCCACTTGGTGAAAGTTGCTTCTGATGGCAGAACCATTTAAGAGTTTGGTCCTACAATTTACAAACACATATGGTATCATCAGTTGTAATCCCACCAGGTTGCAACCTGTTCACATGCAGGGAAATAGGGTGCTGTATCTCCCCTGCTCACCTCCCCTATATGAAATACCACGTTTGGTGCTTTTAAAAATTTAAAATTTAAAGACAGGTACAAGATCACTATATTTTCCTCATTTCCTCCTCACTAGACACAAAATACCTTTAGACTTTTACATCTCAGTCTTTCTAAACAATTTTCAGAACTTAATTTGAGTGCCTCAGTATCACAAAGTGAACATGGAATTCAAATTTTTACTAGAATATTTTTAGTAAGTATCATGTTACTCTAGCTCAGTGTTTTTGTTTTCTTTATTCATTGTAAAAACTATACAGAGTGTATGTTTTTGGTTTGCTCTGGTTGTGCTATTAGATTGTTAAATAATAATGTGAGAACAAGCAATTGGCTGTTGCTTTCTTCAAGGACATCTTGTTTCCAACTCGATACTTTAGGAACACAGGAAATGCATTCTCTGTAAATTGTTCAAAGTGATATCATCTGGTCTTCATCTTCTTGATTTACTCTCCAGATGCTACAGTTATTATCTTCAAATAAAGAAGCTGATGATACGTAGGACACGTGCCTTCTCTTAGATTATGTTGTAAACTGAGTTAGGATCTTGAAGAGATGCTCGCTCATGGAATCTTTAAGGCCATACCCTTCACCTGTGGTTGATTTACCTGTTCCTTTACCTGTGTGTTTCTGTAAATGCAAAGAAATTTTATGCATGGTTCAATGTCAGAAGATTTTGATTCATCCGGTTCACACCAAATTGCCACACTCACATGATGATAGTTCACACTTAAACGTTTAGATATAGATTCATGGAGGTTAGGCTGTGAATTATCACCCAAAAGGGGAGAACTGGCAAACTTACAGCAAGTGAAAGAGGACAGGGCCTCCTTGCCTTCAGGCAGGTTTTGCTTGGACAACTTGTGGTCTGAGCAAGACATTTGCTGATTTAATACAGCAACTGGCTTTTATACTTTTTGAAAACGCACATGGTTGGCAAAAATCAGCAAGAACTGAGTTCTCCATGCTTCTGGTGGAGGATGTGCCTGTCTTCCTTCTTTGGTAAGATCTCTGCCACTGCCTAGTTTTCTTGAAATCTGATATGATTCAGCCATGTTTTAACACTGCCGGCCCTCCGTAACATCAAGTGCCGTCACCAGGAGACTGACACTGCCTATGTGGGAGAAGAAGGTAGCTTCTAAACTGCTTCTCAGGTATCCTTCGCTCACCCTCGTGCTTATGCCTGCTTCCTTCTGTAGAACGGCTTAGTCTAATGAATTTCCTCAGAAACTACCAGAATAAAGCAGAAGTGATTGGATTTCACTTCTGAACTTGGATCATAAAATGTGGAGGCTTCCTCCTGCCTTCTCTGCTTGCTTGCTTTCATGATGCAAACTGTCTAGTGAAAGAGGCATGAAAGTGAGGGCCCACTGCAAGAACTGATGAAGAACCCAGGCTCCACATCAAGCAGCCTAGGAATAGGATCTAAGCCAAAAGTCATAAGGATGAGCTTGTCTTTCCTTCCCCCTACAGAGTGTGGAGAAGAGCCTCAGTTCTGACTCAATCATTAGCTACATCCCTACTAGAAAGCAGAAGGCCTATGTAAATTGTACCTAGATCCCTGGCTTTGAGAAACTGTGTATTGCTTCATATTATAAAATTTTATCCCAAGCCATTAGATAACAACAGATAAACAATATGCCTTGCTTCAGAAAAGGCAGTTCATAGAAAAGAACATAAAGACATTTCCTTAAGGAAAGCTATGAACTTTGCTCTCCCTTTGTCTATAGTTTTAATAAAGGTTGTTATCAGAATTCCTCAGCCACTGTGGCATGAATTAAAGGTACTCATGGCGGGTGAGTCAACAATTGTAGTCTCTGACCTACTAATACGTTGTTTGTATGAAAATTGTCCATTCAAAGTCCAGTTCTGTGGCACAGAACATTTGGGGTTATAATGGAGCTAAAAGGTTCCTATCATCTAGTGACACTTTAGCCAGCATAACACAGCAACATATAAGACATGGCTTCCCATTTGGGATGATGCAGGTACCAACAAGCCTACTGAGGTGTCTGCTGCATAGAGGAAGAACATATGCAGTTAGTACAAATTTTTGATAATGATAATAAAAGACTATATTAATGCTTTGTATGTTTATTATACACCTTAATTCACTTGTTCTTAGCACGTACTGGACTTAAGCAGTGTTTCCTGTAATCCAGCATGCATGTTGCCAGAAGTCATAACCTTGTATCTGTATTGAGCATCTCTTGAGTGCATCTAGAGCCCATACTGAGATACTGGCCTATACCCTCTAAGTGCAAGTGAGGGTATGCTGTGAGGCCTGCCTAATGTCACAGGCCTCAGTCACTGTCCCAGCAACTAAGCAGCCCAAACCCACACCAATTATCTCGATTTCTCAGTCCCTTCAGATACACTTTCAAATGTTCTAACTATCAAAAATAAGTCACAGATACTCAGAATGTTCCTGGCCACCACCGGCCACCACCATCTCCCACGGTGCCCGACTAGAAGTGAGGCAGACATCAAAAACAGGTTTCTTTTGCATCAGTTCAGGGAAGGGGGTTGCAATATTCATCTGAAACACTGGGGAACAGTCTAATAGAGGATACAATAAGAATCATGGGACAAATTCATGGTAAAGATGGTGTGAGGCATGAAAGCCATTCTTGACTAATAAGTTGTGTAACCCTTGGAGCACTATTGGCTATCGGATTCTCAGCGGGAAAACGGGTCCCATTCATGACTCTATTCAGTGAGTTTTGTAAACACCCTCCGTGGTATTGTGCTGTGTGTGGAGATGAATGCATTAGTGTGCTGTGGGGCGTCCTTACTTCCTGACGTGGTGACATGTAGGTCCTAAATGATACACACAATATAATAGTATTTGCTTCAAAAATGTGTTAACAGCTTAACATATTCAAATATCAGAAATGGGAATTTGGGGCACTTAGTGCTGAGGTTCTTGCTTGGCTGCTGGTTTCTTGCTTGATGGCTTCATGCTTCAGCCTCCTGAGTGCTGGGGTTATGAGACTGTACCACCACATTGGGCGAATATTTATTTCACTTTGCCTTGTTTGTGCAGTTCTGGGAATAGAACCTTGGGTCTTATACTTGCTACGGAAGCATTTTACCCAGACCTACTTCCAGCTGCCTAACATTCTTATTGACAAACACATAATACATATTTTAATGTGTGTTTTCAAGGAATGTCTAACACATTTCTTTACATAAGCCTTGTACTCTTGAGACTCTTACATAAAGCATACTGCACTGTGTACTGTATACATTTGCTTGCAATTTCAGCCATTCAGTTTGGATTTTAGTAGTAGTGTCATGTTTTATGGATGTTGTTTATATTTTATGCATATGATGGCAATAACTATGGGTTAGACTGAATTGAAAATGGAAAGAAATATAATTTATGTCTAGGTCCAGGAGGTTCACGGATAAAACAATAAATCTTCAAAGCCAGGTTTATTATCAACTGACTCGATCCTCCCAAGTAATTATTCCATCATCGAAACATAGCAATATTCAATACATTTGACTTGAGGGGGTATGTGTGTAGTCTTAGCGTCGATCAATAACACCACCTACCTCCTTGCTTCAGGTGAGAATGTTGGTTTGGAAGGGTTTTAGCTGTCCAAAAAGGAGATTCACTGAATAATTCTTGCCCAAGTTCACCTTTTCAAGTTTTCCTGGGACCACTCATTGTGCATCAAGTGTGAGGAGTAGATCAAAGGTTAATGATACTTAATTGGACTTCATTAAGTGGTAATATAAGTTCTGGAGCTCCTCATTACACCCCAGGATTGGACAGCAGTGTCATAACATCAAGAAATAATGAACTAGAAGCCATGCATTATCATGCACTGGAACACTCCAGCCACTTATTATGTTTCAGATATATTGTCTCCACTGAGGGATAAAGTGAGGTGCATATTAATATCTTGGTCAAGTTCCAGCTTTGAGAGGACCGTATTTTCATATCATAAAGACTTTCTCATTGGAACTGTTAGGATTTAGAAGATGATTGGATGCTGTTTATCTTTTATTCTTATTTATTAGCTGCCCTCAGCCACAAGAGACAAGGTTATTTGATCATTCCCCTGGGGGGTGGACAGTCTGCTTGAAACAGATTCCTTTCCCTGAATCTCTTTTGAATTTAGGGACTGTCTATCCCCTCATTTCTGTGGTTGGCAATTTCTAACCCACTAAATGAAAATAATATATTTGCAAGTAAGCATAGTCTATTTACATGAGATGCCATTCTGCAGCTCTCATTCTGATTCTAGGATGGGAACCCATGCATACAAAACAGTAGTAACTGCCATTAACGTGTCAAGGAGAACGAATGCACAAGTGTGTAGTATAATGCCATGTGCTTCAGAGATAACCACAAGGATGGGATAATGAGCTGACCTTGGTCTTGTGCAGCACACAGCTAATACACTAAAAAAGATACTGCCCTTCATCACAATCAAATGTAATTACCCCTAATCTGTAACCCAAGCAGCAAGCTCAAGCTGCCTATCCAAACACTAACATTAAACTGCTTCTGTCTGAGATGCCAGCGTGACGTGTCACATTGCTGTGCCTGAGAGACGAACTGGGCAGACAGTGTGTTCTCTGGGCTGTGTTCTCCCTTCAGTTTCCTGTGAATAAAGGAGTAAATGATTCAGTCAACACCTTGTAATGATTCAGATGATTGATAAGATAAGGAAAAAAAATCACATGACTCTCATCTGAAAACAAGTACTGTTGTCTTTGTTGATCTTTGCAGGGGGAAAGGCATAAAAATTACTAGAACCCATATTTTAGGAATGCTATAAATATAAGGTATATCAACGCCTTTTTCTCGTTTAAACTGTTATCTCTGCATGTTAAATGCCATTTTTATCTCATTTATTTTAAATGAATAAATTTTAGTCTTATTATGTGACAGGAAATAGATCTAGACAGTGCTCACACAAAAACCACAGCTCTTGTCTTAAACAGAGTAAGAGGTAGATTTTTTTTTTTTTTTTAGCTGTTATATTCTTTAGGATCATACTCCAGGAGCACAGATTTAGGGTAACCCAAATTCAACGTTCCAATGTGGAAGTATTTTACAGGACTTCTTTAAAATACAGTTTTGCAGAACAAAGAGCCAGTTTAAAATATATTGATTGGTGTACCAGAGAGGTAAATACATTTTGGTGGGGGAAGCTTTGTTATAGCATGTTCAGCATGCTCCCTGATGACATACTTAGCTCTTGTGTTGGTGAAAGAAAATATTCTGCTAAATTAGTAGCTTTTGAGAGGTTTTTTTTTGTTTATTATTACAAGGCTTTAGTTCAGAAACAGAGTGGGGCATGGATGGCTGTTTGAGAAGACTAAAACAAGCCCAAGACAGAGCCTACCAAATCCCAATCTCTCCACAGTACTCAAGTTTCCACAAATTTCTCGGTCTCTGCAGACATAGAAACTCCTTCCAGGAGCATTTCTTATTCACAACCAGGCATAGGTTCTATTCATGGATCTTCATTCAAAATGGCCATCTAAATGTCTTCCTCTTCTGATGAAGCTCTCAGGCTTTTGGGGAAAACATACTTCTGACCCAGCACCCTGGGTGTGTCTCTGAGGGACTTGAGTCTCCTAGGAAGATAGGAGAGGGGTCTCCTCAAAGAAGTTTGAATGTTCACTAAAAAAAGTTACTGGGCCCTAGGCAAGGGAGGTCAGAGAAAGAGAGAGTAGGGCAAGGACATTTTCTAATAAAGCAAATCATTTATTTCTATGAGTTCAGAGCCTGCTAATCACAGAAGGTCTTAGTGGCTGGGAACGGCAGAGTCTAGCAGCCCTGGAGGGAATGGGAAGGACTAGAAACTAGGGGTACCACCAGCCTGTCTTTTCCAGTCCTTGAAATTGTCTTTGAACTTTCGTAGCTTGCTACCTTGGGGATCCCTTGTACTATTATTTCCCTATTTCATCACACATTCATTTATCTTAAAGGACTGTCTACATATATGTAATACCAGCATCTGACATTTAATGTAAATAGAAGAGGACATTTAGAAGAACCTAAAGCAAGACAAAATAAGGTTCTAATTCAGAGTTATTCTAAGCAGAAGCTGCTGGGCATAAAGTTTCTCTTTTTAAATCGGGTGGTGAATAGATGTTAGTAAGGAGATCTCAGACAGGATCCTTTCTCCCTGGAAATGAAGCTGGAAAATGACATTCTCATCATTAACTCGCAGTCTCTGGCGCCTTCTCCCACCCACTGAATTTCCTATCTAATGTTATCTTCAGTTTCTCCTAGTGTGCAATCTTACTACTTAAGAATAATTATTAGACCTCATAAAGATTTTAAATTTTGTAATAGGGGGTGACTAAAAACTGTTGGTGAATCTTAAATACTTCAATGCTATTCTCTCCTAATTCTTGCCTGGAAATTTCTGGTTTAGCTTGAACATGTCTTCCTGTCCTCATGTACTACTTGACAACTCCCAGTAATTTGTGCTGTGAAGTTTAACTCAGCTCCTTGCACTGAAATAACAATAAAGGACTGTTGAAATCCTTGCTAAGATGAACCCTGAGATGGAGATGCAGACTTTCTCTCCTTTCCAACATAGCACCCTGTCATCTCTTGCATGTGGACAGGTACACGGTGGGTGCTCAATGACTATGTCTCATGTTGATAAGCGGTCACATGTGTTGTGCTTGCTTGTGATGCACGTAATGGCCTCTGCAATGATTCTTTCGGTTTTGAAACTCATATATCCGGTGCATTTAATTCCCTATACTGAAAGAAAATAGGCCCTGCTTGGCCCACAGAGTCTTTTTCCTGTATTTATTATACACTTCTCAGAAGTTTTTAGCAGTGCCAATCATCAAAGTCCTGGGGCTTCGGTTCCTCCTTTCTTCATTTTAACAGAAATATTAAGCTTTTCCTGAGTTGGCCTTTTGTCAAATTTATTTCCTTTGCTGAGGACAATCTCTGTCTCATCCTTGCCTGGATCTGGAAGTAATTATTGCTTATCCTTTGAGCCTCCCTAAGTGTCTCCTTCACTTCCTTCCTCACCGGGGCGCCTAACCTGCCTGGTCCATGTCCGCTGCTTCCTTGCTTCCCTTTTATTCATTCCTTTGGCTCTTTTCCTAGGTAACCAGGATATTTAAATTGCTTTTAGCTCCTAGGAAAACTCAAGCTTTTGATAACAGCCTGTACAACCCTCCCCCTACACATACACACAGCACTATCGACGGGCATATCAAAGCACACCATGAGGCTACCCCACAGATGATGCTCTGGGAGTCACGTGTGTTTCTTGCCTCTGTGGATAATTAGCAGATTCTTAAAAACTTGTGAATGTGTGAAAACAATGAGTCACACCAGTTTGCTATCTCTAAATGCTCACCCCCTGCTTCATCCTTTACTGTGTTTCACACCAAACTTCAGTGGAGAACTGGAGCCCTGAGTCCTGAGCTGGATTCATTCTATCTGCTTTTATTCCGTGTGAACAGAAAATAAATAAATAAAATCCACCACAGGCTTTTGGCTTACTCCACACATAACTTGCTATGATTTTCTGTTCATCAGTAAGCTATCAAGGTACCTTTGGAACGCCTGTTAATGGGACAAAACACACAGAAGTCTATCATAAACTCAAGAATTAACAGAAGGGGCTGCAAACAGACAAGACAATGCAAGGCTACAATATAGAAGACTTTGACACATGCTTTCTGATTCTTTTTACCCCTAGTCAAAGTCTACATTAGCCTTCTAGCTTTACACATTAGCGTTCTCTGTTTTTGTTTGTTTGTTTGTTTTCTAGCTTTACACAATGATATTATATAATATGATTTCATCGATTCAATAGAGTATTTGTGAACATGGTTGTGTGGGATGGTATGGCTCAGCGTTGCATGGCATGGTTACAGGGGCATGTTTAGAGAACCCCTGTAGTACTGTTTTTCCGTTTGGGGTTCTTGACAGTAACAGTCTCCTGAACTTTCTGTCCATATTTTGGGAGTGTGTCCAAGTTAACATGAGATACTTAGGATGATTTAAACCAGATTACCCAAAGCAACCCGGAGTAAAATGGTCTATTTCATTTTATAGCTTGTAGTCAATGATTCAGAGAAGCCAGGGGGCAACTCAAAGTAGGAACCATTGCAGAGGCCATGGAGGAATACTGCTCATGAAGACTTCCATGGCTTGTTCAGCTTGCTCTCTTAGGTAAACCAGGACCAGCCCAGTTATGACACTATCCACAGGAGGCCGGAATCTCTTACATCAATAACTAATTAAGAAAATCCACCACAAGCTAATCTGGAGAAGATTTGGGCTTCTCGTGTGCAAAACACTGTGCTGCTTTAGTAAAAAAATACCACATATTTTTCCTACCTGTTTAGGTTTGTTCTTGGACCAAGAAGAGTGAACAACAATTTTGACTTAACTTTTTCCAAGTACTTGGTTCTGTCAGTCTTTTTAATTTTCACCACTGTAATGAGTACTGTGGCCACATTGTGGGTTTGATTTGTGTTTCATTAAGTAATAAAATTGAGTGCTTACTCCTGTGATTATTCATGTAATTACAGGCTGTTGGAATATCATGGTTTGCGGTTGCTGTTTCAGTCTTCCTTATTTTTTCTACTGATCTTGCTCTGTCTCTTTTTAGGTTTTTTTTTTTATTACATTTACTGTTTACTTGTGGATGGGTATGAGAATGCATGTGGGCACACACACGCATGCCCTGGCAAGCGTGTGAATGTTAAAGGACAGCTTGCAGGAGTTGCTGCTCTCCTTCAACCACAGCCAGAGGGTAAGATGAAGGTGGTCACGCTAGGGACAAAGAACTTCTACTCACTGAGTCATCTCACTAGCCTGTGCTGTGTCTTACTAGAGTACAAAAGTTCTTTCATACTCTGAACATAAGTCCTTTGTTATCTGTGTTGCCTGTTCTATTTTGTGGGTTGCCTTATTTTTTTATTTATTAGATTTTTGATTTTTTATTGATTTTTATTGAGCTCTACATTTTTCTCTGCTCCCCTCCCTGCCTCTCCCCTCCCCTTCAGCCCTCCGCAAAGGTCCCCATGCTCCCAATTTATTCAGAAGATCTGTCTGTTTCTACTTCCCATGTAGATTAGATCTATGTAAGTCTTAGTGTCTTCATCGTTGTTGAAGTTCTCTAGGATTGTGGTTTGTAGGCTGGTTTTCTTTGCTTTATGTTTAAAAATACCAATCCAAGTTCCCACTCCCTCCCCTCCTCCCATTCCCTCCACACACCCTCCCACTACACCCCCCATTCAATCCTCAGAGAGGGTAAGGCAGACTGCTTTGTGGAAGGTCCAAGGCCCTCCCTACTACATCTAGGCTGAGCAAAGTATACATCCAAAAAAGGATAGGTTCCCAAAAATCCAGTCCATGCAGTGGAGACAAATCCTGGTACCACTGCCAGAGGCCCCTCAGTATGCCCCAGCCATGCAACTGTCAAACAAACCAACTAGTTGGGTCCTATGCTTGTTCCTTCCCAGTACGCCCGGAGCTGATGAGTTCCCATTAGCACAGGTAGACTGTTTCAGAGGATGAACCCATCATAATCTTGACCTCTTTGCTCATATTCTCATTCCTCCCACTCTTCAGTTGGACTTTGGGAGCTCAGCCCAGTGCTCTGATGCAGGTCTCTGCCTCTGTTTCCATCAGTTGATTGATGAAGGTTCTGTGGTGACATCAGTCTGACTACAGGGCAAAACAAGATCAGACCCCCTCTCTCTATTGCTTAGGCTCTTAGCTGGAGTCAGCATTGTGGAGTCCTGGAAATTTCTCTAGAGCCTTGTTTTTGCTAAGCCTATAATGACTCCCTCAGTCAAGATATCTTTTTCCTTGCTCTCATCCCAACTATCCTCACGTTCTCCTCAATCCTCCCCATTCTTCTCTCCTCTTCCCCTCCTACCCACCCTCTTTCTTCCCCCACACCAATGCTCCCAATTTTGTCAGGTGATCTTCTCTGTTTCCAATTTCCAGGTGGATCTATATTTGTTTTTCTTTGGGTTCACCTTATTACTTAGCTTCTCTAGGATCGTGATCTATAGGCTCAATGTCCTTTGCTTATAGTTAGTATCCACTTATGGATACTAACATACCATATTCATCTTTTTGGATCTGTGTTACCTCACTCAGGATAGTGTTTTCTAATTCCATCCATTTGCATGCAAAATTCAAGATGTCATTTATTTTTACTGCTGAGTAGTACTCTAATGTGTAAATGTGCCACATTTTCTTTATCCATTCTTCGGTTGATGGGCATCTAGGTTGTTTCCAAGTGTGGCTATTACAAATAATGCTGCTATGAACATAGTTGAACAAATACCTTTGGAGTATAATTATTTTCTTAAGGGGGTGCATTTCTTTTGCTTTTCCATTGAACAGAAAAAAATAACGTTAATGTTATTGGTTTTCTTAGTGTGTTTGACATCTTGTTGGGGAAGCTAAATTAAGTGGCTAAATCCCAGACTATCTAACATTATTGGGCAACAGTAGGGAAAGTTTTACAAGGTTGATTCTCTTCTCACACTGAATTTTCATTTGTCTTTAAAATTCTTTGAGTGGGTTTTTCCACTTCTTACCTATTCTTAAGATTTTAAAGTTTTTAACTTGTATTCTTTTCTATGGAGCATTTTAACTATATCTCTCTGTGCACATAAGCATCTGTGGTATAAATACATGTACTGCCACTGGAAGATATTACCTCACAATTTTATTCTTTAATTTGTTTTACTTTTTACATTTCATTTGTGTACCATGTGTGTATATACTGTAGGTACATCATTCCTCCCTCTTTCAGCCCCTCTCATCGCTCACTTGCTTTCTTTTAAAATGTCCTGATTTTGTCCTGAAATATTTGATTACACTGTGTAAATATATATCACTTTGATTGGTTTATTAAAGAGTTGAACAGCAATAGCCAGGCAGGATTTCCAGGCACAGAGGATGCTGGGAAGAAACCAGGCAAAGTCAACATCCAGACACAGGAAGCAGGAAAGTAGCATGGGCGGTACAGAGGAAAGATAATGAAGCCACGAGGCAGAAAGTAAATGAACAGAAGTGGGTTAATTTAAATTAGAAGAGCTAGTTAGAAACAAGCCTATGGTATCAGCTGAGCTTTCATAATTAATAAGAAGTCTCCATGTGGTTATTTGGGAGCTGGCAGGTGGAGCAGAGAAAGACTAGTTACATGATTTGATTACTATATCTACATATATACATGAATAAATTTATAAATACAACGAGATGAGTCCATTTACTTATAATTGGAGTTTTATTTATGTTTGGGCTTGACCACTTAGGACTGGAATAAAAAGTAGGGGGTTCATCATTGAGATAGATGGATGATTTCATTATCCACAATCATTAATTGCTCATATCTCTTTATCTAGAAATGGGGCCTTGTGATATTTCCCAATTTAACTTCTTATATTCATTGTTTACTTGAGACTCATATATATAGTGTTTCCTGAAGCAACCCAGGTTCTTGTAAATAGTGTTTTGTGTTTCCCTTAAGAATTTGGTCTAACTTATTTAGGCAGGTGACTGCATTTTCTTTCTTTTTTTTTTTGTTTTTTTTTTTATTTATTTATTAAGGATTTCTGCCTCCTCCCCGCAACCGCCTCCCATTTCCCTCCCCCTCCCCCAATCTAAGAGCAATCAGGGTTCCCCGACCTGTGGGAAGCCCAAGGACCGCCCACCTCTATCCAGGTCTCCTAAGGTGAGCATCCAAACTGCCTAGGCTCCCCCAAAGCCAGTATGTGCAGTAGGATCAAAAACCCATTGCGATTGTTCCTGAGTTCTCAGTATTCCTCATTGTCCTCTATGTTCAGCTAGTCCGGATTTATCCCATGCTTTTTCAGACCTAGGCAGCTGGCCTTGGTGAGTTCCCGATAGAACATCCCCCAGACCCAAAAAGAGGAACATGGGATGTACTCACTCATATTTGGTTTCTAGCCATAAATAAAGGACAATGAGCTTATAATGCATGTTCCTAGAGAAGCTAAGTAAGAAGGTGAACCCAAAGACAAACACATAGGCATCCTCATGAATATTAACCTTCATCAGGCGATGAAAGGAGACAGAGACAGAGGAGCACGGGACAGAAATCTCAAGGTCCAAATCAGGAGCAGAAGGAGACGGAGCATGAGCAAGGACCTCAGGACCGCAAGGGGTGCACCCACACACTGAGACAATGGGGATGTTCTATCGGGACTGCATTTTCTTAAGTCAGAATTCCTTTCTCTTGCACTGAAGGCAACTTTGCAGTGGAGGAAAGATGGCAGCTTTGGGATGCCATCCAGCATTGAATGTGAGGCTCGGCAGGTTCAAGCATGGTGCCCTTTTTGTTCCTTAATGGATGTGTGTGTCATGGCTTGGAGAGGGTTTGTGACCATTACTGGCTTTTTATATTTAGATTTTGGCCATCAGCTCTAGACAGTGAGATTCGGGTTGGATATATGCTAATGACTGAGTTATTCAGGACTGACTTATATAAGTCATCTCTGGTGAGTAGAATAAAATTTTGGAATATAAGATTAGAGGATGGAAGTTTTTGGAAAGTGGAGATTATGTGTTATTCACTATCATATTCCCAATGACCACATACATAAATGCTCAAAAAATGTTGACTTAAGAAAAGAAAGGCTATAGTAGGCATTATGGTTAGCACTCTCTCATCCTGTCCTTGGCCTTTACCCTTCAGCGTGCTTGTCCACATGCTAGTGGTCCTGGCACAGAACATGTAGCCCAAGAGAGAAACGTGTTTAAACTTTTTCTTCAAACTTAGCTTTAATGATGCTTGAGCCCATTCCTGCTCTTCTTACCACTTTCCCATAGATTCCTGTTCCTGAAATGCTGGTTTAGATGTCTGTTCTGTTAGATTATTTAGTTGATGGATTATTTGCCTTGCACATATGAAGATATGAGTTCCTTCTCCAGAATACACTTTAAAAAAAATCCAAAATGAAATAAAAAGGTGAGTATAGTGGCATACACTTATAATTCTTATATTAAGGACAGATGGAATTTAGGAGACGGCTGGTAAACCAGGCTAGCCTTTTTAGTGAGATCCAGGCTAAGGAGAGATTCTATGTAAAAGGAAATAATCAAAAATTCATGCTATATGATTCTTGAGGAATAACACCCAGCTCTGGCTCCTTGCATGTACTTGCACACACCTGTACCCATGAGCATATATCCATGAACATAGACTCTCACGATTGCCTATATCAAATATGACTGCCCACCAAAGCTCGGCCTTATCTGGATTGCAGAATCTCATTGGGAACTTCTCACCTGGCACTGGCTCTTTTACAGTTCACCTGTAGGTCAGTAACCAGAGCCCTATCAAGGATATGTGACCAAGGTAAAAATAAAATGCAATAGGTAAATCCTTGTCCCCTGGAATAATCAACTGAATCAAAGCTTGTCTCTTTGATTATGACATGACTTGTACTGAAACTCTGTCATCTCCCCTTGCCTCTGCTTCTTTAGCTCTACACCGAGACTAATGCTTTTCTTCCTCCTAGGATGCTTTAAATTGAAAGTGAGACAACTCGGGATAAGGGGTGGCGTGATACCAGGCATCAAGGGGCTGCCGTTAATACCACCGCTGTCACTGCTCTAATTCCTAGTGTCACCATTGGCATTATTAGTCATTGGCATGGAGGAATTTCCTCTAGTGTGTGACTGAACTTTGAAGCCTCAGTTAGAGTGAAGCTCATTGTGTGATGAGAATGAATTAGAACAAAGGAAGCTGGTGAACATCCAAGCTATTATATCAAGCTACTGTGGTTGCCTTGAATTGTCTTGCTCTACATGAGGGAGAGTCTGTCAGAAGAATTGCTGCTAGTTCTGTGGAATCAGCCTGCTTTCTACCTTGAGTGGCGTCAGAAAAGAGACATGAATGAATTCTGACATTTTGTCATTCTATCCTCTGTTTCTGATTTGTTGTCAGTCTTTTATGTCTACATCTCTGTAGTGAAAGAAATGATTAAATAGATCACAGATGATCTTGCGTCTTCTGCAGGACAGCCTTGCAGCCTCTCTAGGACTGACCACATTTCTGAGTATATTCTAGATGATAGCAAGAAGCTCTTCGAAGGCAAGACCCAAGTCCTTCTAGAAGGTGGTTTTACACACTAACTTGAATTCAATTTTCATAATCTTTTTGTCTGAAGGCAAAGCATTAACATGAGAGCTATGTCCTCTCAGACTCCACTGTAGGGGCCTAGTGGAAAGCCTTTCCTCCACACTATAAGGGTCACCATATGTATTCCTATAAAAATGTGTGTTAACAAGGGAAGAATACAGTAAATTAATTCATTTTATTTGACACAGGAACACTCACTAAGACACAGAGCTTGGTTGGACTTTTGATTCATACACTTCATGGATATCATGGCACAGACAGCTGTGTGGAAAGGTGGCTGTTCTAAAAGAGTAATATCTGTGTTGGTAGGATGAGAAGAGGAAATGAAGAGAACCCTGTGTGTCCACAGTCAGGCCTCTCTGTGTACACTTCTTCCTCCAAGGTGTGGAGCAAGAACTCTTATAGAATAAGAGACTTAATAATGACTGGAAGAGGCTGGTTTAGCAAGAAAAGTGAGTACTGGCTTATTGGCTGGGTTTTTTTTTTATTTTGAATTAAGATCCTATGGTTCTGTTTATCTGGAGCTGAAGAATCCACTGTGATTAAAAAGATACCAGAACTACTGAAGTAAAATTGTGCTTTGCTAGGATATTTGATGCTGGTTGGTTGGAGCTAAGAAATTGGCAGTGATTCAGAAGAGACCAGTATCACTGAGATGAAATCTTCTAGGATGTATTTCATGAGAGCACAGAGAAACTGTGTTCACAAGGTGGTCAAGTTTGTGACTAGTTTCTGGCAGCCAGACTTGGTAATGTGATGTGTAAGTGTCACCCAAGTGGTACTGGTTTTGAAGGCATGAAGCTAGGCACTATGAGAAGTCAGGGAAGGCACTCGGTGAAGAGTGCCTATAGCAGGCTATTAGTGAAAATGCAGCCCAGTTGCAGCATGGGACTCCAGCATTTTGGAGATTTAAGTATCATTAGAAGATCACTAAGAACAGTAACAATAGGAGAGTGGAGCCAGCTGGTGCCTAAAAGATAAATAAGCTGTGTATGCTTCAGGGGGTAGAGTCAGAGAAGTAAGCCAAGCCCTTTGACGGAGTCCAGAAGATCATGAATGGATCCCAGACACTAAACAACTGGAATTTTGTTTTCCCTTAAATGTGACTGTGCCCTGATTTTTCCCTCTTGAAGTAAGGACATATTTCACTGTATCGCAGAGTTGAGAGACTTTGATTTTTGAAAGACTTTGGATTTAAAAAAATGGTTGCTAAAATTTTAGTGTGTTTGAGTTTGTAAAGACTGTGGAACTTTTAACGTTATTTGTGTTCTTAATGTGAGATTTTGGGGGTTGAATAAGAAAGGAAGCATTGTAGCTTAATAGTGATGTGTTTGTATGTCAAGTTGACACGGGGTCAGTTGTACTGGCTGGTTTTGTGTGTCAGCTTGTCACAAGCTAGAGTCATCAGAGAGGAAGGAGCCTCAGTAGAGAAAATGCCTCCATGAGTTAAAGCTGTAAGGTACTTTCTCAGTTGTGGTTAGTGGGGGAGGGCCCAGTTTATAGCCCTGCCTGGGATGTTGGTCCTGGGCTCTATAAGAAGAGCAAGCCATGGGAAGCAAGCCAGTCAGCAGCTCTATCCCATGGCCTCTGCATCAGCTCCTGCCTGTGGATCTTGCCATTTGAGTTTCTGTTCTGCCTTTCTTCAGTGATGACCAGCAATGCTATAATAAAGCCCTCTCCAGAACTTGCTTATTGGTCACTGTGTTTCGTCACAGCAACAGAAACCCTAACTAAGACAAAGGGTAACAATTTGTATGCCCTACTTTGAGAAGGGCAATTCTTTGTTACTATGACCTGCCTTGAGCAAGAGATAGGTAGAGGTAAGAGAAATCTGGAGATCAGGAGGGAACACTATTTGAGGCCTGCTGTCTTTCAGATCCAAGTGATCAGGAGTGGAAAGCGGCATCTTTAAGCGGCAGTGTCCTTTTCTGAACCACAGTGCCATTATCCTGTTAAGTTTCTCAAACTGTGTTCTTCACACCTTTTGCCTTGCGTGTTTTTCAGAAGGGCAAAATGAATTACAGCCAGACCCTAGCATACCTGGACCTGCCTCAGTGAGAGCATAGGAATTTCTACCACATGCCTACATGGTCCTCTGGGCATTGAGTTTGAGAGGGAGAGCCTTAGCCTCTTTGCGAAGCACATGTGTGCATAAAGGGAGGAGTTTGTGGAAGCAGAATAGGTAATTCTCCACATGGACCATTAGTTTTCTTACTGAATTGGGTCTAACAGGGAAAAAAAAACTTCAGGTATTCCTAATTAAATGTGTGTCTGCTACTTTCCATAGCAAAATACTATGGACTTCCAGTGAGGCTGTGTACTGGCTCATTTTCTTTCAACTTGACCTAAGCTAGGGTTATCTGGGAAGAGGCATTATTTACCTGAATAATGCCTCCAACTGATTAGCCTGTAAGCAACTCTGTGGAACATTTTCTTGGTTAATGATTGATGTATAGAACCTAACCCACTAGGGGTAGTGCAACCTCTGGGAAGGTGGTCCTGGATTGTGTAAGAAAGCAAATTAAGAAAGCCATAGAGAGCAGGACAGGAAGTAGCATTCTATGATCTCTGCTTCCAGTTCCTGCTGCTAGGTTCCTGCTTGGGTTCCTGCCCTGACTTCCTCCATCAGTGATGGACTGTGACTGGGACATGTAAGCCAGACACACCCTTTCCTCCCTAAGATTGTTTAGATCAGTGTTTTATCACAACAGAAGTGTAGTAAATTAGGACATACTGGCATGTGAATTAAATGCCCTGATCACAGTCCTTTTAGATATTCCTTGTAATATAGTTTTTATATTTCAGGAATCTTAAAATCCCACCAGCCAGGGCTGGTTGAGTCCAGAGATTCTGCTTCAGTTGTCCTGGAGATGAATTCAGAAGAACTCTACAGGAATTCCTGTAAAGGAAGGAAGGAAGAAGGGAATGCTGTTTAAAAATGAGACTATTATATGTTTATCTTAATTTTGTTTTCTATTGTTTGGCTTTAAAACCCAATTTTAAACACATGAGTATCCATTTTTCTATAAGGTGTATAGACTTGTAATGTCCACACTTGGGCATCCCCAAGAAGATTAGGCTTAGGACATCTCCAGAAAATCACTGATCCAGTTTCACAGCCCTTTTCAGGGATGGTTGTCATGGAAGCACTTACTGAGCTTGTTCAAGCAGTAGAAAGCCAAGACTCCCCTTGAATGCCACTGCGCACCTTCATAGCAACCTGTAACTGAGCCTGTGGTATGCAAATGAAGCTCAGTTAGAAGTCACATTCAGTCATTTTTGTTCTTCATGTGTCTCAATAGGAATGGGTATAGCAGGGTTATGTGTAGAAGTGACAGAATGAAACGTCCTACGGAAGCTTATTGCATGGGGCAAGTTCTAGACTAGTAACCTAGACTTTAACCATTTCTCTACCATAATGCTGTCGTTTTGTTGTTTGCTTGTTTGATATTAAAGGCAGTAGAATCCAGGGAAAGAAGAGATGACTTTAAAATAGGACCATTACTTGGATTAAGAAAATGACATGACTAGGCATTTTTTGTAAAGTTTCCCACAAATATTTGTGAATCACGAAGCAATTCCAATTTCCACTGTGGGTAGTTTAGGAAGTCTGACTGATGCCACCATAATTCAGGACCTATTTGATTTGTTGGTGGTGCAGCAATTCTTTAATGCCAGACGGGTTGTGGAATGTCACTCAGGAGGTTCCTTCTGGGTCCATCTTTCTGCCTTTGCCCTGGCCCCTGCTTTCCTTCCTTAAGTTTTGCCCATATGTGTCATTTGTTCCAGCTCATATGTATTTCTTGTCTTTTGATCTATGAGATGTATGTTCACTGCAGACCAGTGATTTTTTTTTCATTGAGTACTTATTATGTATGAGACTATAGGAATATAAGGGAGGGAGTGATAGAATGCTTGTTGTCATGGAAACCACAAAGAAATGAGTGGAATTAGAGTGAGATTGAGAAGCTTGACAGCATATGGGGCTCTGATGACAACTTGAAGGGGCAGAAGGTTTGATGGGCCACATGGGACCTCAAGCTTGATGGAGGATATTCTTCCAGATAGGGAGCTCTGTGTTCCATGCAGTTCAATAGAAGGGAAAAGGTAAAAATGCAGCAAAAGGAGCCCAGGAGGATGAAAAAGCAAAGGGTGTAAAGAGAAGAGGGCGTTTTGTGGCATAAGCACACGGTGGATGGGAGGAAAGGAGATTGTGTTGCTATTTACTTATTTATCTTGATTTTTTTCAAGCAGTGTTTCGCTAGA
The DNA here is from genome assembly GCF_037038515.1 of Microtus pennsylvanicus. Lineage (NCBI taxonomy): Eukaryota > Metazoa > Chordata > Mammalia > Rodentia > Cricetidae > Microtus > Microtus pennsylvanicus. Next base: position 50,147,739 of record NC_134586.1, on the reverse strand, counting down.
GAACTCAGACGGTACACTGTATTTTTTCCCAGTGTCCGTGACCTCACACATGCTAAGCATTGTTCTATCACTGGGCTTTCTATATCCTTAAATTCAATGTGATCTTCAGAAGCCTCATTTCGATAATGAAGATTAAGAGTCATTGAACTATTTTCAGAATGAGGAATTAGTCATAGTACCTGTCTCTTTCACCTAAAGAAAACCACAAACTCCAGTTAGGCAGCATGGTATTTAGGAGCTGAGGGTTGTCAGAAGGCAGATATCTTAGATATTTTTATGTTATTTATTTAAGTATTAACTTATTCTAAAAAGGCTTTGAAATACCTAGTTTAAGTCCACAGGATCCCATGTTTTTCCCATAAAATATGGAGAAAATAACAAAGTTAAATGAAATTTATAACAAGAAAACTCATCCAAATCACTTCTCTTTGAAATTTAAACAAAGAAACAAAAGTTCAAACACATCTCTTCTGCATTAAAAAGCCTTCTGTTCTCTCTGTGCATCGTTACTTTTGTTGTGGTCTGAAGCTGGGAATCAACCCCAGCAGATACAAGAGGTTACTGCAGGGAAAGATTTAGTGCAGGGCAGCACAAAAGAAGTGGGGGAGGAGAGGCCTGATCAATCAGGGGCTCAGAACAGATTCAGAGCTGAGCTGCAACCCCTAATGAATGTCAGTCGAAGCAAGTATTTAAGCACAAAATTTACAAACATTTGTTGCCAAGTTACAGTTACAGTTTCACCAATCAGGATTTAGAGATTACGGGCTTCCTTGAATGTTCCATCATTGTCAACTGACATACAACACAAGCCTTTTAGTCCAACCAATCAGATTCGTCTCCTTTGTTGTTCAGACCAGCCAAGATGTTTCTAGAGAACTAAAGATGCTTAATGACTCTTTCTACAGTTGAAAGAGAAGGTGGGTCCGCTCCCTTAGGGCCTGGGAACCTGAACTTTGTTTCACCCTGTGTGATAAAATGGAGTCTGATGTCAAAATGTCAGTACTTAGGACAAGATGTCTTTTGCCTGTTCCGAACACTTTGAAAGTTGCTTGCATTGTCAAGGGTAGAGATTTCAGTAGAGTTTTGTATGGTGACTCTATTGCCTTCTTGAGAATATGGCTGATATCCTTTTTTAAAAAAAAAACATTTTCCTCCAGGCAAAGATGACTCTGAAATTATAATGAGTCAGTGGAAAAATATTTTTATTCATAGAGAAAGTGTGTTTTACCCTAAGTTTTAGTTTAAACTCTACAGCTGAGTTTCAGAATGCAAACAGTCTCCTCGGAGTGTATCCTGCAGGATGGCTGGACTAGCATGTCTCCGTTGCTCTAAGGCTGCGTAATGAACAACTCCTGAGGTCCAAGTTTTTCCAGCTGCATATCATCTTAAACGCATATGGACTTGTACAGTATTATACTTCAGATGATCTTGACTGAACTTGGTTAGGCTAGGCTTCATGTCAGGCTTTGGGTCAGGTCCGTGTCTGTGTCAGTTAAAGCATATAAAGTACCCAAGTTCAAAGACAGTAGGGGAAGATTGTAGCAGGAATTCTAATTGTTCTTAATAAAAACTCAGAGTCAGATATTAAGGGGTAAAAGAGAAGCAGAGCAACCAGCCATTAAAGAGACCTTTTACCTCTATCAGTGTTCAGACCAAAGGGGTTATCCTGTCCTCAGACTGTTTCCTCAGACTGCATCTCAGACTGTACCTGTCTCCACAAAACTTATATTCTTCTCTCTGCCCAGCCATAGCCCTCCTGTCTCTACCACCCTAGTTCTGGGGTTGAAGGCATGGAATTCTAAGTGCTGGGGTCACCTCTGGGTGATCTCTGTTTCTCTTTTAGATAGATTCAATCTCATGTAGCCCAGCATGGCCTTGGACTAACAGAGATCCCTCTGCCTCCATCTCCTAAATCCTGGGATTAAAGGTCTGTCCCACTACTCTCCGGCTTCTAGTGACTTAACTGTGCACTTTGATCTTCAGGCAAGCTTTATTTGTTAAAACACAAACAAAATATCAGAGGACACATGCTTATTCCCACAAGAGAACTTACTACCAGGTCACAGGTCAAAGGGCGGCAGGGTTAGGGAGAAGGCATGGTGTCCTGATAATGCAGGGTGCCCTGGTGGCTCATGTCCACCAAACAGGACTCTCTATTGCTGTCTCCACTTAAATTTTCCCAATGTGCAAGATTATAATTCTATATCTACCTTGAACAACTGAATAAGGTAAGCATAACTAGACATTCTTTGTAATTATGCCAATAGAAAATCTGATGAGAAGTAGTTAAATAATGAAGGCTGTGCTATTCTTATGAAAGATGTAGTATACTAAAAGTTGAACCAAATGTGTTCAAGCTGTGTGTGTGAGTGTGTTAGAATGTACATGTACATAGAGGTATAGCCATGGGAGAAGGCATATTAATATCCAGGTAAAAAGGATGATAGTTTCAAACTTTGAGTCTCTGCTTTGTGGGAGAATAAAATTCTATTGCTTCAAGCTATTTTTGAATAGCACTACAGAAGACAGAGTAAACTCCTGTCTTGGCTCTGCATCCCGGAATGAACCACTTGCGTCTGTGAAGCTGATTTCCCCAACCTCACATAATGACAACAATACCTATAGGTATATCACAGGAGTGGCATGGATTTTCTATGTAAAGTCTACAGTGTCCAGATAGCATATGTCACAGTGAAGATGTGCCACCATTACCATTATCATGGTGGCTGTTTTCTCATATATTTCTCTGTAATTGTCAGGATTTACATACAGCCATTTAATTTTTTTAGTCTAGCTTAAAGAGATGCTCCTCGATTACTAGTGTGTTGGGATTCTATGTACTTCCTCCACTTTATGTTCCCATTAGAAGAAGATCAATGTGTGCCTGAAGGGTTGTGACTACAGTCTTCAATAGCACATAGCACTTGGAAATGTCCTCTCAAGATTTATGCTAATTTTCATTACTCTGATTTGTATGTATATTTGTTTAAAGATTAAAAATAGGCATTTCTAATTACCAGTCACATTGCTTAACTTCTTTTTTTTATTAATTTTTTTTTAATTAAAAATTTCCACCTCCTTCCCGCCTCCCTTTCCCCTCCCCCTCCCCCCATACCTCACCTCCCACATCACTCCCCCTCCCTCTCCAGTCCAAAGAGCAGTCAGGGTTCCCTGCCCTGTGGGCAGTCCAAGGTCCTCCCTCTCTATCCAGGTCTAGGAAGGTGAGCATCCAAGCAGGCTAGGCTCCCACGAAGCCAGTACGTGCAGTAGGGTCAAAACTCAATGCCATTGTCCTTGGCTTCTCGGCAGCCCTCATTGTCCACCATATTTAGTGAGTCCGGTTTTAGCCCATGCATTTTCAGTCTCAGTCCAGTTGGCCTTGGTGATCTCCTAATAGATCAGCCCCACTGTCTCAGTGGGTGGGTGCCCCCCTCATGGTCTTGACTTCCTTGCTCATGTTCTCCCTCCTTCTGTTCCTCATTTGGACCTTGGGTGCTCAGTCCATTGCTCCAATGTGGATCTCTGTCTCTATCTCCATCCATCGTCAGATGAAGGTTTTATGGTGATATGCAAGATATTCGTTAGTGTGGCTATAGGATCGGGCCATTTCAGGCTCTCTCTCCTCAGTTGCCCAAGGACCTAGTTGGGTACATCTTTCTGAACCCCTAGGAACCCCTCTAGAGTCAAGGCTCTTGCCAACCTTAAAATGGCTCCCTTAATTAAGATATATACTTCCCTGCTCCCATATCCATCCTTCCATTATCCCAACCATCCCATTCCCCCAAGTTCTCCCTATCCTCCCCTTCTCACTTTTCTCTCCCCATCACCCCTTTCCCCATCCCACCCCAACCCCCAGTTCCCCAATTTTTCCCAGCAATCTTGTCTACTTCCAATATCCAGGAGGATAACTGTATATTTTTCTTTGGGTTCGCCTTCTTCTTTAGCTTCTCTAGGATCGCGAATTATAGGCTCAATGTCTTATATTTATGGCTAAACACCAATTATGAGTGAGTACATCCCATGTTCATCTTTTTGGGGCTGGGTTACCTCACTCAGGATAATGTTTTCTACTTCCATCCATTTGCATGCAAAATTCACGAAGTCATTGTTTTTTACCGCTGAGTAGTACTCTAATATGTATATATTCTACACTTTCTTCATCCATTTTTCCGTGGAAGGGCATCTAGGTTGTTTCCAGGTTCTGGCTATTACAAATAATGCTGCTATGAACAGAGTTGAACAAATACTTTTGTAGTACTATAGGGCATCTCTTGGGTATATTCCCAAGAGTGGTATTGCTGGGTCCAGGGGTAAGTTGATCCCATATTTCCTGAGAAACTGCCACACTGCTTTCCATAGTGGTTGCACAAGTTTGCATTCCCACCAGCAATGGATGAGGGTACCCCTTACTCCACAACCTCTCCAGCAAAGGCTATCATTGGTGTTTTTGATTTTAGCCATTCTGACATGTGTAAGATGGTATCTCAAAGTTGTTTTGATTTGCATTTCCCTGATCGCTAAGGAGGTTGGGCATGACCTTAAGTGTCTTTTGGCCATTTGAACTTCTTCTGTTGAGAATTCTCTGTTCAGTTCAGTGCCCCATTTTTTAATTGGGTTAATTAGCATTTTAACATCTAGTTTCTTGAGTTCTTTATGTATTTTGGAGATCAGACCTTTGTCTGTTGCAGGGTTGGTGAAGATCTTCTCCCAGTCAGTGGGTTGCCTTTTGGTCTTAGTGACAGTGTCTTTTGCTTTACAGAAGCTTCTCAGTTTCAGGAGTTCCCATTTATTCAATGTTGCCCTTAATGTCTGTGCTGCTAGGGTTATATGTAGGAAGTGGTCTCCTGTGCCCACATGTTGTAGAGTACTTCCCACTTTCTCTTCTATTAGGTTCAGTGTGTTCAGATTGATATTGAGGTGTTTAATCCATTTGGACTTGAGTTTTGTACATGGTGATAGATATGGGTCAATTTTCATTCTTCTACAGGTTGACAACCAGTTCTGCCAGCACCATTTGTTGAAGATGCTCTCTTTCTTCCATTGTATACTTTTAGCTCCTTTATAAAAAATCAAGTGTTCATAGGTTTGTGGGTTAAAATCCTGGTCTTCTACTCGATTCCATTGATCGACTTTGCTGTTTTTATGCCAATACCAAGCTGTTTTCAATACTGAAGCTCTGTAATAGGGTTTGAAGTCAGGGATGGTATGCCTCCAGATGTTCCTTTATTGTATAAGATTGTTTTGGCTATCCTGGGATTTTTGTTTTTCCATATAAAGTTGATTATTGTCCTCTCAAAGTCTGTGAGGAATTTTGATGGGATTTTGGTGAGGATTGCATTGAATCTATAGATTGCTTTTGGGAGAATTGTCGTTTTTACTATATTGATCCTCCCAATCCAAGAGCAAGGGAGTCCTTCCATTTTCTGGTATCCTCTTCAATTTCTTTCTTCAGAGACTTAAAGTTCTTGTCAAATAGATCTTTCACTTCCTTGGTCAGAGTTACCCCAAGATATTTTATGTTATTTGTGCCTATCGTGAAAGGTGATGCTTCTTTGAATTCCCTCTCTGCATCCTTATCCTTAGTGTATAGGAGGGCAACTGATTTTTTGGAGTTGATTTTGTATCATTGGACTCCCTCATGTGCTTCATGTCCCTTAGTCCCTAACATGTGCTGGGTACTCAGTGCATGTCTGAGTGTAGAAGTGAGACTAGTAGTCAATCAATCTTCAAATCAGTCACTCTCCTTGGATACTTACGTAAGATCTAGATTTGTTCTGACTTTCCTGTCATCCAGTATGCCTTTAACATCCCTTAACTGAGAAAATATAGTTGAAATTAGTATAAAGATAAAAGGAGTCTCTGTAGGTGCATATAGGAGAAAGTTAATACGCTTCTCTTTCTCATTCCTATTTCTGCCAATCTGGGATGTTTGATATGTAATTTGGATCAGTGCTTCCTGTACTTGCCCAGCTCATATAGATGGCTCAACATGGTAGACAAGATGGCTACCACTAGTCTTTCATTCCCTATAGTAACATTAAATAAGTCATAAGAACAATTTTAATATGTCAATTTTGAATCATTTACCAACACCTGAACCAATTATTTTGGTCAAGGAGACTTGAATGATTTCGTTAGCATGAACCATGGACCCATACCTCTGTCTGGAAGAGGGTTCTGTAGCTGATTCAACTACATGGGATACATTTCAGAAAAGGACAAACATTTTGCAGCTGGTAGGATGTACAGAAAGAACTCCAGGACAAGAGAACATTATGGGATAACCAATATGAAAAGATGTATCACAGATTCAATGTCGAACTGTGTTTTATACTACAGCTGGAATTGAAAACATATATAGTTACTGACTAAAGGCCAAGTTTAATGATTTACTCTAGTACATATTGTCAGCATTCTGGTTTATTTAGAAGGATTTGCCAACATAGTGAATGAAAAACTTCTCAACAATATCAGAACGTTTATGCTCTGCTAAAATAAGCATTCCCTGAGCTTGCCTGTCTGCTTTCCTTAACAAAATGGTGAGATTTAGGGGAAGTTCCTTGGGCCTGGTCTGAATTATATGTCTTCACTGGATCACTTGTATCTTTGGCATGATCTCATTTTGCCTGGCAGGATTTAAGGGGGCTCGGATAGGCTAATTCTCTGCCTTATGAAAATATGGTGAGCATCCTGCCAGGCAGCAGTGCACCAGGATTGCGGCCTCTTCTGTCTCCCTACCAGTTTAGCCTCTAATAATAAAGAGGAGTAAAATGCTAATGCCGTTTGTGTTGTTTTGATTGCCGGCAGGTGGTTGTGTTAAAAAGAACTCTAGTTGGCAGATATAACTCAAAATTATCTCCTGCAGAAAAGTTCCATCAGACAAGGCATGAATATATCTTTGTCAAAACAGCAAGAAGGAGTCCTTATTTAAAAAAGAAAAACCTTAGCAAATATTATACCTTCAGGCTCTTGTGATAAACTTGGTTCCAAATTCACTGTTGGAAGAAACATTGGGAAATCTGAGATCTGTGAATTATGTGGTATCATTTTTCATTCTGGATTTAATTATTACTGAGTGCAGGAGGGTTGAGTGCTTCTGAAAATGAATTATATGTAATTAAACATAATGCAATTCTGGTTCTGCCAGCGTGCAAGTTCTAGCTAGTGGGCATTCCTGTTCTGTTCACTATTGCCATCTCAGGGCCTCGTATGTAATAATTGTTTAACCGGTACAGTTTAACCATATGTAAAAGTTGTCTAACAGTATTGAACAGATACACATATTTATCTATTAGCCACCCAAAACTGAAAATCTTTGTCTACAAACACTTGCCTTGTCCTACAGTTAGGGTCTTGCAGCACAAAGCCTTTACAAATCAAGTGTTTTTCATAATAAAAAGCATTTAAATTTCCTCCATGCTTTCCTTGACTTTGTATAACTTCTTTTTACAACTAAGTAATATGCCATTGTACAGATTTTCTGAATGACTTTCTTATTTACCTGAAGGGCACCCCCAATGCTTCCAAAGCTTTGTGATTATGATTGATGCTACTATAAACATCTCCGCATTGCATTTATATAGACACAATTTTCAACTCCTTTGGGTAAACACTAAAGCATACTGTTGTTGAGTCTTACGGTAAAAATATTCTTAGTTTTATAAGAAATCAAACTGTTTTCCAAAATAGCTGTATGGTTTTATATTTTTACTCACAAAGAGAGTTCTTGCTTTTTTGTTTTTGTTTTTAATTAAAATATAATTACTTCATTTCTCCTCTTCCCTTTTCTACCCCCAATCTTTCCCATGTCCCCTCTCTCCAATCCTTTCCAGGTCATTTTCTCCTTTTCTTTGATTATTATTGACACATACTAACACACACATGCAGGTGTGTGAATTTATTTATTTATTTGTACTTTTATGTATAAATATATGAACACAACCTATGAATTCATATATTGTTTGTGATTTCAAGACTCATCACCTAGTATTAGATAACCAGCGAAGGAACTCATCTCCGGAGAAGAATAATTCTCCCTCTCTCAGCAATCATCAGTTGCTTGTTGTTTTGTCTGGGATGGTGCTCTGTGACATTTATCCCTTCTACCTTAGTATGTTTATTGGTGTACTCATTGTTTATGTCTTCTTTAGATAGGCATATTGTTGAGTTAGCATGGGTGTAGCTTTCCTGTCCGTTTCTAGGAGACACAACCTCCAAGTTCCTGTCTCTACGTGGTCTTGCCAACATTTGCAGATGTCCTGCTCTTGATTTGCCCATTGAGATAGGTGTGTAGCAATAACCTAGAATTGCTCCAGTTTGTTTTTTCCTGGTAGAATGTTCTATAAAACATCTTTCCATATTTACTTGCCATTCACAAAGCTTCCCTGGTGAGGGTTATCTTTTCTTTTTCTTTGTGCCTTCTGCTCAGCAAATCTTTTTGATTTTAATGATGCTTACCCTCATCATTAATTTTTTTATGGCTTATGCCTTTGATATTAAGAAAGATGTCATTATCAAACTGAGCTGAACCTCAGATTTTTCTTGTGTTATCTTCTAGGAGACTGTGGTTTTGAATTTTGCATTTGAATTTCTGGTCCACATTGAACTTATCTTTGGGATGGGTGAAAGATATATATCTAGACACTTCCTTTTTCTTTAAAGTTTTCCAAGTGGTGTCCAGTTGTTTGGTGATCATTTATTGAAAGGACTACCATTTCTCTGCTTTGTCCATTATGAAATACCAGTTGACTAGATTTGTGAGCCTCTTTCTTGATTATCTGTTCTCTACATTGATGTGTTTGTCTATTTTGTCAGCAAAATGATGTCATTCTTATTGCTGTGCCTTTATGATGTCTTAGAAGTAGGTAGTGTTGGGCTTTTAACTCTGTATTTCCTCCTTCAATTTTCTGTTAGCCTATTGAGATCTTTTATTTGTGCCTAGAAAGAATGTTTCATAATCACCACCACCACCACCATCATCATCATCGTTACCATTATTATTTTGAGACAAGGTCTCATCATGTAGCTCTATCATGGAATTTACTATGTAGATGCCTCTGGCTTCTAAGTGCTGAGATTAACGATGTGTTCCACCACACCCAGCAAGCTTCATGTACAGAATAATTTACTGATATTTCAACTGGCTCTTCTCTAAATATATAAATGACCTATGGAAACTTGCATCTTGACAAAATTGAATCTTCTTATAGAAATTTTTTATTTAGTTTTCTGATTTCATTCACCAGACTTTAATAGTTAATTTCACATAGGCATTGTATAAATGTAGTTATATTTATGAGTAAACATTTAATTTTGTATGATGCTCATGTAAATTGCATTGTGCTTTTAAGTTAAAATTCTGCTGATGTATATGTGATTGAGATTTTATGTTATTATTATGTTTTATAACTTTACCCCACTGACTATCAGTTTCTAGAAGGTCTTTTGTTATTGTCATTTCCTCCAATTTTTTACATAAACAATCTTGTTATCTGCAAACAGTATCTCATCAGTAGTATTTTATTGTCTTTCCCACTTTCTAGAATTTGAAGTGCAATGTGGAAACTAAATGAAAGGAGTTAGTCTTTTGTATTGTATTTTTTTTTTTGTAGTGGGAAGACTTTTTAGTTTGGCAAAGTGAAAGATAATGCTCCTTGTAGGGTTCTTTTTTTAATGAACATTCTTACTGAGTTAAAGCTGTTCCCTGTACTGAAAGCATATGTCATTCATTAGTAGTAATTGTATCTTGCCCATCTATGAAGTGATTGTGTGATATTTTCTTCTTCAGCCTGTTGGTATGGTGGGTTGCATAGTTTTCAGATACTGAGTCATGTTTGTGTTCATTCTGTGGGCAAATTCCATTTTGTCATATTTTTTTTTATATTCCTAAGGGTAAACCTGCCTAGATTTTTGTTGAGGGTTTTTTAATGAGTGTTTATGAGAGGCTTTGTTTTCTAGGTTTCTTTTCTTGCCATGTCTTTGTCTAATTTTGATATATGGATGACACAGCTTGCATTAAGCCAGAATTGGAGTACTGTGCTCCTAAAATGGATGGTAGATTCCACCAGTGGACAGATCTGGACCAGTGCTTTCTCATTTGGAATCTTATTCATTATTATTTTAATTTCTTTAGCATACAGAGCCCTATGTAGATTGTTTGTGAACTCCTGTGTGGTTTTTGACAAATTATATCTCTCTGGGTACTAACTCACTGCATCTAAATTATGAAATTAAAAGAATAGATCTATTTTTAGTAGTCCTTGATTATCCATTTAGTTTATGAGTCCTCTATAGCAATATTTTTTTCGGTTTCAAGTTTTTTTTTCTTTTTTTAAAATTAATTAATATACTTTTTATTGTATAAAAAATTTCTGCCTCCTCCAGCCTCCCATTTATCTCTCCCTCCTCCCATTCCTCTCCCCCTCCCCCCACTCTTCTCCCCCTCCCTCTCCAGTCTGAAGAGCAGGGTATCCTAACTGCTCTATAGCAATATTTTTATCACTTAGAGATATAATTTGTGCATTATCATGTTCATTTTCTCTCTCTCTCTCTTTCTCCCTTTCAATCTTCTCTCTTCCTTTCTTCTGTCCTCCTCTCGTCTCAGCATAGATGAAAGCTTATTGATGCTTTTTAAACACTCGTTTATTAGCTTCATTGTTTTTTCTCTATTGAATTTTTATTTTCAATTTTATTTTATCAAAGTTTGCTTTTGTTTTATTTCCCATTTTCATGGTGGTTTTCTTTTGCTCATTTCCTAAGGCAAACCCCATACTTTTTTATAATAGTCACATTCAACAGTATCAATTTTCATTTCATCTCTGCCTCTGCTCTGTTCTACCAACTTTGAAAAGGACTACTTCAATTTATTGATTTCACTTACTTCAGCCTTTTTGACATTTCTTTGTTGAAATTTAAATATTTTATATGTCTTTGATGTATGTATTATTCAGAAAAGATTGGTCAATCTTTTAAATTTGTTAAGGTCTATTTTGTTGTTGAGTATGATGTCTTAGTGCATATTGTAAGCAAGCTTGAGAAGAAAATACACATCTATGTCTACTTTTGATGACATAGTCTATAAGGATCAATCTTATCCAGCTTGCCAATGATGCTTTTGAGTCCAACATTGTGCTTGCTTATTTTTCTGTCTTCTGGCCCTTTATTTTCCCAGTGAAGGACTGTCGAAGTTTCAACCCATAAGCTGATTCACTTATATTTATTTATAGCTATCCAGGTTTTGTCTAAGATATCTTACTATCTTGCCTCTTTATAGTTTATTACATGTTTGATGATGGGTATTTTATTCTTTGATCATTGCAGAATGCCCCTCATGATCTCTGGTTACTTTCTGCTTTGATATACTCTACCTCAAATCACTATGGCTGTGCCTACTTGCTTTTCATTGGTGTTAGAGTGTTATTATTTCTCTCTCCATGTCTTGCTAGATTTTTAATTGACATGCAATCCTTGTACAAATTTATGTAATGCTGTATGATATTTATAGAGATCACAACATGATAATTGGCATAATTATTATTTAAAGTAGTCATTATCTCTTTGTGATAGAAACATTCAAAACCTTTCCTACTTGGTGTTTTCAAATTAACAATTAATTGTTGTCAGCTGTAGCTTTTCTGCTTTTGATGGTTAATCTTCATTGTAAGTGTAACTAAATTGAGACTCACCTATGAAACAAACTTCTGTGCATGAAATGACAATCTTTCAGAGAGGTCTAACTAAGGAAGAAGATTACCATCAAAGCGGGTAGCACTACCATGTGGATCAGGTACTCAAATGATTTAAAAGAAGAAGGAGGGCTGAGTGCCAGCATTCACCCATCTCCATTTTCTAACCTAGATACACAATGTGACCAGCCACTATGCTTTTCTCATTATTATATATTAAACCCTCAAACTATGAGTCAAAGTAGTTCTTTCCTTCTTTTCTTAATTATTTTTAATTGCACATTTAAAATTCCGTTTACTCTCATTTCTTTTCTTAACAATTGTATTGCTTTAACTCCTTAAGGAGAAATTTTCATATACATATACAACTTATCAAGCGCAAAGTTTTACTACCTAGCTTCCTGAGTAGTTGAATTGCCTTATAATAAAGTAATCCTAACACCCTTTTATCCTTTATATTTTGTAATTCATTTCATTTACATATAATATGCTTAAACATTACATACTTCAAACATATACATAAGTATCTATAATTAAATACTCTTATTTTAAAGATTGTGTATTAGATAAATTAGGAAGAGTAAAACTTAGTCTTTTATTTCCACCCATCCTCCTTTATCATTCCACACTTTATGGAGTCTCTTACCTTTGTTCTCTTTCTTCTCCTTAAAGACCATCTTCTAAAGGTTTAAAGAGTGTTGCAAATTATCATAACTTAACTTTGATAAAAAGTCTATTTTTCTCCTGAGCTTTTAAAAGATAATTTTATAGGATAAAGAAACCTTAGATTGTAATTTTTCCAGAACACTTTCTCCTTGCTTGTTTTCTGTTTTTTTTGGGGGGGAAGGGGTGAGCATGAATATAATTATTCTTTTCCCTCTTTTATAGATGAAGTTTTTGGGTTTTTTTTCTTTTTTTGCTTTTTTAAAGGTTTTTTTTTCTTTTTTATTTATTTATTATTTATTTATTAAAAATTTCCACCTCCTCTCATCCTCCCATTTTTTCCCACTCCCCGCTCTCCCTCCCCCTCCCTCTCCAGTCCAAAGAGCAGTCAGGGTTTCCTGCCCTGTGGGAAGTCCAAGGTCCACCCCACTCCATCCAGGTCTAGGAAGGTGAGATTCCAAACAGACGAGGCTCCCACAAGGCCAATCCATGCAGTAGAATCAATACTCAGTGCCATTATCCTTGGCTTCTCAGTCAGTCCTCATTGTCAGCCACATTCAGAGAGTCCAGTTTGATCACATGCTCCATCAGTCCCAGTCCAGCTGGCCTTGGTGAGCTCTCGTTAGATCAACCCCACCGTCTCAGTGCATCCCTCGAGGTATTGACTTCCTTGCTCATTTTCTCCCTCCTTCTGCTCTTCATTTGGATCTTGGGAGCTCAGGCCAGTGCTCCAATGTGGGTCTCTGTCGCTATCTCCATCCATCGCCAGATGAAGGTTCTATGGTGATATGCAAGATATTCTTCAGTGTGGCTATAGGATAAGGCCAGTTCAGGCACCCTCTCCTCTGCTGCCCATGGAATTAGTTGGGGAAATCCCCTTGGACACCTGGGAACCCTTCTAGAGCCCAGACTCCAGCCAACCCTAAAATGGCTCCCTTGGTTAGGATAACTTCTTCCCTGTTCCCATATCCACCCTTCCTCCATCTCAATTATCCCATTTCCCCAAGCTCTCCCCAATCCTCTCCTTCTCCCTTCTCTCTCCCCATCTCCCCTTTCCCCCCAATCCACCCACACCCCCTGCTTCCAACTTTTGCCCGGTGATCTTGTCAGCTTCCAAATTCCAGGAGGATAACTATATGTTTTTCTTTGGGTTCACCTTCTTATTTAGCTTCTTTAGGATCATAAACTATAGGCTCAATGTCCTTTGTTTATGGCTAGAATCCGCTTATGAGTGAGTACATACCATAGTCCTCATTTTGGGTCTTTGTTATATCACTCAGTAAAGTGTTTTCTATTTCCATCCATTTGCATGCAAAGTTCAAGATGTCATTGTTTTTTACTGCTGAGCAGAACTCTAAAATATATATGTGCCACACCTTCTTTATCCATTCTTCTATTGAGGGGCACGTAGGTTGTTTCCAGGTTCTGGCTATTACAAATAGTGCTGCTATAAACATGGTTGAACAAATGCTTTTGTAGTATGATTGGGCATCTCTTGGGTATATTCCCAAGAGTGAATTGCTGGATCCTTTTAGAATTTTTTTGATGCTAGGAATTCCATAGAGCATTGAGAAATATGCACCTTTGTGTAATATAGTTCCCTGATCACACTTCCATGCTTCTTGAATCTAATATCCACCCTTTACTTTTGGAAAACTCACAGTCATTATTGCTTCAAGTATTTCTGTATTTTCTTTAGATTCCTGTGCTACCATTTTATTCATGATACACCTTCTATAGTTTTCACAAACTTAATAAATATTCTGTGCTTTTTTTTTAGCTTTTTCTTTTTTTCTGCCTTGCTTTGCACCTTCAAGTGTTCATTTTTAAATTATTAATCTTGGCAATTTTATCCAACTCCTCTAAGACCTCTTCCAGCTTGACTCCTTTACCTTAATAATTCAGTGAGTCCAATTAGTCCTGTCCATATAGGATTACTGTTTATAAATGTTTGTTTATATTTAAAAGGGAATATGCTATATGTATGAATACTTTGCATTTGTATGGATCTTGGTTTATTGATAAAAATTTAAGGTCAATTTTGTTACATGTATATTTCTGCTCTTGATTAAGGTATTGTGTTTGTGCATCTCATTAAAAATGTAATGCATAATTAAGAAATATAGGTTAATAGATATTCATCAATAATACTTAAGCTTATAGACATGTTAGTTAGGTTTTTTAGATATAAAGAGATATATTTCAGTTAGATGGATATTTCAAATCTTTCAGAGACCTTCAGAAAATGGTATTTAAAGTGTTTTAAGAACTTAAGACTTTTTATGACTATTAGACACATCTGCTCCTGACAGCACCAATTAATTCAAGAGGATAAAAGATGCTCCTTATGGAGTTGGTGAGCCATTTTGGCAAGAAATTGCTCTTGCCTGGACTGCTTGATGTTATCCTGTATGAACTGGACATGCAGGACCCACAGAAAAGTGACTGCTGAAGCTGCCTAAAGAAGGTGAGACATTCCTTCAGGGTTCCTGATTAATGAAAAAGTCTGCCAGACATTCTGCAGGACACAGAAGAACATGACTGATGAATTGCCAATCTAGGCGGAACTGTCTCTGAAATTTCCTGCTTCGTGGAAAAGTCTTCTGGATACTATGGGCCTGTGAGCTGAAGATTGGATGCCCTAACAATACAGAAGACCTTTGGGTGACTGTTCAGGTTAGCTAGATGTCTCTGTCAATTCTAGAGTTTTTGAAGTTGCTTACAATGCATCTCCTGTTAACTTAGGTAATATTATATCCTTCTGGAGTTTTTGATGGAGTTGAAGAATAGTTATAGTTTTCCTTAGTTATGATAAAATATAACACAGGTATAAATCTTGTAACTATAATTCTTGCTTGACACAGCCTCCCATTTCCCTCCCCCTCCTCCCACCCTTCTCCCCCTCCTCCCACTCCTCTCCCCCTCCCTCTCCAGTCCAAAGAGCAGTCAGGGTTCCCTGCCCTGTGGTAAGTCCTAGGTCCTCCCCACTCCGTCCATATCTAGGAAGGTGAACATCCAAACTGGCTAGGCTCCCACTAATCCAGCACATTGCGTAGGATCAAAAACCCCGTGCCGTTGTCCTTGGCTTCTCATCAGCCCTCATTGTTCGCCATGTTCAGAGAGTCCAGTTTTATCCCATGCTTTTTCAGTCACAGTCCAGCTGGCCTTGGTGAGCTCCCAGTAGTTAAAACCTTCCTTTTTATTTAAACAGAAAAGGGGAGGTGATGTGGAATTCCACCTCTGTATCCTGTGAATACCATTTGTTAATAAAGAAGCTCTCTTGGGCCTGGCAGGGCAGAATAGAGTTAGGCAAGGAAAACTCAACTAAATACTGGGAGAAAGAAGGCAGAGTTAGGAGATTCCAGGTAGCTCTACCTGAGACAGATGCCAGATTGGAACTTTACCCAGTAATCCACAGCCATGTGGTGATACACAGATCAATAGAAATGGGTTAAATTAAGATATAAGAGCTAGCCAATAATAAGCTAATAGGCTAAACAGTAGTTTAATTAATACAGTTTCTGTATGGTAATTTCAGGGCTAAGCAGTCAGGAGCAAGCAAGTGGACTCCTACTACACATGTGAGTAGGGAACCATTAACTGAAACACAGGTAACCTAGCATGGGACACACCACTGAAAAAAAAAGACTCTTCCTTCCCTGGAAACTATCAAGTGCCATAGCTCTTCAACTAGGTGTGGGGCCTTATGCACCATTTCCATCTCTGTGTTGGAATATTGGTCACATTAACCATGTGAGGATCTTGTGCCACCATCCACTGCTGTTGTCAGTTCATAAGTGGAACAGCTCTATGATGTCCAGAAGACATTATAGCCAAGCAATTTCCAGACTGCGGCCTCTTGGCTTTCCACCCTTTCTTCTCTGATAACCGCTGACTCTCATAGGTCTCTCTGGTCTTCCTACCCCTTCTTCTCTACTGTCCCCTGACTCCTTTTGGTCTCTATGATCAAAATGACCTTGGGTTCAGGGAGTCTTTCTTCATGTCTAGACTAGTGTTCACCCCGTTAAAAAAAATTCTTCAATTTTGCAAGTGTTTTTCACTTTAGTATTTATTTGATTCTTTCTTTTGCTTTTCATTTTTATGATAACATGGCCCATTTTTTCTTGTATGGTGTCTACTTTATCCATTATAGCCTATAGCATATTAATCACAATTGTCTTTGGCTTGCTGCCTTATCATTCCACCATCCCTGCCATCTTTGCTTTTGATGTTTACTCTGCTCTCCAGCCTATGTTATATGCCCTTTCCTTTTCCTTTTTGTTTTTGTTTGTTTTATATTTTTACTCTTTCTTGGAAAAATATTTTCTTTCTGAGAATTTCATACTTGAATTCTTTATTGATATCATTTCCCCTCCTTTCTCTCTCTCTTTCCTCCAACCCCTCAAGTAACCCTCTACTCTATGAAACTCTCTGTCAAATTTGACTTTTCTTTTTTAATTATCATTGTTATGTGAGTATGCGTGCATGAACAAGTACACACACAAGCACAATTTATCAAATCCACTAAATGTTACATATAAGCACATGTGTTTAGAGCTGATCACTTGGTTCTGGACAACCTATCTGGGGGATTGTCCCTGAGAAAGAGCAGCTATCAATCATCTGTGGCTCATTATCTAGGACTGGAGCCTTTTATATTTTCTTCACCCATGCTGGCATGTTGACTTTTTTTGTCACTGTGTGTGTTTTATTTAGATAACTGTATTGTTGAGATTTCACAGATGAAAATCTCCTGTCATGCCTAGAAGACACTATCTTGAAAAGACATTCTGGTTCTTTGGATCTTATAAACTTTCTTCCCCCTCTTCCAGGGTGTTCTCTGAATCTTCTTTTTCTTCTCTGTGCCACAATAACCTATGGATTTCCTCCGGTATTTACTGTGAAAACCTGGCTGTGAAACTTACAAAAGTGCGGGAATCTGACTCTGTCTGGATAACACAGTTTCAGCTATCAACCGTGTCCATAGTGCTTCTCATCAGTTAGACTAGCTAGCTCCTCCATCTCCTTTGTCAATTTGACTTTTCATTGGTGACACTGATTAACCCTGTTTGATGATATGCCCAGTTATTGACTAATAGGGGATAGAAGGGATAGTCTTGTAAGTCAGTTTGAGATATGTGCCTTTGCTGGGGTCAGGAAAGTGTAACCAGAATTAGAAGTCCATGGCAGTCGAATGGAGTACCAAGTGCCATAAAGATTTAAAAAAAATAACAACTATAGGCTTTCAGTTGTCCATCACTTTCCCTCTAACAAACTTTCTGCAAAGGACTCTGGTTGATTTTTATCAGTGGTCTTTCTCAAATTCCTTAGAAGGAACTGAAGTTCTCAAGGTGAAGCTAATTTGCTCAAGGTCATCTAGTGAGTTAATGACTAATTTATTCAATAACAGAGGTCTATGGTCTCATCCTGTAAATATCTGTTCTCGGTGTATCATTTGGCCTCCCAGGTGCCCTATAAACCCACTTCCTTTTTTCCCTTTTTCACTTCAAGCGTAACTATTCCCATTTAGTAAATCACATCTTATTACAGAATTATAAAGTTGAGTGGCCAGTTGTAGTTCCACACATAATATAAAACTGACCTTGTGTGTAATGTATTGGAATTCCATAATGTGGGCTAGCCCAAAAAAAATGAACTGTAATTTAACACTGAAATGCAAGGATTCTGTGAAGAGGGATTTCTTTGACTTAGTCTGGAAGACATGGATGATTTTTAGAACTCACATTCTCCTGCAAAATGATTTGACTCGGTTCAATAACCAGGGTTTGTGCTTTATGAACTGAAACTCTTAGTCAATAAATGCAATGGAAATTATTGCAAGGAGGCAAGCTGTGGCTGTGTTCGCTTCAGGCTATCTTAGGGTCTTATGTCCAGCCCTAGTATGCTGCGATGCTGTAGACCTTGTACTCAAAGATCACAGATCAAAGAGATAAACAACTGTAAGGATGAGGAAAGGGAAAACAGGGCTAGGTAGGGGTCCATCTGCATTCTGTGCTCTCTATCTCTGTCTCTTTCTTTCTCTCCATATGTGAAACATAGATGTTTAGAGCTAAGTAGAATTCCATCAGGATTTCTTACCTGTTACGGAAAAAGGACAAAAGTAAGTTTCACATGATTTTTAGATCTAGGGAGAATGTGAACTGTCTCAGGATGAATTTTGTTTCATCAAATTTCTACATTTATTTATTTGCAGGTAATGTGACTTTTCATGGGAGCAGATCATAAGTAATGTGAAAATGACTAGAAACTGTCACATAGGACCACAATGTCATGAATCTAAGGACAGACAAAGGAAAAACAAAAGTAAAAATAAAAATAAATTCTCAGAATTGATTCTCATCATATTAATAAAGAAAATGTGTTAGATGTGTTGCTATGGATTACAGTTCAGAATTTCTCTTGTTGGTTGAGCGCTCAAGTGGTAGGTGAAGATACCTCATGGCCATGATGCATTGAGA
Organism: Microtus pennsylvanicus; assembly: GCF_037038515.1. Classification (NCBI taxonomy): domain Eukaryota; kingdom Metazoa; phylum Chordata; class Mammalia; order Rodentia; family Cricetidae; genus Microtus; species Microtus pennsylvanicus. The sequence goes on along the minus strand of NC_134586.1, from coordinate 50,128,913 downwards.
TTCACTTGCAGAATAAAGAAACATGTAGTCATGTGATATACCCCCCAAAAAACAATGTCAAATTCTGTCATTATTCCACGTGCTTCATAAATAATGGAATGATTTTAGGCATTAGTTATTTTGAAAGTGCATATTTTACATGAAAAACAAATGCTGGTAAACAGTAAAAAATTTCATGTGGGTTTAAATCTAGTGCACAACCATGACAGCAAGAAAGATTTTATATATATAATGGTGGATTCAATTTTCTTTCCATATCAATGTACTAAATATGATATTGTCAACAATGAAAATTTAAGATGACAACTAGTGACAGATAGATAATAACCTGCTGACAGCCTAAAAACTGAGTTCATTGGTAGTATATGTCTCCTTAGTATATTTGATTTCTTGTGAAATGTTAGGAAATATTCTCAAATATGTGTTGACTGTAAGGCACTCTTTCTTTTAGACCTACTAATTTACAAATTGCATCATTCAGGGATCTTTAAGAGATGGGTTGAAAATAGGTATAAAAAGGCTTCAGCAGCAAAAAGAATTTATTGACATAGTATTTATTTATTGACATAGTAGAATTAAAACCAAGTAATATCGTAGCTTCACGTGCAGCGCGTTCCCACTGTGCAGCTCCATGGTGAGTCACACCCTTCCCCTTTGAGCTCCATTATTTTCTATGCCTTTTCTCTGACCAGACTTGAGTGCATGGGGACAATGGAGCATCCAGCTCCCGAAGGGAACCTTTTCCCCAAGGAACTTCACAAAATGCTGGATTTATGTCTCCGGACTAACATGGACCCTATGAGTTTACCTGAGCCAAAATTTGTACTTGAGAAATTGGTATTAGTTGACCAGCCCTGAGTCAAACATGTCCACAGACACCGAGAGCTCCAGTGAGTCTCACTAAGCCACACACTGCTGAAGAACAAAAATGACCTGACCGCCTAAGCTGATAAGGTGATTTAGACAGGTGGTAGGGGTAATTTAACATCATGGCATCTTAAAATGAATATGTGTGTTGCATAAACCTAAAGGTTGAGGTTAGGGTTAATATCAATTTGCCTGCTAATGGCTACCCAGAGGCTTGCCAACATCCATGATGAGTGGCATTTAGAAAATAGATAAATTTCATCTCCAACTGATAATAAATAAATAAGCAAGCAAATAAACAAACAAATCAATAAGTAAAGTGTTGCTCTCTATTGACCAGTAAGGCATTACCTCTTCACAATCAAAATCCACCCGCTCACCATTGTCTAAAGTTTTTCTCCTTCTGAATCAGTAATTAATGGTTCTATGCCTTATATTTTCCATGCATTTTCCCAATTAAAATATATTAACATATCATAATTAATTTGGAATGGTAAGTTTCTATAGGCCATAGGAGAATTTTTTCAGTTAAACAAAAATATCATCACATGTTGCCATACAATAGAATGTCACATTACTACTCGGATTGGTACTTTTCTATTCCATTAATGAAGTGCTAGGCTCTGCAGTACACAGTGACAATAAGCATGCCACATAAATTCTCAGGGTGCCATGCTAGACTTATTGAATCTGTGCCTCTGGGGACAGTCCTAAAATCTACCAACAGATTGTAATATAAACAAAGATTTACAAACAGCAATAAAAAGCCAGTAAAATTTGTATTCTGCTAATACAAGCTGTAGAACTTGGAATGGTATTTGCTAAACTTTGACCGTAGGTCAGACAGCTTCCAAAACTCATTTGATGATCAGAAGAACTGTAGGAGTTAGTAGCTCTTGTTATTCCTATTTTGCAAAAGAAAACAGAGAGCAAAAGTGAAGTGTTTAGTCAAGATTATGTGGCTTGTGCATACAAAGCTTCTTTTCCCAGCTTCCTGTTCTGTAATTTAGATGTTTAGAGACACTCAGATTCCGAGGCATTGAGCTACAGTAGACTCAGACACATGCAGAAACAGGAAGATTTTAACTGTTTTGCTTTATAGTCACTTGAACATAAGCCCTGTGCCTTTGCAAATTTAGATGTAGGGCATAAGAGGAGAGGGAGGAATTAATTAAAGCAAAAGGAATACCCATCTGACTTTCGCTGGTAAGACAGAGTTTGCCAATCACTGCTCTCTGATGCATGCAGAGACTTAGGATCCCATCTTTTCCACTACCCACCATGCACATAACACTACAAACCCAGTCATTTTTTTTTCAACAGCATGCTGCAATTCTGGAGTCAGTGTGCTCATAGTTTTAGAGCTCAGAACACAGACTGCATGTACTTACAACAAGCTAGTTGGTGTCGGGCAAAATGTTTCCTTCAGCCTTAAACAACATCTGGAGTCTGTTTACTTTGTATATACTATCACACTGAATTCAAGACCTGGCTCCTTCCTTCATGGATGCATCTTTAGCATAAATCACATGACCGTATTTTACTTTAGTAGCATAAAGTCCATGCACATACCATGACATGCACATAGAAGTCCAAAGATCCATGTTCTCCTTCTTCCACATGGGCTCCAGAGATTTAACTCAGCTCATCAGGCAAGCACGCTTACCCTCTGAGTCACATCGCTGGAGTAAGAAGCAGCCATAAAGTGTTGTTTAAGTTCACAGCAGGGACAAAACTGTACCATGGAGTTCTTTTCTCAAAGAAGTAGCCCAAATGTGGGTCTTTGCTTGTTCTTGCCTTAAACTCAGATTCACCAAGGTCCCATTCCCATTTTGATAGATGTTGTGTCAATTTATCCAAATAGTATTTTAGCTTCCATCTGGAATAGTGCCCTGATAACTGACTTGACATGCTCACAGTCTATGTTTCTAGGATGCTTCTTTCCCTACAGAAAAAAGGACCAAGCCATGATTTCTGGTCATGTGCACAAATCTATCACCCATGCTTCTGATCTGTGCAAAATTGATTGCAGATTGTATGCTCCTAAAATTCTCTCTTTGGAATTCTATGAATGTCGAGGTCTTCTTGTTGTACACAGGTGCAGCTGAATCATGTGCGCACTGTGTAAAACAGGATAAAATAGGTCTAGTGGTCAGAGTCAAAAAAACCTTGAGAAATTCCAATCTGTGGAATTCCAATCTTCCTTTTTGCCTCAATAGGCCAAATGCCATTTCATGGGTAGGACTCACAGAAGGGCCTGAGGCTGATCTCCAGTTCCTATGAGGTGCTTCCAGTTAAGGCTTGGCAAGAATGGGAACCTTGGCTACACAAATGTGAAGAAACGTGTTCTGTTTGCAATGGTAGTGTAGACTTAGGGCTTTGCTTAGTTAGATTTGACCATATAGTCATCTGAGACTTTGATTTCAGCCTTGGAGACCTTGGGCAGAAAATGCAGCTGGAACACACGACCCTTTTGACTCAAGGAGCCAGATGAATTTGTTATTTTAAGTGGTTAGATTTGTGATAATTTGTTATTCAGCAATAGAAGACTAGTACAGCCTAGAACATGCCTAGTCCTCCCTGAAGAATGTTACGTTATATAGTAGTAATTTCTATGACTGATGTAGAAAAAAATGGACAGTGGCTTCGCAACAAATGGAAAACAACATAGGAATGTTGTGATTCTCACAGACAATTAAATTTAGAGGGTGGCATATCACATTATCATCATCTCTTCTTGCTCCTTAACCAGCTTATTTGCTCTCTCCCACTTGCGTTATTATATTACACGTCTGTTCATTGCAGTCACAGCCCATGGTTTTCTGGCTCCGAATGTATTTAGACATTGATTTAAATTCTTAGTTGTATGTCTTGATTTTTTTTTTGAATTACCCTATCCACAAATGCTGCAACATCCCAAAGAATCTCATGTTTGCCTACATTAGAGAATTTAATTTCTTCCTGTATTATAATACAGACACAACCATAACAGGGACAAAACCCCACCACAATCTTCATATAACTTACTGTCTCGAGATTGGAATTCAGCAGCTCAGAGTCTAAATCAGTGCATGTGAAACCCACGGCAGCTGGAATGAGGAGCCTGTTTAATCTCATCGGTGTCAGTTTTGTTTTCTTTCTTAAGCGTGCTTAAAGATGGTTTGAAAGCACCGAGCGCCATCACAAATTTTTCTTCCCTTTCCTTCTTGCTGACCCAGATTTGCAATGAGCTTGTGCTTTAGAGAAAGAGAAAGAGAGAAAATAATTGGAACTGTCTCTTCTATTACCACTGAGTCCTATTTTTGAAGATTTTTCTATTATTTAACACCTTCCATTTGTTTTACCTTAGATGTGTGATTCAGTTATCAGAAGCTGAAGAAAATGAAATCTAACTCAGAAGGCTTCATCACAAATGTCTCGACTCAGGAAAACCCAACTGTCATGCGGCCTGTTTCTTAGGGGCTTTTCTCTAAAAGGATGGTTGGTCACATAGACTTTAGGTAACCATCCTCAGAGACCAGGTGACCTCACCATAGTTCTCAGTGTGAATACGTACTTGGTAGGCATCCTCTGATCTTGGGCTTTTTAAGCTGCTTGCCCAGTGATGTTTGATAGGTACCTACCTGGTGCCTATCACTTATGCCCATGTGATTGTATCCTCAGGGTTACCAAACTCAAACAGACTGAGCCATTTTAAATTTCCACATTGTCAATTCCATTTACTCTTTGGTCTAACAAGAGGAAAGGAATCAGTTCTGATGCCTGACACACACTGTCACAATTTCTCTGGGCCAAGCAGTATAAATATTCAAGAATTCTTTTTAATCCTACTGCAACTTATTCCTTCCCAGCCCCACTGAGTTATAGCTAAACTTCAGCTATGGCTACTGAGGCAACTAGGTACCTTTGTGTGATCGTTCCTACATCGTAAGCTCTGGGAGACAGTATACTATTTCCCATACTGCTATTATATAAAGCTACTCCCCAAATGTAGCTAAGGAACAAGACTCATCTCACACAGTTTTGATAAAAGGCCCAAGGTTCCCATGTTAAGATAATGAACACTTGCAGCTGATTATTGTAAGAGAAGATTATTTTTCCATTCTGGATTGCCTCAGAGGCTGGTAGAATCTCCTCAACTTGACTGAAAGTTTTCCCCAAGCAGGGCACACTAGGGAGCCATGCCCTTTGTGACTTATCTCTGGAAATTATATACTACCATTTCTGCAAGGATTCATTGGGTTTTAAAGCAGACTAACTCTACTTCTTATGAAAGGCAATTGTGCAAGGACCATCTTGGTCATGGTCCAGATATAGGAATATTATAGAATTAGTGCTTATAAAGTTTATTTTTTGCCTATTACTCTTTTAAAATATTTGTTTATTGTGGGTCAGAATGAGGAAATAAGCCTATTTCATGGCATATGTGTGGAGGTCAGAGGCCAACTTACTACATTGGTTCTTTTCTACTATCTACATGTTATTTATGAGTATAAAATTTTCTGTTCTGGAGGATAATTTAAAAGGGAAAATTTTGAACATAGATATAAATATCTTTACCGTCATGATTTTTATATCTGTATCCATCTGAATATAGATATTGGAAAAATACTGAGGTTCTATTATCTTCTGGTCACTATACTGGAGTGACTGACATGGAAAGACCACCAACCATGATCAAGCTTCTGTCTGTGAAGGGAAAATTACAAACTTTTAAATTGACAATGAAATGAACAGCACCAGAAAAAAAAAAGAACTGAGGTAGGAAATATCTGGGTACTTGTGTTTACACAGAAGGGGGCAGGAACATGGGCTATACCAAAGTGAAGGCACTAAATTTAAGAATAAGCATGTGATGAAGAATGAACTTAAGATGGGAAGGTCAGGGTGAAAAGGGATAACATGTCAGAAGGAGGAAAGAGCTTGGGCAGAGACCATGAGGAAAATAGCTTGGCCCACTCAGGGACAGAGGAAAGGTTCATACGACTGAAGCAAACTTACTTGACTTGGAGAGAGGGACAAAGAAGACATTTAGGAGTAGAGAAAGTGGCTAGACCACACTCTGAGCCCTTTGTAAATACAGTTGGAGACATTGAGTTATTCATACTTGAAACTGAATATAGTATTCTTCAGGCTTTGAGCGGAGTGATCTTATTTCTAGGGGGAAAACGAATATCTCATTGCCTCTTACTTTTAGGTTGCCTTTTAAAAATTCTTTTAGATACCAAATATATTTATGTTTCAAAGCAGATGCTTTCTTGTGATGAGGAGCTGTTCATCTTTCCTTCCACTAGTCGATGACTAAAATCATGAATTACTCACACAGCGTACACATTCCTCCATTGCTTACATCACTCAGCACCCCTTCCTTTTCAAAATCGTGCTTTGTGTGGGATTTCCTTTTTGAATGCTGTCTGTGTATGCGAGCCACTTTCCTAAAGTGTATCTAACTGTGGCCAGGCAATAACAGTGGTGAGTTCAGCTGAAGGAAGGGGTTGGATGCTCGGGAATTGTCCACGGCTTACCTTTGTGCTTCTCTTTCCTTGGTCCTACATAACCCACTCACCTGGCAGGTGGGATTTCAAGGCATCAGTCCAGCAAAAAAAAAACATGACTTTTGAAGAAACTTGCAGGATTTTCCTCTTGCTCAGTTCTCTTCTGAGGTCAGCAGCCTTAACTTGTAAACGGTGACAATTGATACAAATCTGTTGCAAGAGAGGCAGAGTGTGTAGCAAACATCCTTCAGTCTACAAACTCCTCTTCGTGTCAAGGGAAATCAGCATTTGGGGAGGGGCAATAGAATCAGTTCCAACACATAGACATCCATGACAAAAATGAGATCCAGCTAGTACAAGTTTAAAAATGAATTTATTCCATGACTATTGGGAGACTTGAGAAACTGTATGTTGGGTAAACTATGTTTGATGAGAAAGGTCAACACCTATCCATGCATGAAAATGCAGCAGCTATTTTATAATGTCTATAAGTGGTTACCTCAATAATGAAACAATCCTCTGGGTAAGATTCCCCAATGACTGTATAATCTGGGTGTGGCAACAATACCTACAACCACAGTATCGGAGATCCAGCTGTATGAAGAATTCTAAACCTGCATTTAAAAAGAACCTCATAAAGTTCATTGCTTTAGCTTGCTCCTATAGAGTTAGGAGAATCAAATATTCCACAAATAACTCTGAGTACTGTTACCCAAAGTTATAGCTTTCCTTTGCTTTCACTTTTCTACCCCCAGTCTCCCTCAAGTGTCAAGGAGGAGGCTATTGAGTGTGTGAGAGTTATTGAATCTTAGAGGAAATATCAACAAACCTGTGGACTCTATCAATCTTACACTTTCTAGGAAGATACCCAACTTACATGTTCAGAGTAATTTGATCAGTAAGGCAGAAGTCACAGGTGAAATTTCTCTGAATTACCTCTTCCAGTTCAGGAATCAGGCTTACAGAAAATGTTTGAGACCAGGGAGTGTACCCAGCCGAAACCCTCTTATTCTCTGAGCTAGACAGAAAGTTCTGATTACAGCCAATAGAGCCTTTAGCACATTCTTCCAATATTGAATCAATTCAACCTTGACTTTCATAAAATATTATTGAGTTTTGCCTGTCTTTTTACCTGGGTGTTATTACACACACATAGTGAAAAAGACTACATAAAGTAGAGTTAACTTTAAGCAGATAATATTGTTTGCAATATTGCAAGAGAAAATGCATTAACAAGCTGTTTGTTAATTGACTCCCACTCCTCAGGCAAGCACAGGAGCATCACTTCTTGGGTTAGCTTGTTAGAAGGATTAGATCGACTGAGGATTGGTCTTTTCTTAGGTGTACATCGACACATTGGCAGGCAACATGACCCAAATGCTTTGGTCTGTCCTTCTGCTTTCTAGACATTATAGACTGTGGTCAACTTCCTAGCCTTCCAAGAATACTTAAAAATTATTAAACCATTAGGATTTGAGCTGTGCTGATAGAGGCAGCGGGACATTGTCACTCGTTTAGCCAAATGGCACACACACACAGAGCCTTTAGGATAACCTTTCAAAACTCCCTATCTGTTCTCTTAGGAAATATAAAGTCTTTTCTTTCTCAAGAAACTTGGCAGGATTAAATGCTAATGAAATGTGGTCTTCTGACGACATGGTTTTCATTAGGTGGAAAAACACAGTGCTTTAGAGCCCAGGCCCTGGATTCAGAGTTCACTCTTAAGCTACATATAATGTTGAATGAATGCCTTCATTTCTCTAGTCCTTGGCTATAGTAAAAAGCCGCTTGTTTGCCCAGAACTGACATAATCACACAGAAACTGTATTAAATCACTGATTGGACAATTACTTAAGCGTATTTCTAGCTAGCTCTTACATCTATAATTAACCCATCTCCATTATTTTATATTTTACTATGAGTCTTGTGGCCTACCAGTAAGGTTCTGTCATTTGTCTCTGGCAGAGCTACATGACTTCTCTCTGACTCTGTCCTTCTTTCTCCCAGCAGTCACTTTAGTTTTCCCCACCTAGCTCTTTCTGCCCTGCCCTGCTATTGGCTCAAAGCAGTCCTTTATTAATCAATGGTAGTCACAGCATACAGAGGGAATCCCACATCACTTGGTTTTCTCCTTTCCAAGTAATAAACCAGTAGTAATAGCTGAATTTAATCGAAAGAATTGGTGCTAAGTGCTTGGGCCTATGTCTATCACAAAATGAAGGCTCAATAATGGTAGATGCTATCAGCAGCGTGCTTTATAGGTGTGGTACAGATGTCATGCCTCATCTTATATAAACTGCCTTTGGTTATTTACTACATCCATAAAACAATTTATTGTTGTTGTCTTAACTATCAGATTGCAGGTTTTCTGCTGATGGTGAGAGGGAAACACCCCAGGGGACACGTGGAGATGGTTTTGAAATCTAAGTTCAAGTTTCTTATTAGGAAAGAAAGTTGCAGTGTTTCTTAGATATTGCTTATCTTCCTGCTAATGAATGAACTGAAGAATTCTTAGGTTTCTGCACTGTGTGATCATATCAATATAAGGCTGAATCATACTGCCTCAAATTCAGTGAAGCATTATCATTCCAGTGTACCAGGGGCTTTTATTATACATTAGTGTGGTTATGACTTGTGGCAAAAATGGAGGTGATATATATATGTATATATATACATATATATATATCCTGATAATAATATTATCATCAATAATTGTAATATGACAGGAAGTATATCAAGATACTTCTCATGCAAGATCCCATTTAGCTCTTGCTAACAATATACACAATAAACTTCTACTAGTCAGAGTCCTCAAGAAGAAGAGAACCCATAATGTATAAAGTATGTGTGTGAAAAAGAATGTGTGTGTGTGTGTGTGTGTGTGTGTGTGTGTGTGTGTGAATTTATTAAATCAGCTTGTGGTGGACATAATGACAACAGGTGTCTCATACATCAGAGAATGAGAACCTAGTAATTTCTTGGTCCTTGAGTCTTGGTGCCCGTGTTGGCTGGTTTTTGACTACCCAACACAAGCTGTTTGGGTAGAACCTCAATCAAAGAATTGCCTTCATCATATTAGCCTACATGCCTGCAGGATAAGTTATTTTCTTGATTGATTATTTATGTAGGTGATCCCAGTCCTCTGTGGGCTGGGCCACTTCTAGACAGGTGTTACGGGTTTGTATAAGAAAACAGGCTAAGTATGAGCCGCAGAACAAAACAGGAAGCAGCGTTCCATATCCTCTGCTTCAGTTCCTCTTTTGGATCCCTGCCATAACCTTCTTCAGTGATGACCTGGGATCTAGGAAACATAAAATGAAATAAACCCTTTCTCCCCAAGTTGCCTTTGGTCAGTGTTTCATCACAGGAGCAGTGAATCACGCTTAGACAGTTCTCACCAGTCTGAGTAGACCAGCACCTGTTTTAAACCACAGAGACCAAGAATACAACAGCTGCTGGTTCCTGAGACTGGGGATCTCAACAGTCCCAATCTGCCATCAAAACCCTAGAGGGTTACTGGAGAGGAGCCCCGGTTCAAGCTGGAAATCTGAAAATGCTGGTGCCGATGTCAGCGAAGGAAGCGGCAGCAAGAGCAAGATAATGAATTATCTCTGTGGCAGGAAGGCAAAGAGCTCAAAAGGTGAATGATCTTCCTCTGCCCCATTGTTTATCTGACCTGCTACCAGAAGATGCCACCACATTTAGGGTGGCTTTTCTCATCTCATTTACGGCACCCAAGACAGTTGCTTAACTGAAGTTTTCTGCTCCGGTGACTGTAAACTGTAACAAATTAACACAGGGAGCCATTACTACAGTTCTCAATAGGCATAAGCATGAGTAAGCCTATAGGGCTGGAGGTCAGACTATCAAGGTTGAAATTCAGCTTAAGGGACCTTGACCTAGTCACTCTTCACATTCCAATAATACCATCAAAAAAATGGAGTGTGTCATTTACAGACATCTCAGGGAGTTCTAGGTGACCCTGTGTTTGGTGATACAACAGCAAAAGCATGGTTCATGAACAACAATAGCAAGTAAGATATTAAAGTTTATTGAAACCCCCATTCTCTGCTCTATGAAAAACATTTATAAGACGATAAAAATACAAGCCATGGCCTAGGACACAGCTGATAAAGGACACGGGCCATAAAATGGCTAACATCTTTGAAACTGTCAATGCTAAGTAACAGTAAAAGTAGAGTCCTGGCAATGTTCTCTGGAAGCTTACAAGATCAGAAAGCAGTGGACTGTCCACCCTGTAGAAAACTCTCTAATGAATGCTTTGGGTGTCAGTCAGTCAATTAATCAATCCATCCATCAATAAAGTGCAACAAGTCTGGAAAGGAATTTAGCAGTTTGTTAAAAGCTAAACACAATCTTACCCTCATATTCTCCATTCATATTTTTAGGTATTTACCTAAATACTTTGGAACATCTATACCCCCACAAAAGTCTGCAGGTATATGTTTATATTAGCCTCATTTGTCATTGCCACAGACTCAAAGCAACGAATATGCTCTTTTCAATGTGTGAATGTGTAAAAGCACTGTGGTACACCCATAAAAAGGAATATTACTCAACCATATGGGGAATTACATGAGGGAATTTAAGTGCAACAAGCCCTGTAGAAGGAGCTGCAGGCAGGCCTGCTTTTTGTCCCACCCGGGTCCCGCACAGCTAGCTTTTCACCCGAAATAACAACACACAAACTGTATTCTTTTAAACACTGCCTGGCCCTTTAGTTCCAGCCTCTTATTGGCTAACTCTCACATCTTGACTAACCCATTTCTATTAATCTGTGTAGCACCATGAGGTGGTGGCTTGCCTGGAAAGATTCAGCATGTCTGACCTGGTGGCTGGCTCCATAGCGTCTGTCCCAGAGAGGAGAGGCATGGCAATTGCCTCACTTCTTTCTTTCTCCCAGCATTCTGTTCTGTCTATTCCACCCACCCAAGGGCTGGCCTATCAAATGGCCAAGGCAGTTTCTTTATTAACCAATGAAATCAACACAAAACAGAAGACCCTCCCACATCACAGCCCAAAAGGCTATCTTCTGAATAATTACAACGGGAAGACATGTAGGAATGTGCTCAAATTTAGAGATGGTGGAACAATTAGTGTCTGCCAAGATGTAACAGGACAGCAGAGCAGACGATGATATGTGGGAATATGTTTCTAAACTCATCACTTGCTGCTGTCAAGGCACCCCAAGTGCTAGTATGTTTTGTATTGTAAGTGTGGTAACAGGATGATTTCTATCTCCCCAAAATGCACTGAGCCCTCTCAGCACAAAGAGTGGGCCTTGATATGTGAAAACTCTCCCCCGCCCCCCCCCAACAAATAAACAAACAAATAAATAAATAAATATTCAAAAGAAGCAAGCATTGTGGATCCGGAATAAAGAGGAGATTAAGGTATGAAGTGACTATAGATGGGAAATGTGTTTGTTGGCAACACAAACTAGAGTCATCTAGAAATAGGGATCTTCACCTGAGATGTCTTCATAAGACTGGCCTATAAGCAAGTGTCCAGGACATTTTCTAGATTAATGACTGATGGGGGAGGGCCATCCTACTGTGTGTGGTGCCAGGGCTGGGCTGGTTGTCCTGGGCTGTATAAGAAAGCAAGCCAAGAAGTGGCATTCATTTGCTCTTCCGTGGCCTCTTTAGTCCCTCTAGGCTCTTACTTGAGTTTCTGATCTCACTTCTGTTCATGAAAGATTACAGTTATCTGAATCTTTTCTCCCCAGGTTGCTTTTGGTCATGGTGTTTATCACAGCAACAGAAAATCAGCTAAGGCAGGAGTAGAGTGAACAATGTTGCATTGAACTCAGAAGCCAGTGTAGTCTAAAATTAAAGGATAAATAAGTTATGTTTAAGTACTGTAGATAAATTAGTAAAATTGTATCCTATAGGGTATGGATTAAATGTGTACTAATACACAAACAAATATTTTCTTGTTTGTTTGTTTTTGCTTTGTTTCAAGACAGGGTTTTCTTTGTAGCTTTGGAGACTGTCCTGGAACTACCTCTTGTAGACCAGGCTGGCCTTGAACTCACAGAGATCCAACTGCCTCTGCCTCCCAAGTGCTGGGATTAAAGGTGTGCACCACCACTGCCCAGCATATTTTCTTAAAGTAACAGGGAACCCCTGTTAATAAAAAAAAAAAAAAAAGAAAGAAAGAAAAAAGAAAAAAAAAGCCTGGCCCTTGTTTTAAGGCTGTTTTCCAATAAAGGACACTATCTACATGTGGAGAAAGGATTGCTTCTTAGACAGGGCCAGGGAATATGTAAAGTGAGCCTGGAATACCTCATGGTACAATAATGTAAGGAGATACTTAAAACAAAACAAAAAATCCCATGGAGATGGCTTCAAAGGACCCAGGAGCCACTAGAACAGTGTCCCGGGAGACAGAAAGCGAGATAGCAAATGAGAAGATGAATGAAGGAGGGCTGGGGGAATGGCTCCGCCAATGAAGTGCCTGACACATGAGCTCGGGGAGCCATGTTATATCTTACAAAAGCCAAGTGCAGTGGGATTGTTGTGTAATAAGAATTCTGGAGGGCAGAGACAGATGATCCTGATCATTGGCCACCATACCCAACTGAACTGATCAACTTCAGGTTTGGTGAGACACCTTGTCTGCAAAAAATAAGGTAGAGAACCACATACAAGGGCATCCAAAATTTATCTCCAACCTTCAAACACACACCTATGCATATATGCCTACTGGAAATACTGCCTCAGGAAAGTGACTAGGGTTTACATACACTCCAGTGTAACTGCAGTTGTGCCCTTGATATAATGAGATGAAATGACTCTCTAGAGTTCTGTTCTGAATCACCTAAAATCTCAGAATAGTCTTTTAAAAAAACTAGGCAAATAAAAACTCAGTAGAGTTCTATACATTATTTGTCAAATTCTTCAAAACAAGAAAACTATTGAGAAATTATAGTCAGAAATACCAAGAAGGTATTCTGTGCCATCCTGAGAATAATTTCCAAGAGCCACACTTTTGGTTCAGATGAATGAGCTTAAGTATATAGCAAGCCAAAAAGCAAGAGAGAAAGACATCTAGCGAGAGAGAGAGAGAGAGAGAGAGAGAGAGAGAGAGAGAGAGAGAGAGAGAGAGATACATAGAGACAGACAGACATGCAGATACATAGACAAATATCCAATCAGTTGCTCAGAACATGCAGCAGTGAGTAACTGAGGTAGCCCTTGACAGTAGTCAGCTGGAGTTCTCCAGAGAGAATGTCCTGGGCAGAGGAGATGTCCTGTAAGGTACAGCATCCAATTAAAGGAAGGGGGAGCAACAGATAGAACTAACAGATAGGCACTCACAACACAGAGCAAAACCTGACCTGGAAATGGAGGTAGGTAGATGGAGTTCCATCTCCATGACTGAGCTTCCCGTAGCTGCAATTCAGCTTCTCTTTCCCACTAAGCTATCATTATATTACTGGATAAACCATAGCAACAACTACTGGAAATGCTTTAGTTCCTAACTGTCCTCAAGGACACAATGCTTTCACTCTTGGACTGGATCTTCCCTTTCTGTCACATTGTTGGGGGATGATGTGGCAGCCATACCACCCCCAGACAAAGGACGTTGGAGAACACTCTGAAACAAACAGTTTTGGGTTTGAAGTGAGAGAATAACCCTGCTGTAACAGCCAGCTTCTCATGAGCTCAAACAGCACAATTTACCAATACAATATATATTCAGAGGTAGATGATTAAATGTAATGGATTATAGTGGATAGGATCTAAAGGCAGAAAGAAAAGCATTAGGCGAAAAGTATGACTTGTAAATAGAACGTCAATATTGAATCATTATTCACTATACTACAAGTGTATGTATGAGGCAAGATATTGACAACAGAAAACTGGGTGTGGCCTCCACAGGAACTGTTATCGTCACATTCTTTATTTCAATCTAAAACTGTTATTAAAATAAATTTCACTGGAAAATTGGTATGCTAATAGGTGTATCTTGTTTATAAAATATCTAAAATAAGTTCACTTAACTAAGCTTTTAAAGCATCCCTTGTTATTGTCTAATGTGCTAAATTTAATCCCAATTCTCTTTTCATCCCAGCACATTTAAATAAAAAGAAAGTGCATATCTTACATGGGGCCAGGATTGCTCACCATGTCCTCTACCCTGGCTATACATGAGTATTCTTTCTGAGGACAGTGTCCAAAGTGCCCCTTTGATTTCAGATTGCGTGAAATGTAAGTGTTTTCTCTTGTTCTGATGCTGGGGACTGAACCAGGGCCTCATTCACGCTAGTCAAACATGCTATCACTGAATTGTACCCCTAATCCCTTGTCTTTGTGTCTCAATGACCAATAGATCTGAGATCTTTATAAAATATGTGTCCTCTAGGGTTATTTGACAGACACCACACATGATTTGACGTCTCAATTTTCTAGCATCAATTTCATGTTAAAAAGTTAGCCTTTCAGATCAAAACTGTAGACATTCATTGAAGGCGCCCTCCAAGTCCATTTGTGTGTATGTAAACAGAAGTAGATTTTAGATTGTCTCCTTGAACTTTTGCTTTGAGATATAATTGTCTAAAGACCCAAGTTACAACATTACAGTGTGTCCTGATGTGGTGACCCTATTGGGAGAGTCAAATAATGTAGAAGCTCTATTGAAATCCTCTGCAAAATATAATTTCTAAGAGCAAATGCCACAACACTCCCTACCATTCCAATATTCAGGAAGCTAAGGCAAGGGAGCTGTCGAGTTTAAAACTGACCTGTGGCACAGAGTGAGACAATGCCTAAAAAAATAACTGCAAAAAATCTTGGAAAATACTTGGGTTAGTGAATTGTAGCTTTTATAAAGAAAGCAGTTTATTCTTGATAATTTGACCAGAGTCATTTCTGAACCATTATGTGTAGTTGGGCAATGAACAGCACCTCCCATTCTGATCCAGGGTTTGCCCTACAGCTTGACACCCAGCCAGTGGCTGACTGTCTTGCATCTTTATACCCCATATCATTATTTTGTCCTTGTTTACTGTTCCAGTCGGGCCTTATGAAAGTTATGTTAAGTTCCAGCCTATGAAAGTTAATAATAGGAACAGCTCTCTTCTAAGAGAGCTAAATAGAACAAAATCATTTCATTAGTTACGTCTCTGGTTATTGTCCCCAGATACCTGATAAGAAGCGGTTTGAGTCAAACAAAGGTTTATTCTGGTCTGCACTTTGAGGAGAAAGCATCATGGCAAGGAAGGCAAGACAGATGGGGCAGAAGTCCAAGGCTGCTGATCACAGAGCCCCTGCCGTCAGGAAGCAGAGGACAATGCATTAAGCTAGTTCTCTCTATTTTATACAGTTTAGGATCCCAGACTATGAAATGATGCTGGCCACTTTTATGGTGGATCTTTCTACTTTAATTAATCAAAGATGAGTAATCCCACAGAGGCATATTCATGTCTTTGTCTCCAAGGTGATTTTAGGACCTATCGATTGACATCTGTATAAACTGTACATGTAATTCCTATGAAATGGCAGAGAACAAAACTCAAATAAAATGAACTCATTAGATCAAATTCTGCATTATGCACTGGGGAAATGCATTGACTTATACGCTGAGACCCTCACCTTCTCTGGCAGGTGCAACAAACTGGGGAACATGATCACAAAGTTTCTGCGTAGCTCTGAAAATATCGAGTTCTGCTTCCGTGATGGCTCCAGTTCTTTGCCACCTCCCCAGGACCATCACAAACATAACTTCATTTCCACTCTCAACTCTGAAAGTGAAATCCTTTTGAGTGTCCTTGATATTGCTGTTGGATTTCTAAATAGTACCGCTCAATTCCTGTGCATTCTTTTTTTTTGTTGGAATTATTTTAAACCAAGATGTTCTCTAAAAGGATTTATAACTTACCATTAGAAATCCTCTTCATTGCTTTTTAGCCCTTCAGGATTTTGTATGGATTACTAAGGGGATTTCTTTTAATCACTAGGGAAATATGGCTGCAGCTATTATATCTTTAAAAAAAATAAATCTCTACCATAGCCCAGCAGTGAGAAATGTATTTCCATTCCCCTCCAGAACAAGTTTCTCAATAATCCAAAGACATTTTTAAAAGTATTTTAATTTGACAAGAACTAGTAAAATAGTGACATAAAACAGTAAGAAGTTCAACTCACCTGTGTATATGATTTGCTAATATGGACATTATTGAACATCAAAACACAAGTTTGAAACATGGAATCTAGGGAATAATGATGATGCAATGCATACGCACCCACCTCCACTTCCCCCCACACAGGCTTTGCAAATTTGCATGCAGCATTTTTGCAGAACAGTAAGCACCTTCACAAAACTGTCAGTCATGTTCTTCCTGCCTCTACAATCAGCTAGGGGTCCCCAAGTGGCTTCCTTCTTCATCTGTATCTGTTTGCTGTTTCCATTCCTTCCAGTAAGCATGTTCCTGGTTGTTTATGTTTTGAGTTCCTCTTTTGATTGGTCACAATCATGCAAATTAATCTGTCCTTATATTTAGTCAAACTCAGACTATTAGTTTCTTAAATTTTCGGTCATATTTAGTGCTTTTGCCCACACTGAATAGGAAGAGACAGAGTGTATACACCATAGTTCATGGCCTGGGGACCAGCTGAAAACCCACCTGTTGCAGAAGGCTATCAGCTTTATCTCATCCCTGATCATGTTTAATGACAGTTTCTTGTTACAAAAAAAAAGAATGGCCTCTACACATTTTGAACAAAGAACTAATAGCTAAAACAGTTATCAGTACATAAAACAGGCTTGTATGTTTTCATCCTCTGAAGATTTAATATGATAAATTGGTTTATAAGCATTATCTGCCCTCACATAATTATGCAAGACACAGTATGAACTGTATTTGTAATAGAATAAGGATTAGATCTTTGAAACAAAACATTCTTAATTAGAAAAGAACGCAACGTAGCATCTAAATTTGGTTAGGTCATTAACTCAGTGAGATACAATTTTTTTTAATGATCACAAGGACAGACACTTTCAAAGAGTTTATACATTTGTAACAATGGTATATAAATATTGCCTGTCATATAGAGTCAAATAAAGGCAGTTCTGCAGCAAATTGGGGTCCTGTGGATCTCAGGTAAAGCATGATTAAATTAAATTGAGCTAAGTCTCACAGACGCAGGTCATTTGTACTGAGACTGGGGGCAAATCAGGGTAATAAGTTTAGTACTCATTACAACTTGAACATGTAATTTTTTGTCTGTAATTAATACAGTTCTTTCAATACCATTATTAATTAATGAGGAAAAATAGCTGCTGATGTTGATTCAATCAAGTTTGTAATTCTCATCTGTTGGTTCATTCCCTTGAGGTGGAGTTTAGTCTTTTTTGTTTTGTTTTGTATTTTTAAATATTTATTTATTTATTATGTATACAATATTCTGTCTGTGTGTCTGTCTGCAGGCCAGAAGAGGGCACCAGACCTTATTACAGATGGTTGTGAGCCACCATGTGGTTGCTGGGAATTGAACTCAGGACCTTTGGAAGAGCAGGCAATGCTCTTAACCACTGACCCATCTCTCCAGCCCTAGTTTAGTCTTTTAAACTAAAATGTTCAGTATCAATAGACAAAAAGAACTAACCTATTTTCTATCTCCCATGCTGAAAACACTTTTCAAGTGGCATACAAGCTATCTAGGGGAAGGGATGTGATTGATTAAATATCTGTATAGAGTGAATTATGGTCCTTGGGGCATGGTGTTCTCTGGTTTTTCTGTCTGCTGAGTAGTCTCCCTTCTTCATTTGTCTCTTGTGTGCATAGCTTACTCTCAGGTAACTAGTGGTATTTCAATTTGATCTCTTTCTGTTGACTGAAGCTTCTGATGCCCCTTCCCACTCCATCTTTAATGTTCTTCCATAATACTATAGCTGCAACTGCCTATTGACTGCTATGACTATGAGAGCTGACTTGTCTGGGATGCTTAGTATCCCTAATGTAGGGTCATCTTATCTTGTTCGGCCACCCTGGTAGAATCCCCCAATTCCATAGCAGCTTCTAGTCCTTTTGACCTCATAGGGTCATGGGAAGTGCAAGAATTTGAGCCCTCGGCTCTCCCTGCTCTCCTTTGGTCCAGTGGCATCCTTTCATTACTGCATAACAATACCCATGGTCTATCCCTCCCAGTGACAAATGCCAATGCTTGTCCTCAGTATTCCTCTCCCCACTTGCACTTCTGGTATTTCTTGATTTGTGGAGGTAAAAGCAAAGTGTTTCAAGCTGGCCCCTCACCTGCCCCTTTGATGACATCTAATCCCTGTAGAGGGAAGGGTCACTTTTCTCTACATTTCTGTCACCTCTTTTCTATACACTTGCCATTCTGGTGCTCCCATCAAGCAGGTATTTAGTATCTATGGATCATTTGTTTGGTTTAATTAATTTTCCAGAGTTTGTATGTGTAGGGTTTTCTCCCTTCAGTGTGGCACATGAGGCATTTATTCTAGCTGTGTAAAACGCACATCCATCATTCTCCTTTTAAGGGGCATAACTTGTTGTTTTCATATTTTTAATATTTTAATTAGCATACAAAATAATGCTTCAGTATATTATTTTATGCATATATTTTATTAGACTGTTCTTGCTCAATTCATGACCACTGACTTCTCATGTCCCCATTTTATTTTTCTTTAGAACCATTCTATTTTCATGACTATTTATAAATATATCTATATGTAGTTTGTGTGTGTCAAATGTAGGTTCTGCTCATAAAAGGAAAGCATAGTTGTCTTTTCTGAGTCTATTTTATATCACTTTGCTCAGTGATCTCCAGTTCTGTTCCATTCATTTTCTTTCAAATGACTTAATTTCATTCTTCTTCATGACTGAACAAAGCTCCATTGTGTTCATATACCACATTGTCTTTATTTACTATTCAGTCATCTGATTTATGGACCTTTAGGTTCATGCATTGCCATGGCCATTATAAGTAATTCTACAATGCACATGGAGACAGAAGTCACATTCCACGGAACACTCTCCATTATGACATTTTTTTTTCTTTGAAGCTTGATTTGTCTTTTGGAAGAAACCAAAAGATTCAGAGCCAACTTTGGTGACTAAGGTAGGGGCTCTCAATGGGTAGTCCTCTTTCCTGCCAAAGTTATCAGCATGATTTCCTTGAGGATTTATTAAATAATTACTCAAGTACTTTCAAGCTACTTAAGGTTAAGCTAGCTTATCAAGCCTCTCCACTTACACTTGAAAGAAAATCTGTGCCAATAAGCATGTTGGAACTCTCATTCAAAAATTTTTAAATAAATGAACAATTGCTATGTATGTCCCAGATACTAACGTTATTTTTTTTAAATTTCCTATTTACAACCATAGTAATGAAGTCATGATATAGTCTGCAAAGCTAACACTATTTCTAGCTATCCTCCAGACGTGTGTGTGTTCTGCATGTATGTGTGGATAAAGGCATGCGTGCACTCTCAGAAGCCAAGTAGGCAAATTTCCTATCATTGCTTCATGCTTCAACAAGTACGTAAACCTTCAGAAAGTTTTACTGACAAGCAGATGGATACCGCACAGTTCTTTGGAAATCTCCAAGCTTCATAAAACCTGCCCCAAAAGCTTTGTCCACTGATAGCAGGGAGTGGGAGACACTGAGACAAATGGCAAAGGCTTGCCAATGTGGTTTTGTTTCATCCGGTGTCTTGACATAGACTGGTCAGAGAAAATGAAGTTCCCAGCAGTCTTAGGCAGAAATCTGTGACCAATCAAACTTCGTGACTATCCATTTTATTTTACTTCTGCATTTTAAGTGAGTGCAAGATTCAATAGCTACACTTACATGAAGTTTTGAAAATCAAATACATGAATTTGCTAACCCATATTCACTGCTTCCTTTATTCTGAATGCAGCTGAGAATACAATTAATTAAGCACTGATTCATCAGGCTGGTGTTGGGGAACTGCTGCAACTGGGTATTTTCTGTCTCACATACCCACCAATGTTCTCTGGTTCATTGCTCACGTCAACATGAAGGCTAGTATATGTTGGAAAGAACTGATCCTGTCTTGCCGTCATTTCTCATGAAAAAAAAAGAAAGAACTGAATATGTGTATGAATTACCTTCTGTTAATGAAAGTAGATGGACGCCTGGCTGCTTGTAAGGAAGGATTTAGACGCCCTTCATAGGTATCATCCCTCTGGTTGTCTGCCCTGCTCGGTGATGCCTACCAGGGCCGATTTAGAGATACTTCAGGTATAAACCATTACAATTATGCATACTGTGAGGCTGAAAATGAAATTTTAATCCTACTGTTTGTAAACGTTTTGCAACCTTAGCTAAAGGGGTGATGATTTTAATTTGGTAGGCGTGCTGGTTGGCATTCCGTAAATCCATTACTCAGAGGGATGTCAACTTGGAGATTTGGGTGTCTGCTTCCTGGAAATGCTTGTTTGTGGCTTTCAATATAAGTGGTATGATATAGTTCATCAAAAACGAGTCTTAACAAAGAAACCAGTCACTCTCCTGACTGAGGCTCACTGACTCTCATTGTTGGCTCTGGGGACCACTTTGCCTAGACTTCCAATGAACTAATTATCCTAGATATGTTTTTAAAAGACAATTGAACTCATATTAATATGACAATTGAACTCATATTAATATGAGATCTTACAGAGTTACAGTAAGATGGTGGTGGAAGGGAAACAATGAACGGGCCTCTGATTATAACCCTTCATATCTTACTATCTACATCTTTGGTTAGTGATAGTTTACGAATTGATTGAATAATAGCTTATTTCCCTGACTTAAACCTGGTGAAATCTCTTGTTCAAGAGGAGACATGAGGAATTAGGAGTGTTATAAAGTGTCCTTCTAATATGTATGAGGCCTGGGTTCAATCCTCAGCATATAGGCACAATACACACACACACACACACACACACACACACACACACACACACACACGCATTCATATATACTCAAAGAGAAAAGGCACGAATGGGAAATTTCAACAGTCTTTAATGTCTAACCAGAATCTTGTGTATATATAGTCTTTGTGAATTATACAGGCCCATCTCTTTAAAATAAACCCACACCAAAGGAATCCATCGAGATGGGTAAGGAAAATAGATAGCCTGATAGTTCCTGCCTGCGGTGACAATGCGGAGCCACAGAAGGAGGGCCAGCTGGTGACCTTGGATCGGTCATATCTCCTCCTCTAGTCAAGTCTGTTCAACTCATGTGTGTTGAAATATTGACTTCCTGAGCAATTACTATATATTAAGCAAATCCTATACTAGGAATCCTATATGCAGGGCAGAGAGCATGAGCGTAAGAGACTATAGTATAGAACAAGCTTCCTGGTCCCTAGCTATTCCTTTATTACTATAGAAGATCATTAATGTGGAGAGAGAAGATATGGCAATGGGTAAGTGGACAGCATGTAGCTGATGCAATACATGAAAGTCCTGATTACCTAAAGTGGAGTATTTATATGAAAACGTAGCACGCAATCACCAGTACAGTAGACTCCAGATCCCATTTTCTAAGTTCCAACAGAGACTGGCTCATTGTTGGAAAGTAGTGAGAACTTCTCAGTCTTGAGTACGCACTCTCGCCCCTGTCCTCTAGAACTTTTTTTTTTGTTTGTTTGGTGGGTTTTTTTTTTTTTTTTGGTTTTTCGAGACAGGGTTTCTCTGTGGTTTTTGGAGCCTGTCCTGGAACTAGCTCTTGTAGACCAGGCTGGTCTCGAACTCACAGAGATCCACCTGCCTCTGCCTCCCAAGTGCTGGGATTAAAGGCGTGCGCAACCACCACCTGGCCCCTCTAGAACTTCTTGATCAGACAACTAAGCATGAAGTGAGTCAGTGTCATGCACAAGGGCTGTTTGCTTCAAGGAGGTGCATGCTTCAGTTGTCTTATAGGCTTTCATGACCATTCACAGAGGAAGAGTGATTGCCGTGTTTTGTAACCGCAGACTTTGCACAACTATCTTTTTACATGTCCAGATGAATGCTTCTTAGAGACATGATTTTATATGCATGTGGCAGTGATCGCTTCAAGATGTTTATCTGATCTCTACCACTCTACTCTACTTCCTTCATTTCCTGTGATACCTTCTTATGAAGTTCTAATATGGAACACATAAAAGTCATAAAAATAAATCTTTAGGATTGGGGGTATTGCTCAGTTGTTAAGACTGCTTGCCTAGGATGCAGGAAGTCCTTGAGCTCAATTATCAGCAACTTCATAAACCAAGTGGGGTAATGCATACCTGCAACCCCAGCATTCCAAAACTGGAGTGAGAAAGGTCAGAAGTTCAAAGTCATCCTCAGCTATATAATCGGTTACAAGATAGCCTGGGCTATATGACAACCCAAATATAAAGAGGCAAACAAATTTTAAAATTGTGTTTTAACTGTGTGGACCTTAAATCAATGAATTTATGGTCTGAATAGAAAAGAATATGTACTTCCTCACTGCCTTACTCACTTCTTTATCATTTTAACTTATTATTTAGAACATGCTATAAGGTATATTTTAGGTGTATTATGTAGCTTAAAGTGGTCAATTGGCCAGAACTGTTGATAGGATATCAATAACTGTCTTTTGTTTGATGTCTGAAAACCAAAAGTTTAGAATGGTCTGACTGGAGTCACAGAACCAGTCTGGTCCCTAGAGCATGGTTTTGATAATATGTTATGGTTCACACCAGAGGAAAACCCAGTCCTATACAAGGCAGTGATATCTAGTGAATGCTTCCAGGAAAGTCTGAGAACTCAGGGACTCCAAACTAGTTTGGGAGTTTACAGTGCACAAAGAAGTGCTTGGATTTCGGTCAGTTCGAGGATATACATTTACAAAGCAAAGGGCTGTTGAGAGTCCAGGGTCAAGCAGTCACAGTCAAATGGTATTTCCAAACATTTCTTAGAGATTTATTTATTATACATTTCTGTGAGTTTTGTGTGTGTGTGTGTGTGTGTGTGTGTGTGTGCATGTGTGTAAATTTATGTGCACCATGTCTACAAGTATATATGGAGGCCAGAAGTAGAAACTGGATTCTGTGAAGGTGGTGGACTTAGAGGTGATTTTAAGCTGCCCAATGTGAATGCTGGGTACTGAGCCAGTATCCTCAGCAAGAGCAGCAAGCACTCCTAGTGACTGAGCGAGCCCTATAGACTGCTGGCCTTTAGATAATTTAAGATTTCTCTCTCCTTCACTACTTCCCCTGCTTCCTCCTCTTCTACACTTTTCTTCGCCCCTCTTTTCCCATTATTCTTTCCTTTCTTTTTTTCTACAAATATTCATGTAGAAAAGTGTACACATACCTAGGATCTTAGTAATCTCTGTTTAGCTTTTGCTCAGCAGGAATAGAACTAAAATAAAGCTCAGGTCATTAGGGACTCACAGTGCTTCCATTTATTTTCTTCTGTACAAAAAAAGCAATGCAATTATGTTTTGAGTTGTGTGAAGAACATCGTATGAAAAATGAGGAGAAGAAATAAAGACAAATTAGAACATAATTACAAAAGCTGGATTTCAGCCAGTCCTTTTCAACCTTTCATGTTGGAGGCAGGTGAACTTGGAGAATGAGTGCAAGCACCACATGTAACTTCCTACATAGAAAGGCCTCCTCCAGGAACGTGGGGAAGAAGTGATCATTAAATACCACCAAATGAAAGGGGAGAGAGGAAGCTAAAGGCAAAAAAAGTAATAGTGATCACTTAAATGTTAGAGAGTATTGCTTTAGGTTTATTTTTAAAAAGAAAATTAATTTTAATTTAAGTGTGTGAGTTCCTACGTGTGTGGGGTCATTACAAGTATGTTTGACATACATGGAGGCCAGGTGGGCTGTTGGATCACCTAGGGGTGGACTTATTAACCATTGTGAGCTTCCATATTACTGTTGGCAACTAACCCAGGTCATCTTCAAGGGCAGCAAGGACTCGTAATCACTAAGCCATCTCTCCAGCTCCCCATCTGCCCTTGCCAGGCCCCTCTCAATCCAACTTTGGTCAAGATGGAAAGTTTCTCTCCCACTCTCTGCCTAAAACCCAATCGGATGCTCAGAGTGTGAATTTATTGCAGAATATTGGTAGTATCTGGCTCTTTTTTAATTAAAAATGCATCTTTTCCCAACCACAGATACTTCATCGAGCCAGATCTGCACACACAAAGTTATTCCCCAAAAGAAGGTGTTTTCTGACTGGCTTTAATTTTGTAGCGAGGGGATGATTTACTTGAGGGAGGTTCTGTGGAGGAGACAGTTCAACGGTTGAACTTGGAGACAGGCTCCCACATGCACAAGCATGCTGCTTGCATCTAAACTGCATCAAGCTGTAGACTATAGCTTGTTTGAGCAGATGCATTTGAGCTTTGCTCATTTGGAAAACTAGAGAGACTAAAGCAGCAGTTACTTGATGGCTCATCGTGAAGATTAAATTAGATTATGGATCCACAGCACTGTCTCACATCACTTGGGTGTGACGGGAATGATTGATAAAGAGTAGTTCTGCTATGGGGACTGGGTTCAGACTCAAAGGCATTTCTAAAGAAAACGCAGCGTGACTGCATCTTTTCTGTATCACGTTGACATATGGCAACCATGCTTTTAATTATGACATTCTCTCTTGCTTAATTGCTTAGTCATTAATTCACACACACGCTCATCTTTTCCACTGTACCATGGAGCCTCAAAAGCGGACTCATTTCTTGTCACTATAAACAAGGTGCATTGCCTGGAGGCAATGCCTTTGCTGTTGGATTTTTGTTTCTTTGTTTGGTTTGGTTTTTGTGGGGTTTTGTGTTTGTTTGTTTTGGATTTTTTTTCCCCAGCAAAACCCACTTTGGAGAATCCTTCAAAGCTTAACTAAAACGATCTGATCTGTTGTTGAACTTGCAAAAGAAATAGACTGAGTGTCACCTCTCCATTTCTGCCTATATTGAGCCCTTAATCAAAGACTTAAGATCAAAGAAGAGAAGAGAGAGGAAGCAGAAGACAAAAGAATCTCTAAGAAGTTTGATGGGGGGATCTTAAAGAAGTATTGTTTCTGGAGTTTATTTTAACAGAGATGATTTTCATGCATATTCTCCTCTGTGCCTGTGGCCACCCACTACCTTCCCCCTCCAATATGGCACTTAACTCAACCTTTGAAAAGATCCAGCTTAATTCTTCTCAGAGTCAAACCATCTTGGCTACAACTTGAGAGTTTGGAGCCAAGTAGGCAAAACAGTCTCAGGAGTATGTAGTGCTGCCTTAACTGCAACTTTGGTGACCGTTTCCTCTTAGGTTTTCTGTCCAGCAGGTAAGTGCCATTTCCAGCTGCTCTTCTCAGTTTCTCGAGAACAACAGCTTTGCCTCCATGAAATAGACACATACCTGATGATCTTACATGCTTGCTTGAAAATATTGGGGTCCTTATGAAAAGAGGAAGAATGTGCCCCTGGTGTGTTGTCTAAAATGTCATTCGTCAGCCACCCTCATTGATAGTGCTTGACACCAGCCCCTTTATCTTACAGTGGCCACAGTGGCATTCCAAGACACCACTTTGCATCTTTCCAGAAGATACAAAGTGATTTTCTGTTTTGAATAGAGTCTGGAATTTACCATGGCCAAACGAGTCATAATGCAGTCAGTTCAGAGTGTGTGCACACTAATCTCTCTGTTCCTTGTGGAGGGAAAAAAGTGTCAGACTAAGGACGCTATTATGTGGACATGTGAACTGCTCCCAGTATGTGTCCTTAGACCAGAAGCTGAGTGATGAGGCCTCTATGCCAGCTGTGTCATGTTCAAACTCTCCCATTTATATGGCCATTTCAACAGGACTTAGACTTGGTTTCAATGTATAGGTATATAATAGATATATTTATAATTCTTTCAGCACATTTGACATGCGTTCGTCAAAGAGAGCCAAAGTTTGGACTGGATTCCATTTGTTGCTATTTAACTATGTGCATATTTACAGATTTCCACTAAGTAGAAGACTCCACCCTTTCTACGAGTTTAGAGCTTCCGGTCTTCCACACATCTGTTTTCTATGAGATTTTGCTATGAAGATTTCCAGGCCTAAGAGAAGGAGGAAACTGCAAGAAGTGACTTTTGACATTGACCAGCTATTTATGCCAGTGAATGGAGGAGCTAGAATATTAAATACTTAACATTAATTAGTCAACAATTATCCTAAACAGCTTGCACAATTAATAGTTTTATTAGAGTTACTTTATCACATATCTGTCAGTCCGACTATCTAATCCATATTTCTTTTTACTAACAGCTGATTTAAGTATGATTTATAGTCTGTAAGAAGTATTTACTTCAAAGGTAAAATGCAAAGGTTTTGGCTAGAACTGCGCAGCCTTCCCTGCAGCCCAGTTTTAGCACACTGCCGTCATCCTGGACGCTTTGTGTTCATTTGTAGTCAGTGCCCCTTCTCTGGAGCCCCAGGCAGCTCATCTACTTTCTGTCTCTGTAGATTTAAAAAGCGATACATTGTAACCAACATAATAAAACTTCACAGAGTACCTCTAAACCAAGATTTCCAAAATCACAAACTTATGGAAAGCAGCATCCAGAGTTAAGAGAACTTACATTTCTATAGGGGAAGAGGGGACACAGCACCGACAATTAATCTCCCCGTAATGAGCTTACTCTATGCTTAAACTTGCTCTAATTCTTTATTTGGAAAATTGGTTCATTCCCATTTTACTGATGAGAACAAATGAGTTAAGGAAGAGGGAAAAAGCATATGTGAATAGGGAAGGGAAGAGGTGCTAGAGGTAGAATTCAAATTAGGAGCTCATATTGCTCATGCCTTTGCTCACACTGGGGCTGGGGAGGGTCTGTTGGGAGCACTGTGGTCCTCCCAACACCACTGGGTTGGAGAATATAGACAGATTATGCAGCAGCTGTATTTCTGTGGGTTTTCAACCACGGTGGTGATTGCTTGAACAGATTCCCCACGATGGCATTTGAGAAGGAAATCAAAGAGGAGCAGTGGCAGGTGTTTGGAAACTGAATTTGGAATTGGCCTCCTACAGAAAGCAGCTAGATACTGACTTCGTGGGTGACGAGAGAAGTCAACGGCGTTCTCAGAGGGAAGTTACATCTGTGGCAGCTTTCCAAGAGAAAATTTCAGTTTCCTTTGGATTAAATATCCTGAAGATAAATCCATGGGAGTAGAAAGCGGGAGAGCCTTGGAAATGCCACCTTCTCGTGTAGAGTGTCTTCTCTTGGAAATCAACTTGCAGGTGCTAACCCAGAAGAGGGCGTTTAGGGCTTATTGTTTCTGAGCATGATTAAAGCGAGAAAACGCCAGCTCTTGCCACATGCCGTTCCATGCTACTCGTTCCAGAAAGTGTGGATTCTGATTCATTCACAAGTAACAGTGCTCTGGTTCCCTTTTCACCCAGCCCACAAAGCTCCTCTTGGCATTCCAAGATGGAGTCATGCTCGCCCACATTTTTCTTGCACGCTTTATTCTCAGATAATAAAACTAACAAACAATGCAAATATCATTTTCAATAACTATTCTTATCCTTCTTCTAATGATTTGGTCCTTGAATATGACAGAGTTAAATCAAAGTGATGGAGCATATGACCATTCAAGTGAAGCAGCTTGTAGTTCCTTTAGACTCAGTTTCTTGTGCTTCCCTAGGACCACAAGAATGTGTGGTAAAATCTTATTAATGAATGAGTGGATATAGCAAATGGACTTGGCCATCTACAACAAACATTTGAACCATTCTTGATCCTTGTTCAATCTTATATAGAATGTGCATGCAAACATACATGTACACACACGCCCCTTTTTCTGGAATTCCCAGGGCTTACTCTCAGAGGACAATATGAATTTTCATCTTACCTCAAAATAAGAAGTATATTTGCTGCTCAGAACTATTTTTCTCTCTCCAACTTGATAATTTTGGAAGAAATGTCCAATTTATGTAGTTATGTAGATATCGTATTGTGTTGCAGTCAGTGATGTCTCTGTTACATATTGTCCAAACCACCATAAACCTCAGATTAACTATGAAAGATATCTCATAAGATGGGACTTCTTTTGAAAAGTGCCCTTTTTTGTTACACTGGTAGCAACTACCGGTCCAGATGGGTCCTGGTGTTACAAGTTCAGCACTCATGGTTTAGCCAGCCAGGGATAAAATGTATCCCAAAAATTACATCAGTGTGAATGGGTTCAGACTATTTTTTCTTGTCATTCTTTTCTAAATAATAGAGTGTAACAACTAGTTGGGTAGAATTTACATTGTATTCTCCTATGGATGTGCATAATAATGTGTACTACATGTGATCCAGCAATCATTCCAAGTATATGGAGCACATGTGTGGTACATTTCCCAGACTTCCTGAGTGCAGATTGAAGGATGACGATATTTACAGCAGCCCCGATACAAACCAGTTCTGAAATCTTGTGCATATTATATACCTTTTGAACACCGACTCCTTTCTATGATTTTAAGAAATGTGTGGTAATTTTAGAATTGGCTACAGTATCATAGGTTGTAATTGGCTAAAATAAATAGTAATTTCTGGGAATGGAGAAGTTGTATTTGTGTCTGCCCAGTCCCTATTTCTGATATTCCTAACAGAATGTTCTTTCTCTTCTTGATTTTTCTCTGTGAAGTCATTAAGATCTTTTGGGCTAATCCTACTTTATACTCTGTAAATCAATCATGTCTGACCATTCTAAGCTCTCTGTGACCCATAGCAGGCCAGTTGGATTCAATTCTGGACCCTCAGTACTTTGGTAGAGGAAAACTGTGTGTTAACTATACTTAAGGCTAGGACGTTATCAACCTGTCTTTCTTGAGAATCATGGCACACATGGAAATTTCTTCAGAGGGAAGCAGGGAAAAGCAAGCTTGGATAAAGGAAAGAGAAACATGAAGTTTTCTCATATTGGTTGAGTGTTTCATAGACAACCTTGGAATTAGAACCATTCTAGAACTTCCTCAGTAAGAGATACTATGAATTCCCTTATTTGTTTAACGTCATCTGAATTTGTTTTTGGATTTTAAAACTAGAAATATTACCCTTTGGGAGGAGTAGATGGGGGTTGGCTGGGGAGAGGCAGGGAGAGCAGGAAGGGAGGGGAGAATTAAGGACGGAATGCAAAATGCAATTAAAAATAAGTTAATATAAAAAAATTAAAAACTGTTTACTCCACCTACCTAATTTTATGGAGTAAACATAACAGAATGCTGGGAGAAAGAAGCTGAGTCGAGGAATCACCATGATTTTCCCACTCCAGACAGATGCAGGTTAAGATCTTTCCTGGTAAGCCACCTCGTGGGCTACACAGATTATTAGAAATGGGTTAGTTCAGTATGTAAGAGCTAGCCAATAAGAGGCTGGAACTTATGGGCCAGGCAGTGTTTAAAAGAAAAAAAATTAAAAACTGAAATCTTGGTTGACATAGTATTATAATTATTAATAGCAAAACACACAGTTTTGCATTTATATGTTTAATATTTTTGCACAGATTTGATGTTTGGGAAACATTAAATATTCCCAAACTTACAGTAAGAGTGGATAAAAAGAAAGGGTCACTTTGTAATATAAGTAGGCATTCTTCAGCCATTCAATTACTTTCATTTTTAATTCACTGATAAAATTCTAATATTACATTCAGTGAAGTAAAATGTGCTATGGTTATAACTTGATTCCTATGTGTGTGTATGTGTGTGTGTGTGTGTGTGTATGTGTGTTTATGTGTGTGTGTATGAGGGTCTATACACAAAACACTCAATAGGAATCTATATGTTAATCTCTTAATAGAATTGAGAAATGTCTAATCTTCCTGTACTAGAATCCCACCTCTTAGTACTGGGATTACCAGAATGTACAACCAGAGCTGGTGAAAGCAGTGGTGGGCATCAAACTCAATGCTAGGCAAGCATACTACTAACTGAGCTAGCCTCAGCCCAGGAAATGGCATTTTCACATAGAGAGAAATGGTGGACTCCAATCACTGCAGCTTACTTTCCTTCCTTATTTTATAATGTGTTTAGTGACAGATTTCCTTCTCAGGTGTGCAGGGAGATATTGATGGAACCAAGGAGACAGAAGTATGGGAGACATGATAGGATGGAGCTAAAGGCTTCTTCACCTTTGCTCTATTTCTCAGATAGTCTTCCATATTCAGACTAAAGTAATATTCTTCATAGGGAAATGTACATCTGAAAGGAAGTTTCAATTGGGCCTGAAGCTAAATTCCCATATGCCATCCCGATCTTTCACAGCTTTGGAAAACAGTGTACGTGAAACTGTGTCCCTGGACTTCCCAGATGTGTTCTGTAGTGAGAAGCGGCAGTTTCCCCTGAGATCACGATCAGAGAATAGTGTGTGGATCTCAGAAAAGGTGTGCTGGAGCAAATGCCACTCTGTAGAGTTCCTAGACTAATTGTTCTCATCACAATTAGGTGATGCCCAAATACACCTGTGAACCCCACAAGACAGGCTAGCCCACAACTGTCCGAGCCAAGCTGCTGTGGAAAAATATGTCTGTAACATCCCAGGGAGCTGAAAAAGGCCAGAAATGCACTTCCCACAGTTCACAGTGAACTCCGTGTTTGGAGCAGACCTGCCTTCTGGCTCACACTCACAGAGGATGCCATCTTCACTGTGTTCTGTCATGGCACAGGACTCCAAGGTATCTTCTGCATGGCCACCAATGTCACTTGTGAAGGGTTATATATGATAATGTAGTCACCCCTCATAGGCCTTGTCTTCTAATAAGGTTGCCTTGGGAGTGTTGATTTTGAAATAAAGACTTGAGAGAAACAAATGCTTGAATGTCACAGGCTGCTGATGCTCAAGTACATGATTATCCTCCAACCTAAATGCAGTCCCATATGTTGGGTGCCTGGGAGGATAGCTAAGCATCTCTGAGTTCTGTGTTTCTGTGTTCATGGGGAAAGTGTCGAAGGAGCTGCCGGCCGCTTCCTGCTGCCCGGCTCCTGGCCACTGGCTAGCTTTATACCCGAAATAACAACACACAAATTGTATTCTTTTAAACACTGCCTGGCCCATTAGCTCTAGACTCTTACTGGCTAATTCTCACATCTTGGTTAACCCATTTCTCTTAATGTATGTAGCACCACAAGGTGGTGGCTTACTGGGAAAGATTCAGCATGTCTGACCTGGTGGCTGGCTCCATGGTGTCTGTCCCGGAGAGGAGAGGCATGGCGATTGCCTCACTTCCCTCTTCCTCCCAGCATTCTGTTCTGTCTACTGCACCCACCTAAGGGTTGGCCTATCAAATGGCCAAGGCAGTTTCTTTATTAACCAATGAAATCACCACAAAACAGAAGACCCTCCCACATCAGGAAAGCTCATCATATCCTAGGATATGACATGGAGCCTAGGCAGTTTGGATGCTCAACTTACTAGACCTGGATGGAGGTGGGGGTTCCTTGGACTTCCCACAGGGCAGGGAACCCCGATTGCTCTTCGGGCTGATGAGGGGGGGACCTAATTAGGGGAGGGGGAGGGAAATGGGAGGCAGTGGCGGGGAAGAGACAGAAATCTTTAATAAATAAATAAATTTTTTTTAAAAAAGATTATCATATAAAGATAAAAGTACCTTTGAATTCTGTTTTACCTTACATACGCACATACATACACATACATGCATACACACATATGTGTGTATGCATGTATGTATGCATATATATTTTTATCTATATTTAATATCTATCTGTTCCTATATATGATTTAGGGTCCTTAGAGCACTCCAAATGACCAGACGACACCCAATATGCAATTTTGGAAAGCAGCTTTACTCTCAAGACAAGGAAACCAGCATGCTGGGGCCCACCCAAAATGGTTTTGAACCAGAGGGATGGTAGGACAGTCCCTTTTCCATATGCTTAGGGGAATTCCAGATTTGGTTAAGTGTACTTTGAATTGATTAGGTATAGACCCTTACTGGTACAGAAATCAATTTATGATTTGTTCATGATACCTGATCAGTAACTGTTGTTGCAGTGTCTGTCAGGGGTCTGTCTGACTGAAAATAGAACAGCTCCTGCTTGTAACTAAGTAGGACCCTGGCTGGCTACCACTCTGGACATACTTCCTGAGGGTCTGGTTCAAGCCAGGCATGAATCAGCATCAGATGGTATGGTAATATGGAGCAGAGAGCTTAGCAAACTGTCCCTGGTCCCAAAATAATTATGAACATACTCCATACTTATTATTAAAAGTAAAATATATACAAAGAATCCAACCAGAAATGAGAAACTAAGCAGTAGTTTGAATAGAAAGTTGAGTCTGAAAACGTCAAAGGAAATAGATTAATCAGGAGATTGATGATTGATAATTCAAGATTGTTATCAGAATAATATCAGGCAGCAAATGGAAAGTAACCATTGCCCTTGGATGACATGTGGCACCCGAAGACACCAACTTGCTGCGGTTTCACTACCTACTTTGCTGGATCTCATGGACCACCTAGTATTCCTGCTTTGGATAAAGAGCACTTACGGTTCTCTTTAAAGAGGAGAAGGTGACAATGTCTTATCAAATGTCAGGTCTAGCCACAGAAGCCACTGACAGTGAACAGGTTTTCAGTAGGTGGACTGTACAGAAATGAACTTCAGAACACATTATATGGCCCATTTCTTCAACTGGTTCTTATTTATTGATTTATTTATTAAAGATTTCTGTCTCCTCCCCGTCACTGCCTCCCATTTCCCTCCCCCTTTCTCAATCAACTCCCCCTCTTTCATCAGCCCGAAGAGCAGTCAGGGTTCCCTGCCATGTAGGAAGTCCAAGGACCTCCCATCTCCTTCCAGGTCCCACATTGGAGCACCGGACGGAAACCCCAAGGTCCAAATCAGGAGCAGGAGAGAGAGCACAAGCAAAGAACTCAGGCCCGTGAAGGGTGCACCCACACACTTCAACTGGTTCTTTTGAACATTTTCTCTTTCTGATGGTGGCAACTTGGTAGGGAGTGAGATGAAACTGTTTAGGCAAATGCTAGCAGCGAGTGAATAATCCCCCAGGAAGGGTAGACATGCTTTTGTTTATCATTTCCTTTGCCAAACTGATGACTGATGATTAAATATTTTGTAACATCTTAAGAGAAACAAAGACACGTCAGGCAAGTGTAATATTAGCCCCCTCCTTTAGCTTCCTTCTCTTCTGAGCCACAATCTGTGTATGCTTAACTTTATAAGAGAAGATTAACAAAATTGTAGGTTATGGATGAAGTCTGGACTGTACAGTTTAGATCAATGTTTAAGTTTTAAATATGGAAAATAATCACCAATAGTGTTCTTCTGGGTAAAGATTTTAAATTACATATCTTTGTATTTGTACATTTGTTTAGTTAAATTTCTAAGACTTTTTAACAGATGGGGCAATTTAACTGTTACCCAATGAAACTTAAATTTTAACAGAAGAGAAATTTTCAGAAACATTTGACTTACAGTGGGTATGTGTCTATGCTTAGTTGGGCCAAAATTAAAGTTTATGTCTATGCCAGTCAAATAATTGATAAGACACCTGACATCTGTATCTCCACTTTTCATCTATCAATAATTTATTTTTAACAAACTAATTTGGAAGAAAGCACTATGAGAGAACTGACTTGATTTTCCATTAAAATATTTATCAATAATTTTTGGGAAATCAAAGGTCTTAAATCTGAACTGAGATAATCATTCACAAATAAACTATCTGTGTTTCCATTTGCCAATTGTGCTGAACTCCAATTTATGACAAAACAGATTCCATCACTTTTCTCTTTTATTGTTCAGTAAGAGGATATTCTTCTCCAAGTCTTAGCTCCTTTCCTAGCAGAAGCCTGTGGATTTCTGGGTGAATTCACTCACCCCACCACACTGCTCCAGCCTCAAGTAAAACAACCCTTTAAAGTTAGTATCCAGATCCTGACACAGGAACATTTCCAGCTGGGTTCATGGTTTTTCTACAACTCCAAGAGCAGACAAATTGAAGAAGTGCTTGGTCCAACTTCTCATCTCCTGAATGCTTAGGTGCCAAAACAATTAGCAGGGTTAGTGAGGGGTAAGAAGGCAGCCCATCTGCTTCTTTTGTGCCATTTAGAGCAAGCAGCCCCAAATTCACTGAAGCCCTCAGACAATTAGTCAGAACCATTTGCATCCCCTCTGTCCTGTACCAACCTCATTGACACATTTGTAGATGAGGAGACAGATGGTTTCATTGAAAATGGACTTTTCTATTAAATATATAATAGCATCTTATAAATAAACAGTGCTTGGGCATCAAAAGGCGCTCTCGTGCATTGGGAAATTGGATGCTCACAGCAGCTCTTCGGTACACCAGGTGAAGAGATTGTCCAGGCATGGATTGAGTTGTGATTCCAGCCCCTGGTGGGCTGGCTAGCTGTCAGTGATCTCTCTATTATGCTTGTAGAAGTGAAGGGAAGCTCTGAGATTTGCCAGTGATCCAGGAATACTCATTTCCTTTACTCAGAGAGTCCTGTCACTACCCATGGTGTGCTCTGGGGGAGGACTAATGAATAGGCAAAGCTGTCTCCTAAAACCCACTAGCCCTGCACAGGCATCTGAACATTTAAGAAACAGCAAGCCTCACACTAGTCAATTCAGTGCCAGCCAGCTGAGGGTTCTACCAATCCAAATGCAGTATCTTTTCCCTTAAATACATGGCAAAGCTCAAATTCTTTACTTTAGTCAACACCACAGGAATATAACAAGAATGAGATGAGACAACCAGGAGATGGCAGCAGTCAGAACATAGTACAACCCTACTTCTATTACTATTATTATTACTTATTTTCACCCCAATTATATGGGAAGGAATTACATACTGATATTTGTGTCATGTCTATATGACATTTGAGGATGTCATTAATAAACATACAACACTGTAGATTAGACATAAAGAGTTTTGGATCTTCATTGTTATGTCACTCTTGTTGAGAAATAGGTAAAATAGTCATGGAATAGGAAGAGAAAAAGCCTGTTTCCTTCCTGTTATTGGGAGGTCTGAGTGCCTACTGAAGCACCCTTATACTTTACAAAGGCCAGGTTTTTAAAACACCTCATGCACATTGCCTTCCTGATTGGCACTGCCTCGTAGGAAGCTAGTGTGCGCCCATTACCGTAATAAGCTGTGGTGTACAGAAATGAAAAGCCAACGACCCACAATGGTAGAGTGTTGGTTAATTCTGGCCAGTTACTGGCATCAGACAAAGATGTGAGGCCATAAAGAAGGCTTCATTGTGTGTATGCTCATATTTTTCTTCAGAAAGGGGGAAGACTTACCTTCACAGATATATTTTTCTGTTTAAAGTAGTGTATAAAAATTTTGTCATAGCTGGGTAGTAGCGATGCAGGCCTTTAATGCCAGCAACTGGGAAGCAGAGGCAATTGGATCTCTGTGAGTCTGAGGCCAGGCTGGTCTACAGAGAGAGTTCCAGGACAGCCAGGGCAACACAAACAAACTCTGTCTCAAAAACAAAAACAAACAAACAAACAAAAAACAGCAAAGAAAAAAAGGGAAGGAGATTTTGTCTTGATAATGAATAGGTGAATTATGTGAGGTTAAACAGAAATGGGGTTGTAAAATAATGCTCTTATTTATCATAAAATTTCTAATTAGATTAATTTTACATAAGTTGTCTGTACTTTATCCTATTGGGAAGGGTATAAAGCAAGTGAAGTTGTTTTGATTGAAGATATTAAATAGAAGAAAAGAACAATGCAGTTACTTGGTGACTGAGATCTCTTTTCTCAGGAAACACTTTCTGATGTTGATGCACTAAAACTGCTGTGCCCATACATCTGTCTCGAGATTCGTGAGATTCAGTGCATGATGGGAGAAGCCATGCTGAAAATCCCATCTTTTATGACTTTCAAAGAATTCCTTTTTTTCAAGCATTGAAATTAATGAAGGGGAAGAGGAATCTCACTTGAGAATGAAGCACAGAACATAAACCCTGAGTTCTTGTGAAGTATGCTTTTCATAGATATATCCATTCACTTGCCCCTGAGTGGGCCATTGTTATATCTTCCTATAGAATGACTCTTCACTTGAATGCCCCAGCTTTTTCTTCCTCTTTATTAAGGCAATTTCCAAGAAGAGACAGAGGCAAGGGTATGGCAGGACCGCTAGTGGCTCAATTTAAAGCTTGATGCAAAGATATGATTTTTCTATGCCCTTCAGAACCCATCTTTTATATTCCATTTGATTTTGGAGCCAAAGCCAATAGGAAATTTAAGGTATAAGGAAGACATTTTTTATTTTATTTTTTTATTTTATTATTGTTACATATTTATATATACAAATTGATGAGTTTATTTAGTGGTGCTCAGTGTATGTTTGTGTGTGTGTGTGTGTAGGACTGACTTCCTACTACCAGATAATCTGTCAGGAGTCTTGTCCCTGGAGAATTCTCTTAACAGCCATTAATTGCCTGTAGCTCTTCATGTGGGGCAGGGGTAGGGGAGCCTTGTGAGATTTCCCATCCTTGTTAGTATCTTTACAGTGTACAGAGCATTACCCAGAAGCAGTTTACAACAGTTTATAATTTAAAAAGAAGAAGAAAAAGGATAGAGAAAGTCTTTAAAAAAATAAAGTAGTCAAGTGTGGTGGTATACACCTTTAATCCCAGCACTTGGGAGGTAGAGGCAGGCAGATCTCAGTGATTTTTAGGCCAGCCTGGTCTACAAAGTGAGGTCCAGGACAGCCAAAGATACACAGAGAACCATTGTCTCAGAAAAATTAAAAAATAAAAATAAAGAAATAGAGTGAAAGGAGTCATGTAAAGATGGAAAATACACAAAGAATTTGTATATATTGTGTTGTCTTTGAATTGTTTGACTGCTGAGGAAGGAACAACAGCTACTAAAAGACATTTGATTATAAATGCCGCTGGATTAATCCAACCAATATATTTTGAAAATGCCTTGACTTTAAAATTTAAGTCAAAAGGTATGTTACTTTGGAGAAGAGGTTTTGCTTTTGTTTCTACAGAAAAATGAGAGGCTGTGGATTCATTCTGGGTTAAGAAAGATCAAGTTTAATCAGGGAAGACTCCCCCCCTGAAAAATCTCCAATGGGAACAGATGGCCCAGGTGATTCAACATTTCACAGTACCTCTGTTGAAGTTTCCTCTGAGTTTAACATCCAGAACAGCCTCAAGACTGCTGGCTGAGATGATTCAGCCTCACAGAATACTCAAGTTAGGACTTGATTATAATTCTAAATTTTCCTTGGGCCCACATAAGAATATCAACACCCTCAATCAGCATGAAGTAGCCTAGAAAACTATGCCCACATTCGCAAAACATGGATTATGAATGTTGATCTTTGCTTAGAGTGTTGATTACAAGTTGTTATGGATAGTGGTCAGGAAATAAGCCAAACAAAGGAGATTTGATTTGGAGTCCTTCTTTTGAAAAGAGAAAAGGGAGAAATGCTATGGGTAAATGCTCTTGTATACTGTAAAGATTTGTCACTCGTAATACTTTAATAAAACACTGATTGTCCAGTAGCCAGACAGGAAGTATAGGCAGAGATACCAGACTAAGAGAATTTTGGGAAGAGGAAAGGCAGAGATGTAGCTGAAAGACAGATGCAAAGGAAATAAGATGAGAATGCTTTGCTGAGAAAAAGTACCAAGCCATGTGACTAAAAATAGACAAGAATTGTGGGTTAATTAAAATTGTAAGAGCTAGTCAATAATTAACCTGAGCCAATGAGCTAAACAGTTTATAATTAATATAAGGTTCTGTGTGTTTCTTTGTGACTGAATGGCTGAAGGACCAGTTGGGCAGAAACTACCATCTACAACTTTGGCTTTACTAACCTCTTCCTCATCCTGCTTGAATCTGCAGTAATATAGCCCCAGACAAAAATTTTTGACTATCAGGCTCAGGTACTGGGATCCAGCCTGCAGTTTGTAAATGCTTGTAATGAAATTCCATAGTTTAGGGAGCTCCTTTGTTATAGTTTAGACCCTGATTCTGCCCAGCTGGTAATGAACTATTCTATTTTTGCATGTACTGGAAAATATATAAAGTATTAACTAATGACTTCAAAAGTTTAAAACTTAAATTTGCTTATAGTTACACATGTATTTACATGAATTGTTTAGATCGAATTCTTTTGTGAACATTAGGAGTTATATATAAAGTGACCATTCTTAATTGGTCTGAACTAGTGAGGTTTTAAATTAAGCATAATACCTTTGGAGTACTGTGTTTCATGACTTTTTACTCCTTGAAATTGTTTGTTAGTTAATTATGATTATCATTATGACATTTAGTTAAACTCCCATATTAAAAACTACTTTAGGAGTTAAAGTAATTTATCTAATACCACAAATTGAGTTTGAAACCAAAAACTGTCATTTATATTTTGCCTACTTAAGTGCTGTTGGTGAGAATTGAGTGCACACATATAAACTGAAATTCTGATGTAGACAGCACAGTGTTTCTCACTATCTGTGTTGTCTATAACACTTAGCATATGGTGACTGATGAGTAACTGTGAGATGTATAAGCATGCGTATTGAAGGAAGTGTGATAAAATAAGCTAGTTTTCCCATTTGCTATTTCCTTGGGAGCATTCTGAGTTGATATTTATCTTCCTACCCACAGAGGGGAGAAACACATCAACTTTGCCCGGATGGATTATGGGACTCTTTTCTTGTCAGATTCCCCGGATTCTGTCCAACAATGAAAGTGAGCTACAGATTTCATTCTTGGTGTAAACCTAAGAGTTTGGAGAGGTCTTACTTAAAGGAATAAAGTCAGCTTAACTTATTTTAAGTAAGAATTATCCAAGAAATAGAGAATTCCACAGATCAGCAAGCAGCTCCCCAGTTAACAACATGGATATTGTTTCAGTATGGTTACCAGTAACTGATGTGGCAATTCTGAGAATACATTCACATGTTCCAGTTACACTTGAGTTTATTTTTTGGTAAGGGTATTATGTATCTGAGGGTTTATGAGTGTTTTATGTGCATGTTTGCTTACACTCAACACACAGCTTAACTACCCACCCACCACAGTAGAAAAACAATATATCATAACCACAAGTTACCTGAGCTGTTCCTTCAAAACTGTACCCTGCCCACCCAACCTCCAACAATTATGAATCTTTCTTTATATAAATATATTATTCTACAAAGATTATATAAATAGATTCATATACTATGTAACCTGTTAAAACAGCCTTTCTTCTGGAATCAAAAATTATGTGGGGCTCATTCAAGTTGTAGATAGAACATTCTCTTTCATTTCTGTCAATTATCATAGATACAATCATGATCAGTGTTGCCACTGACCCAATGAGGAACACTGGGGCAGCTGCCGGTGTCTGATTATTATGAATTATGATACCAAGAACAAGCTTAGGAAAATATTTAAACTAAATTTCTGAGTCATATTGTAAGTATAGTTTAGGTTTTTAGAGAAATTTCCAGATTTCTGTTCAGAGTGCCCAGCTCTGACTCATGTTAAAGTTCCAACTGTAGTGGGAGACTCATCCAGGCTGTTGGCATCCTCACCAACATTTGATGTGGTGACGTTTTCCAACTCAAACATCCTGATAGGTGTGGAATTCCACAACTGTTTTAATTTTCACTTTCCCAATGATGTTGAGCATTTTCTTAATGTGCTGATTAACCACTAATGTATCTTTTCCAGAGAAATATCTGGAAAACTTTTGTCCATTTTACAACTAGCTTCTTTTGAATGTTGAGTTTTGAGCAATCTGATTCTAGATTTAAATCTATCGCCACATATATTATTTAAAATGCTTTCATTCCATCTCTAGTTAATGCTTTTTATACTCATAAGGGTTGTATTTTTCAGAGCAATAGATACTAATATTGAAAAGGAAAAGTTATCAGGTCTTTTATGAGTTTTGCTTTTATCTCTAAATATTCTTTGACTGGAAGTGGGTTATGGGGATTTTCTCCTCTCTTCTCTTGAAATTTTTACTGTTTTATATTTTAGACCCAAGTTCATCATTTCTCTTCAGTCCATGTGTGGCGTGGTGTGTTTAAGGTGCTCTTTGTGTGCATGTGTACATACCCTTTACTAGGCCAGAGTATATGATGGCTGCGTCTTCTCCATCGGTTTCTGCCTTACTTCCTTGAGACAGGTATCTCACTGAAAGAGAAACCTGCCTTTTCATCTAGTGTTGCTGAGTAGGAAGCTCTCAGTATCTGCTTGTTTCTGACTCTCAATGCAGGGGCTACAGATAGGTATACCCAGGCTCAGTCTTTTAGGCAGGTGCAGTGTATCTGCCCTCAGGTCCTCACACTTGCAAAGAAAGTACTCTTACCTCCTGAACCATATGACCATCCCTTTAGTCAATTATTTAGAAGGATGTGTAGTTTGTGTTTAGAGTTGTTTCTGTTGCCTCAAGATGTCCAATTGCTCCAACATAATTTTTTTAAATTTATTTATTTATTAAGGATTTCTGCCTCCTCCCCACCACCACCTCCCATTTCCCTCCCCCTCTCCCGATCAAGTCCCCCTCCCTCATCTGCTCGAAGAGCAATCAGGGTTCCCTGACCTGTGGGAAGCCCAAGGACCGCCCACCTCTATCCAGGTCTCCTAAGGTGAGCATCCAAACTGCCTAAGCTCCCCCAAAGCCAGTACGTGCAGTAGGATCAAAAACCCACTGCGATTGTTCTTGAGTTCTCAGTAGTCCTCATTGTCTGCTATGTTCAGCTAGTCCGGATTTATCCCATGCTTTTTCAGACCCAGGGCAGCTGGCCTTGGTGAGTTCCCGATAGAACATCCCCATTGTCTCAGTATTCCTCATCCATTGAATTATAGCATTTTTTAAACGTATATAGTGCTTTTATAAATATGTGATCTGAATAATATACTTAGGGATATTTAAGTATCTATTTATTCTTTACCCGGTGTATTACCAAGTACCCCACCTGAATCACTACCCACATACTTTGCAGGAAATAAAATATGTGGGTAGGATTACTGCCTTGCTCATAATAGTGTGAAACTACGATTTGAAAAGATCAAGTGACTTTCCCAGTATCACAAAGTTCATGTGATACACATATAGGATCAGATTTATTGCGTGCATGCCCTGAAAGGCCACACTGTGTTTAATATGGACTTATCTCCCTGGTAAAGGAAGCGCAGAATGGGGCTTTCCTTTCTCAAACTCTCACCGACAGATCTTCAGGATAGATGATATCTTTGGCAGACCTTTATAAAATGAATTTCTACATCTCAAGGATTCAGGAGGTTTGGGGAACTGATGATGATATTCAGCCAAATGCTGGCCATATTATCCATTGAGCAGTTTGGGAAATCTAAGTGACAGCCTTCTCCCAGCATTAGTTGCTGACAATACTTTCTGCCACGCCAGTACTTCCAGCCAAAGCACCCAGCAACACAACTGATCCTTCTTACAGGGTGTCCATTTGATCAAACGCCTTCAAGAGCCTTGCTGATTTTAACAAAGGCCACAGAGCTAGGGATGAACCTCCTTATTTATCCAGCCTCTAATTCCTTTTAAAGATCCTGATGGGTTATTTTCCTGGACATTAACCTGTAGTAATGATTTCTTTGTGATTTACA
Organism: Microtus pennsylvanicus; assembly: GCF_037038515.1. NCBI lineage: Eukaryota > Metazoa > Chordata > Mammalia > Rodentia > Cricetidae > Microtus > Microtus pennsylvanicus. The sequence continues at coordinate 50,086,954 of NC_134586.1, read as the reverse complement.
TATTGCTCCTGCAATTTACATATATTCCTAAAGTGCCTCTTCTCATTTCATGGAGCCTTGCTTAGCTATTGCATCCTAAAGCAAAGTGCACAAAAGGGTCACCTGGTACCATCTGGTGCTCAAAGGAGGACTGCTAGGCGCCTTTTATTTTTTCCATAGTTTATTTCACAAATGTCTGATACTTGCTCACCTTTTGCAAATAGAAAATCTTTCGGACAGAGCAGGAATCAGAAGATGAATTGCCTTGCTTCCTTTCCTGATTACCTCTCGAATGACCTTGAACAGCCTCCCACCTGAAACCTGCCGATCCAGAGAGTACAGATCATAGAGAAAATAAATGCTTTGCTCTTTAGGGTTAGCCCTTATTGTTTCCTTGTTTTATAAAATGCATGGGCTGGTTTTCTGGAGGAAAGAGAAAGGATGCTGAGCCTTTAAGTAATGACCCATCAGAACTAGCTACATAGGTAAAGTCAATGTGACACAGAACAGTCTCCAGTAATGAAAGCTCTCCAAGAACAGGCAGCTTAAGCGTGTTGTTCCCTGTTTCATCTCCAGAATCATCCACCACATCTGGTACTCGCCTCTGCTATTCTGATCCCATTTCTATACCACCGTATAGAACTTGCAGTCCAGTGAAGTCTGTCCGGTGTGCCCTAGAACTTGCTACAATTCAAGTCTAAAATATCCCATATAGGCTCAGGACTTGAGCCCTTGGCCCCAACTTATTATGCTGTTTTTAAGGCTACAAATCCTTAAAGAGTCATAGGTGACTAGGGCAGGTCTTAAGAGGCTGCCCCACCCCAGGTTCTAGGCCCAGGTCTCTGCTCCCTGGTGTAGCCACAAGCTCCAGCTACCAGGCCTGAAACACACCCATGGCCATGCCTTCCCACCATACTGGACTGAAAACATTGGGAACCATGTGCCAAAATAAGGTTTTTATCCCATAAATTGTTTCTCTCAGGTATTTTGGAAATGCAACGGGAAAAGCAACACAGAATCTTGCATGCATGCCCAAGGAGTGATCCCTCTCTCTGGTCATCTAGTACCTACATTGTGGCCAAATATTTCCCACGGTCACAACCTTTGTGAGGAAGCATACGAGATTAAGACTCAATGAATATTAGATGATCTTAGTTCATCTGTTTCCTTTTTGTCTCAACTTTATTTCTGTCATTTGAAGAAGTAATTTTAAAACTCTCTGGTCTGCTGTACCTACAGTGGAATAGTGAAATGGTCTTTCCCACTTGTGAAGCTCTGCCCTCAGTCTAGGAGTGTTCTCATCACCAACGCTATAGCTTCATGTCTGCTCAGACTGGCTGCTCAACCCACTTAAATAATAACCAGCATAGAAAATGATGAAAATGGAAAAGACTTCATTTGTCCCACATATGAAGTAAGACAAGCTAATCTGAGGATTTAGAAGCCTGATAAAGATCTGATGTCAAGTCGGCGGCTTGAGGCCAAGACCTAGTTCTGCCACTTACGGAAAATCGTGTGTCCGTTTCTGCCACTTTAAGTGCTGCAGGGTGATTCTTCTTAAATTTCTCACCTTCATTTTTCCTTTATTACATTATTTTCTTCACTTACCATTTGCGTGTGCTTGCACACTCGTGTGTGCCACACTAGTGAGAAGCTCAGAGGGAAAGTGGTAGGAAGCTGTTCTCTACTTCCACATTATGGGTCGTAGGAATTGAGCTCAGGTCCTCAACTTTAGCAGCAAGTACATTTATCTACTGAGCCATCTCTTTGAAGCTGATTATCCCCTGCGGTTGATTGAAAATAAGAAAAAAACTTTACAAGAAATGACTCACAATATACCTGGTTCATAGAAAACATTCGTAAATATGAATCAACATGTAGCCATTATTTCTGCTTTAAGAAAACCTGTCGAGGACAGTTAAACCTCTCCTTTCTTATTTCCCGACTCTTAGTCCAGGAATATGATTAGAAACAAGAAATTCTATTGTCCTGAAATCTACCTGAAATATTCTATCTGTCACAACTTGGACTTTTCTTTTGTATACATCCTTTGAAGAAATCCCTGTTTTTCTTAGAATTTTCCAATTCTTTCTCCTCTTGCTTTAAGAAAAAAAAATTATCATGTGCAATATTATTGTTTTTCTTGTCTCTAAATGTCATCAGAGCTAACACCTGTCTTAGTTCCAGCTCCGGTGGCTCCTGCAGGCTTGTCAGAGTCTGTGGCTTGTCAGAGTCCCAGTGCTTTTTGCCTGAAGCCACCTCAAGTCCCTGGTGCCACAGGTATGCGAAGAGACTTGGAGGTGACAGTCTACTTAGCATGCACACACTCAGGGACCCAGAGTGCTACAGGGATATAAGAGCAAGCATATTCCACCATTCCTTGCCACTACCCACCTTATTCTCATTTAGGTTTTCTAGTTTCCATCCACTTTTATGAGTATTTCTCACTCAACAAGGACATGAACACAGCACTGCCTAGGACAGAGGACCCAACCCCATGAGGTTTCAGCCACAGTTCATGAACTGCGGCAGAGTGCCAAGGACAGACCGTCTCCACTGGGTCATAAGATCCCATGGAAGGCATTTTATGCTCTAGGCATTTAGTTTTTTACACTGAGCATGAATCACCCTGAGTATCCTGTTTCTGGAAATTCCATTTTGTTGGAATCACTTTGGAAAGGTGATATAAATGCCCAAGCTATAGTTTATACTAAACACAATTTGCGTATTAATTCAGTAGCAGCCTAAGTGGCAGAGATAGGAATGACCTTGTGCGCTTTAACAAAGGCATTGGGTATGGGAACTCTAAGATCTCCTTCAAGATACAGACTTTAAAATTAGAGAGAGTTGCTTGTTTAAAAGAAAAGCATCTACGAGAATCACAGCGCCCTGACACATTTTTCATATTAATTTCTAATAACTAGTTTTCAATGATTTATCTGCAAAATCAAAGACTGTGGCTCCTTGTTTTATAAATGTCAGAAATTCATAGTTTGGCAAATCCGAACCTCAGAAAGAACTGCTAAGTAGAGACCCTTGATGAAACAATGTAATTTCAGATCATTACTGGGGAGAAGGCTTCAGGCTGCCTTAGGCTTACTGTTTCCAGAAGAAAAATAAAATTATTGAGATGAGATTAAGAATAAGACAAATCACTTGGAGAAGGAATAATTTTTAAAATAACAAACAAACCAAGCCCTCGTGGCAAATATCCTGTGTTAAGGTTCGGATACAAAATATCTGTGAGAAGGCTCCTGTGATTGCTTCCCAGATGGTTACACTCTTTTCAGAGGCTCTGGAACCTTAGGTGGTAGGATTAAGTTGGAGGAAAAGGAGTATCTTATCCCTGGCTCCTCTCCTGCCGTGTGTTCTGATTCCCTGGAGACAGCACCTAAGGAGCTCCTTTGCCGTATGAGATACCTCTACCACTTGGACTAAGGAACCATGCACTCAACCCTCGGACACCACGAGAAAAATAAATCCTTCCTCCCATTACATCATGTCTGTCATGTTCTTGGTCACCGTGACGTGAAATGTGTCATGACATTGGCAGAAAAGTTTCCTGGCTTCAGAAAGTCAGCTCAAATGCCTTCATCACCAAAGAAGTGACAAGAACAATCCAACTCAAATGCCTTAAGCCTCAGGTGAAGTGACAAGAATAGGCCAGGAAATGACCCAGTGGAGGAACAAAGATATTGTCACCAGGACCTGATCTCTCCTGGTCCTTCCTAGCCATGGCTTTGCTATCTGGTTAAACTAGCCTAGAGAGTTTCAGGTTTAAGCTCCCTGGTTCATCCATTTCCTTTGGAGAATCTTCCCTGTATGTTTCTTATAGCCACAATTATTGGTTGTGGTTAGAACATCAGCCCCGAGAGATGTTTCAGATCTTCTCTTCAGCCCTTCCATCCAAAGTCTCATGGACGGGAGAGGAACAATATTCCAGAGCAACTTGAGAATAGTTGCACAGGCGGCAAGGCCAATGTGGGAGTCTCCCACAACTGACCTGCCAAGCTCTGGACTCAGAGGGCACTGAAAAGAGAAAGAAAGGCACCTCTAAGAACAAACATGGCCTAAAAGGAGATGAAAGAAAAGAATGCCCAGGAAATCCCCCCCCCATGTTCTTTTGCCTATAGGAATTATGGTTGACAGAGGTAGAGAAGGTTCATCATTGAGTAGATATGGAGCCTGAATGAGACTAGTTGGGTGTTTTGAGAATATCCAGAACCAGCTGTGATCTTCAAGCTCAACACATACATCTTTGCTTACTGGAGACTGAAAAAGCATGATCCACCAATGCTCGATACATGGTTTGTTTTGGGTTTTGCTGTTTTTATTTTATTTTATTTTGTGTACGAATGTCTTCCCTGCAGTATATATCTGTATCAAGCATGTGCTTGGTGCCCAGGAAAATCAGAAGGCTTTTCTGTAGTCCCAGGAATTGGATAACAGAGGACCGGGAGCCACCACATAGGTGGCTGAGAATCGAACACGGGCCTTTACAAGAGCAGCAAGCACTCTTAATGGCTGAGCATTTATCCAGGCCTTCAATATCATGATTTGGGGGAACCAGAACCAAGGGTAATATTTCTTCCACACTGGTGTGGACCCTTGAACTCTTCCTCTCACCCATCTCTATTACGTCTGGAGGGCAGCTCTGCTCTGTGTCCAGGCCTCTTCTCCCCCTCTCTATTGTATCCTGAAGGCAGCCCTACACTGTGTGTTCAGGCCTCCTAAATATAAATCACGATGCTGTCTCTTTTCCAAAGGATGGCTGGCTCTAGGCCCGAAACATTGAAACAGTCGGTAACAACTTATCTTGCAGACTTTGAAATTCTCACCCACTCTTTCTTACAGATGACCGGCCTCTAAGGTGAAATAAAAACCGCTTGAATGGGGATGTGGACAGAAATTCACAAAAGGAAAGAAATTCTCTAGCCTAGTTGGGCAAGCCTAAGTGATCCCTTAATCATTTTCCTAGCAATTTCCTTCTTCCCCAGAGCCTGACCCTGCAGGACAAGGATCTATTTTCAAGTCAATTACTATTCATAAAGGCCATAATTACATAAAAAATCATAAAAGGAACCCCATTTCTCTTATTATGGTAATGTGATGGTAATTTTTGAAATAACTACAATTCATATGATAGAAATGGCAGTTGCTTTCTTTCAGCTTCTCATTGCTGTTAGTTTAATATCACACCATTCCCAAATCTCCGATGTATCCGCAGAGCCGCAATAAATGGCGGCTGGTAGATGGTGTTTAAGCAAGAAAACAAACACAACAAATGATTAGTTCCTAATACGCCAATAATAATCAGCTTCTCATTGGAATAGAATTCGAAGTCCCTCCCAAGAATTTGGATGATGGATGCATGAGAGGGCAGGGGGTGCCTGTGGGTCAAGGCTGAAATCTGTTCACGGTTTCAGACAGGACATTTCAATTCCTGACCCCATTGTAATATAGCATTTCCTTCATAACTGCTAAGATAAGACTATTTGATAAGTATGAGGAATGACTTCCCATCTCGTTTACATACCCTGCTAGAGTTTCTACTATTCTTGTGTCATTTTTCATTCCACTTACCCTTTTCTACCAACATTTAGGAAGTCATTTGTTTAGGTTAGGAAACGGCTATGAAGGAAACAAAGGCTCTGTTTCAGTGGAGGAAAAGGACATAGGGAAGGATGAGGTTGAGTTTAAAGAGAGAGCTGAGTGAAGAGATGGAGATTGCTCAGGGGATAGTGTTTCCAGCATGGCCCCAGTCCAGGGCAGAGGTCCTGAGGAAGACGTGTTTGTAAGGACTAGATCATGGCTTCTCTGTGGGGAATACGCTGAAACAGAAGAGGGAACCAAACCAAGATCTTATAGAACAGCTAAAACCTCATTTCCTCCTGAGGCTAAAGGAAAGCCACACAAGTGACTATAGAGAAGTAGCATGATTTACTTGCAGGGACACTGGAGCTACAGGGATGTAATTCAGTCGCAGATGTCAAAGATAGAGAAGCCACAGAGCTGGGATTCACACTAGGGTCTTTGAAGCTCCAAAGCCTTAACCATTTACTGCCATAGTCTAACTCTCATCCCTCTGCAGGCAACGCCAGGTGTGGCCTATCACTGGCTTTAAAAATAAGCTTAGCCTTCTAAACTTATGACTGTGTGCACTGAACTCACTTGACTGGCTTCTTATCCTCCTGTTCTAGCTCTCCAGATTCACGGGTCCAGATAAATTATCCTTCTGAAATTCTCTCCGTATTCCCTTCTTCTCTATTGTCATGATGATTCAAGGTCAAAGCCTCCTATACTGTATTTTCCTAAGTTTTCGGAACGTGTGGCAATCTAGTACCACCTTTTGAATCCATATTCAATATTCCCTGATGTCTTAGTTTGACACCTACAGTCTACATTCTCAGCCACATGTTCTCCTCTTTTTTTGTAGAGGCAGGTGGATGGTGGGAGATGCTACAAATTGAATTTAGGGCCAGGCAAGCGCTCTACCACTGAACTATATACATGGCCTTCTTTTTGCATTTGATTTTGAGATGGGTTCTCATCGAATTGACCAATCGGGTTTAGAATCCACTGTTTACAGCATTGTGCAGGTTCAGACTCTGACTTGACCCCTCCCCCACTCTGATGCTGACCAGTTGTTTAAAAGCTCTGTGAGTGCCTGTGAAAGGAAGGTGATGAGAACAACTACCTGGTTTTATGAGTGTAATGGTTAACTGGACAAACACACACAAAACCTTTTAAAGCAATTGCTGGGCATTTGGGCAGCACAAATTGGGCTTGATGTATTTGTTGTTTTCCTTTTAGGCACAGGGAACAAAAGGGTGGGATGGTGGACTTGTAAGAAGTAGGAAGCAGGTGTGATCAGGATGCATTGTATAACATTTCCAAATAATTAATAAAAGTACTGTTTGGTTAAAAAAAAGCACAATAAAATTTACTTTTTGAAGTCCTATTTCAAATGACATAGCACATGCGTTTAGACCTACTGAATAATGAGTGTACTAACTGTCATTGCTCATAAAAGTGAATATGCCTTTACAATCCCATTTCTTTGCCCTTCTCGAAAGCCCATCCCATCTTCTGTGATAATTGAATGGCACCTGCCTCTTTAGGCTTACTTGAAATTCCATCCATCTGGGAGTCCATCACAGTGATTCTTCTAGACATCAGTTTCCACTCCTCTCCATTCCTGTAGCTCTGCTGCTGTGCAGAACTTCTGTTGTACACACCGCTGTTTAAGTGTGCTGAGCCTTTATCCCTTCCACCAGACAGTAGCGCTCTAATGAGAAGGAAGGTAGGTAATGATTGGATCAAGCTTCAACTTTCTGGCCCCGAGGCAGCAACATGCTATGCTGGGCAGTATTTATTTTATGGAAGTCCATGGAAGAATTGAAATATTATGCTTTTCTTGGCCAACAACACTAAGCTAAAAGGTGGATTTCTCTCCTATCAGTGGAAGATGGAAATGGGTAGCCAGCTTTAATAGCAGGGTTCATACGTCAAAACACCTTATTCATCATTGGCATATAGGTCGTTGATGACTGAAGGTCAATGAGACGTTAGTTGTAGTTGCAAGGTCTTTCCTTTGTCACAAATGTGTTTTGACTTTGCACTCTGTCTTAGCTCCTACATTGCAGAACTCCAGATTCGCTTGGAAAATCTACAGAAATGACTGGGGAATCAGTTTCCTTGTACTTATAAAATTTATCAAAATACATAAAATTTGTATGGTTCATACAAACATTGGTCTCTAATATGGATAAAAGACAAAATACAAGAATTATAATATATATGGGATGGAAACTAATAATTGAAAAAGTATGAAAATCAATTCCATTAATATTTAGCTACTGAATAAGGATAAGAGAAAGTAAAACATTCCAATATTCATCTACATTAATACCAACTTAAATTTGCCTTAAATGCAGTCAAATCTCATATCTTTTTTTAACCCAAAAAGACTTTTTTAAAAATAATTTGTACATCAGAAACAAAATACTTTTCTATCTGTCTTTCAATGTGGGGAGGGAAGCTATAAGCACTGAAGCCACTTTCTAAATAGCTCTGCTGGGACCTGGTCCAATAAGAAGCAGTGAGATCTTCTAAGGACATCACTACCTCAGCAAAGGAAAGCTGGGGGCGGGGTAGGGATGTTACAAATCACTGTAGTTCTCTACAGAAGGCATCATGCCAAAAAATAAGCCTCAGTATTCTGTGAGGGACCATCTAGGACAGTCCTGCTTTTCCGAAGGACAATGGAGTACTGTGATTGTTAGATTCTAACATGTCAAATTAACCATGGCAGTAGCAAGCCAAGAACACATTGCCAGGTTCCACAATGCAATGGCTGAAACAGTGCCACTGGAAGTGGCAACTATTTGGCCTCATTCAAAATGGTGGGGAGGAAATGAATTTTGTAATGAATTGCTTGTCACTCAAACAATATCTGGTTTACAACAGGAAACAAACCATTCCTACGAGTGGCCACTGTGCCAAAGGGGAAGAAATCAATCAAACAGTTGCTAGCACAACAGATGAAATGTCTTCATTCATCTTCAAGTCATATACAGCCTCACTCAGTTGGATCAAATTGGAAGGATCCAGTCTGAGAAATATGAATGGATAAAGATGGAATCAAGAGCACTCTTTTGTTCTCAGTGAGCTTTCATTAATGTAATTCTTTTTCTCTTATTAAATTTAGCTTACAAACTTATATTTATAAATATGGTTTACTTGCCATTTTAAGGAGAACATTATGTATTTTACATTCATTGGTCCCGTTCTGTCAACATTAATCACTAAGTTTAGATTATAAAAAAATAAATCTACCAATTCTAGTATTTTGCCAAGAAACTTTTAAAAATGAGGACTTTGTGTCAGGTCTTTGTAACATCCCCAATCACCTTCATATCTCACCCCTTTGTTTCTTTTTCTTGGAGATAATTACTGTCCACATGCCCTTCTGGGAATTAGAAGTGTCTGTGATCACAGGCCAGGGAATCACTGAAAGAAAATTGAAACCCATGTTACAATCCTTTAGACTTTTACAGTTTTTCTGATTTGTTCAGCTTCTGGTCTGGTTTGTGAGATAATGATTTATCTGTTTAAAAGCCCCTGAACTGCTTGGGATTTGAGCCTTTTGGAAGATATTGACTAGCATGTCTACGAAGAGAAAGAGGGTGGTTGGCAACTGGCCACTTCCTGTGGCTGACAGCTGGAAAATCTGTAACCACCAGAGACCTTGTTTTCATGAGCATTTATATGTAAATAACCAAAGTATGGATCAAAGAATCAATTTACTGGTGAATAAATTTCTTAATGAGTCCTTTTATTAATAATTGTTCTGCCTCATAATCCTACCTCTAATATCTGTAGGATAAATTATTTGTCAAAGACAGAAAATTGTATTACAATGTCTCCCAATAGTAGAATCTAAGATAAGGCCTTTAAACTGAAGCATTGCTACTGTCCTTTCTGGTTATAATAGGATAAAGCAATGTTTCACTCTTAGTCTTTGATGACCCTGATAAGGGGCCCTGCTGACCATCACTGAACAATGTCTACATTTTCTAGCTCCACAGTGCCATCGCGGAAACTCCCCTTTTCAGCCACAAGGGACATAGTACATTTTTGCTGCAAGGGGTCTCACAAATAAAAACGTCCTTATTTCTGGGTTTTGTCATGGTTGTTCAGAGCAAGCATACAATCTGTGAGACTAAGGACTTGACTATGCTATCTACCCTGTCTGTGCCTCCATTGTCATCTGTACAGCGTGGCAGTCATGATACCCAGCTCCTGGCATTGCAGTGCAAAGTTGTATTTTGATCTGTGATTGCTTTTAACAGTGTCTGTGAGGTGTCATTTTTTTCCCCGTAAATTGTAGTTTTCTTTCTTACAAGATTCTTAGTTGACCATCCTGAGAGATAAAGATGCCACTGAGAGCATTTTGCCTGCAAATTGTAATTGGAATGTTTAAAAATGTTTGATCATGTGCGAAACCTAATGTGCATGGCCAAGGCATTGTGCGCCACATCACTGGGATACTGGAAAGTCAGGAGAAAATGTGAGCCTGTGGCGAGAGGACTGAGGGTCGCTTAGGGAAGCTTAGCACTTCCAAAGTGCTGTGGCTCCACATTTCCCAAGGCAATGTGTCCACTCTGTTCTTCAGCTGCCCTATCTCTATCCAGAACCTTTCCAATGACCACAGTAGCCAGTTTCCCACGTCTTCATTTCATTCCTGTGCTCACACCACAGTCGGTGTGCTATTTCATGACTCTATCCCGCATCTTATCACTCCTGTGGTTAGCACCATTCAAGGGATAAGAAGATAGCATCAAAGCATCAGGCCCCTGATCCCCGTTCTGGCTTCATCTCACGTCCCCATTTGTTTGTATGGATCTGTGTTATCAGGCCTCCTCCCTGGTCCTCGAACATGTGAGACCCATTCCAGCCTCAGGGAATTTGCACATGCGGTTCCAGATGTGGCACGCTCTGTTTGCTCTTCCTAGGCAGCATGTCCATGAAGCCTCTTCATGCCACCCCAACAGTTAGTTTCCCTCATCTGTTTTCAAGTATAACATAATCATTATTTCCTTGGCATGACCTATTACTCAAAAGATAATTAAGTCCATGGACTCAGAGACTGTAGTCTCTCTTTTTGGCCTCACCTATGTACGTTAACTCCTAGGAAATCGCCTTGAGCATGGCTAGTACTTAGGCAGTAGCTGAGGAACCAGTGGATAATCCATCAAATGAACACTTAATTCAATAAGCACCAGGGTAAACACACAGTAGCCTGCACTGTGTGCTTAAAGTATTCTCTCTCAAATAAGGTGAGTTCTTTCTTTTTTTTTTCAAAACATGAAGCTGTATTATGACTATTCTATTCAACTTAGTGGTTGCCATGGTGAACCTGAGTGTTCAGAGAATAATTAATATCTCCATCTGATATGCACATGAAAATGCAAGTTAAAATCCCACAGGACTCTATAGTGACTCTCCCCAACAAAGACCAGTTGCCAGTGTTGTCAAATCTCCTGGTGACCTCATACATTTGGACACATTCTTGGGACACGGACATTGTGTGCTGGAGGCTCTGTGAATGTATCAGAAAAATGAATGTGTGTGAACAGATCTTTCAGATTGACCTTCTATGTCATTAGTATGTTTACTCTCCAAAACTGTAAGCCTGGAGACCTTAGCACTGTAGTATAAATTAGCCCATTGTAGGTACTTTTTATGATGATCAAAAGCTGATTAATAAAATACTCAAAGTAAAATCATATCTTCAAGGATTTAACTGCATTCTTCAATATCATTTTCTCTTTTGAATTTAATTCTTTTGGTTCAGAAATTCCCAATTTTGCAGAATTCCTCCCTTATTTTCTAAGAACTAAATTTCAGAATTTGACCAACGTATTTGGAGATTTGTTTGATTACATATTTTTTATTTTAAATTTGTTATTCATTTTATATTTCATCTGCAGTTCACCCTTTCTTCCTTCTTCCTACTATCTCCACCTTCCTCCCCACTCCAGTTCCATCCACTCCGAGCCTTCAAATCTTATGATATTTTCATAACTTGTGCAGGGTCACTGAAAACATTTATAATGTAGATTTGATACCAGGTTGTGTGTCTGGGGAAAAAAACACCCAGTCTAACAACATGTCTTAATAATGTTCAGCATAGTGTGGCTTTTGAGCATAGAAAATACAGATTTGTTTAGAAAAAGTTATTTGAGTGTTGTGTGTGGAAATGGAAGTTTGATTTCAATGAGGGAGGCTAATGTCCCCACACAGAATTTTGAGCCCTGAAAATCATCAAAGGCACATTTTGTTGTTAAATATCCACAGATATTACATCAGGGAGCATCAGCAGGATTTGACCCACAATATACTATTTTATCTCTCTCAACTTTATATTCCCCCTTGTAATTTTTTTCAGCAATCATATGTGAAAGTTATCTCATGCAAAATTTGATTGTAATTCTACATAGTACATGAAAAATTGATTTAAAAAAGATATTTTCCATGGCTTCGCTGAGGCCTGGAGACTTTCTTCCATACATGTAATGATTGCATTTAGTGGGGATCCAGTCCTATGATCGTACTTTACTGCAGAAAGGATAGAGTGTGGAGAACTTAAGTCCTATTCTTTCAACTGTCTGAGATGGGGGGGGGGCTTTTGAGAAAGTTTACTTAAATGGCTCAAAACCTGTTTTTATTGTTTTGTTTTGTTTGTTTTTCAAGACAGGGCTTCTCTGTGGTTTGGAGCGCGTCCTGGAACTAGCTCTTGTAGACCAGGCTGGCCTTGAACTCACAGAGATCCGCATACCTCTGCCTCTGGGATTAAAGGAGTACGCCACCACCGCCCAGCTCAAAACCTATCTTAATGATGATCAACTACTCATGTATTGTTCTATTAAGATCAAAACTGGACAAGTTTAGAGCTGTATTTTAGGGAAACATGGACAGTTTTTAATAACAAGTGCATAAGTGAGATATGGTAACATTATATTGATAATATTAAAATTTTATTTAAAACTTTATCTAAGATTCCATATCTCTTTATAGAATTGGCATCCTTATATGAAAATATATGCAAAAGATTGGAATAGATTTATATATTATTGAATTTAGAAACTCACATGTTGCTTCACTGGCAAAGCTAGATATGTGTTCAACTCAGAGTAATTTCCATAATGTCAGAGTTTTATTTTCACCTCCTCATGGTGCTATTTAACTTGAGAGTTCTGTTCAAAGAGCTTCATCAAATTCCTGTTCTGAGGTTCACATCACTCAGGGCTCAATTTTCTGTTTGATTTCCCTCTGCCATTATTAACATGTGTTGATTTCATTTTCTTTGTCCTAATCATTTCTTCCTAAGAGTCTCACACAGCATTTTTGTATTCCAAAGGGCCCCAATCCCTGCTGCTTTCAACATCAACTTAATTTGAGAGGTCTTTCATGTGGATGTGGCTTGCCATCATCAAGGGCAACTCGTTTGTTAATTAACAGCGATTTAGCACACTGGTCCAGCATGCTGCCAAGATCAGGGTGTTTTCTTTTCTTTCCTTCTTTCTTTCGAAAAAAAAAAAAACTCAAGTGGGAATTCTCAGTGGGAACTATTTTTGTATTCCAAACTTCGGAAGGATGTTTTGATTTGCCCCCATGGGTAGATCTATTTTCTGGACCTTGGTTATGTTTCATAGCTTTTAGTGTCTGGATTCATTTCCAGGCCTGGGGGATAAATGACATAGGGGAAAGATGGGGGCTTGAAGCTACTTATAAAGAACCTGCTCAGAAAGTCCGGTTTCATCCCATGTTTATTCAGTCCCAGTCCCGCTGGCCTTGGTGAGCTCCCAATAGATCAGTTCCACTGTCACAGTGGGTGGGTGCACCCCTCGTGGTCCTGACTTCCTTGTTCATGTTCTCCCTCGTTCTGTTCCTCATTTGGATCTTAAGAGCTCAGTCTGGTGCTCCAGTTTGGGTCTCTGTCTCTATCTCGATCCATCGCCAGATGAAGGTTCTAAGGTGATATGCAAGATATTCATCAGTGGCTATAGGATAGGGTCATTTCAGGTTCCCTCTCAGTTGCTCAAGGTACTAGCTGGGGACATCTCCCTGGACACCTGCGAGCCCCTCTAGAGTCAAGTCTCTTGCCAACCCTAAGATGGCTCCCTTAATTAGGATATATATTTCTCTGCTCCCATGTCCACCCTTCCATTATCCCAACCATCCCATTCCCCCAAGCTCCCCCCATTCTCCCCTTCTCACATTTCTCACCCCATTTCCCCTTAGCCCCATGCCACCTCACCCCCAAGTTCCCAGTTTTTGCCCGGCAATCTTGTCTACTTCCCATATCCAGGCGGATGACTATATGTTTTTCTTTGGGTTCACCTTCTTATTTAGCTTCTCTAGGATCACAAATTATATGCTCAATGTCCTTTATTTATGGCTAGACACCAATTATGAGTGAGTACATCCCATGTTCATCTTTTTGGGTCTGGGATACCTCACTCAGGAAGCCAAGGACAATGACACTAGGTTTCGATCCTAATACATGAACTGGCTTTGTGGGAGCCTAGCCTGTTTGGATGCTCACCTTCCTGGACCTGGATAGAAGTGGGAGGACCTTGGACTTTCCACAGGGCAGGGAATCTGGGCTGCTCTTCATTCTCGAGAAGGTGGGGGAATGGAGTGGCGGGGAGGGAAGAGGGGGAGGAGAGTAGGGGAGGGAGTGATGTGTGGGAGGAGGGGAAGGGAAATGGGAAACAGGGAGGAGGCAGAATTTTTTCAACAACTAAAAACATAAACAAAAAATAAAAACATAAATGACATTTGACAATAAAATAACAAAAAATAAATAAAGAACCGCTCTTGACAGAACAGGCTGCAAAGACAGACAACCTCCACTCTCCCATGGTCTGTATACTGTTGAGTACTGCAGTAAAGGTTGGCCAGCTACATCTGGGCCGCTGAATAATATGACAGGCCTCAGTGGCATTGGTATACTTCTCTGGAATACTTCATGACTCCAGTTCATCCAACATCTGGATGGAGGGTTTCTGACTATTTTCGCTGCTGATATTTTAACTTATTTTTAGTTTATAAACTTTATTGCTAAAAATTTTTCAAATAAATAAAAATTTCACATACCCAAATTAATCAGACCCAAAGTCTATACAGCTCAATGAGCTTCTATAGTGTTACAAGGGGCATCTGGTCAAAAGCTATGGGGCTTCACAATAAATTTTGCACTTTCAGTATTGAATATATTTTATGGACTTAGCCTCCAGCAAAACCAAAAAAATTCACAGCAAAACTAGAACTAGCCAAAATCCACTTTATAGCTTCTGGTATCTGCATTTTGGTCTTTATAGTTCTGTAACATTAGCTATTTACGCCGGGCGGTGGTGGCGCACACCTTTAATCCCAGCACTCGGGAGGCAGAGGCAGGCGGATCTCTGTGAGTTCGAGGCCAGCCTGGTCTACAAGAGCTAGTTCCAGGACAGGCTCCAAAACCACAGAGAAACCCTGTCTCGAAAAACAAAACAAAACAAAAAAAAATTAGCTATTTACAAGTTCAAGGCAGCCTAGGCTATGGATTGAGTTTAAGGTTAGCCTGGGCAAATTATTGAAACCCTGACTCAAAATGAAAAGGTAGGTAGAAAGGGGCTGGGATATAGCTTAGTGGTGGCACAATTTTGTAGCATACAGAAGACCTCAGATTTAATCTCTGGTTCTGACATTTAAAAGAAGAAGAAAAGTAAAAGGAAACAAGAGAAAAAGAAAATTTGTGATTGGTGGAGTGTGGGAGTCTTGAGTTTCTATGTGGGAGGCCCTTGGATGTTTTCCCAGGACATGGTAGCAAGACCTTATTCTTCCTGACTGTGCCTCATGGCTGCACCTCAACACATAAGTCATCTCTTTTCTGGGCCAAAACAAGCCTCTATGATCTGGATCCCTCTGGAGACAAGAGATTGGTGTGGGGCTGTGGAGAGAGATGCGGAATGTCATCTCTTTCATGCAGGGCAACCTAATTTGCAGCCAAGATGGTCATGGATACTTTTCTTCACTGTAGAAAAAGTGTAAAAAAAAAAAGCTGGTAAAAGGTGAAGCTTGCTATCTAGCTTAAAAGAATGATATTAAAAGAGAGCATTTTTTTAATTAAACAGATGTGTGTCATGGGTGTTGTGAAGTTGAAGATTTTATAATATAAAGTGTGACTACATTCTTCTGCAGAAGTAGAACATGGATAGACCAACACTAAGCCAGCCTCTGTCTCCCTTCCTTCTAATTTTTAACTTCTTATGATTATTTTATGCATATGAGTGTTTTGCCTGCATGTATATATGTAAACCCTAAGTGTACCTGGTACCTGTAGAGGCTAGAAGAGGGTATCAGATCACCCAGAATTGGAGTCACAGACAGTTGTGGGCTGCCATGTGAGTGCTGGGAACCAAACCCAGGTCCTTAGCAAGAGCAAAAGTGCTCTTCACCATTGAGCCTCCTTTCTATCGCCAGAATCTTCTTCCTTATGTTAATGTTCAGTTCATTTTTTATTGTTTACAGAATTTTTCAAAGTATATTACTTCTTCACCATTTATTAGTTCACACAGAAGTCAGAGGACAATTTGTGGAATGTCGTCTCTTCTTCTGCCATGTGGTTCCCCAGGATTGAACTCAGGTCGTGAGGCTTGGTGGCAGATGTCTTTACTCTATGAACAGTGTTCCTGCCCCAAAGAAATTAAACAAACTTATTTGCTCCCTATTGCCTGTCTGTATTATGGTGTATTTTTATCCTTCCTTTACAAACACTTGTTTCAGATTAGAAGGTCTACATTTTTTAAACATAAGACTGAAAACCCTTTGACATGAATCACAAGCTTAAGAAGTTCCAGAAAGCCTGGCATGATTCCGTTCTGCATGCCTGTTTTGAGGAGCAGCAGGCAGAACCCTCCGTCCGACTTCTCTGCCACCGAAGAACGCGCCTTCACCTCATGGAAGACTCCATGGACATGGACATGAGTCCTCCAAGGCCTCAGAACTACCTTTTTGGCTGTGAACTAAAAGCCGACAAAAATGATCACTTTAAGGTGGATAATGATGAGAATGAGAACCAGTTATCACTAAGAATGGTTAGTTTAGGTGCTGGGGCAAAAGACAAATTACACATCATAGAGGCAGAAGCAATGAACTATGAAGGCAGTCCAATTAAAGTAACACTGGCAACTTTGAAAATGTCTGTACAGCCAACAGTTTCTCTAGGGGGATTTGAAATAACACCTCCTGTGGTCTTAAGATTGAAGTGTGGTTCTGGGCCTGTGCACATTAGTGGACAACATCTAGTAGCTGTAGAGGAAGATGCAGAGTCAGAAGATGAAGATGAGGAGGATGTAAAGCTGTTGAGTATGTCTGGAAAGCAATCTGCTCCTGGAGGTGGCAACAAGGTTCCACAGAAAAAAGTAAAACTTGATGGGGATGATGATGAAGATGATGAAGATGATGAGGATGATGAAGATGATGACGATGATGATTTTAATGATGAGGAAGCTGAAGAAAAAGTTCCAGTGAAGAAATCTGTACAAGATACCCCAGCCAAAAACGCACAAAAGTCAAACCAAAATGGAAAAGACTTAAAACCATCAACACCAAGATCAAAGGGTCAAGAGTCCTTCAAAAAACAGAAAAAAACCCTAAAACACATAAAGGACCTAGTTCTGTAGAAGACATTAAGGCAAAAATGCAAGCAAGTATAGAAAAAGCGCATTGAACATTCCTGGGTGCTACTGGTAATTTAAGCCCAAAGATGGGGAAAGAGGAAAAGGAGAAACAAATATAGTCCATACTGAGTACCATCAACAATTCAGACTGAAGTCTTCTTTTTAATCTCAATCCCCTTTCCTGATTGGCCATCCATTCACCCTTGCACGCTGGAAGCAATCTCTTGTTTTCCTAAAGCATTTTTCTTTCACTCTTGTGATGCAGAGAGCTTTACTGCTTTCTATACTTGTGCATATGCCTCATCTCTTACCATGTTTTAATACCTTTCTATCCTTAGCTGTTCAATAAATTTTTTGAATAAACCAAATAAGGATTTATGTGAAAAAAAAAAGTAGTTTCAGAAAAAGGCAGTTAGGATTTCTTGGAGAAGGGGGTTGGGGAGAGGGAGAAGAGAGAGAGAGAGACAGAGAGACAGAGAGAGGCTGTGCCCATGGGTGTTTGGGTACCTAGAGAGGGTGAGACAAGGAAGACAGGGAGTCTGGTTGCTGTCATCCAGTGATCTTTTTGCCTTCTGTGTCCTCCTCACTGGAAGGTGCTGCCCAGTTCTTTGGGGGGATACATATGTGGTTTTAATTGGCTTGTTACCATCATTTCAAGCTATGTGTCCTGCCTGGCTGGACCTTAATGAGGCATATCCACAGCTAGACTCAGGCAATGGCAGCTTCTCCAGCAGCCTTTGCCAAGGCGTTGGGTACTGTGGATGCCAATAAAAACACGTTTTCCAGAGATGATCTTCCAACATGCAAATGATCCTTTTCCCAAGGGAAGCTTTAAAAAGAGAAAGCTGCTTTTCTCCCCACACTAAGCCATGTTTATCCCCACCCATTTGTGGCATTTTTCTGTGGATCACAAAGGTTAAGACTTAGAGTTAATTACCCTGCTTAGTGCAAACAATGCCACGCTGCCAAGTTATAGTCCATAAATATATGCCCTTACTGTTTGTCAGTAATTTGTTCAAAATAAAAACACAAAAATACTTACTGAACCCCATTAACATGTACCAGTCACTTGTCATGAATAATTTTATTAAAGCAAAGTGTCCCATGAAGGGCTGTGGTGTATATGTATGTGTTGTATGTACGTCACAGTTATTTCAGGCAAGGAAAGTGAGGTTTTAAGTTCAAGGAACTCCAACAATAATATAGAAGGCCAGATGTGAAGACAATTTTTTTTTTTTTTTTGCTTTTTCGAGACAGGGTTTCTCTGTGGTTTTTCGAGCCTGTCCTGGAACTAGCTCTTGTAGACCAGGCTGGTCTCGAAATCACAGAGATCCGCCTGCCTCTGCCTCCCAAGTGCTGGGATTAAAGGCATGCGCCACCACCACCCGGCTTGAAGACAAAATTTGAAGTGCAGTTTTGAGTCACCTGTGGCTGGTCCTAAGTATGACTCCACCCAATTGGTAGAAGATCTTTCTCTTGACACCTTGACTTGAGGGCTTTTGTTAGAGAGTTTCCAGGGAATTTTCTTCAAGAACAGGCAATTGCTGATGTTCTGATTTCTCTGTCAACCCCTGAAATCTTGTTCAGTCTGCACAGGTTATTTGAAATATTTCCTTTGTGAGTTGAAGGGATTCGGGGGAGACACTAGATTTGTATTACTCTCCATATTGTAACGTCTCAAACTTGTCTTTTTCTTTGAATGCCTTTTAATGATTCCAGTTACATCACAATGGGAAGCACATAACAGATCTCTTCTGGACAATTGTAAGACAGTATCGGGGCCACTAAACACAATTATAAATATGAGGCAGCAAACATTTATGAGTTCTGACGCTCTTCTTCACAGTGTACTCTTAGAATTGTTTCTCCTGACACTGGTGACACAGAGGAAAATTCTTTCTGTTGTAAGTTTTTCCCCATGTAAGGGTTGGTTAGAGGTGAAATGTGTTTTCAGAATCAGAGTCATTCTCTTTTACGATACCAGCTTCCAAAATAAAGTTTTTGGCTTTCTAGGTGCTCTTTACAGCAAGATGATGACCAAAGTTTGGTTCTGAATCATGAGATTCTAAAAGAGAACAGTTTACGAGGGGATAAGAAAACTGAAATGGAAGAAAAAGAATAACATTTCAGGTTGAAAGAGAAGATGAAAGAAATAGTTTAGGAAGTTATCCAAACTTTGACATTCTTGAGGGTTAGCACATTCAAACCAAAGAATAAAATTTGCTGGCCCTATGGTTCAACTCATCATGGATGTGTAAAGAGGAGGCAAGGCGAGTGAGGTGGGCAGGTCAAGTCCTTGAGATATTTTCTTCTGTGATATCTGACCTCTCTTTGACAGGTATGATCATCTCCATCCCCCCTCCCCACTGGGAGAAAGTGCCGAGAAGGGAATGAGAGGTGAACGGAATGAAAAGGATAAGATGGATGAATAGCGAAAGAGGCCAGACTCCCTGACAGAAGGGGAAGAGGTCCAAACCCAGGCCTTTGGTTTTTCTCCAGGAACCTAAAAATATCCACCCTTTGCCTGCCTGACATTTCCACTGCCTTTTCTTACACATGCTCCATGAGTCCTGCCGATGGGACTTAACTCATGCCTAGCCTGCTCTTTCCTGCTGTGAAAAAGAAACCAGTCAGTTGGACAATCAGGATAAAAGATGCAAACCTTCAAAGTCGCTGACACTGAGCTGTCTTCCCTGACTAACCCAGCATCCCTGCATTAATTCCAGCACCCTGTTATACCTGCATGTAAGAATTTCTAATTAACATGAATATTTCCTTTATGTCTTCTTATCTATGTCTTCCTTTGATTGCCTTTTCTCGTCCCCCTTTTTCCTCTTTCCTTCCTTTCTTTCTATCACTTCTCTATCACACTCCCACTGATACTGGGAGTCTATTCCGGAGTCACACTTTGACAGTTCTAGTCCAGGCTCGTGTGTCCCTAACTTAAATGGTCATGGGAGTAACTTGTGGTTCCTTTTGAAATGGTGTGTTCTGACTGAGAAGATGATCCTGTTGACTGATGCAAGACACTGAGTGTTTATAGACAACAACACTTAGATTTCTACTGCACTTGGAATTAACCCATTTTATTATTATCAAAGACCATTCTGGAAGCTGTTAACCCAGAGATATATTTGGCTAAATAGCTTCAGGAATTTTGTTTCTTCTCCCACTCTTGCTGAAAGTCAGGCTACAGAGAAGTACATCCAGGCACATCCAAATGCATCCTCCATTTTCTCAGGGATATTACTTAGCCAATCTAAGCTCCTCCTGAAAATGAAGATGGAAGTGACAGTCTTTTTAAGTGGCTGTGGAGGGGCCTTAGTTCAAAAGTTAGCATGGGTCAGAACAAAGGGGACTAGAGATATCACCTGAATATGCTTTTGGTACTTCTTATCCCATTTGGCATGTCTGGATTCAGTGAGAAGACACACAGACATTTCCAATCCTCCCATAATGCTTAGAAAATATTTGTTTCAAGTGCAGCAAAGAACATCAGGAAATTTTCAACATATTCATGAGTGCCTGGGTGTGCTTGTGAAAAACTTGTACCCATGCCACTGCAAAGATTTAGAATTTTGGTACTGTGTTTGTAAAGGATTTATCATGGGGATTCCATGTGACAGTATGACCTAGGACAGTCATGGCTTCCATTTCCTGTGCCTTGGGATTTTAATCAATGGAGCTTATCCTCTGGGCATAAGAGCAAAAGTGACATCTCCTTCTGATTATATGGCAACTAGTCTCCCCGGAAACTATGGGGGAGGATATGGATTCAGCAGGAGAGAAAAGTCAAATTTCAACTTAAAATTCATAAAGAAAAAGCACATAGGGACCATTTAGCATGTATAAGTGTTTGAGCAATTTAGCACATGAGTGATGAAATGATAACTGGCTATATTGTTTTTACTGAAAGCTTAAGAAAATTGATTTTTCAATCTGCAGTCATCAAGAGTCCTTATAAAAAATTTAGATATCCAAACAAACTAATTACGAAACAAAATTAGATGTGGGATTGTCAGGTTATCTTAATTTTACCTGGCAAGAATATACATGTTTTGATACAGGTTAGCATGTGAAGCATTGGAGTGTCAAGTCCTGTTCATGCCTATGTCTTCTGGCCCCCATCTCCCCATGAGATTTCTTCTGCATGGGAAGATTTCCCCAGGATGTAGCAGATCTGTTTTCTATGAGGCAATAAAGCCCAGCAACATGCACAGCTGCTGATGCTTGGCTGTAGCCACAGGAGTCTTGGGATCCAGTTTTATGGCTCTGCCTTCCCCCACACCCTAACTATCAATAGCTACCAATGTGGTCTGGGGCATGGAGTTGACCACAGCAACCCAAACTACTTCACACCAGAGAACCAACCACTTACAATCACTGCCCCCGTGACACTGAACTACTGGCCAAGAAAGAAGGAAGACTGGGAAGAAAGGGGAATATTTTGAAGTTTTAAGAACAAATCAGAAATTTAAGGCAAGACATTCTGTTAGGAAACCAGAGGGAGTGATGGAAAGCCCTATACTTTGCAAGAAGTTATTAGGAATGTTTGTGGTGTCAGTTACAGGTTTGGGGAATGCATTGTGGATGGAATTGGGAGAACAGCCACCTGTATTTTGTCTGTTACTTTCTATATTAAATATCTCTCCCCTCTTTTTTTCTTTCTCTCATGTTCTGTCTCACACATGCTTATAATATTTAAATACATACAATAAGCTTATTCATCTCAGAAATGAGGGCTCAATGCCCACTGGAGGGTGTCACTAACATGATTGAAATGTGGTTAAGTTATTTTGAAGCCCACAATGATTTGTACTATGTAGCTATAAATAGATGCTCAGGGGGACAGTCTCTTTCCCCGATCCTATTGACTTATAGAGATGTATGTGTAGATTTGAGCTCTGGGCCGAGTGAAATATGACTTTGTATTGCAGTTGCTTTCTGCCAAAGATAAAAATCACTTTACATAAAAGAGCCTATTCTCAGTGGTGAAACGGCTCTTTTTGCAATAAAATACAGAACTATGAATAGCAGTGTTAGCTTCTGTGCTCCACTGCAGCTCCATTAGACAGGCAGGGCGGTGGTCACCCTGCAGCTTCAACACCTGTTTGCCCTCAGGGACCTCCTGCCCCCTCCCTACTCTAGGTGGCTTTACCTACTTAGCTCGTGCAACTTGAGTTTCTTCATTTCTTCAATAGCTAAGATAAGGTTCCTGAAGCAAATAAAGTTAGGAAGTCAAAAAGAGCTATAATCCATAAAATATGTCTGATGACCATGACCTTTTCAGAAGCCAAGTGAAAATGGCGATGGAAGTGCATGCATGCTCAGTGCATGGAAACATAAGCAAAACCTTGGCTGTTGTTATCTTGAGACATGACCTCACACTCCATAGTGTGGGTAGCTTCACATTTCCAGTGATCCTCCTGTCTCAGCTTCACTGGAATATTACTATTCAAAGTGACTTTTACAACATCGTGCATTTATTCTGTCTTTGAGAACCACAATCTTCTTTAAAGGCTAGGCATTGAGAAAGGCAGTTTTATGGCACTTGTCTTTCTTCTGCCTGGGTCTTAGGCTCTTCATGGGAAGCAGGACTCAAATGGTGTCTAGTGTTCTGATTAAAATTTTTCAGTGGCTTTATTTGTCCTGTATTGTGAAAAGAAGCTGTATATTTTCAAGCCAAAGGGGACTCTGTAGTTGGCTAAAGCAATACATCTAATACTGTCTTTCTTATTCTTTCAGGCATGCATTGAGATAGTAGTTTTTGTTTTGAATTTAAGTTCCATTCTACAACAGTGAATGAACTAGAGTTACGCTCTGTCCCTACTTCTGTGATACTTACCAGGGTAATATTTTAGTTGAGGAAGGGGCATAGAAGTATACAATAGAAAAGTAAGTCTGCATGCACTAGAGGAAATAAAACAAGAGACTCAGACTTGCTACCCTGGGGAAAAGCCTCCTTTTCATCTAGAATGGCTTCTAAGAGGTGGCAATAAGTTAATATCTAGACTGAAAAGCAGATAACCAGGCAAAGAAACAAAAGGAAGTATCCCAAACAGAAAGAATGCAGAAAGAGTACAAATGCAAAAATACCTGCCTGCAAGTAAAAGCTGCATGTGTTTGGGGGAACTGAGTCCCAAGCGAGGCTGGAAACAGTGGGTGTGGCAAGGTAGGGGATATGACATGTGTTGGGGGAAAGGAAGGGACTACGTCACGCACAGCGTTATAAAGTGTCGTCAAAGCCTCACTCTCTCTGCGCAGAGGCACTGTTGTGCAGAGCTAGGATGGCATAAGCTATGGCTTGAGAAGATGCTGGCTTTGGTGGGATGGTCAGGGGAGAGTGTAAGAATGGAAGTAGGGAGACGAGTTAGGCAAAGAAGTGCGGAGAACAGACGGCACGGGAAGAAAGCTCCATGGTAGCAGGATAACATAAGGGAGAAAAAGATCAGCCTTCTCCCTGGCTATGCGACTTATTCAAAATCTAATTAAGTCCTTGGGACTCAGTGTCCCTACGTACATGAATACATAGGACATATCTCTGTTCCTCCTATACCTACATTTCATTCTGATTATTAGCCTTTCCTTAGATACAAGTAGTTTACCCAATAAACCCCAGTTGCCCTGATTAGCTTTCTAGCCTGGCCTTGAGTCTTAGCAACCAATAGGGGTGGGATAGTCTTTAAGTTGTCTTGAATTATTTTCTCTCTTTCAAACTCAAGGTAGCTTCAAAAGAGCCCATGGATTTGATGTACAAATAAATTTCTGATTCCAAAGTCACATTATAAATTTAAGAATCCCATATTATGAATCTAAATTTCTGTAACATGTGCTCAAGTTGAATGTTTTCATGGAGAAGGGCAAAATATTTAACAGATCTACAATAAAACTTTTACTAAATGACAGATTAGAAGAAGAAAATTCTCCACACCTCCTCTGATAGTTCTCTTTCGGGTGCCTAGAGAAAATGGTAAGTTAACAGAAGAATAAAGTAGTGTGGGATGCCAATATATCCAAGGGACAGCCAAAGTTCACTTCTGCATATAGAATCAGATGCAGGCAAGATGCAGGCAATCAATGCCCACTTTACAGTGTGGTTTGCAAAAATCGTTCCACAGATAATATCCTCAAGAACAGGCATCGCCCACGTTGGCTACACTGAGTTCACCTAAAGTACTGTGGGAATTGATATCTTCCACCGAGAGGACTTCAGACCCCTAACAGCTTCAGTACTCATAAACCATAACAAAACAGTGTCAAAATAATGGTGTGCACCTCAACAATCACGTTTCATTCTAAAGTACCTCTGTGTAGGCAAGGTGCATGCATGTATGCATGTGAGTGAGTTTGTATATGTATGCATATTTGTGTGCATGTACATACATGTATGTGTGTATAAATCTCTATGTATATAGGTAAGTGTACTCATGTCTCAGTGCATAACCTTAGTCAGAAGTATCGTTATGGGCCTTTGCTCTCATATGATGTCATGACGGCTGGTTTAGTGGTTCTCTCTAGAAAGGATTATTTCAGCAAAAGATTTTTCTATCACTTCTGATGTAAAATTAATGTAGAGTGCACACAATCTGCAGAAGCATATTGGACGGGTGGCCAGTAAAGCAAAGAGTTCTTGAGAGAAAGCTGCAAGATAAAGTTTGAGTAAATGCTTAGCTTGATTTCATTTTTTAAATCTTATCTAGTTCTGCTCAAGGATTATGTTCTCCATTATCTTTGTGTTTTCTACCTATGGGAAAGAAATCCTGGCATGAAGTGAACTGGAACATAGGATGTGTGTGTATGTATATATGTGTGTATGTATGTATATATATGAGAGAGAGATTTGAATTATATGTGTGTATGCGTTTGTGTGTGTGTATGCAGAGAGAGAGAGAGAGAGAGAGAGAGAGAGAGAGAGAGAGAGAGAGAGAGAGAGAAGGAAGTAGGCAAGGCTGAGTGATGTGGTAAGTGAGGCAGTGGAGACTGAGTAAGCTAAGCGCTGAGCAGCGGAGACTGAGTAGTGATGAGGTGAGTGGTGGGGGATAGAGAGACGGACATGTCCAGATACTCACAGCAAGTGTGTTTCGTGAGAAGAGAAATCAGACCAGTGCAGCTGGAAATAAAAAGAAAGAAACAGCGTTGGAGTATCTTTTATGTCCTTGGCCATGGCACCGTCTCAGGCCTTCTGTGGTGAGGGCATTTTCCCCTGGCCCCAAAGTCATTAAAAGTCACTTTTTCCAGACAAACACTAAACAGAAAAGCAAGATAATTTAAGATAAAGGGTAGAAACAACAATGGGCTGTAGAGAGTTGGAAGGAGACAATAGCCAGAATGATCACCTATGCCCTCTCTCAGGAGGTGACATTTGAGCAGAGACCTAAGTGACACAAAAGAGCCAGCTAAGAAGAGATGTGAAGCAAGATTTTTCATGAAGAAAAAAAAAAGACAAAACTGCAGAGGCGTGGGAGTAACAAAAGTCTACGGTTGTTTGTCTCGTAAACAGAAAGCAGACAGCAGCTAACAGAATGTGGACATTTCCAAGTGGGACTCCTTTCTGGGGCTTCGCTTGTTTGTTTCATTAGACAATAAATACTTGAGGCTAGGGAATGTGGTCTCTCAGTTCTGTAAACCTAGAGCCAACAGTGATAGCTGGAATCGCCATTGGACTGTGAATTAGAAATCCATTGATTGAAGGCATCTCCAAAGTAAACAGCCACAGTTCTGCTAAAATTCCAAGACTAGGAAAAAAAAATAACTTAGTTTGAAATTCAATTATCCAACTGCTAATTTAATAGGTCAATACGTAAAGCAGAGGTTAAATTCGGGTCAAGCAATTAGCAAGGGTCTGGTAGCAGACTTGGAGGAGTGCTTTCATCTCAATAGTTTTAACAACAGCTCATGTGTGATGTGCTGGCGGAGGTCTTGTAGAACCCGTTGCTCTGACCTGTAAGATACTGTAGCATCTTCCATTTGTGACAACCCCAAATGTCCTGAGACTTTACTAAGTGGCCCAGTCTAGGTCAAAGGGGTGAAGGTATTCACGCCGAGTTGTTTTCTAAATGTCTCAGAAGTCAACAATGCAGAAGGTGGTTCCCGCCACCCAGAGGGTTTTCAGTTGATTTCTGCGCACACATTCCCAAGAGGCATGATAAATATATTCCCTGAATTGAAGTATTGTACATCATATGTGCGTTCTTAGCCACAACAAACAAAGATGCTTCATTTTTTATTATTTCTTATGGTTTGTGTTCACACATCCATCAATGTAAAAGAATCCGCTTTCCAAATTTTTCTTTATAAATATGTAATATAATTGTAGACTAAGCCTCCTTTATCATTCTGATGGGGGATTGGACTAATACTTATCTTGTATATTGAGTTTTATCGGGGTTTTATTCTATTTTTTAAGTAGCTTATGGAGCGGGGGGAGGACATGTGATTTGCAGTGTTTTGAAATCTGTGGCATGCACAGCCCTACTTCATCACGCAGTAGCACACAGCTTTCTTCTACAGTTTTAATAGTTTCTTTAAAAAATGGCTTCATTGTTTTTTTCCTGGTGCTAAATATTCAGAGAGTAGAGGCAAGTATACAAAAGGAAATTAAAATCATCCATAACCCCACAATCTAAAGATAACTGTGTACATTATTCTTTTATAGATTCATTTAGTCTTTCATTAAATTATGTGCCAGGCAGAAGGCTAGGCTGAGATACATGTAAGATATATGGTGTACCTCTTCATACGAAATCTTTTTCTGTGTATACTACTGAGCACAGTGTATATAATATACATATGTGTTTATGTGTGTGTGTGATAGTATATGTTATATGTATGTATACTGTATATATAGCATATTCGTATCATATACATATGCAATATCTGTTATGCTATATGTGTGCATTTATGTTGTAGACAAGCATTTTCTCAAAGATATGTGTTTTATGCATGTATGCATCTTACATACATGCATGTATATATCTATGCTGCACCTACTTGTACCACATGCACCTGACAATTGGACATTTAAATGAGAACTCTTCTGAGAAGAAAACCTAAAAAACAATGAATTAAATGTTGAAGACCCTGTTAAATGCACACTGCAAACAATTGGAAAGGAGCTAGTTACATCATGTGTGTACTCTTTGGTTACAATTTTTCTAGAACCCAGGCTGGCTGCTTCTAGCTTTCCCTTGTGCCATTTATGGTCTGAAGACCTATGTTCAGACATTACAACAACTTCCCCATCTTAAGGTTTTTTTTTTTTTTCCTGGTTTCAATACGGAAGCAGGGAGAAGGCAAAGATTAGAAAGCTGAAGGCACAGAAGTGAGCTTTACTCAGAGTTTCCCTTGGGAAACTCATTGGCTGGGTTTGTGTCACCTTGACCCCAAGGTGCATTAGCACAAAGCTACAGTCACATAAAAGTGATGGACATCCTCCCCAGAGCAGGCATTTTCCTTCCTCTTTCTCTGAGGTAAAGACTGTTTGTTAGTCTTCCAGATGCTGGTCCGTGTAGACACGGATGCACACATAAGCATTTTTTTCTGCACACGAAGAAAGGATGATGGACAGTTTCTTCTTTGTTCTGTGCATTGTTGACAGCTTTCCAGGTCAATACGTTCAGGAATAACTGTGCTATGAACACATCCCATTTGCCGAACAGTTCTGTCTCTGTCAGTGCACAGGCTCCAATTCTCTCCATATGGTCATTTCAAAGAAAGAAACATAGACATTTGTATTAAGACTTTATGAAAATGGCTACTTCCTTACCTTGTCATAGCTATGCATATTTTGAAAAATCAGGGTGTACATGGAGTTCTGGCAATTTCTGTGTGCAATTTCAACCATCCACTGGGCATCTTAAATTGTTTCTCTACAATGAATGATTATTGTACTCAAAAGTATAAGGAATGCCAACCTATTCCCTTTGCTTGCTACCCAACTTGAAGCTTATAATATACCTGACATTCATTTTATCTACATAGGGTTTAATTTTTTTCTTAGATTGCTTTCATCTTCCCCCTTCCTTTATGTGGTTGTTCAACTTTTATTTCTCATCCTAGTTCCAATTTTGATTTCCTGAAAAGTCCTATATATATGGTCTTAAAGCACATGGCCACGAGTCAGATTTTTCTATCTAGAGAAGGGATACTAAATATTGTGGCATAAGTCTAGCTGTGCAACTGTGCACCTGCATGGACCATATGAATTGATCAATACCTCTTCCTGTTTAAGCCCAGGTGTACCCTTTCAACTGTTGCCAGCATGGGGCTTTCGATCAGTGGCTCTCAAACTTAGCAAGCCTGAGCATCAGCTGGAGAGCCTGCTAAAATACACATCCTGAGCCCTGCTCTATCAGAACCTTGCTTAGCAGGTCTAGAGCAGAAACTAAGATTCTGATTTTTAACAAGATTCTAAGTGACGATAATCCCAATACGGCCTGTCCACGCAGCACCCTTTTAGTCAGTGCTCTTGAAGAATGTTTTCCTTTTTTTTTCTTTTTCTTTGGATTTTTGAGACAGGGTTTCTCCATAGCTTTTTGTAAAGAATGTTTTCTAACTGTGACCAGGAATCAAGTTTAGAGGCAGATCTCAGTAGATCTGCTGTGAGAGCTGAGATCCAATGGCTGCCACCAAGGCTCTAGTTGCTACTGACTGTTCATGGCCTGGTTTGGATACCCAGGTCCTCAATAACTGCTCTTCTTCATCAGAGTTTGCAGAAATGGAGACTATGCGCCATGTCTGAACAGAGACACAGCAATGGTTCCTAAGTATCACTGAATAGGCTAGAGCCATATAGAAACTGAAATAAAATTTAAACCTAACATGAGAGACATTGTGCCTCATCACAAAACTTGGGAGATGTCCAGACATTTATTTATCTAAAAGAAAACTATGTAGAGGTCCAGAGATTTTTTTTTTAACGTTATGGAACATAGAAAGATAGCCAGGACTTTATTTGTAAAAGATGTTGCACAGGTATTCATCCATGCTTGGGTTCACCTGCTTTCCCCTCCTACTCCAAAGTCATCCATCCTATCAAGACATATGTAGTCAGTTGACATTTTACAGTAGCTGCCTCAGACTATACAGAGATGAACTGGTGTGGATCTTATTTCTTGGATCTGATAATCCAAATAATAAGGTAGACATAATAATTAATACATTATGTCTGTTATAGGCAATCTAAGGAGAAACTAGTATATTTCTCCTCTCTACTCTTCTACCTAGAATCTCAATTAAAAACATTTACTAAATAGGAAATTTCCCATTTTGAGCAGAAATCTCATAAAATCATAGAACAGCTAGGAGATGGTTTTCTGAGCAACATTAAGTCCTAATATGGGCTTTGCGCATGGATGCTACTCCTGGTTAACAGCTAAGCTTGTAAGTCTAACACAACACGTCCTGCATTACATGGTACATGTGGCAACAGGGAATTGAACACCATCTAGAGAGACATAACTCCTTTCATTCACGGACTTTAGAGGAATTTATATTAGTATCCTTAATGATATACAACTGTAGCTATTTGCATTTTAAGTAATGTTCACTGGCAGTTTGGCAGAGCACATTTGCTGAAATTCTCCTACGTAGTTTTCCATACAGGATGTAAAATTCTAATAATGTTAACATTGTAAGTGATATGTTTTTCCATCTGCTGGATAATGCTACTTGCTCCCATTAAGATTATGGAGGAAACACTTGAGAAAACAGAGTTAAGGAGGTGGAGTGGAAAGCCCGTAGTCAAACAGAAAAGGACTTTCAGAGGGACAGGGGCTGAGACACCTGATGACAAAGGCCTCTTTAACACGGATGCTGAAACGGGGCTGCAATTGTCCATCATTCTTTTCAGTGGTCAATATTCTGCTCCCCACAACTCATTACTTCGATACCATTGATCCTTTAACAATCCTGGCTGGCAATGATTCTTTGTAAGTTACTGGATTAGTGGTACCCTAATCTTCTATGGTTCACTGTGATGCAATCTCAATATTCTCCTTCTAGAAGAATATGACTCAGTGAGTTAGGAAAATTCTCAGATGACAGAGAATGATTTCTCAGGCAATACATTGCAATAGTATAGCTTCAGGTTTCCATCATTACAAAGCAACCATGCCTCTAGTAATAGAGGAGTTGTCAGGGCACTGAGTCTTCACTTTCTGGTTAGTGGGGTGCTTAAGCATATTTTAATACAAAAGAAAACCTACATTATGTAAGTTACATATCTGAAATCTGGATCATAGGGATTTAGGAATTTTGAACATATTAAAAAGTTGGAAGTGTTCAGTGTTTAAGTCATGTAAGAAATAAAAATGAATTGACAGTGATATTAGTGTTTCTTTTTTTGAGGGGGATAAGACTGTATTCCTTCAGAAGATTTCAGGTCCATACTCTTAGATCACAAACTTCTTTTATATTCATGATTATACTCTCTATTTCGTGAAGGTTTTAGAAAATTGCACATTCTTTAACAAATATGGTATTGGTCAAGATGATGAAAGTGTAAACATTTCTTATTCTGTGCAATAAGAAATCAACACAACTTCTTATAAAATATTAGTATTAATTTTTATAGGTCTACTCAATTCCCTATCAATTTTTTTGATTCTTTCAATGGCCCTAGAGGATAGGGATGTAAATATTTAAATTAAGGTTTTATGGATGTCATGCTCTTTGTCAATTTGATGCAGACTTAAACATGCCTGAGAAAAGAGAATCTCAGCTGGAGAGTTACCTTCATCAGACTTGTCTGTGGGCATGTGTGTCACGTCTGTGTTGCATTTCCTTGATTGCTGATTGACATGGGAGGACCACGCTAACTGTGAACAGTGCCACCCTAGGTAGGTGGGCCTGACCTGTATGATAAAGGTAGCTGAATTTTCTTTAACCAAAGACAATCATGACAAAGCCATTATCAAAATCTGCATTTACTACAAACAATCTTTGTCTTTAAAAACAGTCATTCATCTATGCAATATGTATTATAGTGAATTAACTTGTCATAGTTGTCTCTGATTAAATGGAATTCACTGCCAACAACAAAAAAGGTAGCTGAACAAGATAGAGCTAGCAGACCAGCCTGGCTCTTCCCCTGCTCTCTTCTGCTACGTTTCTGCCCTAGCTTCCCTGGATGATAGACTGTGTTGAAGACATATAAGCCAGAGAAGCACTTTCCTTCCTCAAGTTGCTTTTAGTCGGTGATCACAACAATAGAGAAGCAAATTAAAACAGTGAATGTAACCCAAGGCTTGGGGAAGGTAAAAGGTAGAATACCTATTCTTTGTGAGCCTTATATGTGGCAAAGGCCATTTGCACATCGAGAAGTGCCTTTGTAGTACTGGAGTCCTCTAGATATCACCACACCATGTTGCCCTTGAGATTAAACTGTCAGAAGGCTGTATTTTCAGTGCCTTCAAAATCAGGAATGCTCGGCACCTGCTGCGACAGCAAGCTCTAGGATCCCATATTTAAGATGTTTTGATTTTTCTGGGTGTTAATTTCCATATTAACCGTTCTAATGAAGTATGTGCTACTTTTCTGAAGGAAAACCAGGGGAAGCAGGATCGTGCTATTTCGTTCTATTTATAGCACAGTAGTGGCACTGGTGAACTGCAATCAACTCAGAATTCATATTCAGATCCTTTAATGATCCGATCCATTGTTCATGCTGAATTCTGTCCACAGTTTGAAATTCAACAAAAGCATGGGGACCTTTTATTTGATGTGATAGCTCCATTGGAGTGAATACATTTTCATGTTTTCTTCCTTGTGTGGCTTCTTATACTGTTTGGGATACTGACATGATTGGATGCATGTGTGCTTCTGTCAAGTTACTTCTTTTATTTTCCTTAGTATAAATTAGCAGTATATTTTTGATCCCCAAAAAATGAGTGCTATTTATTTTTATTCTAACTTGTATTCGCAGTAGTAGTAGTACTAGCAGTAGTAGTAGGAGAACTGGGGAGGTTGCACACAGCACAGCAAATGTGTGGAGGCTAGAGAACATCTTTTGAAGTCAGTTCATTCTTTCCTCCATGACTTCTGGTGATCTGGTTTGTGCAGCAAGAATTTTTAACTGCTGGTCAGTCTTGCC
The DNA here is from genome assembly GCF_037038515.1 of Microtus pennsylvanicus. Classification (NCBI taxonomy): domain Eukaryota; kingdom Metazoa; phylum Chordata; class Mammalia; order Rodentia; family Cricetidae; genus Microtus; species Microtus pennsylvanicus. Next base: position 50,054,650 of record NC_134586.1, on the reverse strand, counting down.
AGCCCCAAAGTGGCATCTGTTAGCATGCTTTGTTCCTATTTCTAATTGATGGTCCTCAAGGATAGCAGGTATCCAGCACCTACTGTGGATCAGACATTGTTGTGCATACATTGTGCGTGTTTGCATGGGATCTTGCCAACTCTTTTATTTATAAACTAGCCAGCTACTATGACCATTTCAGATATGGGGTAACAGAATCAGGCATGCATTAGTGACTTACCCAAGAGTGTACAGCAGAACCAGGACTTATGATTCTACCCACTTTTTCTTGGAGCCCATTGTTATAGTGTCTCCCCTATATGTGCAGGCTTACTCTTTAATGCTGACCGTTGTTACTTATTAATATAATTTCCTGGTAGATTGCATACATAATCATTTCATGCTGCTAATGCCCACCTCTCCATTTTCTTACTCATTGCAGTGAACTCTTTATGCTAAGTGCTTGTAATATGATGTTACACGTTTTATTCAGTTTTGTGATGCCCTAATGAAGTAGGCACAACTGTCAGTCATCCTCATTAGTTAGCATGTTTAAACTATTCAAGGTCTGATGGCTGGGATTTGATCTGAACTCTAACCCTTAGCTGCCCTCTGTTTTAGCTCAGTGTCAAATGGTCCCTGTTTAGTCATTAAAAGTCAATATGAGACAGTACCATCAGGAAAAATGCTGCCACATTTTTATGTGTACAAAATTTTTCTTGGGGTCCTGATAAGTTATGGATATGTTATAAAAATAATCCATAAGACTGTTGAATAATCATGTATATGTAGATGCTTTATTTTAAAATAATGGTGAAGGTTCCTCAAGTAATGCCTGTTATAGGAGGTACTTCTGTCTTTGTGTTGTTTTCATTGGTTAATAAACTGCTTTGGGCCCTTGATAGGACAGAACTTAGGTAGGCACGGAAAATTAAACAGAATGATGGGAGGAAGAGAGCAGAGTCATAGAGAGATGCCATGGATCCACCAGAGACAGATGCTGGGAATTTTCCCAAGAAGCCACTGCCAAGTGGCGATACACAGATTAATAGAAATGAGTTCAATTAATATGTAGGAGTTGACCAGTAAGAGGTTAGAGCTAATGGGCCAAGCAGTGCTTTAATTAATACAGTTTCTGTGTGGTTATTTTGGAGCTAAGCTAGCTGGGTGGCTGGGACAAACAAGCAGGCCCTCTCTTTGCAACAAGTGCCTTTTTACCCACCTTGTTTTTCTAATGGGCAGACTTATGGAGTAACCAACCTGAACATAGCCCAGGGATACTGCTTCTTCCCTGAACAGAGTAAGTCATTCTGTGCATCACAGTAGAAACCTGATTGTCATGGTCAGCGCTAAAGAATCTTCTTAGAAAGAACAGAATTATTACTTTTATTGTCTTATGACCCTGGAATAAACCCAGTGGACAAGAATGTTTAGGGGCTTAAGTTTCCTCAAAATTTTTGAAATATGACAATCTGGAATCTATCACATTCCAGATCAATTGTTTGTCCTCACTCAGTCATTGATGGAAAGGGTCATCAAATTTGAGTTTGTGATGAGATGATCTGGGTTCATTGCCATGCTCTAGTAAATATGAGGGCTTTTGGTATATGTCATTTCAGACATCAGGTTGGTTTTTGATACAGTGGGAATAGAGGCATCATCATATCGTAGGCATGTTTTACTTTTGGCTCATTTAGAAGATGGCATTTTCTCTTGGAACTGTGACTTTACTATAATCTAAAAAAAGATGTAATGTACCTTATTGTCATAGAGGATTAATGTTTAAAGCAAACAAATGAACTTGGCACATAAGTAGGAGTGTTTACGATTGTTTTGTCATAATTGATTCCCACAGAAGAATTGATGAATGTCTTAAAATGCAAAAAGGGGAGCCATGAATCCACACATGCTTTTTTTGTTAGTTCTTTTTGTCTAACTTGCTGGTTTTCAAGCCTTCCTATACTTTTATATATGATTCTCTAGGGTTACCTATATCAGACTAGGTCTGTTCTACTCACTGAGAAATTCAAAGGCTTCATTACAGCAGTGTATGCATATAATCCCTAAATTTGATACATTCTCCATCAAGATAAAACTTCGAGCCATTATTTTATTCTGCATGCCTCCCAACCTGGGTGCAGAAGTGAAATATCCTCGGTTCCTCTGAGCCTCGGTTTCCCTCAGGAAAGCAATAAAATCCACATTGGAGTATTTGAAGCTTGAAAGTATGTTTCTGGAAAAGGTCCTGTCATAGGACTGAGGAAACGCCACCTCCTTTTGCCATTCATCCTTCCCCATGGCCTATTCCACACCACTACGTAGTGTGATCAACCCTGAGCTGTCGGCGTGCTGTGTTGTATGACTTGTCTAGTATTCAATGGTTTCTTAGGGTAGACATTTATACAGTTTTGCTCATCTTGATCAAACTCAGTGATGTAAGCAAAATGACACACCAAGTGAAGAACCAGAAGTCAAGTCCTGAGATTCCCCACTAGAGAATATGCCTGTTCTTTTGGGCTATCTATAGCTAACAAGCTTGCCATTGGCTTTTGGTGCTGAATCTGCACTGATGCCCACCTCAGCCACAGACTTCTTTAAGAGGCCAACTTCCAATAGGCTGTGTGTCTTCTTGAAGTATGTTCTTGCCTCAGTGTATTTACTGGAGGTTCTAGTGATAACAGAAAATATGACTATAGAGTTTGTGTTCTGAGTAATGTCTGGACATTTCTGAAAGATAGGTTTCATTTGAGAGTTTCATATATGAGTACTGTATTTGCATCACTTCTACCCCTGCATATATATATATATATATATATATATATATATATATATATATATATATATGCAAATCACATTTGATTCCAAGCCATATATATTTATATGGTCTGGTCTGCGTTCACATTTTCTTGGGCTCTGCATACCCAAACGATACCCTTATTTGCTAAATCTCAGCCTGCAGTTAATTTACTTTCCTCTTATTTTTTCCTTACCCCTGAATTGAATTATCACTCTGCTGAAAAGCTGCCTGTGTAATGGAAAAGCTGACACAAGCTGAAGCTGAATACAGCAGCCCAAATGAGACTCCTATTATCACCCTATTACAGAAGACGTAGGCTCCTCTTTGCCCTTCATTCATCACCTGCTAACTATGGAAGCCTCGTTGGCTTGCTCTGGTTTCCTGGGCAGCTGCTCTTCCCTGACCTCTGCTCCTCCCCACCATGGTCATGAGTAAACAGATGCATCCCTTCGGGGCTGAAGTCACTAACGGAAAATCATAGTCAGGGCCAATCAAGATTTCTTTACTTCTTCTCTATGGAGTACAGAGAATTAAGCACTGTTTCCTGTCTGTCTAACTTCACGTTCAACTATAATCAAACGTGGATCTGGCCCAAGGAATGCTCAGAAAGAGCCCTGTTAGCAGATCTTCCATCCAAAAGTCCTCTTCTCCTGGTGGCTTCAAAGTGCCTCCTGATGCTACCGTATGCATGCTAAGTTTTTAAAAAATACACCTGGGCAAATTATTTTAATCGTGAATGCTTTCTATCCTGCACTGAATACTGTATAAACTTCCAATTAGAATTGCTCACCCCTTTCTCCTATGCCCTGGAGCAAGGCCTGTTTGTGAAATCTAATTACATCTGTTCATTTGCTGGAGTGAAGGGCATTGTAGAATGTCTCGTCTAACTCACTTCATGTACCCGGAGGAGATTTGTTGTAACGGATTTTGTTGTTTTTGTGGAGCATTATAATTTTTTTCCTGAAAACTATGACATGATTGGAACATTCGTAATGTTTTAAATACTTTTTTAAACCCACAATTACTGTGAGTAAAGTCTTATTGCTTAGGCTCCAAAACCTCCTTTGGTCTTCTTTCTCATTAGTTTACTCTCTGGTCCTGGGAAATCTTATTTCTCCATGCATGCTGAGAGTTCACATGTATTTCTAAACTAGAATTCGCATAAACTGCAAAACCTGCTTCTCAAGAAAACAGACTTCATATACTGGCTGATCTTTAATGTACACTGCTCCCCATGCATACACTGCTCCCCATGCATACACTGCTCCCCATGCATACACTGCTCCTCATGCATACACTGCTCCCCATGCATACACTGCTCCCCATGCATACACTGCTCCCCATGCGTACACTGCTCCCCATGCATACACTGCTCCCCATGAATACACTGCTCCCCATGCATACACTGCTCCCCATGCGTACACTGCTCCTCATGCATACACTGCTCCCCATGCATACACTGCTCCCCATGCATACACTGCTCCCCATGCGTACACTGCTCCCCATGCATACACTGCTCCCCATGAATACACTGCTCCTCATGCATACACTGCTCCCCATGCATACACTGCTCCCCATGCATACACTGCTCCTCATGCATACACTGCTCCCCATGCATACACTGCTCCCCATGTGTACACTGCTCCCCATGCATACACTGCTCCCTATGTGTACACTGCTCCTCATGCATACACTGCTCCTCATGCATACACTGCTCCTCATGCATACACTGCTCCCCATGAATACACTGCTCCCCATGCATACACTGCTCCTCATGCATACACTGCTCCCCATGCATACACTGCTCCCCATGCATACACTGCTCCTCATGCATACACTGCTCCCCATGCATACACTGCTCCTCATGCATACACTGCTCCCCATGCATACACTGCTCCCCATGAATACACTGCTCCCCATGCATACACTGCTCCTCATGCATACACTGCTCCCCATGCATACACTGCTCCTCATGCATACACTGCTCCCCATGCATACACTGCTCCCCATGCATACACTGCTCCTCATGCATACACTGCTCCCCATGCATACACTGCTCCTCATGCATACACTGCTCCCCATGCATACACTGCTCCCCATGTGTACACTGCTCCCCATGCATACACTGCTCCCTATGTGTACACTGCTCCTCATGCATACACTGCTCCCCATGCATACACTGCTCCCCATGCATACACTGCTCCTCATGCATACACTGCTCCCCATGCATACACTGCTCCCCATGTGTACACTGCTCCCCATGCATACACTGCTCCCCATGTGTACACTGCTCCCCATGCATACACTGCTCCCCATGCATACACTGCTCCCCATGCATACACTGCTCCCTATGTGTACACTGCTCCTCATGCATACACTGCTCCCCATGCATACACTGCTCCCCATGCATACACTGCTCCTCATGCATACACTGCTCCTCATGCATACACTGCTCCCCATGCGTACACTGCTCCCCATGCATACACTGCTCCCCATGCATACACTGCTCCCCATGCATACACTGCTCCTCATGTGTACACTGCTCCTCATGCATACACTCCTCCCCATGCATACACTGCTCCCCATGCATACACTGCTCCCCATGCATACACTGCTCCCCATGTGTACACTGCTCCCCATGTGTACACTGCTCCTCATGCATACACTGCTCCCCATGCATACACTGCTCCCCATGTGTACACTGCTCCCCATGCATACACTGCTCCCCATGCATACACTGCTCCCCATGCATACACTGCTCCTCATATGTACACTGCTCCTCATATGTACACTGCTCCTCATGTGTACACTGCTCCTCATGCATACACTGCTCCTCATGCATACACTGCTCCCCATGTGTACACTGCTCCCCATGCATACACTGCTCCCCATGCATACACTGCTCCCCATGCATACACTGCTCCTCATGCATACACTGCTCCCCATGCATACACTGCTCCCCATGTGTACACTGTTCCCCATGCATACACTGCTCCCCATGCATACACTGCTCCCCATGAATACACTGCTCCTCATGCATACACTGCTCCCCATGTGTACACTGCTCCCCATGCATACACTGCTCCTCATGCATACACTGCTCCCCATGCATACACTGCTCCCTATGTGTACACTGCTCCCCATGAATACACTGCTCCTCATGCATACACTGCTCCCCATGTGTACACTGCTCCTCATGCATACACTGCTCCCTATGTGTACACTGCTCCTCATGCATACACTGCTCCCCATGCATACACTGCTCCCCATGCATACACTGCTCCCCATGCATACACTGCTCCCCATGCATACACTGCTCCCCATGTGTACACTGCTCCTCATGCATACACTGCTTCCTATGTGTACACTGCTCCTCATGCATACACTGCTCCCTATGTGTACACTGCTCCTCATGCATACACTGCTCCCCATGCATACACTGCTCCCCATGCATACACTGCTCCCCATGCATACACTGCTCCCCATGCATACACTGCTCCCCATGCATACACTGCTCCCCATGCATACACTGCTCCTCATGCATACACTGCTCCCCATGTGTACACTGCTCCCCATGCATACACTGCTCCCCATGCATACACTGCTCCCCATGAATACACTGCTCCTCATGCATACACTGCTCCCCATGCATACACTGCTCCTCATGCATACACTGCTCCCCATGCATACACTGCTCCCCATGCGTTCACTGCTCCTCATGTGTAATGCTCTTTATTTTTAGACTGCTTCTCATGTATACACTGCTCATCATGTCTGGGTTCAGAACACAGCACATTTTAGTACTGCATGTGAGCCCTGGCCTTGCCATAGGCATTCTGTACATAGAAGATATATTTATTTTTATTTTACGTGTATGAGTATTTTGCCTACTTGTATGTATGTACACTGGTGTGTGTCAGGTGTCTAGAAAAGAAGGCCTCAGATTCCTGAATCTAAAGATCCAGATGGATAAGTGCTGCCATGTGGGTTCTGGAAACTGTCCCCGGAATCTCTGTAAGAGTAACAAGTGCTGTTAATCTTTGAGCCATCTGTCCATCGCCAAACATTTAACTTTAAGCAGGTCTACTAAGGTTCAGCTTTCCTTGAATTGCATGTGTGTTGAATCCAAAGGAGCCAGTGAGCATAAAAATGAAGCAAATGAAATTAAAATCTGCTCTGGAAACTTCCATTTCATTGGCTTTGCTGCATGGAGAATTGGCCCCTGGCAGATGCTGCTGCCCACTCTCACACTAAGTAGGAGTGGCCGTGAGTTGAGAGATTCTAGCTAAGACTCTCACGAAGTGGGAGTGGCTGTGTATTGAGAGATTCTAGCCATGCTTTCATTTGTACTCCACCTCACCATGCTACAGCGGTCTTGACTTTCTTCTCCACTTCTCGTCCAGGCGGTTTCCCACCTGTGCTGCCAATGAATAGCTTCCATTCCTCTTTTCCAACGTACGCATAGCACTTAAAACATTAATGTCCTAACTCTTTTATTCTTTGTTTATTCATCTTCCATAAAGGGAAACACCAAGGCGTCTATCCATATCAAATACCACTCTGTGAGCAGGTGAACGGACTTAGTAATGATTGTGTCATGATAAGAGTGAGGCAGGATTCTATATTATTAAAACTCACACAGTTTTAATGCAAATCTACTCTGCCAATTTCACCCTGTAGGAGAAAATGACTAGGTCTGTGAAGATCCTTGGAGCAATTCCTAAGTATTGAAACCTGTTCACATTTCTTTAGTCTCCAAGGAAGTTCTCTCAGGGGTTGAAGTATTTGGCTATGTTAACTTTTGTCATGCTTATTAAAATAGAAACCTCATGTCATAAATTTTACTTCAATGAATTATCACAAAATGTTTATCCATTGCCATAGCAAAGGAATAAGATTTTTACACAGCTCACGTTATTAGCCCATATTTTATTACATTGATTGTGCTGTTTGTATATAGGTCTGGAATATATATGTATATATAATCTGAATCTTAGCTCCTGTATGTTAGTAAACCTATGTAAGTATTAACAAAGTGCCCTTTGTTACTGGCATCTTTTAATGGGTAGAGAGAGTTTTAGTTTTTTAATGTAGTTCAATTTATTAATCTTTCTTCTTTGTTTAGTGTTTGATTTGTTTTTCTTAAATTATTTACTTAATTCAAGTCTTAAATATCTCTGCACTTGCTTGCCGATGTCCTGTTGTATGCCTTTCATAGTTAGATCTCTATGTTTTCAGAAACTGGGTTTGAGATTAGTGAGAGAACCAGGGGAGTGCGCCAGAATGTTCTTAGAAGAATGTTGGCACAAACTACTTCTGTTTGACAGTAATCTAAACTACAAACAAAGATGGAAAGAAACAGAACATTAGACTATTCCAATGCAATAGTGCAGATAAGAAATGATTACTGGTAAAATCTGGGCAGCATCTGTGAAAATGCAGAAAAGCAGAGTGGAGTCTAGTTTCAGAAGTTGAGCCTTCAAATGTTTCAGGTGAGCAGAATGTGGAAGATGAGGTGGGAAAAGAAATCACCCGTATGTCCTTGGCTCTGGATGTGAGCATCTGGATGAATGATGGAACCATCAGCTCAGACTGATCAGAAGAGAAGGAAAAATGTTTTGTGAAGAAAATGGGGGTCCTAAGTTTGGCTCTCGTTAAATTTGAAGGCTTACATTTCTCACAGGAAAACCACAGGTCATCTCATTCGTTTAACCCAAACCATGTAGGTGGAAGTGAAAAGGTACTGGATTGAGAGGACAGGTTGCCCATGAGAGAAATAAAAGCCAACTAGTAATGTAACTAGGGCACCCATGTGTCCTGACTCGATGCTGAAGGCTTTTTGCATAATGTGAGCATAACCCAGAGAATAGTCCATTAAACACGACTAAAAATGGCAAAACAAAATACACAATTTGGGATATTTTATATAGTAGTTTCTTTGAATTATTTTATACACTATTTTCTAAGAAATGCTACTCACAGAAAAATAACTCTTTAGTTTTATTTAACCCCTTCATTTCTATAATATTTTTCCTTGAAAGTATCCTCCAGAAAAACATGTAACAGCACACAGCACTGCAAGTAGTGGTCAATAGAATTGGCTTTAGTGTTCTTCAACACTACCATGTAAAATTAGGGTGTGCGTGTGTGTGTGTGTGTGTGTTCATATACATTGTGTGCTTTGGGGAGTCTATTGTCATACTTCAACCTTTAAAAATACATGAATAGTAAGTATTCTTACTCAAACTTATTTTTTTCTACAATTTTTGAGCGAAAAACTTGCCTCTTAACTGCCCCCTCTCAAGGGCAGTTGCCCCATGTCATAATAATTGAAAATTCAGAAGTCGCAGAGTTCAACCCCTTTGAACGTTTGTTGACTGAAGTTGCATGTTAACTACATCTCATTTGGTCCAGAAGCAGCAAGAAAGATTCTGAACAGTAACCAAGACAAGGTAGCATAACAAGCTTTGACAGGTTCCTAATTACTTGACTACCCAGTAATTTAAAACTCTTTAATAGTATAGTAATTCTCTTATTTTCACAGAAGTCAAAAGGTATATCTAATTTATGATTTAATTGATATCTGTATTAGTGCCTTGGAAAGAAGGCTTTTGTCTGATGTGTTTAAGTATTAATTTGTAACCTTTAATCTGTATGTGGGAAATAATTTAAAGAAGAAATTACTCATGTTATCAGCTACAAATAGTTATATCTGAAAATGGCTTTTTAAAATTTAACTCCTTTTACTCTGAAACAAATCTTATTTTCCCACCCACAGTCTGTTTAATAGTTAGCTACTCTTCATGTTTTATTCTACTCTGCTAAACTCTGATTTTTGTTTGCCCTTTGTTTTTTTAACCTGTGGAGTATAGTAAATAAGTCTTATGAGCATAGTAAATGTCAAATAAAAATAATTTATATCAAAGGATGGCAACTGGATCTGACTCATAAAATTTTAAAGAAAATCCATCTTTATCTACCTCATTGATAATAATGTTGTGAAAATGATGACAACACAGGCTCCATTATGAGGTTATTGGATTGAACTAATGCTAACTAGCACTGAAGTTTTCTCTTATGCATCACTAGAATAAAGATATTGAGGACAAGGCTCCTATTCCAAAAGATGATGTCTAGCCTTATGCCCATAGCAGTGTAACTATGAATAACTAATTAGAAGACCTAGGAAGTGCTTTGGGGCAGAATGGTTTGTATTTCCTCCATAGAGTACTCTTTATATGGCTAATGGCTTCTAAGTTATTTATAGCTATGGGCTTGTTTAAATTCCATAGAAACTCTACAAGGTGGACAAAATTGCTTATCTTATTTGACAAGAAAATTTATGGTTGATGCCTGCCTAAGGCCAAAATTTACTACCGTGGTGGCCATGGAGTTGTCTTCCCCAAAGCATGTACATCGAGCCTCTTTCAGTGCTCCTATTAAAATAACCTTGTGAAAATAAGTCATCTTATAAAAAGGAGGAAGTAAAAACAGCAAGATATACACACTCGAGTAGTTCTAGATGGAGACATTCTGTTTGTTTTGCACAAAAGGAGTTTGGAACATTTTCAACAATGCATAAAGTATTATGAGAAAATAATGTTTATTTGCTTAAAAACCATATATCATATTATGTGTTTTCTTCCCAATAAATATGTGTATGTACATATGTATGTGCGTATATATGTAGAGAATACTGGCTGCCATGACAGAAAAGACAGTCATTTCACTACAATTCAGTGTTGGAGTAATGTGGTACTAGGCAGTAATGCTTCCTCTATAAAGACATGGAAGAAAATTTCATGAATGAGTTCATTGTAACCCAATGCAGAAGAGACTAGAGCCATAAGGTAAAATAGGAAGTAGTAAAAAACATTCTTGAGAGAAACGAAGAAGGGAGAGATTGAGTGTGCATAGACTGTCTTTTAGAAAAGACCACCATTCACTTAAATAGATTTGACATTCAGTTCAGCCTGCTTTCTTATGTCATCAAGAACAATCTGCCCAGGGGTGGGCCTACATCCAGTGAGCTGAGCCTCCCCACCTGAAACATTAATCAAGAAAATGCCCCCACTGACTTGATCACAAGCCAATCTTATGGGAACATTTTCTCATTGAAGTTCTCTCCTCTCAGGTGACTCTAATTTGTGTCAAGTTCACAAAAGAGTAGTTAGTATAGTAAGGCCCTGACCCAGAATTTTAGTAAAACATTCTCAGAAGTGTACCTGGAAACCGGTATTCCTGAAAATGTAATTTTATTTTTTTTTCACTCATTTCTCATGATTGTCTTTTTCCTAACACAAATCAACATAGACATCAGTTGTCTTTTATTCTAAATATGTTATATAAAATGTTGCATATTATAAATATTCAAAAGAGTGTTTTTAGATCATATTAGTTCACCTACGCACATAGAATTCTATGTACTCAGCCTTAACTTCATTAGAACTTTAAAGAAATTTTGCCCCCATTTCTTCTCTATTTCTCTGTGGCTTTCCCTCCTGACCTTTTGCTTGTCAACATACATAATCTCTGAACCAGTTCAGAGCTCTTGGGAGTCTATTATGCACAGGAGTTAGGTTTCATGTAAATGTTTTCTTAATCTTTTCACTCCCTTTGTGACCACCAGTGAGCTACTAGGAGTTGGGGGAAAAATCAGTAGTCACCTTCCTGCGCTCATTTGCAGGTTAGACTAAGAGGCAGTTCGCTGATTATTTTTCATTGTTTTGACATGAATTCTCCAAAGCTACATTGGCAATCTTGTGCCATCTTTAAATTGTGAGTATAGAAGGAGGACCCAGTGGGTTTATTTATATTTTGTTTTGTGGTTTTTTTTTTCTGGTTTGTGTTAACCACCACAACCTAAGGCTGAAAACACTCACCAGAAGTTTCACTACTCTGTCGACCAAAGTGATGGATTAGTTTGATTGAATAATGAAAATTATAGACCCTCACCCAAGGACAGGGTAGCACATTCTGAAAACATGTGGCAGTGTCACCAACAGCTTCATTGGCTTCAGACATTAATCCAAGGCCACAGATTGGGAACTTCTTTGCGGCCTTGCCAACATCTTGAAAGCTGATGAAAATATAAACAAAAAAATGTTTACTCTGTTTCAGACAAAGGCTCAAGTCTTTTATTTATTTATTTATTAAAGATTTCTGCCTCCTCCCCGCCACTGCCTCCCATCTCCCTCCCCCTCCCCCAATCAAGTGCCCCTCCCTCATCAGCCCAAAGAGCAATCAGGGTTCCCTGCCCTGTGGGAAGTCCAAGGACTACCCACCTCCATCCAGGTCTAGTAAGGTGAGCATCCAAACTGCCTAGGCTCCCACAGAGCCAGTACCTGCAGTAGGATCAAAAACCCATTGCCATTGTTCTTGAGTTCTCAGTAGTCCTCATTGTCCACTATGTTCAGCGAGTCCGGTTTTATCCCATGCTTTTTCAGACCCAGGCCAGCTGGCCTTGGTGAGTTCCCGATAGAACACCCCATTGTCTCAGTGTGTGGGTGCACCCCTCGCGGTCCTGAGTTCCTTGCTCATGCTCTCTCTCCTTCTGCTCCTGATTTGGACCTTGAGATTTCAAGTCTCCTTTCTACATAATTTTTATGAGACAAACTAACACTGGCCAGTCCACATGTTTAATGGTGGAATTTTCATCTTGAGCTTCAGTTAGGACTGAACGTGGTATTACAGATACCAAGACTTTAGCAGTGTACCTTGTTCAAGCCCTTGATCACCGTGAGCCTCCTTGTTCTCCCTGAAGCCTTCATACTTGGTCCCTTAGTTCTTTCCCTGAGAATGGAAGTTGGTGGAGAGAAACCCCCATGTTTGGGGAGGTGAGAAAAACGTTTGAGAACTGTGATGGGAAAGGTCTCTTTTATTTCATTTTGAGGGCCACCTAGGGACTGCTCCCTAAAGCTGCCCGATGAACGAGGTCATGGGGAAAGGCAAGTCTTGTCAAAACACACAAAGAACAGACTTTGATCAGAGCACAGAGTATCTCTGCGAAGCAATCGATCGAGATGGAGGGATTTTCTTCATTTCGAGTGAAATATGCTCTAACGTTCCAGAAACACACTCTCGGCAGTGGAGAAAATCACCTCTGGCCTGGGCTTATTTGGGACGTTCTCTATCTAAGGAAAGATTTTAGAATATTCTGAGTCGTCAAATTATGCAGTCGGAGTAACAAACTTCAAATCACAATATCCTGCAGGCACAACTCTTCCAGACATCCAAGAATCAATGGGACAAAGTATGTCAGACCTGTCCTGCCCAAGACAAGGAAATTTCCATTCTGCATATAATCCTCAAATTCCATGTAACTACATTTAAAGTAGTAGAAAAACATAAACAAATATTTTATTGAAAACGATATTTCCAAAATGTCATTTCAGCATACAATGCAGGTTTACTAATGAGATATTTTGAGTTCATACAGAATTACGCAAACTCTTCAAAATCCTGTGTGTTTGTATTATGTTCTGGCACTAAATTTCTAACAGAGCAACTCAGTTGCAGTTTGAATGGAACAATAAACCTTGTATGGGAGAAAAAAGATTTGTAAAATGTCTACTTTAAATTTATATTTCAAGTAGATAAAATCAAAACGGCAGCAGCTTCCTAGTTGCCAAGCCAAGTTTCATGGGCGCAACAGGCACCGTGATGTTAGTGGTCACGGCACTAACACGGTACAGGAAAGGGTCTGAATTCAGCTCAGCTTTGTGCCTGAACCATCTGTTTCTCAGCTCTAGGTCGGAATCCTGCCTTTTCTGCTTCTCAGTGTGCATCCTTGCTCAAGTCACCTACCCTCTCTGAGCCTCATTTCTGGCCCCAGTTCTCTGCATAAATTTGCTCAGAGAGTTGAGAGGATAATGCCAATTAAAGGGCCAGCGACCTGTACAATGCAATGCAAATACAATGCATTTTAAATGCAAACAGTGTGGAAAGAGTTCATTATTTAGAGTTTTTTTAAAATCAATTTTACAACATTTATAGAAGACGAAGGAAACGGTCTCATCTCCCTTCCTGTGGTGCCGATTATAAATCCTACAGCTAAAATGCACTGGATTGGTAGCTTTTTAAAGCAACACTTTCTCCTGCTTCCTAATAGAAAAATTCATGCTTTTATCTTGATTGTAAGTTCTAAGATGTGTTTTTAAATTAAAAATAGACTGTTCAGTTTTTCACAAAAGTGGAAGCGACAAGATGGTCACAGTAGGGTATTCGTATATGGACTTGTGTGTGTATATAAAAGGAAAATGTATACATGAAATTGCCAGCCCTGTTTGCTCCCACAGAGATAGGTGGAAAGTGGACGTGCCTCCCAGATTTTCACTCCAGAGGATTCTGTAGTGTTTCAATTTTGAATTAAGCAGGCATACATATGCTATAAAAACCAGTGCAGATGGCAAAGGAATGGTCCTCTTCAATAAGAAATTTACTAAGTTCTCTTTGCAGCTCCACCATTGCTGTTGCACGTGGGAATTGCTGCAGACACTCCAGTAACGATGTAGCTGCCTCTTAACGGAATCCAAGTCAGTGGGGAGATGGCTCGGTTGGTAAAGGGCTGGCTGTCCACAACATGAGGACCTGGGTTCACATCTCCAGTATCTTTGTGAAAGCACTAGGACTGGCAGTGAGTACCAGTGACCCCAGTACTGGGGAGGTGACGACAGAAGAAATATTTGGGTTGGCTAGCTAGCCTCAAGTTTAATGAGATACCTAGTCCCAACAGATAAAGTGGAGAGCGGTTGTCTTAGTTAGGTTTCTATTACTCTGCTAAAACACCATGACCAAATAAAACTTAGAAAGGAAAGGATTTAGTTCGTCCTTCAATTCTCAAGTTATACTCTATTGCTGGGGAAAGTCATGGCAGGAACCTAGAAGCAGGAACTGAAAGAGAAGCCACAGAGGAGTGCTGCTTTCTGACTTGCCTCCCACCGCTTTCTTACACCATCAAGACCCATCTGCCCAGGACTAGCACTGCCTGCAGGGAGTGAGTCCCTCCCACGTGAATGATTAGTCAAGGTATTATCCCACAGGTGTGCCTTCAAGTCATTCTTATGGAGGCATTTTCTCAGTTCAGATTTCCTCTTCCCAAATCCATCTAGGTTTGTGTTGGCAAACACCAACCAGAATAGCAACTGGCAAAGGCGCTAGACATCAGACTTTGGCCTACGCACATGCAGGAACAAATGAGCATACACAAACCCTGCTCCACACACAAAGAGCCCAGCCCCAGAGAAGCCAATGTGAGCCACAGAAATCTGGATCCCATGCTCTATGAACTTCCTTTAGCTTCACATATGAGACTCATACTCTTTCCTATCTAGAGGCTTTCAGAGCGTGTGGTATGCCTCTCCACGTGAATGGTTTTTGAGTTTCAGTTTTAGCCTCTCTGGAGAATTATTGGCTTCTCAGTTGAGTTGTTCCCAAGAACCCCCTAAATAAATTTCTGTCACATATGCCTTGAAATTTCTATTTAGATCTCATAATCCCAAACATATCCTTGTAATTTGATGAAAAAAGAATCCATCCAAGTATATTCAGGCTAAGCAGCCACAGAAAGATAGGACATATTCAGATCATCACTAAAAAGAATGCAAGGTGCCAAATGATGTTGTAAGGACCCCAAGAGAAACTAGTCAGAAGATCTTTCTATAGGGGAGTTGAGCCCCTGGAACTGAATTCTCATGCAGCAGATGTACTTCCTGGTTCACCTCAGAACTGTCCTCCTCTGCTTCCGTGTTTATATGTCTCATACTGAATCCTTCCCCCAAGCAAACATTGTACTTTATGCTTAGAAATAGGACAAGCTATGGCTGCTGCTCTCAGGGGGCTTGCTCTTATTGGACAGACCTGTGCATCACAAAATCCCCATACAGGTGGGAAGGACAGTGATACTGGATGGTTTCAGAAGAAATTACTAGAGTGGTGTGATGAGAATGGTCCTTATAAGCACATGTATTTGAACACTTGGTCCCTAGGTGATGGACTCTTTAAGAAGGGTTTGAAGGTGTGGTCTTGTTGAGAACTGTTACTAAGGATGGGTTTGCGGTTTCAAAGGTCCGCACCACACCCAGTTTTTTTTCTTTTGCCTCCAACTTGGAAGTATGATATAAACTCTCAGCTACTGTTCTAGTGCCATGCCTGCCTGCTTTTTTCTATGTTTACTATGTGGTTTTCCTTTATTGAGGTCAATGGTCTATGTGGTATTTGTTGTTTTGACATTTCTGGGATCTTATACCTCAATAATGCGTTTGTATACATACATTATATCTTTCTAATGACTTAAAATTTCTTTGTGTTCTGAAAGTCAATCAAATAAGTCCCTACAATAATCTTTGTAGGTCAAGCATTTTCTTTTTATTTATTTATTTATTTATTTATTTATTTATTAAAGATTTCTGTCTCTTCCCCGCCGCCGCCTCCCATTTCCCTCCCCCTCCCCCAATTAAGTCTCCCCCCAGCCCGAAAAGCAATCAGGGTTCCCTGTCCTGTGGGAAGTCCAAGGAACCCCCACCTCCATCCAGGTCTAGTAAGTTGAGCATCCAACCTGCCTAGGCTCCCACAAAGCCAGTGCGTGCAGTAGGATCAGAAACCCATTGCCATTGTTCTTGAGTTCTCAGTAGTCCTCATTGTCCGCTATGTTCAGAGAGTCCGGTTTTATCCCAGGCTTTTCCAGACCCAGGCCAGCTGGCCTTGACAGAGAAGTCGACCAATGGAATCGAATAGAAGACCCTGACATTAACCCACAAACCTATGAGCACCTGATTTTCGATAAAGGAGCTAAAAGTATACAATGGAAAAAAGAGAGCATCTTCAACAAATTGTGCTGGCAAAACTGGATGTCAACCTGTAGAAGAATGAAAATAGATCCATATCTATCACCATGCACAAAACTCAAGTCCAAATGGATTAAAGACCTCAATATCAGTTTGAACACAGTGAACCTGATAGAAGAGAAAATGGGAAGTACTCTACAACACATGGGCACAGGAGACCTCTTCTTACGTATAACCCCAGCAGCACAGACATTAAGGACCTCATTGAATAAATGGGACCTCCTGAGACTGAGAAGCTTCTGTAAAGCAAAGGACACTGTCACTAAGACACAAAGGCAACCCACCAACTGGGAGAAGATCTTCACCAACCCCGCAACTGACAAAGGTCTGATCTCCAAAATATATAAAGCATTTTCTTATAGTAGTTTTATTTTATTTTTTGTCTGTTAAGAACTCATTATAATTTTCATATTCTTTGGCAGTCCATAGTATTTATACTTTCTGGGCACTTCAGAAGAGATGCAAAAGATGTTTTCTCTCAGGCTGAGTTACTTCTTTGAACTTGGAGAACATTTCCCCTGCCCTAACACATTGGTTATTTTTCATCTGCTTTGGCAGACATAAAGGGGATCTGTTCTTCCTTAAGCCCTCCTTGAGAACCTGACCAATACAGAACAAGTCAATGCCTCGGCCAACCCGAAGTGCCCAGAGATAGATGCCAGTTCTGGTGAAGCCACTGTGGTCTTCCCTGCAGAAATTTCAGCTAGCAAGGGACTCAACACATCTGGGTAGGTAGTTAACACTCCTGGAAATGAGCAGCCATGCAGAGTCAGGAATAACCACTAACAAGTAGAAGTGAATCCATGTGCAATACGCTGAGAAATGAGAGTGGGAAATCAAGGAAATAGAATAAAATGTGGAGCATAGAAAGGAAAGTATCAGAGGGCTATTGTTTAGTGTTGGAAAGTCTTATAGCTGGGAGAATGGAATGGAAGGGGTGACAGAAACATAGAAGGAAAAAGAAAATGAACCAAAGGGGGGGATCCAAAGAAGGAGACAGTGAGGGGAGGGTCTCAGGGCGCTTGCTCTATCTGTCCTTGAATCTTTCACTAGATTACTGATTAGATTCTCCATCCTGTTTATCTTTGGTGGGGAGGGGTTAATATGAGTTGGGGTAAGTTCTCCTAAATCCCAGATTTGCTTATGTAGTCTTCTCTATGTAGTCAAGATAACTTTGAATGTCAGATCTTCCTGCTGCTACCTAATGATACCTAATGAGTTTTTCATATGTATAAACCCCCAAATCTATAACTTGTTTTAGGTTAGTATATCCTTTTTGACTAAGAAAGCAAAAATATCAGTGTCCTGTCAGATTTTTAATCCCACCTCCAGATCCTCTCAATCTCTTCTCTGCCCTGTAAATAGTCACTTGCACCATTTCCCATCAACTTTTCTTCTAGTAATTTCTCTTTAAAAATATCTGCCAAGTTAATCCCCTTTTTATTTAGATCCTCCTCACATAAGAGGTAGCACTGATCAAACTCATACCTTGGCATCTTTCCTTGATGCACAATAGAGACCCACTTGGTGTCCTCACACAGGACGCTACTTCCTTCTTAGACAAGCCTGAGGAGACTTTGACTGGCTTTTGTTTCAAATGCCTGTGTTTATATGTGCAGGTGTATGTGCGTAGGCCTGTGTGAGGAGACTAGAGAGCAACTGGGCTGTAGTTTGTCAGGCTCCATCTACCTCCTGCAAGGCAGGTTTTCTCATTGGCCTAAAGTTCACAGATTCTCTACAGCCATACCACCCTGAACGCGCCCGGTCTTGTCTATCTCAGCAGCTAAGCAGGGTTGGGCCTGGTTAGTACTTGGATGGGAGAGCAGAATGGCTGGCTAGTAAACTCCAGGGATTGGGTTCTTCTTTCCAGTTCTGGCATGGCTAGTTCTCAGAGGCATGCTGAGTATCTTCACATGGACTCTGAGGATGACATTCAGGTTCCCAGGCTTGCAAGGCGAGTACCTTACCAGCTGAGCTGTCTCCTGAGGATCCACTGAGAGACTTTCTAAACCCAAAGGTGAAATACTGTGTCCTAAAACAAGTCTCATCAAAGCTCAAGAGAAGTGGTCCAAATGTGAACAATAGAAGTGGCTAAGTCTGACAGATGATAGGGGCGGGGGCGGCAAAGTGACCTTAGCTGGGCCACCAAAGGAAAAGAAAAGTTAAAAGCAGTAAGTATATATCTCTATGAAAGACTTGAGTTTGTTTTTAATAAAAGAAAAAGAGCATCATCTAACTACTTATGATAAAGGGGTCCTAACTAAGATGAAAACTAACATAGGAGATTTAGCCAACACTGAAAACCGTAAAAAGTCTGTGAATTGACTGACAGCTGGTGCTTCTGTGGAAAAGCTACAAAGAACATCACTTAACTGTCTAGGCTCACATTAAAAGGAAGATTATATTTCAGAATGATGGCATTCGGTCAATGTATGTATTTCGGAGACAGACTTTTTATGGTAATTTTATTCAGATTTGTATCTCAAGTTCACTTCCGGCCCTACCTCTGGTACACTGTGGATCCAGCCAGCTATGCCATCATTTCCCTTTGCTCTTCTTTGTATCGCTGCTACCCATTTTTTTATTTTTGTATTCAATGAAAGTATTAAAAATTTATTATATAGCATCTTTTTTTGCTATGTAGTTAACATGACTTTGAGACTCTTTGCCACAGATCAAATGTTTCCTTTGCCTCTACTTTTTAAAGGAAGAGATACATATTTCTAGCTATAATTCACTAGGCCAAAGTGATGACTACATAAACTCTTAACTCATTATCAAAAGTCCTAGGGATAGTGAAGTATTTCTTTGCAGCCATACCACAAGCTTTTGAGAATGAAAATCTCCCCCAGAAAGTCATTGGAAATGGCTCGACTGGGTCTTACATATCAATCACAGCACACATCTAACATGGCTTCTCCCTCAAAGAATTCCCCAGGCTCTGCTGTCAGGATCCACCATGACCTCTCCGTGCTTTGCATTTCTGAGTGACAGGGAGCTGCTCAGAAAAAGTAGATAGAGCTCACAGCTGATGCCAGTTACATCATTTACACATCCTGGTCCTTGTTTTTCTTTTCACACCCTCATCTTTTTTTTTCCTTCTTTACCTACTCTCTAAAACTTTCTCAGTTCATTTAGCACTGTACCCAAGTTCCCAAGAGCAGATCCTTGTCTGGATTTTGCTATTGTGTGCTGACATCTGTAACATCCACAGACACATAAGATGGGGAACTCATTGAACATCCTATGAATTGGGCATAGGATATAGTTGAGTCCACAGGGGGCGGAGCCTAACCAGGTGTCTGATAGGCTAAAATTTTCAAGTCCATTTTTTACATTTGCTAACTATATGGACCAGTATGGAAAACAATGATCTCAGAACCCCAGCTTCTACCTTTGTAAGTAAGGCTAATGATTTAGATTGAAAATAATATTTTAAGATTTAAAACACTTGTGTCTTATCAAAACTCCACTCTTTACTGGCTATGAGTAATCCCAGAAAGGCTACACAACCCTCTGTACCTCAGTTTTCTCATTAAATGAGAAAAGTGTTAGTAATGTTCACCATCAGGTAGTTATGATGACCTCATTTTTTGAACGTATGCAGCCAGGTGGTGCAGAGTAAAGGCTCAATAAACACGGACCATCTCCACTCCCAGCATTGTTGAAAGAACCCAATAATACATGCTGAATGAGAGCCCCTTTACTTAACAAATAGGTCCACACAGAGACATTTCCAGGCTACTATATGGCTCAGATCCGTTTGTGTTGCCCTAACAGAATATTAGAGAAGCTGATAAAAGATCAGATATCTTGCAGAGGACCCGAGTTCCATTCCTAGAACCTGTTAGTTCACAACCACCTGTAACTCCAGCTTCAGTGGATCCAAAGTCCTCTTCCATTCTTCACAGTTTCCTGCACTCACGTGCACAACTCAACAGAAACACGCACATCTACACATAAATTAAAAATAAAATAAGTCTATTTAAAACAGCAAATTTATTTAGTTTAGTTCCGGAAAGTATGCTATCCAAGGATAAGGGTCCAGTGTGCTAAGTCAGCCCTTGGGCTTTCTCCCATGGTGGAGGGCATAAGGACAATGAAGCTCACGTGAGATACAGAATGGAGGAGGGCTGAACTTGTCCTGTCTGTGGTTTCCCATTGTCATGATGGCACACTTTCAAGATGATGATGTTTTAGAAGGGTCAGAGCACTTATGGTCCAATCACCTCAAACTTTGCACAGTTAATAATGTTGATGTTCCCATTATCAAACATTGCAACACTGACGGGTGAGTCCCCAGTACTTAGCACCGTTGTGCTGATGGTTAAGTTCCCAGTACATGAAGTTCACAGACATGTTCAGATCATGGTAGCATTCATTTCATCTTTGCTGAGAATGTACACTTGTTGTAGTGTATGACGATTCTAGAACCAGGTGATCCAAGCAAAAGTCATAGATTTAACAAAAATACTTCCAAATTGTGACATACAGATGGAGTGGGAACCCTAACATAATCCACATAGTTGTTCCCCAAAGAGTGATGAAACAAAGATTTTCTCAGTTCCTCCTATTAGGAAGATCCTTTAGGAAGACTCAAAATATAGCACAAGGACCAAAGTTGCTCAGGTATGTTTGAAAAATGATTAGGAAATTACAGCCATTCACTTTATCAAAGCAGTTTTTAAACAAACAAACAATGTAAATGTTTTTATTTCCTTTCTTCCCACTTGAAACATGTTCACTAGAATTTTAAGTGTTAAGCTGCATCCACAATGTAGTGTCTGCTTAACAAAGGTAGACATTGCATTAGTGGAAAATTGAAGTGTACGGTAATAGTTTTACCCGCAAAGAATAAGGCAGAGCTATTTCAAAATGATAGAAATCTGAAATTGGATATTTAAATATGGCTAAATGAAGGTTTCTAAAAGCATGTGGAAACATTCAAACCATATTTTCATCCTGTTGCATATTAAAATAGAAAATATTCAATAGCTGTGTGATTTAAATGATATATTTCTGCTATGAGCATATGTGAAGGAGAAAGTTGCATTTAGAATCAACAATCCAAGTTTCAAATGATGTAGAGTTTTGTTTGCTAAAAGCCCAAGTTCAAACAAGTATATTTGTAACTATAGTGAGAATTCTTTTGAAATTATACTTATATTTGAACTGAGGAAAAAGGGCATTTCTGGCTATCAGTTTATCTTTGGGCAGCACAGCTAGTATTTTAAATATATACTTCCTTTCTCTAAGTAAGCTAAAGGAAGAATGAGACTTGGTCCTGAGAACAAAGCCTATGTGCCCCTAAGACATGAGGATGTACGTAAGGTTGGAGGATAATAGCTCATCCCCAGGATCCGTGCTAATCACCGAGCGATAATCGTCTGTAGCACCTCGGAAGTAAGATAAGCTTTATGTGACAGTGTTTGAGATTATTCTTTCCAAACAACCACTGGGATGAAATACAAAGAATATTTAGAAAATCTGCAGAGACATTGTTAGGTCTCAGTTGTGAGTGAAGACATAAGGAAGTGAAATCCCACGAGATGATAACGAATGGTTTCATCTAAGAAGGAAAAAGTGAAGGTACCAGAGGCAATGATGGCGAAGGAAAGTGTACTGGACTGCGTGGGTTTTTCATTTGCTTTTGCAGATCTTATCATAACTGCACCTGACGAGATTCTTCCATTTCGTGTCCAATGCAAATGGAAACTTGGCCACGGTGATTGCTAATACAAAGAACCACAAGCTGGGTAGTTTTCGTTTAGGATTTATTCTGGAAACCTAGAGGAACTAATGTGCGCAGGCAGGCCCATGCCCCATCTAAGACTCCATGTGAAATCCTTTCTATCTTTTTCGAGTTTTTGCCCCTAAGTCACTGATGGAATGGTTGTACTGAAAGTTGTCTAGGGGTTTGCCAAGCTCATTCCCTTCTACAAAGAACTGACCCAGAAAGACAGAAATCCAAGCTTCAGAGAAAAGGAGAGCAACAGCCTTAGCAATCCTAAGGTTGGAATTCCCCTAAAGGGGCTCTAATTCAGCTGTTTTTGAGGGTCCCTGCATCCTCCCCTTCTCCCAGCTGGTCCTGTTTAGATACCCAGCGCATGCGTTCTTGATGTTCTACCTCGCAAAGTCTCAAGGGAATAAGAAGCTGCTGTTTTAGGGAGCCTGCCTTTGGTTTTCCTACCTATTTATGTTCCTCTGAGCCTCCTTGCCCTGAAACTTCTCTGTACCTCCAGCATGCCAATCTCTATCTGTGTCATCATGTCCAGATTCTCCTGTGTGTTGTCTGCTATTTTTCTTCTTACAAGGGTGTTAGTGGGTTAGAGACCACTCTAGTAACCTCAGGTATATCTGCAGTCACATTATTCCAAGACAACTCACAATTACAGGTACCAGGGTATTGCATGCGATCCAGAGAATTATCTATTACAGCCATGTTTTTGGTTTGGATGCGTTTGTTTGTCAGAGAGCAAGTAAAATTAAAATAAACAGTGAGTGGCAATCCAGAAGTAGTAGACAGAAAAGCATCATCAAACTGGGTGCTTACAAAGTCTAGCAGACACAACTGGACTAGCCCAAATGAGAACCCAAACAACAGTTTATCAAATCCCGAGTTTACAAATGTCCAGCTCCACTGAGCCAGCCAGCTGGAGTCCTGATTAAGAGTCCGACAATAAAAGGGGAAAGGCGGAAAAGTAGCACAATCAAACTTGGCACTCTCAAATACGCAGCAGGGGTAAAGAGCAAAGCCCTACTGGCACAGTCTCACTGGAGATTCTGGTGGAGATTTCCCAAAAGAGCAGAGCAGCCCGTCTGTGGTAAGCTTTTGCCTTCCCTTTCCCGCTGCAGCCATTTTTATAATATGGGATAAACAACGGCAATCATAACTGGAGATGATTTGCCCTTGGCTGTTCTCAAGGACACCATGTTTTCGCTTTGGAGCTGGTTTGTCGCTTTTCCTTCTCTATGTTGCAGATATAGAAGGCCCAGCTCATCTCTGGATGTCAGTTCTTGGAGGGTACTTAAACATGCCGGAGTCTGGAATAAGAGAGCCCACCACACTAATAGACTCCACTTTCAATAAGATTAAACAGTACATGGCAATTTATCAATATAACTTACAGTATAATGTACAGGGTTTAGGACTTTCATATTCTCTTTTAGTGGTGGAGAATTCAAACTATAATAAAATCTTAGATCAAAGGGGTAAAAAGTGAAAAAGATAATAATTTTCTGGCCAGAAATAGTAGGCACTTTAGAGACCTGAGAATTATAGGGAGGTTCTAATAAGTTTCTAGCCAGAGTGAATAATTATAATTATTAAGTAGAAGTTGGTGGTTAGGGGAGAGGAATTTGTCATAGGCCCCTAGCAGATTCTGTCATTGGAAGTGTACACACAATATGAATACAGAGAGGCCACAGCAGAGCCATTAAGAAGCAAACAAAAGAGCCAAAGAAAAACTGGCCCACATGCTCGTCTGTCTACTCCTCAGTGTGCAAGAGGGACATGTTACATGTAGCCTCTGAGCCTCAGTTTCTTCAGGTTAACCAGAGCTCTTAACAAGGCAGGACTGCTGTGGCTAATGGGATAATGCCCTGTATGGGAACACGTGGGTTTTAAAGTTTAAAAACAATACAATTAAATCAATAACTAATACCCTTGAATGACTGGAAAAGAGAAGAGAACAGGGAAATGAGAATTTCATGAGTTAGCTGCTTGATGCAATTCTTACACAGAAAATATGATCCAGGGAACGTCAGATTCCAGGAAAGACCCAGTGGATGAAGGGAAGCCTCTGTCCATTGAGCAGTGCCTGCATGTTATTCAGGGAGGGAACATTGGGGTCGGCACTTACTCTGTAGTGATTCCTTAATGGGCTCATCTTTTGCCTTTGCATTTCCTCCATATATGTGGGCTTATCCTTTAGTGGGTTAGTGCCTAAAGGGAAATAACAAGTCTCTCTGTGGGTTTGACCTTGCAAAAACTTAATTAAATGACAGTAATTATCAGAGTGCTATTAACTTCAAAGCATTCAAGACTTGCATCCCACCCCAGAGAGTTTGCCTGAATTTAATTTCTACACAAGCATAAATACTTAAAAAAAAACCCTCACACCACCAGTTTTGTGTGTACAAATGTGCATGGGTGCATTTTGTGCATTTGAGCAAGTGTGTGTATGTGTTTCTGTGTGTTGTTTAAAGTTGCATGCTGTCAAAAGTATTTTTTGACGCTCTAGTTTAAATTTTGTTTCATGTAAATTCATTGAGGAGTCCAACCTCTGGATTGAACCAGACCTCAAGGGACAAAAAAATTGTCTCTGTAGTCTTTCTATATGAAAGTTTCAAACACAGCATCTCATAGTCTCTGTGACTGTAACACATGCCTGTGTCTAAGGTGGGAAATATCTGCTATGTGGGGTATCCAACATCCCACTGCTGTGCAGGTTGAGCCCCACAGGCTGAGGACCAAGCAGTGAGTGGGACTGCTGTCCTTCATGCTGAACACGCAGTAGGCAGCTGTGGGGTGGGGTGGAGTGAATTCTCCCGTGCCTGTATCCCAGCAACAATTTCATTTCTAGTTTGCTCCAAGACTAATTTAGAAATAATTAACATATTTTAATCATTTTATTCCAAATATTTACCTTCCTTTTCTGAATACTTGTTATTGCTATTAATTGATTTCTAATTGATACATAAAAGCAAAATTACACACATTAATGAACTAACATATATTTTGGTTCATTAACACATTATGAAATTATTCAATAAGGTTGAAGATACATAACCATTAAAATATTTACTATTTCCTTATGGTAAGACAGGAAAAAGAAAAAGATACCCCTTTTCTCTTTTTTGATTACAAGACATATTTCTGTTGTGATTTTTTTAAAAGTAGTCTTTGGATCAAACAAAGACCTTTATCATGTGTAACTCTGGGAAGCTGTCTAAAATCTTTATACTTTGATTTCTGCATAATGCTAAATAGTGTGGAACTGAGATAATTAATTAAGTTACTAAGTTAACACATTGTCAACCACACACCAGTAGACATAGTCAGCATTGCAAACTGTAACTTTTCAGCCTACAAACTTAAGACCATTTTATGATAAAATGAGAGAAACCTCTAAAGTATTTATCTATAGCTCATTATTCAGAAGTTTAAAAATATTTATATTAAGTAAGATTAGAAATATTTGCATAATCATGGGATACAAAATCAAAGACATTATAGACAATTTGAAATTTTGTGTCATGTCTTATTGATAGTCCAAAATGATCTTGTAGGACAATATCCAAGTATGTGGATATTTGTGGTGTTATTAGGATAAAATCCTGGGCATTGGTAGCATAACAACTCAGGCTCAGCCACCCATCATCCAAAAGCCAATTAAAAAGATAAATTAATGGAGAAAACATGACCATATTTGTGAATGGAGACCAAGACCTCCAGTAACCATCCAACGAGTCTGTGTGGGATCTTGATATGAGGGTCAAGATTAAGCATTGGCCCTTGTCAAGCTGTAGTCCCATCTATCACTGACCCATCATTATTTTGGCTTCAGTCTCCCCTGTGAAGTCATCCGGGAAGTTGAAATTTTCTTTCCAGAAATTTTGTACCCACTCTGGATGTTCCCTGTCTTCACTCTTTTTTCTCTTCCTAATATGAGTTTCCTGCAGAAATTTCAGTTTTGGAGTGTCCATTGTTTCAATTGTCTGATAGCCAAAGGGGAGTCACAACTGTTTCTTCATAACACCTTCATCCCTGTCAGAACCAGGCAAGAGACACTCTAATGCTGACAATTCAGTGTTAGGAATCTGGGGTTGGGTGCCTTCTCAGGCGCTGCTGTTGGCAGTGGTATCTGCGTGTGTTTACACATGAGCTAATCTGTTAATATTCTCAACTGTATGAGATGTGAAGATTTGTCAAGCTTCAACTGGTTTTGTTTTGTTTTTGTACCAGAAGTTTGTATCTGCCTTCCCTAAAACTAATTTTATTCTATGCCTGCTTTACATTTGCTTAACTCCATAGGCTAAAGGGTTGGGAAGAAGTAAGAAGTTTGAAAGCCATGGACACATTGGTCTTGATTTAGCCTATCAATCTTATCTGGAGACATTAGGCATTCAGGAGAGAATAGTTTCTAATGACTGGGCCTCTCATAGTGAGGACTGAACCCAAGTGACAAAGTGAACCTTAGGCCAGAGTTGAGAATATGTAAAGATGCACAACAATAATAAAAACAGTGACAGTCAGGGTAGAAGTTCTCATAATTGCCCTTGTCACTTCTAATATGGTTTCTAACATGGAGATTTTAGCTTTCATAAATATTCCAAAATAATTATACATTTAAACTTATAATGATATAACATCTCCTGCCTGACAACTCTGTGATTCTGAACACAGAATTGTATTACGTGGGTTACAAGCACCAGGAAGGCTTTGTTCCTGGGACAATTGTCTCCTGCACAGTGTGTAACATACAGGATCTGACTTTATCTTCTGTTCAGCCTTAATTAAAATAGTATCACCC
The DNA here is from genome assembly GCF_037038515.1 of Microtus pennsylvanicus. NCBI lineage: Eukaryota > Metazoa > Chordata > Mammalia > Rodentia > Cricetidae > Microtus > Microtus pennsylvanicus. The sequence goes on along the minus strand of NC_134586.1, from coordinate 50,027,495 downwards.
TGGAGGGGTCAAACTAAATCACTATTTTTAGTTTAGTTAGTTTTACTAAAAGAAATGCCTATATCTGTCCCTAACGATGAAGTGCAAGTGTGCCTTCTTCTACAGTTATTCCTCTATAATCTTTCCCCCTTTCCTGATGAATTTGCTATCTTGTGAACAAACCCATTAATCAGAATAGATAGGGTAGTCATTAGATACCTTTCTAACAATCTAAGGCTTTTGGAAGCCAGTCTCTTCTCGTGAAGTGTGATTCCTGCTTCAGAGCCCTTACTTTTATTCTGACACCTCCCATTCCTTCACGTGTCATATATGAAATCATGTGTGATGGTGTACACCTGTGACCCTTGCACTTGGGAACACACAGGCTACTTATTATTAAACATTTACCTCTTCCTGTTCTGGTTAACCATCCATTGCTATGACAAATACCATCATCAAAAACAACTTGAGGAGGAAAATGCTACCTTGGCTTATACTTTCTAATGACAGTATCATCCTGAGGGAAGCTAAGGCTGAAACTCAAGACAGGAACAAGAAAGCAGCAACTGAGGAGAGACCAGAGGAATATGTTAGCAATGGTAGGTACAAAGAAATTTATTAACCCACAAAAATGGAACCCATCAAGAGGCTCCAACTTTAAAGGAGGTCCAATTTGGCTCTCAAATTATGACAATATGACTCAGGTTTTCCCTTAATTTTTATACTTATGCCTTCAGTGATAGGCTGGTGAGATGGGAGTTCCAGCCACTCCAGGTATCACAGATTCTCTCTCATGTTAGCGGGAAGAAGTTTGTTTTCCTGGAAATCAAGGCTGTGGCCTGACTATATGTCTCAAGTTAGGAAAAGATACCTCTTGTTCCAGGAAGTCTTCAAAGTTAGTGTATGATTTATTTATCAATAAAAATTACTGAAACATGCATAAAATCACAAAAAGTCATCATTGGAAATCAAGGAGTTTGTACACTCTTGTCACAGAAATTAAAAATTCAAAGGCATTGTTACATGCCAATTATAAAATTGTTGACTTCCTCTGAGGAAAACAAAGTGTTGTTCTCAGAGTTTTCCTGTACCCAGAGCTGAATCTCCTACTTTTCTATCTTCGCAGCTTGCATGGAGACTTGGGGAAGTCTTTGTTTTAATTCTGAGAATCCCAGGTCTTTATTAGAGATCAGTATTGAAGTTAAATATTCTGAATATTTTTAAATAAAATGTTTGAGCCAGGTGTGGCAATAAGCATCCGTGACCTCAGTCTGAGACAGGAGGATCATAGATTTGAGACCATTTGGGTCTAAACAGTGTCAGAAAGCCAAAGCAAACAAACATGGAATTTTTTTAAACAGGGGAATTACTACCGAGTATTTGACTAGTTCACCAGGAACCATTCTAAATGTGAAGAAATTAAGTGTGCAATGCCATTACTAAGTTGCACTGCTTTCCTCTATATTGTACCATTGTGTTTTTTGGCTCAGTTCAGATTTGCAGTTTTGAGTGCTGAAGTCATTTGTGATTATTATTGTTCTTCAACTCTTATTTTAAAATTTAGTTCTGGGTTATAGAGGATGTGATCATTGGATTCATGTTTGAAATAAGCAATGTTTTTTTTATGGAGAAGTCAATGTTAATGCTAAAAGATTTGGTGCACATTTTAGTTATATACCTTTAAAACTTTGCTTTATTTAAGTGTGTGTGTGTGTGTGTGTGTGTGTGTGTGTGTGTGTGTGTGTGTGCAAAGCTTATGATGCTTATCATGTGCTTAAGGCATTCTCATTTTTTAAAACATCACACCAAATTAAAACTGAACAAGTAGACATGAAAGTGAACCATTCATCTTCCCTGCATAGTCGACGTTGGAAGCTCCTTGCTGACAATCTCCTGCTGTGTGTTATCTTATGTGTGTACTACTATGTCCTGCAGCACAAATGTGGCCAGTTCAAAGCATCATGTTCAACAGAACTTCCTGAGATTCAGCCTTTACCTAATTTACCCACTGGAAAATTATTCTGCCATGATGAGCTGCTTAAAATAAAATATCTTAATGCTATCTTTCATAAAGCTTTGTCAAATAATATATAAATCATATATGCTGAAGTATAAAAGTTTTGAGTTCAAAAAAGTCCAACTATTGAAGATATTTTAATATATATGCTGCTCCTCAATTGGAAGACTCGTTTGCAGTACAGAACCTGGATATGTGTATACAACTCTCATGAAAAGAGTATAAAGCACATCGCAGTCCTTTCTGTACTTGTCCATAGCTTGGCAGTATTGGCAGTATTGAGGCATTTGCTTATATGGCTCACTGTAAGAGGCTGAAGTCTTAATCCGGGCTTTGCCACTCCTATCATATCCCGGTGGGGCTGAAGTCAGTTTCCATAAAAGCTGTTGGACTAGGGGCAATGAGATGTTTTCTTTTGGAAACTAGGTTATTAATATTAGCCTCAAGAAATGACAAATGTTCTTTTTCTTTTGAGTCCAAACACTGAGACCTGTAAGAGGAAGCTTCTCCCTTAGGTATTAAGCAAAACAGCAATTCCACCACATCTGCCTGGTGCCTCAAGTGGAGCTAAAGTGACCTCTGCCCTCCTTGTGTGTTTTTCTGGACTTGAGGGATGTTGTTCCTTTTGGGGTTTAATCATTGCTTTTCCTATGACAGCCCTTGAAAGGTAGTTAGGAGAAGACCAACCCTCATGATTGAACAACTGACCCAATTAGTGAGCAATACTTGACACTTGAGTAAGTCACGAATGCACTTTTCTTTATAAATTTTAAACAGGAACACCTGTTTCTGTCCATGGGGGACACACCTGTGTGTTCAGAGCCAGGCTTTGTCTGGATGCTTATTTGGAAAGAGAATTGATGTCTGCTGCCTAGCAGTGGAATTACGACAAAGCCATGACAGCAATACCTGCTCATTTCTCTCATTTCCTCAGCCCCCTTTGGATCCACCTGCCATCGGTGTCCCCCAAATTGTTGTTGATCACACACCCAGAGACAAATGTTTGGTAGTGTTTTCTCTTGATAAGGCTGGTTTTCGAAAAAGAAAGTGTCACTTTTCAGCACTCATTCATGTGTATTTCTGTATGTACATATTCAGTATTCATACATGTGTATTTCTGTACATACATATTCAGTATTCATACATGTGTATTTCTGTACATACATATTCAGTATTCATACATGTGTATTTCTGTACATACATACTCAGTATTCATACATGTGTATTTCTGTACATACATACTCAGTATTCATACATGTGTATTTCTGTACATACATATTCAGTATTCATACATGTGTATTTCTGTACATACATATTCAGTATTCATACATGTGTATTTCTGTACATACATATTCAGTATTCATACATGTGTATTTCTGTACATACATATTCAGTATTCATACATGTGTATTTCTATACATACACACACTCTCACACTCACACACATCAAGTCACTATTTCTGTTGGCTAGCAATCAATAACTGGGATACTTTTTACCTATGGTGATTCTTCCATTGTGAATTTGACAATGACTTCTGTATTCAAAATATTTTCACTTCAGCATTGCAGGGCCTTGCATGTGCTAGACAGCTGTGCTATTTGGATGGACATTTTAAATTTTCTTTTTAAATTTATGACCTATGGCTAGCAAAGCTCACCCTACTCCTGCATCTTAACAAACCAGTGCTGAGGAGACTCATTCCACAGTTTGAAGTCAGCTAAACCTTGACAGACTCCTGAGTCTTATTTTTGTGTTTTATGATAGTTATACAAACACAGATTATACAGTGTGCATGCCAGCATAACGAAGAAAAGAGAAGTCACAGAAATCATAAGACATTTTCAAAGGGATTTGCCTTAAAGGAAAAATGTTTCCCATAAGTAACAAATCATGGGATACTATTTCCCAGAAATTATTAAAAAAACAAATTATAACTTTAAAACAGACAGATTAGCTGAATTCTTCCTGGAAGATAGAATGCCAACCTGTGTACCCGTTACCAGTTGCAGTGAGCAATGAGGATTTATGATATCTCGTTAGAAGTGGTGGTAGGATGATAGGCAGGCTGTAGATTATTGAATTAAATCCGTTCCCCAGAAGTGGTAATCAGGTCAGTGACTGCATGTTTGATTCCACAATGCACAGTCGCTGAGCAAGTTCATCATCTCCTCTCGACTTCAGAAAGGCAAGGAGCTCTCTGACTTCAAGTGAGTTGTGCCTGGAATATCTTGGGAACTGTACAGAGATAGAGAAAATGGCTTGGAATTTAATTAATGATCATTCTTATGACTTCAATCACTATTAATTTCTCCTAAAGATACTTTGCTCAATCCATTTAATTAGAATGATTTTTTTATGCGCTAGGAATTGAACCAGTGTTTGTATGTTTTATGGGCAGGGTCCCTACCACTGAGCTACAGCCACACCCCTGAATGTTCTTTACTATTGTTTTGCCCAATATGTACTGCTGTAAAATTCAAAAATTTCACAAAACTCCCTTAAATAGTTCTCTGTGCAAACTTCCAACCATCCTAGAACCTGACACATCAAATCACTTTAATGAACCACAGCAAACAGCTCATGTTGAAACAGCTGTAAGCACAATATGCAAATCATGTTTACGAGTAGCTCCTACTCCAGAGAGACTGTCTCTCTATGACTGCTTTATTATTTACAGTAGTTTTGAAATTCAATTTTTGTCAACATTGACAGATGCCATCCACGTTAATGCCGAGACTGATATATATGGAAAAGGCTAAGCACGTGCAGAGATTTTTGTTGTTTGTGTGTTGATAATGGAGGTTGACAAATGGGTTTAACAATATCCAGTCATTTCTGAGCAATTGACAAAATTCACCTGAGGTCTGTGGGAACAGGGAAGGGGAAGGCCAGAGGAATATGAATGAAGAGAGAAGAAAGCCAGGGCTCTGGAGAGCGCTGTGTTTAATGAAAGCATGACAGAAGATGATTAATTATATTCCAAAGGCAGATAATTCCCAGAGAATGTGTCTATGATAAAAAAAGTTTCTAACCTTTCCCGTTATAATTAAATGAGGGATTCACTAATCTAAGTCGAGTGAAGACTATTTCATTGCATAACTGTCCTAATGCTCTGTTGAAATGGGTTATTTTAAATATGCATTCCATGGCCTGAGTTGTAAAGCTGACAACCCGATGATACCCTGGAGGGTGCATAAGAAGGTTCACCCCACCAGAGGGAAGCTCTTCCCTGAGCAGTGATCAGAATGGTTCAATAAAATGACAGTGGCTTAGAAAATTCACTTGCCCGAAAGCATTTCAGGATCTATCTGAAGACCGGAAAGGAAACAGAATAATTTCCCAACCAATACTGTTTCATGTTGCTGTAGTTATAAATCTCACATTGAATGTGCTTTTAATGTTGTTTAGATTTTTTCATAATGTCCTGCCTCTTAGGAGCCTTACCTGTGTGGTCTGGGCTTTTTCGCTGTACTTTTCCTTTCCACTTCCTTCCAGACAATGAAAAGTAATGTTGAAAACATTGTGGCTTCTATGAGGTGGTTTGAATGCATTCCTTAGAGTCTTATTTTTAACAAGTATTTATTGATTGTTCTGTAAGTACCTGGAGCCATCCTAAGCCCTGGCGATACACTGTCTACTCCAGTGTCTGATACGTAACAGCAAGTCTCGACAGATGAATGTGCTAGATGAGTAAGTGAAACGGAGCTGCAGAGGAACACTTGAATAGTGTGGTTGGGGGACTTCTTGGTCTAGGTCTCTAATATGGGAAGCTAAGGAAGACAAAATGGTTACAGAGTGAATGCTTCTGAAGTGTTTTGATTGAGGGAAACATCACCATGTGCATCTATTATCTCTGACTATATTTTTATCAGTTTGAGCGACAGTGATACGTGCACAATACAGATGCAGAAAATGTGTGTTTGATAAAAAGCTGCTGACCTTCCCATTTGTAATGAAATACTCACTAATCAAGCTGAGTAATTACTATTTTGTTCCATAACCATACTAATGCAGATTGAAATGGGTTATTTCAAATATGCAAATTATTCATAGTTGGTTCCTTATAAGACAAAAATTGTCAAACTAAACACATTAATTGAGAAGTCAATAATTTTATATTGAAAGTTAAAGGGGATGGTTGTAAGACATGATTGATTGGGAGGTTAAAATTAAGCAAAATAACCCCAAAGACTTGATAAATTGCTGTTTTCTATGTAAAGTAGAAGGTTTACATTTATAGGTCATATTCTCTGTTAATTTTCCAGAGATTCTATAGCTATTCCTCTCCATGAGTGAAATGCTATCAATCATAAATTAGTAAAAATTATACTACATTAAGCATCCTACATTAAGGAACAGTTCCTGGAGTTGGAGAAAGGTCTCAAGGGGTAAGAACATTTGTTATGAAAGCAAGAAGACCTAAGTTCAAGTCCACACTAACTACATTAGACCTAGCTATGTAAGCCCAGTGCTGGAGGAGGGGCAGGGGTAAAAGTCCCTGGGATCTCACTGACCAGCCAGCATAGACCAGATGATGACCTTCAAGAACAGGACTCTCTCTCAAAAATTATGGTGGGCAGTGGTAGAAGACCTGTGGCATCAGCTTGGGGATGAATGGGCACAAACACATCCATGCACACATGCATGCACAAACAGACAGACACACACACATACACACACACACTCCTCCTATAGCCAGTGCTACTTCTTACGTAGGCCATACATCAGCAATAATTCTGTTCTACATTGCCTCCCATCCCAGAACCCAGGCTGAAGGACCAATTATGCATAGAATGTCACCAGCACTGACTGCAACTGACTGTCGTTATATGTTGAAACTAAAAAACTAAAAATTTTAGAGAGATAGTGCATTGGTAGATATTTATTTGTAGAATCCTAAGCCGTTGACGTTCATGGGATGTCCAGAGTCATCAAGTTGACCACCTTTACTTTCAGGGAAGAACTGATTCCTCAAGAGGCAGAGTGGTGTTTCATAGGTCACCTAGTGTGCACTGTTACTAGTGTGTCTGGCTAGGATCCAGCTCTTCTGCCTTTCCATTTAACACTATATTGTTTTGATTTTTTATTGTGTTTTTCTTCCTCTTTGAGTGTTATTTTCCTTTTAGTTTCTAGTTATCATTAGAAATTATACAAGGGGATGAGTATCTTCTTTAAACTGAGAAATATGCTTTATATGAAACCTTGTTCTTTCCTCATAATTGCTTAAAATATTTGAATGTAATCTGTTCTAAGTAGGCTTACTGCCTAAAAAGTAATTGAATTTAAACCTTTTTGAATGATGATTTTTAAAAAAAATGCATTGTATAATATCCTTGTTAATAAAGAAATGAAGCCCAATATAAATTCATAGGTGGAAATAGAATCCACAGCAGTAACAAATGCCCATTTATTTTTTTCAAGATTTATTTTATTATTTGCATTTTTGTTGCATCCCTTTTTCCCCTTATGTCTCAACATAACCCTTTCAAAAGGCAGTTGATGCATTCCATCTTTAAGAGTATGGAAGCAACTTTTCATTTTAAGGGCAAGTAAGAGGTAGCTGCAAAACTGTTTCATCCTACAGAGAGACTGAGCCTTGCATGTAACTTCTACTTTTAGTAAAATCATCTTCTTGGCTATGATTTAGAAGTGGAAGTTGAGCCTGACCTGGTGGCACTGGCGGTGCTGGCCTGTAATCCTTGCTACTCCAGAAGCTGGGGCAGGAAGATTGCAAATTGAAAGCAAGCTTGGCCAACCTACGGAGATGCCATCTCAAAAAAAAAATAAATGCAGAGATCTTTGGTATACACATACATATTAAGCAGGTAGTATAAGTCCATGTCAGTTTGGCAACATATCAGCAGAACGTTCAAGACTCATGACCTCCGTAGTGCAAATCTCAGCCTTTGTCCTAGTCTCAGCAACTGTCTCTCAGAGAGGGGACATGTGGCTGGCTGCTCAAAGGGCTAAGAACAAGTGGCTGCTGAGCGCTCAGTCCCAAACAGGATGGCTACCATACCACCTTCATCACCCTGACCCTGAGTCCCAGGAAATATCACAGGAGGGAGCTGAAGAATGGGGCGAAGTGTGGTGGGCCACCATCTTCTGGACATACTTTGTCCATAGCAATCATCATACCGCCTGCATAGAAGCTGCAATTAAGGCATTGGGAATGGGTACATGAGGATGGTGGGGAGCCTTGTTGGGAAGGAGAGGTTCATCAGGAATGAGAAGGGAATGAGAGTGAGTAGTGTTCACAGTGCACTGTATACAAGTGTGATGTCATCAAAACAAATAATTCTGAAAAAGTTAAGGGAAGGCTTGGAATATAGCTGAGTGGTACAGTGCTTGCCCAACAAGTATGTGGCCCTAAGTCCAATGCAGATAATTAAAAAAACAATGCAAAGGAGAACTAATTCAGCAATCATAGTGAATGGTCACAAGCAAATATGCACAAGTAAGGTAACTTTAAGCCTTTAAAATAGTAACTCTCAGACAGGAGCTATTGTAGAAATGTCTAGGAGCAGGGTTGTCTTCACTGAGGGATGGAGTTTGGGGGATTACTAGCACCTGGTAGATAGAAGTCAGGGGAACATCCTGCACTACTCAGGACTGCATGGTTCCCAGTAAAAACATTAACTGTCCAAAAATATCTATACTGTGAGGTCTAGGAAAATGCCCTAGGTTCTGTATCCATACCCTGTCCTAGTGAATTACTATGCACACCTATTAGATCTGTCTCATTAATCCTCAATGTTGATGTTGATGATTGTTACCACTAAGGACTTTGCAAAGTTAAAATTCATGCCTAGCTTGCTTAGTCCCTTCAGTAAAAATCCCATTTTCCTAACCCTACTCTCGGATTGATTCATCATCCTCAAAACAGAATAAGTGTTTTCCTTTCTTCCAAGTTCAAAAGAGATGCGCCTGTATTAGAGGGATTGAATCTTTCATTCCAGTTTAGTATTCCAAAGATGGAAAGAACTGACTAAGCCTAGACTCGGATCTAATTTATCCCGCTGAGCTATTTAAAGTCTTCATTATCATAAAAATAATTGGTTATTTTCATAGTAAGACTACAATGGTTGTTAGCTTTGATACAGCTTGTAATGAGAATATTACCAAAACTGGGTTTCTTCTAAAAGGATGATTCTTACCTGAGTGAAATTTTTGCTTCATGTGCAATGGGGGTGTATGTATGGATGTTTGTGTATGTGTGGTGTGTATCAAGCTGTTAAACAAATGCTTCAGTTGAAGTAGAAGAATAATAATTCAGCCTTTTCTCTTTCTAGAGAATGTGCTGGATTCTAAAACTCAGTAAAACCAGCTGGCCCCACTCTTCCTTCTCACTCAGACCTGCGCCTCCCTGTTACAATCCATTCCAGTCTCCACTGTAGGTAGCATCAGATCCTTCCTCTCCATAGTATTCTGCTGAAAGATATGTCTTCAAAGATTCTTCTCATTCTAGATAGGACCTGACCTTCACTTCATGGGGTGGGACCTGGAACAGAGAGAGTGTGTGTCCCAAGAGTATGCATGTCTTCAGAAGGAACTAGAACCTTCTGATGGATACCTTCATCTCAAGTGGATGAAGAGAGAATGTGGCAGAGAGAACTGGTGAAAGCCTGGCCTGTGAATCATCACGTGCAGAGTGGACTGGAAGTTACTATTTTTCCTACTCTGTGGAGGAAAACAAACTTCAGTTGTCAGTGTTGGTCCACATCTCTGACCTGCCTCTTCCAGCTGTATTATGTAGGCAAGTTAGTTAGCTTATATTCTTGGAGTTCCCTTTTCTGTCAAATAGAGAATAAACATTTTATAATATGCAGCTTTATGCTTTACCCATAATCTAGTTCAGAGAAATAGTTTGAACATTGCCTGTTTCATGTGGGTAGGCATTCTACAATGTGATTGTTATTATTTAGGTTCTTTTTGGTCACACCTGTAATAGGGATCACATATATAATAACAAAATCACAGCATCTACGTTTTAGGTTCATTTATCATTCAGTGTATTATCCCTGCACATCATAAGTGCTCAATAAAGTAGATATTACAACTGACATCCCTTCTGGGATATTTTTTTAATTTATTTATTTATTAAGGATTTCTGCCTCCTCCCCGCAACTGCCTCCCATTTCCCTCCCCCTCCCCCGATCAAGTCACCCTCCCTCATCTGCTCGAAGAGCAATCAGGGTTCCCTGACCTGTGGGAAGCCCAAGGACTGTGACTTCCCTTAATGGTGGAGAAAAAATATATGAAAGTAGAGATATTAATAAATAAATGAATAAATGTTTTACATACATAAGAAGCAACTATTTAGAATTGTATGTTTGAGTGTGGTGTGTGAGTGTGGGGGCATATATGTGCATATGTATGGAAGCAAGGCACTGTGTCTGTCCCTTATTCATTATCTATCTTTCTTCTTTGAGATAATATCTTTTACTGAACCTGGAGATCACCAGTTTGATGGACTGATGGTCTAACAAGCCCCGGCAATCCGAATTCCTCTTGTCTAATTGCCTTCTCAGCCCCGAGATTACAGGTGTGCACTGCTGTGCCTGGATTCTTACATGGTTGCTGGGGAGCCAGTGTCCTAATATTTGAATAGGAAGCATGTTACTGACTGAGCCATTTCCCTAATTCAAAGACTTTTTAAAATTGCTCTGGTTTCTTGAAAATCATTAGCTATGTAAGAAAGGCCGATAATAAACATATAAACCCGGGATTAAAAAATGCTGGGACTTTTTAATAAGCCACATGCTTTTAAAGCATTTGACTGACCAGTAGCCATGTTCCTCTCTTGTCCTCTCCTTCTGACCAAGTTCCTCTGGTCCCTCTCTTCTACTGTGTTATCACCTCTTCTCACCTAGACTTCTAAGTTTCGTTACCTTTGTCATTCCTCTCCAGTCTCCATCTGGACTTAGAGGCTTGGAAAACTGCAGAAGGACCATCGTGTTCTGTCTTAAGGGAAATAGTCAACTGCCGTCACCAAGGTTTACTGAAAGAACCTAAATTATGCATAATTTCTTCTTCCTCTGCTTACTATCCTTATAATGACCTGTTTCCAGACATTTCAGCTATGTCTATTTCAAAGACAAATGTTCTTCCAAAGCTGTGTACTCAAGGATTGTTCCAGAAGTCATAGAATACTTTATAAATGCAGAATTTTAAAATGACACAGTTAAGTTACACCAAACTCTGCCTAACTGAAAAAGAAGTTACAGTTTTGCTTTTTGTTTGTTTTGTTTTGTTTTTTTCTCCCAGGACCATAAGTTGATGGTACCTACTTAAAGTCCAACTTGTTTGTGACCTTGTCTTATAGATACCTTACCATAAGTATAGGCATTTCACTTCAAACTCCATGATAGTTGTTTAAATATAAAATGCATTATAATATAGCATACCTATATACCTAAAGTTCAATATTTAATAACATTAATGTTACAGCAAGATTTTTTTGACTTCAGGTGATGTTTTTCTCAAAATTATCACATATGCTTAGGCCTGTACTTCTCTCAGCAAGTTCATAGGCTTGGACTGAGGAGGTGGCTCAGCCAGTAAAGTACCACTGCATAAGCTTTAAAGCCTGGGTTTAGACCCCAGCACCTATGTAGGAAAGACTCAGGGCAACTGCGGCAGGACCTACTGTCTTAGCAGTGTGCAGGCAGAGACAGGTTTATCCCTAGAACTCAATGGTCATGGTTAAGCTGGACCAATGAGTTTTAGATTTTGAGACCCAGACTCAAAAAACAAAGTCTAGTGTGATAGAAAAAGGCATTTCATAAGAACCCATGCTGTCTCCACATACATGAATATGCATATAGATATGTGCAAATAAATACAAACTCATGATCATGTACAAATCAAATTGTATATTTATGTCTATTATTTTGTATTCATTATGATTAATTTAGTCTTTGACAACTTCATCTGTGTGCATAACACATCCTCCTCTGCATGCAGTGTCTCTTACTCCCCATCCACCCTCACCAGCTCCCCCACCCCACTTTCATGTCCTTTCATTTTGGTTTTGCGTTTACTTTGTGACCTACTGAACTTAACTAAGAGCATGGGTGTGGGGCTATCCAGTGGTGCATGCAAAAGCATCAATGGCTACATCACTAAAGACAATGACTTCTCTACCTGCAGCCCTTGACTCCCATTAGCTCCCTGAGGGGTCAGCTGGGCACCATGAGCCCCTCTTTAGTCTATGACTAAATATTTTGGGGCTCAATGGCAGACAAATGCCATGCAACTGTATCATCTGCTGTGAGTTCATAAGTGCTACAGCTGTGATACCTGTAATACTGTCTGTCACACTCTTCTTCCCCACCCTTATATTTCTCTGAATCTGTATGTGAAGTTCCCTGAACCTTGCAGAGACTGGTATGTTCAAGGCTGAACACTCAAGTCAGTTGTTCTCGGTGCTTTGACCAGCATTGTGGAGGTTCACTCTTAGTGACTATGACCTCCCCAGTCATTGCCCTTTGACAAGTTCCTTGATTCAGAGAATGAACTCCCTCCTAAAGGGAAAGCCTCAGGTCTATGAGAAATCTATTGGTTAGCCTGATTGCAATCATTCCCTTGATCTTTCCCAGAGCTGGACTTTTCATATTACTCTGGCTCTTTATTTTCACGGCCTCAAACATCAATGCTATTGTCTCCATTTCGCTGACACTCCCACTTGGGTTTCCCAGCCCTGTTCATAGAGTTCACAGATATCATTCAAACCGGAATTTAAAATCTGCTGTAAGTACCAAGACACTGCAGAGCCTCCCAATCCAAAGTAAAGTCAGGATCAATTGCAGTTCATAATCACCGTTTCTGAGAAGATGTGCCATTGCTTATCTTAAAAGATGCTTGGAAAAACAGCTCCCATGTAATATCTTCATGGGATTTGGCAAGTGTCATTTCGCTTTAAATATCCACTTTCATATGCATGACCAGGGCCATGTGCCCAGATCCTAGTGAGCTGAACATATTCCAGGAGAAACAGCATCTCCTCCAGATGAAATGAACCAGGATTTATGCAGCCACCTGTACAATACATTAGCTGCCACCTGCAGACCTACCCAGCTGTGCAAAACACACTGAAATAAATAGGCTAAAGTGGCCAGAAGTAGGGAGCAGATTGAGGAGCCCGGGAATAGGAGCCAACACAAACGCAAAGAAAAGCTGAGGGGAGTCAGACCCAAACCAAATCAAGCAAAACATAACACTAGGTCTCAGGAAGAAAGGATTCAAAGGCTTCTGGGTTAACTACAGGTCAGGGGATGACAATTCTCTGGCTAAAATGTATTGAGCTGACTGTCCTTGTTTGTGTATCCAGGTAATTTCAGCCATCAAAATTATGAATCTCACAACTGAAACGCACACTATCGTGCGAAACTGAAAAGGATGGAAGTAGAAGAGCTACCGGCTGGTGAGAGGACCTCAATGACAGGAACGTTTGTTGATTCCTCTAACCTGTGCGATTAGCTGGAATTCCTAACTTAAAATGCGGTCCTCAGAAGCAGCATGACATAAAGCACACGCTAGCTTGTGGATTTACTGTGAAGCAAATGAAATCAGAGAGTGGAGGCCTCTGCTAACAGGAGCCCCTGTGCTGCGTTGAGGAGGGGAAGCCACACTGTAATCCAGACTAATTTTCATCTTAGCATTTCTGATCAAAGCTCTTCTGGTTTTATTTCTGTTGTTGTGGCAAACACCCAAACCAAAAAAAAAAAAAAAAAAAAAAAAAAAAAAAAAAAAAACATCTTTAAGGGAGAAAAGATTTATTTGGATTGCAGTTGCAGGTCACAGTCCATCACAGAAGCAACAACTTGGAGTCAGGTTTGTTTACCATACCACACAGTATTTCCTCTGACAAAGGAGCTCACTTCACACCCAAATAAATATTTCAGGAATCATAAAGGATATTACATGCTGCCCGAAAGGTAGACTTATGCCCAGTTTGCTTTCTCATGTAGTTTAGGACCATCTGCCCAGGGAATGGTGCTGCCCACCATTGCCTGGGTCCTTGTACACCAATCAACAATCAAGGCAGTCTCCAACAGACATGGCCACAGACCAAGCTGATTTTTCCCAAACAATTCTAGATTGTTTCAAGTTGACAGCCAGAGCTAACCAGGTCAACAGCTGAAGAGACATTAGTAGAGGGGTACCAGGGTCTCTAAGGCTCCAGAAATTGCAGTTTTGCTTTTTTTGTCAGTAAATACCAGTTTTTCAACCTTTTTGTTTGTTTTCAAGACAGTGTTTCTCTGTGTAATAGCCCAAGCTGTCCTGGAACTAGCTCTGTAGACCAAGTTGGCCTCAAACTCTCAGAGATCTTCCTGCCTCTGCCTCCCTAGTGCTAGGATTAAGGTGTGCACCACCACTGCTCTGCTGAGTTTTTCTTGTTTTAAAAATATTTATGTTTTGATTTTGAGATAGTGCCTTACTCTGTAGCCCAGACTATGTTCAAAATCAACATATTTCCCTGGATTCTGCCTCCTTACTGCTGAAATTAAAGGCATGAGCCACCATGTCCAGCCTCATTCTAAGCCCCTTCTTATTCTGCCTTCCTAGACCAGGGATTGGGACTATAGGTGTGAGCCACCATTTAGAGTCTTTCCCAAACCCCATTTTAAGAAACTCTCTCAGGACCACAAATTCATTACCTAGAAAAAAGGGAGACCTGGGTTCTTCCTTAGTTGGACCATGCTCTTCCCATTGTCTGTGCATGTGTGGTCTCTTTATCACTCTTCCTCACAGAGTGGCCTTGTGTAATGTGATTTTTCCTCCTATGAAATTGTTTCCCATGGGAACACCATGTTGAGCTGTTAGAGATACATTGGCTCCAAGCTGACACACAAAGGGAATGTATTTGTGTGTCTAACTTCTCACCAAATTACAATGGTTGGGAACTATTGCAATAGAAGACATCAGGGTGAGGACTGAAATCTATATATGTCATGAACTGGATGTGTGATTGTAGGGAAATCATTTAATGGCACTAGATGCAAGTGTCATTGATTTTAGGAGGGAGGGTGGTAGATGATATAAGTCTCCCCTCTGTATGCTGTGAATACCATTGGTGAATAAAGTAACTGCCTTGGCCTGTTGATAGGACAGAACTTAGGTAGCCGGGGAAAACTAAACTGAATTCTGGGAGGAAGAAGGTGGAGTCAGAGAGATGCCATGTAGCACCTCTGAGACGCTGGAACTTAAGCTGGTAAACCACATCCTCGCGCCGATACACAGATTACTAGAAATGGGTTAAACTAAGATGTAAGAGTTAGCAAATAAGAAACTGAAGCTAATGGGCCAAGAAGTGATTTAATTAATACACTTTCTATGTGGTTATTTGGGGGTTGAGCAGCTGGGAACAAACAAGCGTCCTTCCTCCAACAGTTAGAAGCATTCATGTTTCCTGTGGAGTGCTGTAGATAGGAGTGTGGATTCTGAGCAGTGTGATCTGTTTGGCTGGGGCTGCCTCCCCCACAGCTGATGTCTGTATTAGTTATTAACTTCTTGCTCATATACTGAGGATGGTAATAGCATCTACCTTCTGAGATTGCTGTAATGATGCAATTAGGTAAGGGTTGTGAAGACTGTAAAGTATGCATGGCAGCAAAGGAGCATGCAGACATCCACGGAGCCCATTGTAGGGCATTGTACTGAGGCCTCCCACTATTCATTGTGTATGCATCATGTTGCACGTGCTCTCTGTGTAGTGGAGACAAGCCCATTAACCTCTTCGCGGTACTACATGAACTACAAGGTCCCGGGTAAATCTTGGAGCTTCAGTGTCAGTGGACTCTGGGAGGAACCAGTGGGGATTTCAAGATGTTATTGTACTAATCAAGTTGTCATAACGCTCCAGGAATCTCGAAATCTCTTCTCAGATTTTTTTTGTGACTTAGAAGGCCATGACTTGATACATCATTAAGATTTTTTTTTTCCCAATCACATTACCTTGCAGTAACTTGGACACATATTCCCAGTTCTTACCAACTTCTCTAAAATTAGGAGCTGCTACGCTGAAGAATTTTTGCAGGGAAGAGATATGCATAACATTTGATGTAACTTTATAAGAGGACTGTATGAACTGGACTTAGAGTGTCTGAGAATCCAAGAAAAAGTAATTCCAGGAAAATATAAATAAAATACTTAATGGAATTCACTGAGCTCTCAAGTCCCAAATGCCATTTTCTTGTATGTGTTGTTTTCTCATTTTCATGTACAAAACAGGGAACTGAAATTTTTAGACCACCCTGACTACACATTTCAAATATTCTTCTAGGATTTATCTTTAAAATTTTTCTGTAATCATTCTTCTTTTCACTGATGCCATTGAACATTGAATAAAATCAGCATTTGAGGCATGCCTGGCATCACAGCTCTGGGCCCCCCAATTGTATGCAGTTCTTCCAAATGAGGATTGTTTGCAACAGCATTGGTTTTGTGCCATTGGAGATTATGATACAACACAGTACTCAGAGGAACCAGGAGTAGTGGATGGATGCACTAGTGACATAGCCCTTGAATTTTCCTCAGATTACCTGAACACTTACAGCAGCCAAGGCATGTGAATGAGAAGGCTGACTGTCAGTCCGTCCTGCGTGCTGCCTTTCCATGGCCATTGTGAGATCAGGATCTCATGTTTGAGTGGACATACAGATTTGGCCACCATGAAGTAAAGAGTGATCATGTCAGAAGCAAATAAAACTAGAACTTAAGAGCCCTCATTATTGGATAGACACAAGGTTAGGGATACCTCAGAGGGCTGTTTTGCTTAATCCTCTCATTTCTGGTAAGAGAAAGTATCTTCTCCTCTGAAATGAATTTAAAAAGGGTAAGGAATATTATGAAACAAAACTCCAAATGTTATAACTGAGTTTAGACATCTTGCCTTTTTAAAATTTTTAAAATTTCTTTTAGAACTGTATGTATGTATGTATGTATGTATACGTATGTACACATATTTACCAAATCGACTCCCCAATCACTTCCTTCAAGCCCTCCTCCATGACCTCTCCCCCATCTCATATACTGTACAACCGATTCCAATTAGTGCTGCCTCTGTGGATTGGCCATTCACTGGGGCAAGGATAACTTAGGTGAGACCACTTCTCTGAAGAAAGCTGTTGCTTCTCCTCTAGCAGCCTCAGCTAACAATAACTCTTCTGCTAGGGTTGGGATTGTGTAGGCCTCTCACGCTGGATTTTCATCTGGCTTGATTTTCCTCTTCAGGTACAGTGCATTCCACATCCACTGTGAATCCACGAGTACAACCGCCCTGTCATGTCTGGAAAACACAGCTTAGTAGCAATTCTTTCAACTTATGGTTCTTATATTTTTTTATTCTCCATTTTCCACAATAATGGCTGAGCTTTGTAAAGAAGGTTCTGATACAGATGTCCCCATGTGGGGCTGAGAACTCTACACTCTCTTATTCTCTGAACTTGGACCAGTTGTAGATCTTTATATTGAGCATCATACACTACAAACAGGAGCTTCTCTGATGATTGTTGAGCGTTGCACTGATCTATGGGTATAAAGACAAGTATTTAAAGGACAGTTTGATGCTGTGTCCATTTAGCAACATAATGGTAGGTCCTCTCCTAGCCTTATGACCTACTTGGCTATGGGTTCTTGGCCAGGTACCTGGTATGAGTTCTATAAGATCAGAAAGTGAAGGTTTTTCCCTGACATATTCACATCACTGTTGCACTGATGGACATGTCTTATAAGGCCAGTTATTACTGCAGCTGGCAGAGTCCTGAGCTGGGTAAGGACACCTCTAAGCACACACTCTTGACTCTGGATTTCATCGCCAAACTACTACCTCATCCAGGTAATAAGAAGACTAGTTTGGGAATCTTAGGACTATCAGTGTTCCAACAAAAAAAATAATTTTATGTAGGATTGGAATTAAAATTAATGTAAAACTAGGCAGAGACCAGGTAAACTAATTTTTAACATGTTAGGTCAATTGTAGTTCAAGTGCTAATTTCTATAATTCATTAGCAACATGAAATGGGCCAAAATAGCAAATATCACTAAGATTTCATTTTTTTTTACAGTAAAATGAGGATAGCAGTACAGCTTCATTAAAGTGCAAACATATTAGGCTCATGAAAACCCTTGACAGGCTGGGCATGAAGTAAGTTCCCAACAAAGTTTATTTTTTGAGCTTTATTACCACCTGGGCATGGTTCAGTGTCATTTTGAATAGTTAACCAAAGTGCATGAAAATCTCCAAACTGAGATGAATGATAGGACTCTGTTATACTGAAGGAGGCTTCTCCACAAAGTCTGTTCTCTGGCTCATATTTAATGCAAGATATAAATACTTCTTCCCTGATTAGCTACTACCGGGGAAAATAAGTGGATTCAAATACCCAAAAAACTAAAGAAAATTCGAATCCTAGAGAATTGTGTCTAAAGCATGTCATAATATGAGGAGGGTTTTTTCTTAAATGGGCATCTAAGTATAGAAAGTAATTGGGATCAGAGGAATATTACATTTCCAGAAATGAAAAGTGTCTCAGAGGTGAATTTATTGTTCACCGTGGCTGATTCTGACCTGGAAACCTGTCAATATAAAAGGACATCGTCATTTGATGCGACCGAGTCTCACATTTTTTCTCCTCTTTCTCAACTGGAATGATAGCTTTGACTTTTATGTTTTCTCCATGCTGAGTTTTCATGAATCAGCTGCTTGGGGATCAACTGGGATTCTGTGCTGTTTTCTCAGATACATTCCCCAGTGCTGGGCTTGGGAGGTGTGAGTGCTGAAATTACCAATTTCATAAAATTGCTTCTGATATTGGGTAGGATGCTATTTTTATTGAGCACGGCAATTGCTGCCCCGGTTTCAAGAGGACACTCTCTTCCTCTTGATGATCCTATTTAGTTTCAGATTTGTGTTTGGGGGAAGCAGTGATTACCCGGTTTTGAAGCCCCTTGAGGTGCAATTGCTGGGTAAACTATCTGCTGGGCCAGGAAACCAGCCTGAGCATTTCAACCATTTGCTGAAAGGCAGTAACAAACGTTTCAACCTTGGTGGAGCATTACAAATTGTTTACAGGCTTTTCCGGGAACTTGCATAAAGCAGCAGGCAGACGTGAGGCATACATGCATTATCTATTCATTTTTATTGTTGAGTTCACTTTAGAATTCACTTGGCCTGAACATCAGCTCACAGATAACACTGTTTTCTGTACAGCTCCTATTTTATTCATCCATTTTAGAGAATAGATTGCTTACACACAATGAATGTGTATGTAGCGTTGTACCACTGAAGAGCAGAGACCGATGAAATTGAGTCAGAAATTAGAACCTAGTGGCAGAAAACAGTGATACAGAAATTCAGAAGAGGATTAGACAGCAAGCAAGAGCATTGACAGAATATAAAGAAATGAAAATCCAGTGGAAGGCAGATGGGGCCCAGGCTAAACAAAATGGAAAAATCTTCATGATGTTACTAAGCCCTGTGATGCTTTCTGGGAACCTGGTTACCTCTCTATAGTCCCCATGGAGAGCAGAACACAGACTATCGTAGTCATACTTAAAGGTACATCTTGAATTTGTGGTGCCTTGGTTTCCAGTCTCTGTACTCCTCAGGTCGTCTGTGCCAGTATAACCATTCGCAACCAGTTCTGTCCCAGGAAAGACTTGTAGGAGATGGCGATGGCCAATGACGTGGTGGGAACTCGCTTTCTCACTTCTGTTACAGTATCTGTTATGATCAAATCCTTTTTGCTTTAATCAAAAACTGTCCTAAACAATTGTTTCGTTTGAGTGTTACTATGACTTTCATCAAACTCCATCCACACACTTTCCATCTCAGCTATTGGTTAAAGCTGAAAATTTGGAAGAGTTTTGTATAGGTGTCATGGAAAATGTGAAAGATACAGATAACCTACAGCTGCATTTGGTTTATAAAGAGGTTTTGTGCCCAGATATGAAAATAGTCTGATCTCTTAGGCCTAGCTCATTCCAAATTATATGAACAAGTTACTTGACTGAGAAACACAATCATTTTGGTAACTTGGAGGTAAGAACACTCATCTTCTATGGGATTATTAGGAAACTGATGTGATTCATAGAGAACCAATATAGTTGGAGTAGCTAAAGCAATCTTAAACAATAAGAATGAAGCAGCCAGCATTCAAATTATATGACAAAGCTGACAGGCATATGTTACCATGGCACATAGACCAACTCAGTAGAATGCCTACAAATAAACCTGGGCATTTATAGTCAGCTAACATTCTGCAAAGGTGCCAAGACAGAGTAAAGAGAGACCCTTCGTGTTGAGGAAACTAGACGGCCACGTGCAAAGCAGTGTTTAACATGTGCACATCTTGCATCACATACAAAATCAACTCAGAATGGTAAATACAACATCAGAGTAGAAGACAAAGGAGCTTAGCCGCTGGGCGGGCAGAAGTCATGCACCGCCATAGCATGCGCCCTTGTTAGACTGTCATATGTTTCTTCTGGAGGAAGCAACATAGTTCTGGATACAGAAAGTGAAAAGGTTGTCCAGACTTCCTGGGCAACTAGGTGAGGCCACACCTGGACTGTGATCACGCACCACCTGTCCACCCTCTACACCACAGACCTGATGGTGGAAACTCAGAATCACAAGGTCAAGCAGTGTGGCACCACCTGCAGCTGCTGGGCAGAACAGCATCTATTTCTCCATGGTCTGCGAGCAGGCTGGAGCAAAGTGCTCGTGAACTGTGATCATGGAAGACTTTAAACATTTTTTAAATATTTGTATTACTATATGGCATTTAATCAAAATAAAAAGAAAGCCAGTTAAATAGCCAGTTCTCTATTTGCTGTCACTATGAAAAGCATTTGGCCCAGTTTAGAGTCTTTGGAGATACTGTAACTGAAGGAGCAGAAATAGATGCATCACCAAATAAAGAGTAATGTTTTTAAGTTATACTATACAATTTATATATAAAAGAGTTTAAAGTTAAAGATAGTACATAATTTTATTTATACCTTCTCATGGTAGCTGTAACTAATTTTCTAGTTATCTAGTTAAACGAATTATATATGTGTCAATAATTGTTGAAATATTTGTGTAAATTATATATAGTGAAATTAAAAAAGATGGATGAAGATGTATGCATAATACTTAGGAGTGTAAACTTCTAGATAAAGGCACAAGATGAAAAATCTATGATAAGAGCCTTGCTGAAAGACCAGTCAACAAAATCAAAATAATAAGGTAAAAGCTACATCAAACTTGAATGTTACTACAAGAAAGGGGAACAGTTGATAAAATTAAAAGGCAACCTACAGACTATGTGAAGATATTTGCAAAAAATAAATTGTTTGAGAACTGGTATTCTGGATATGAGGAACTTATGTAGATTTATAAGGACAGAAGAAAAGATTTAAAAGTTGACAAAACATCTTAGAAGAGATTTTCCAGGGAAGACACAGACAAATGATGGGTATATGGAATGGAATCAATAACACCCAACCCTGAGGAGAAAAACGTCAAAGCCATAGTGAGGCAAGCCTCACACTCAGTACAGTTTGCAAGAAACAAACCCATGAATGCTGGAGAGCATGCAGAGAAAAGGTGCTCTCCAGTGCACACACAGACAGACCCCATGTCAAAATATAGGGTGGAAATGGTTGGAAACAATATTGAATACCAATCTCTGGCCTTCATAGGTGCACACACGGATGCACACACAGAGAGACAGATATAGGAAACATCCCTACTATATATAATAGATTGATTCAATAAACATAGTGTATTTGAATTATTTCATTGCTGCACTTGTGAGAAAACCTTTGAATATGAGCTGAGAAGAGTCTCAAATGAACAAGTTTCTTGTGAAAATGTAGCTACTTACTAAGTCTTCACATAAAATCAGAATAAACTCTCAGTCCACTCAGCAATAGTGTGTATACAGATAAGCAAGATTTCTTTCAACTGTATTAAGCAATGTGAGTAGAATAGTGAGCTTGCTTTAAAGAAATGCATTGTCTTTTCTAGAAAAAAAATGCCAGTTTTCTCCATTCTGGAAAATTCTCTGATTCAGAGCTGGGCATGGTGACACATACCTTTAATCCCTGCACTCAAGAGGCAGGTGGATCTCTGTGAGTTCGAGGCCAGCCTGATCTACAAAGTGAGTTCCAGGACAACCATAGTTGTTACATAGAGAAATGCTGTCTCAAAAAAAAAAATCCTCTGATTTAGTAGCTCTGATCTTGTATTTTTAACAAATTTCAAACTTATACCAATATCCCCACTAAAGACAGGTGTTTTGATACTATTGCCCCGAGTTTTACTCATTCTTTATGTTTTTGTTTACAATCTAAGGTGGGTCAATGATATACTCACCTGTATGCTCATTCACCGAACCCTGTAAATGGTGGACCTACCACTTTGGGATTATATCATAAAAGGATAGAAAAAAAGAGAGCTAGAAAAGTAAACCCCAGCAATTAAATGCTCCAACCTCAAGGTATCCCATGGCAACTAGAAATTCTATCTCATTTGCCCAAATTAGCATTTTTCTGTCCAAAAAGCCCAAGCCCTATAAGCTATAAAATCAGAAGCCTTTTGAACTCTTCTATGTCCCACGTGGAAACTATCACACCAACTACTTCATGGACAAGATATTTAAAATATTGTATAAAATTAGCTTTGTACTACATGGATATAGCAGAGATGAAACAGAAATATCTTTTGCCTTTGACTTGGCTCTCATCCCCACAAGAGGTCTCATTATGTACAGGCAAATATTATAAAATTCAAAATGCATTCCAAGATGTAAAAATAAATAAAAACAAAAGCATTCTGGTTTCAGCACTTCAGATATGGTGTACTGACCCTGATACACTAGTAAATGTTAGTATCTTGTCAAGGGATGGACAGAGCTGAGGATCCTGAATGTTACTGTTCTTCATTTTCACAAAAAGGAATATGTTTGCATGAAGGTTGCAATCACAAACCTTGATCTGGAAGGAGTTTGGAATGTTTTTCCTCCCTCTTCACAGAATAAGCTAGTCATTCCTCCAGACTGATAGAGTTCGGGAATTGAGCAAATTTGTTGAATTGATTACCAACTTTTTTATTTAAATTTAGAGTTGGAGTATAAAAAGAATAAAAATAATAGTATAAGTCCATTGTTTTCCAGATCTGAGAGGGTCCAGTTATCTAAGCATCCACTTAGAACAATCCCATGGCATCACTTGCCTATTTTGAATCCCAAGAAATAGCAAGAATTGAGTTATCCAAACAGAGATCAAATTTTCCAAGTCTGCAATTGTATGCTGGTCTATTTTTTTTCAATTGTTTTCATTGAGCTATATATTTACTCTACTCCTCTCCCTTCTCCTTCTCCCCTCTCCCACATGCCGTTCTTATGATGACATTTGTGACTCTTCTAAGTTTAAAAGAGATGAATTAGAAGTGTCTTAAATGTCCAAATGACTGAGATTTCCAGGCATTTCCAATGATTTATGATCATGTTGTAACCACTTTTTAAATCAGAGAATATGCTACAAAATGTATGACATACATTTTTATACATATAACATTAGCCAAAGATATATACTATCATATCTACTTTGGAAGGTTATTAAGTAACTTTGCTCTAATAATTTTCATTGATTGTAAACACTGATGGATAAATGATGAGTGTTATCAGTCACTAGAATGAATCTCAGTTCGTTCATGAATTATTTGCTGAAACAAAAAATGTCCTCCCTTGGAAGGAATCCCCTTGGTACTTCTGGCAACATGGGAGATTTATTTATGGCAAACACTACTTAGTTGCTTTGCCAAGCTTTGATTTGTAAATTTTCTTTGCAGTTCCTGAAGCCTTGCCCACCACTTTCAGCATGTGGCAGTGTTTCTGTTTCTCATTAATATACTGAGTTGGGATAGTGGATGGGAAAACTTGGAGTCAGACCATGCTGGTCTTGAAGCCCATTCTCACCTTTTGCCAGATGTGTGCACTTAAGTAAAACAGTCTCACTGATCATTGGTTTAAGCTAAAAAAAAAATCCAGTTTGTATTGAGAATTAAAGGTAACATAGTTAAAAGAGCTAGTCGAGGGCCCATTTTATTTCATCCCTTCCTTAAATATTGACCATGATGATTCTAATGATATTGGGATGGGCAGCCTCTGAAACTGTTTGCTATGACTTCGGAGTCTCATTTTCATGCATTTGGGATCTCATTTGCTTCCCTGCCACCTCATGACACAGAATTATCCTATCTATTCAAATTTTAGAGAAAATCCAGAAATATAAACATTGCTATAAACATTGCTACTCTTTTAAATATCAAATATATTTATAAAAACATATCTTTGGCCATTCATTGAAGTCTATGACTATATACTGATTCAGTACTAGGAAGCTAGGCAGGATGGGTATTTTCAGTAAGTTGCCCATTTGCTAATATGTCTTGTAATGTTTGACAATTTACATTTTTTAATCAAAACATGTTCAACATGTGTAGAAACTTCTCAAACAATAGAAAGATTGAACACTGGAGATGATGGTATGTGCCTGCACATCTATAACAGTACAAGTAGGGCTGAGACAGAGAGGTCCCTGGAGCTCACTGGATGGATGTTCCACTCAGAAATCTTGTCTCAAAAATGAAGGTTGAAAGTGATGGGAGAGATCCCTTGCAGTTCACTGCTGGTCTCTGCATGCACACACAGACACAGATAAACACCCATACATATAATACACACACATGGGGGGTTCTCCTGTCTATTTGTTATTTCTGTTTCATGTTGTGCCTGTGTGTATGTGTCTCTTAAACATCTAAGCTCCATCTCCCCTCCTTGCCAAGTGTTTCCATATTGTATTTTGGAAGAAATTACAAACTTGTGTGCCAAAGTCACATGGGTGAGCAGGTTGTCATCACTTCTGAGGGATTTTTTGCTGTGTAAAATTCACATCCCCCTAGCTTTTGCTTTCTATTACATTGCCTGTCTTCTCAACTCTATTTTAAAGGAAAACAAGAAACAACAGATTAGCGTGGCATGCCTGAGACAATAGTCCATAGCCAGTGTCATTAATTCACTGAAGCTCACATGGTAGAGGTGTCTAATCACTTACTACTGGCTTTCTGTCAGATAAGATTAGCCCATGTTCAAGTGCAATGCTTAAAGTTCTTCTGGCTTGGGGCTTATTTAATGATGTGGGTATTTGTTTTTGCTGTACAAGCTTATGCTGAAAACTCTTTTCCCTGGTGAGTTCTGGGCTACCTGGTATGGATCTTTGATGCCTGTTGTTAACAGCACTTGGAGGAGACCAGGCCTTAATTTTTACCTAAATAATGGACTTCATCCATCACATCTCAGAGAGCCTTTTTGACATGGTCAGTGTTTATTGATGTTCAAAAAGTAAGTCTGCGTTTCAAACTTGTGTTTAATTCTAAAGCAATTGCCTTGGGCTGTGCTCTACTGTCAATATTGAATAAGCGGCCTTGCAGGTGGCTTTGCCTTTTAGTGATTTCTGACTCTCAACCAAAAAGATCCATCTTTGTTTTCCGATAGGTTTCAGTTAGTGTTAGCAATTCTGTGAACAGTAAGTGGCCAAAATGCCCCCTAACTAAAGGAACGCTGATGCTCACCGCATCACCCTCTTTTATTTATTGTCTAGTTTTATCTTTTATCTGTGTAATCTTTTATCTATTATGTCCCAAATTCTAGGTCAAGCCCCTGATCGTATAGCATTGTGTGTTCACCATGTTTCCTTGCTATCTCTACCAAAACCTTGTAAAATAGGAATCATTGCCCCCACCCTTTTTTATTGAACCCAAGGCTAGCGGGATTTAAAATAATTAAGTCAGAGTTCAAACTTTGCTTTCTGGTTCTAAAAACATATACAGGATTGACGAGGAGGGTGGGCAATGTAGATCAGTTGGCACAGTGCTTGCCTAGCTATATGAGGTTTGATTCCCAGCACATCATAAATGGAGCACGGTGGTTGGTAAATGACTGTAATGCCAGTGCTTGAAAGGTGGAGGCAAGAGAATCAGAAGTTTTATAACATCTTTAGATACACAGTAAGTTAGAGGCCAATTTGTGATATACAAAGCCCCGCCTTTAATTTTTTTAAGAAAAGGATTATTCTAAGTTATTGTAAAAATGATGTTTCATACTTGCTCTAGGCCTACTCAATGTTTGTGAAATGCATTAGTCATTTATTGGTATTTTAACTGTTGTATAACAAATTACTGCAAACTTCAGTGACTTCAAACTCTCTGTTACTCACTTATAGACTTTGGTGATTTGTCTCTGGTTTGCCCGATCCAAGACAAGCTTATCTGGGCTTATAGCCAGGCTGTGTATAAAGCTACAGTCACTCTCATGCTATGTTTTAAATATTGCTTGTTAGCACTAACACTCATGTTGAGACTTAGCTTTTTAGTATTTAGGAACTGGGAGGGGGCAGTGGAAGGTTTTTGAGTCACTGACTATGTCTGAATGAAATGGTGCTGTTTTAAGGAAATGAGCTTACTCTAAGTCCTGAATTAGTCACTGTGGACAAGCTATTACAAAGTGCATCATCTCCTGTGTCCCTTCCTCCATTTCACACATGGGGATTGACCCTGTTTTCATGCCATGTGTGCAGCAACATGTGGCCCTGGCCAGATAGGACTGTCCAATCTTGTTCTTTGTTTTGTTTTTTTTTTCTTTAAGTTAAAAATCACAGGTATTTGGGCTCAATTTTAAAAGAAAGGAGATGTCTAGGGATGAAGCCTTTTCTGGCCAATAGTATGTGGGGTAAAAACAAGCAAACAAATGAAAAACAAGTATCTCTTGAGGCTTCGATGAGACATATGCAATGTAGATTTTACCTACATCCTGTTGGCTAACACAAGTCACATGGACAGTACCATGTTGGGCGAGATAAGAAGGATTAAAATGTATGTGCATTCTAAGAAAGAAGAAAGTACTTCAATAATTACAGATTGGCACTACATACCAAAGCTACACTTTGCTGTTTTAGTGTAATAGAAATGGCATGAGATTCTAAGCAAAGCATTCAAAAAGCTGTTTATTTTCCTCAAAGTATAATATAGGATTTGATTATGTGTCTTACTAAAGCTGTTCTATCATTTTGCTAACATTTTACTAGAAAATGCAGTTGTAAGTAAAGGGAGCCCTGAGTTATTAGAGGTAGGGAGTTCAGTTTAGACCACAATTGCAATTTTTTTTTTGTGGTTTTTCGAGACAAGGTTTCTCTGTAGCTTTGATGCCTGTCCCGGAACTAGCTCTTGTAGACCAGGCTGGCCTCGAACTCACAGAGATCCGCCTGCCTCTGCCTCCCGAGTGCTGGGATTAAAGGCGTGCGCCACCACCGCCCGGCTCCCAATTGCAATTTTAAAAGAATCATACCAATGTAGAAGGGAATGCTAACCAAATTTGAGAAAGAAAGATAAATTTGAGGCTCTTTCTCTTTCCAAAAATATGAAATATTCTATAAGAGAAACAAGAAATATGTGTATAAAGAAAGCTCTTGTATTAAAAGTAATTCAAATGTTTTGAAGGGGTATTAAGCTGAATTAAAAACTAAAGGGGTGACTACCTAGTCACATGATGGCAAAGCTGTAGAGGGGTCAATGACATTGAAAGTGGTGGTTCTTTATAGGTGGAGGGGAGTATGCACTAAAGTGTTATTGTTGTTGTTGTTTTATCTCAGTCAAGATACGGGTGTCTCTGATTCAGACAATGGAGTCAGAGAAGCCTTAGAAGAAGTGACATAAAATACCATGGGAGACACTGGTTGGTAGAAGTCAGGAAGCAGTCAGCTGGTCCTCTAGACCAGGAGGAGTCATGGAAGCAGTGATATTGGTCAGAAAGAGCAACGAGAAATACCAGTGATTGTGCTTGGCAGGAGTTTGAGCGTGGGTGAGGAGGTGTGGAATGAAGGCTCAACATGAAAGCTACTAGAATACAAAGGAGCTTGAGAACTGGTGTTTTTGTGAACTGATATTTGAAAGAACTTATATTTTGAGAAGGAAATCCTGCATATCTATCTACCTACCATCCATCCATCATCCATCCATCCATCCATCCATCCATCCATCCATCCATCCATCTATCATTAGATGGTTACTATCTTCCCTGAAGTTCAGCTGAGCTAGCTGACCTATGAATCTATGGAATGTCTCCAAACCCTTTTGAACAAGCTGGTAGCTTCCATAGAGAATCACCACTAGCCCTGGCAAAGATAAGGGAATTGCCTTCTATTGGATGAGAAACACTTCTGTAGGCTTATTCCTTCCCTGGAGGTTATGGAGCCTTTAGGAGGTGGAGCCTCATTACAAGAAGAACTTCACTGAAGGCAATTTTTGAGAGTCTATACCCTCGCCCCATTTCTTGCTCCATTTCTGCTTCCTATATGTGAATTCCACGTGATCAGCTAGCATGCTAGTCTTATTCCTGTTGTTGTGCCCTCTCCACTCTTATGGACTCTTCCTCTGGAACCCAAAGTCAAAATAAACTCTTTCTTCTATAATTTGCTATTGGTCATGGTGTTTTATCACAGTAATAGAAAAGTAATAAATATAGGAATAAATCCATAGGGAAAAAAAATGCCACCTCTTGCCCCTAAAGGTCTTCTTAAGTCTCAGCAGAAAACAAAGTCCACACCAGTTTGGATGCAAACAAAAGTAGGTGCTAGAAAATGTGTAATTTGCCACTTCCATTAACAATAAAAATGTTCCTGCAGTTAGCTTTTGTTCTGTTTTACTGACTGATCCTATTCAGGATGGATGAGAGCATCAACAGAATATTTTTAATCAGCCCAAAAAGGCTGTGAACTTGTTTATCCTGTATGGGTGCCAGAAAATGAGCTAGTTAAATTTAGCTAAAACATTAAGTACCATTCAAATATTTTTCTCTTTCCTTAACTATACAAATCCCACAGAAAATAAAATTTTCATGTCTTAATTGTGATACCGAAAGTCTCTTTTCTTCTCAGCATGCTTGAGATAGCAAAGTAATTTTCAAGCTGAATGTGATTGTCTCCGACAGTCATGATTCAAATATTTAATCTACAGGGAAAATTCCCAGAGTGCCTCTCTCATCATTTCTCAGCTCTGTGGAGAATAAAAGCCTCAACTTTATATGATCTGATATTATTTCCATTATTGGTATTATGCTGTAGGCAAATATCCTTCAAGAAGTACAGCCTGCTCCTTTCAAGCTTAGTGAGTTACCCATCACAAAGACCCGATCTGGCCTTTTCCGTGTGAGGTGCTGTTACCCTGTAATCGGCCAAGAATTTAATAACCGTAATTTCTCTTTATTCAGAGCAGCCTCTAGGATTTAATCATAGATTCTTCACTCACAAGGCATCTTTCTTTCTTTCAATGCTTTTTTTTTCTACCTAAAAGATCAAATTTCCTATAGGCTAGTTGCTCTAACAGGGAGCTTTTGGAAAGCCTGCATGAGGCGGGTCAGAATCTATAGATCGATTACTTAGGGGATCCAATCAGAGAACATTACTGAGCCAGCCACTGGGGTCCTTTCAAGGGTGTTATTATCCATTCTGAAGAAAATGCTACAGGTTAACTCTTCTTTCCTAAATTGTTGGTGTTTTAATATAACACAAGAAAATAAATGTTATTGCAAGCAGTCTTTCTTCAAATGTAGCCTTCAGACCACCTACATATAAAACCCTCGGTAAAATGAGAAACATGGATTCTAGAAGTATTTCATTACTCTACTGAATCATAATTTCTGGAGCAGGGAACCATTTATTTATTCTGTGCACAGTAAAGGGTTATTCTTATGCACAGTAAAGGTTGAAGGAGGTTAACCTCTGTTCATGGCAATTCTGCTCTTGGCTCTCATAAGTGTTAAACACAATATTAGCCTCCTCGACCTGCCAGTCAGAGGTAAGAAGATGGCTTGATTTCAATTCATGGTTCTTAAACTCTGTGTTTATGTACTGCTGTGCAATTTGAGGACCTGAGTTCATCCAGCAGACCTTAAAATAACCGAGACAATGCATTATCCCTAAATAAATTTTGAACAGTGAACTACTATGTAATTTTAAAACTGTATTATCATGTGTACTATTTGCTATGGGTTTTTTTTTTTGCTATGTATTTTTAATGATCTCACACCTTTATAGAACAGAGTTTTCAGCAATTACGGTATTTTTTTTTAAAGTCATGGCTGGTGAGATGGCTAACAGGCAAAGGTACTTGCCACCAGATCTGATGACCTGAGTTCAAAACATGGGACCAACATGATGGAAGGTCAGACTGACTCCTACCATCTACCATCTGACCTTCATATCTGCTCTGTGCCGTATATACATGAATGCATAAGTAAATGTAACATAACATTTACAAATGGACCATTTCAGTATTGTGGTGCTATCAGACGCTGGTATTTTAGAAGTTACATAACAGCACTATTTTATTTTTATAATAGTTAATATGTGTGCAAAGTGTGATATAACTTTTTTATAATATGGTGGTTTGGGTGACTTCTAAATTATTAAGGCATACATATCTGTGGAAGTGTTTGAACCAAGTATTAACTACTAAACGGAAAGCTTCATGCAGCTGCTGAGGCTGAGCATCTACTAATGCCACAAAGGTACCACTTGACTTTAGAAGGTTTGGAGACCCCTGGTTGTACTCATATATTGCAGAAGTTAATTACAGAACCAAGTCTATCTCATAAATGGGCCTTCCTACTCAATGGTAGCTTTTGTACCATAGCAGTCTCAAGGCACTCCAGACAACAAGGCTGCCTGTAAATTCACACTAACTACTTAGCATCAGTTGATATTCTCAGTCCACCAAAATAACCAAATCAAACTGAGAAGCAAGGAACTGGGGTTCCAGCCCAGACCTAAGCTGGGTCTGAGCCTTGTTTCACAGCGTAGAGACATGGAGAAGGCAGCTGAACATAGATCTTTAGCTCCCAGGAACTGTGACCATTATTTGTGTCATTTTTACTTGATTTATTAATATCTTGGAAGCTGGTTCTTTTGTTCTCTCTATAACAAAGACATGCAAAGTGAGATGAGGGAGGTGGCATTCAGAGGCCATGCAGCATATGACTTGTGCTCTGTCACCAACTGCATGATTGACAAGCGGATCCAGGTTTCTTTACAGTCTTCAAAATGAAAAGAGAAGCTCAGTTCCTGCTGGCTAAAGGAGACTGATGGCATATGTAACCTGTATAATGTCAGCCTTTGCTGACACTCACTGTCCAGGGATGAGAAGACACTGCTGTGTCAGAGGAGACCAGCTGTCAGGCTCTGGAGACTCCTTGTTTGTACCCTGTTGAAATTCCCATAGAATTTTTATTAAGGCCTAAGTTATGGTGTACCATAACAGAGTGAGCAGTCCGGGACAGATAAAGTCTCTGGTCCAGACAAAGAGGAAAGTTCATCAAAGACCTACCAGCCCCTGCTCTGAAGCTCCTGTGTGCCTGTAGCTCTCAGTGTGGCTGTCCTTTCTTCTACGGGATGCAATTTCACATGATGCAGTGAATACAGAATAGAGTTGCTCTTTTGCACAGGAAAATCCTCTGACTGGGGGAAAATAGAAAAGGGATTAACAGTACTCAGGGCATAAGAAGGTAGGTAAAAAGTGAGAGAAATCAGCAATCCGCTGATAAGAACAGCAGAGTGACATTTCAACTAAACAACGAAGCAGAAGAAACCTGGGCCCGTATTTCCTGAGGGTGGAGAGATAATAACTCATCCAAGCTTTTGTTCTTGCCTGGAAAATACTCTCAGAGATAGGGGTAGAACTCAGATCCTCTCTAAAAATGGCGTGCTTGTAAGATGTAGGATTGGAATTTGATTCTAGAAAATCAGATATACCTTGTTGTAAATTTATATAATAGCCTTTGAAGGAAGGTGGGACAAAAGGGTGGAACAAAAGATGGGTTGATGATGTTAAAATATCCATTCTCTCTCTTGGGGACAAGGAGAGTCAGCGGCTTGCTGAGTCACAGACTTGGGGTACTGAGAGGGGATGGCTGAATGTTTACCTGCTATTGTTTGTAGCCTGTGTCCTCAGTAGCTACATGGGGATTGGATTGAAGTGAAGCTACTGAGAAATATAACAACAACATGTAGTCCACTCAGCTAGAGTCAAGCTTTGTGTGCCCCATGAGAGAAAGCTGACTACCCGGTGTTTTCATTCACTGAAGTCCCAAGTCTTTTTAAAACACAGCTCAGGCTGACCTTGAACTTGAGATCTTCCTATCATCCCTTACCTCTAAAGTTTTAGGATTAGACACTTACACCAAGATACTTGGCCTTTATCTTATGAAGACAGCAGAAACATTGGCTGGCAACGATGGCTAACATTTCTCTATTTCATATTCTTTGGCCATTGCCATAGAGACTTTGGTCTATATTAAGTCCATTGAATGCTAAAACAAAACAAAACAGCCTCATATGCTTATACAGTATGACATTATATATGCACACACATACATATATATATGTATGTATATATACATACACATATATATATATATGCATGGTTGCATATTCTGAATAGAATTGCTCTATAGCCATAAGTGATGAATTGCACACAGCGTTCTTCATTTCTCCATATAATGAATGGAAAAGGAAATGTATGGCCATTGGGATAACGATAAACTGTTAAAGGACAGTGGATTGAGTAGCACAAGCTACAGTGTGCATGATGTCATTTGACAAATTCTTCCACTTTCCAGTGAAAGAAACCCTCTACCCTCCCCTCAGGCGGGGTGTCGGACCTGCTATGTTTTCTCTACTGAGTGGCAAGGACTTGCTCTTACCCCCTGCCTCCTGCACTTAGCTCTAGTTCTTTAGTCACCATTGCTAATGTGCACCAGTTACTTCTCTCTGGAATGTCCTTGGCATTACACATTCACAGAGCATTTGATCTTCACTGTGAAATCATGATGGGAGATTTTACCTTCTAATTACTAGTTATTAGATGTGCCAATTAACAACAATGCCTTAAATGATTCCACTCTCGGTTTAAAGTGTCCTTTCTCTGGCTCTCTCACGCTAGAACCACTGATATAAGTGATCTATGGGGCTCAGGCATTTTTTAAAAAAATTCTTACTTTCAGTAAATCTTACTCTCCTCAGTAGGTCTTGGCTGGAACTGGTTCTCTGATACCCAGCACGTAAACATTTCCCCTATGACACAGTCAGGCTTCTCTAGAGTAGAGCTAAGCTGCTTCCTATTGTAATGGATACAATAGGATTTTAGATTTTGCAGACCTCTTACAATTATGCAATCCCTGTTACTGTACCATCATGTATAGAGCCATATGAAATATACATTATAATGGTAAATCAGCATGCTCCCTTTGAGCTCACTGAGAAGTGTGGGATTCCTCTACCCTGCGTTTCAGACCCAGACATGCACCTTAAAAGTATCCTCCAAAGACTCCCAGAGTTGAGCTGACACCTTAACTTTGCAGCAGGGAAGGAAGACAAGAGCAAATGAGCCCAAGAGTAACAGGATTGTGTCCTTGAGAATAGCTAGAAGGTCAACCATTTTCAATAGACATTACAATAGTTTATCACAAAATATGAAAGTGGCCAGAGTGGGAAAGGGGAGCTGGAAGTGCCACAGTGGAAAGCTCAGCCATGTAGAGAAAGTGCAACAGGAACTCAAGCTACCTGCTTCAGCTTGCCCAGTGGTTTCTGTTAGATGTGAACACCTGATTTTATAACAGTGATATGCAGCTATTTAATATTTTGCTGAGAAGTCTTACCTGACTGGAAACTCTAGCTGATTGCCTCAAAGGGGTTTCCCTGTTAATTTCTGCTGAAAGATTTTAAACCCCCAATTGGATGGCATCTTGCTCTCTGTTTGCTGCTTCCATCCATCGGCCACTTGCTGTATTTTATTTTACTTTTGTTTGCTCTATACTCTATAAACTCACCAATTCCAAACTGAAAGTGTAGCTATCACAGACCTTCTCTAGACCATACAGAACACTGTAGATGAGATATAAGGGACATATATTTCCTATTCTAATAAAACTTATGATAACAAGTCCAGTATCAATCTATTTGGCTCATGGGAACTGATTTGGGCCATGAGATGAGGCTCTCTACTCCTTCTCTATTCTCTTCTTCTAATCCCTACGGCCTTTACACATTTTTAGCAGTGGAGACAACAGGATACTTTTTAATCACACTGAATAGTCCTATCAACAGGAAATCAGAGCCCTCTTCTCTACTTTTATCCATCTTTGCAACTTATCCATAGTAACCTATCCAGGAAACAAATTCTTGGATGACTCTCCTCCTCTATTTTAATGTATTTACGAACAATTCCCTGTGTGCAGATATTGTCCAATGCCTATCAAATCCAGAAGACTGGCCACTAGTTCTTCTGGTGCTGCCATTTGCTAAGTAATTGCAAGAAGGCAATTCCAAGGAGCACTTACTTTACTCTGTAAAGAAGCCACTCTTCACAAGGTCACTGAAAAGCAAATATTCTAAAGAGCACAGTCTTGGTGCTGGCCTTATCCCCTTGTTAGCTGTATTCCATATGGCAAACTTTCGACCACTAGTTTGTAAGATCTAAGAACCTTGTAAGAACTAAAGAAGGTAATTTGTATAACATGCTTATTTGGAGCTTTGCACAATGGAAGTGCGTGGTAACTGACTACTGTTACTTATTTGTGTTTATCATTCTGCCTATGATGGATGCTTCATAGGTTACAAGAGGAGTTGCTACCCATTGAATTGCATTCTGCTGTAAGTAGGTTTGTATTCTTCAATACCTTGATATATTCCATATTATTCCTAGAAACTAAGCTAGAAATTTAGAAGAAGGAGTTGCAGAGATAGCTCATTCAGTAAAGTCCCTTGCCCAGTAAACATCCTAGAACCTCGTTTAAGAGAAAAGCCAGGCACGATGGGTGTGACATGCACTTGTGTAGATGGAGCTGCGGCCAGGTCTGCTTTTCGTCTCACTTGTAACCCCAGTGCAGAGGCAGGATATCTCTTGTCCTCCCTGATCAGACAGTCTAACCTTCATGGGGAGTCCCAGTCCCATAAGCAGCCCTCTCTCAAAAAACAAAAGCAAAAATGAATGTTATCCTGAGGAAGGATACTGTATAAAGTTAACGTCTGGCCTTTATGCATGTAACATGCAGATGCATACATAATGTAGAGGTGTGTCTACACACACACACACACATTTTTTTAAAAAAATGAAAATAAGAAATATAATTTGTGAATCACATAAAACCTCTTTTTCTAATTTCTCTTCTGTGCCTGGGTTTGGGTAAGTTTCCTGGAAGTGCCAATGAATTCTGAGAGAATTCCATCTTGCTGCAGTTCTGAAATATTTCAACACTGGCTTCTTTATAACCCTTGTTTTCTTCCTTTTCTCCTCCGTTCCCTGACACCTCTGAAAGCAATTTTTAAAACTCAACATGAAGTGTGAGAATGAATTACTGCAATCCCTCCACAGCCACAGGGATCGCATTCCTTCATGAGAACCAGTGTGCTTGAAAGGCTGCAGCAGAAAGATCAAGGGCTCCTAAAATTAACGGCTGGGGCAAAAACAACTGGAAAGGCTTTCGCTGATTTTAAAACATGATGGGTAAACATTCTGAAGACTTTGATTCTAAGACAAACCAGCCCTCTTATGTCAACATCTTATTAAAAGGCTGATGGCAATCTGCTTCCTATATCTATCTTCTGTGCAGACCTGCTATTATTTTTTATTTCTGAAAACCCTTCCTGAATTATTCTGTATGTTTTGGGGAGATTTTTCTGTTTTTTTTTCAAGAGCATCATAAAAATTGAGGTGGATCCTCCCACAGGCTCTTTTATCTAGACTGAATCTCTTTGAAGTTTTCTTTTCTATTTGAAAATTTTAAATCTGTGTTTACTATCTTAATCCAAAGGTATCCTTGTCTACTATTCCCCTTTCCTCCTGCAAGCACAATGTTTTTAATTGCTGATCGTGTTCTAACCAGATAGCATAACTCAAATGCTCATTTTTCTGGGCATTTTCTCTTATGAAAAGGTATTGTTGAAATGAATGCTCTTTGGATGCTTTACCCTGTGGAGCTGTATCCCATACATATATATAGTAAAAGAAGCATCTGTTAAGTTCTTTGCCATTTGGACATGTGGTCTTAGGAAATTTTGAATATTTTAAATTTTAAAATTTCATGCAAAAACTACTTTGACTAGGACCAGCAAGTTTTATCTGTAAAGGTCCAGATAATAAATATTTTAGGCTTAGAGGACCATAAGCCTGTCACAGATACTTGACTGTATCAATGTAAGAAAACAAAGGCCATTGAAAATTCGTCTATCAAGTGTTTGAGTGTTTCAATAAAACTTCACTGAGAGGAGTCAGGTGACTGGGTGGATTAGGCCCTCATGTCACAGACTGTAGAACCCTGATGGAGATCATCACTTTTGATTCTGGCAATGAGGGATGAGAGCGGATGAGGTAAAGATTAGCACCTTTGGGTAAACATCATAATAGTAGCCCCGACACACTGCAAAACAGTTCTCTTTCAGACATGCATGAGCCGAACAGTTTGCCGAGGTCCATAGTAGTCCCTCTGTGTTCCCAACAGTCTGTTTGAGTCATTAGCAATGTTGCCTGCCCTCTAAAGGGCTGTCTCTATGACTTTGACTTAAGGAGTATGGAGAGGTCAGTGCAGGAGGGGGATAAATGAGAACAAAGATAAAATATATGTATGAAAATCCCATAATAAAACATATTGCTTTGTATGCTAATAAAAACTTGCATATACACATGCATATAAAGACATGCATAGACACTGACTGTATCTTCTGACTGTATCTTACACCAGTGGCAGGGATCAAATGACAGGACAGGGG